>NC_136424.1:160951666-161568333 GCF_052625555.1 Lactuca saligna | reverse complement strand
CGGCCTTGGTATCTCTAGAGAATGGGTGGGACGATTTCTCAAGGCCAAGGGTCTTTATATAGGGTTGTGATTAGGGTTTCAGTCCTTATCCTTATCCAATTACTTGCCCACCAAGCAATCACAAGATAAGCCTTGAAAAGCACATATCCTCTATCCCTTGGACGATTTCAAGGATATCTTATCCTTGATTTCGTCCAACCTATAATAAGGATAATCATTGCCCTAATTTGTAACTATCACATAATTACAATTCAGTCCCTCTAGTTTAATTAATTACACTTGATCACAAAATTAATTCCTAATTAATTATTGACCAATATTAAATAAACAATATGATTTCTCCTTTAATATATTATTCTTATAACATATTAATAAATCATAATAACCTCTCTCTTCAAATATTTCTCCAGTCAAGTTGCTTTGGTGAAGGCAACCCAAAAGGACCATGCACAACCGGGTCAAGTACTTACCAAATATGGTTACAGCCTTAGACACTAATCCAACAAAACGTACATCATGTTTTATATGTCGTTAGTGGAGCGTGTGTGGTTAACTGACACACTAATAGGGACTATAAAGAGATATGGTGGACATCTTGAAAATTATCATTGTTGATAAAGCGTGTGTGGTTAACCGGCACAACCATTTTAGATGGTAAATGACATCAAGGTTGTCAAGCGGGTTTGCATGGTTATTCACATTTCGTTTGTGATCATCGGCATATCAGTCTCAAAAAGTGAGAGTATAATCTGATATTAAATATGTCATTAATAAGAACCAGTGAATCTCAAAAGATATAGGAGTTTCATAAGATTGGAATTGGTAAAAGTCTTACCTAGCTAAAAAGATTTTGTTGGGATTAAAATCCTAATTGAGATTTGATGAACAAGATGCGGAAAATAAGAACAAACACAAATATGAAGATTAGGTCTAATGATCACTCGATTTATTCAAAATATGAGGAATAAATTACACTTTCAGCATAGACTAAAGAATCTAACACTACATAAGAAACCTCACGTGGCGGCAACATTTTGCCCCACTCTTAACCCCAATAATGAATAATACATGACTATTAAGTGAAAACCAAGTCATCTAGGGGCCCAAATATCACTTCTATTGCTAGAAAGAATAGATAAACTTCGACTCGTATGCTTGTACTAGCTACCAGTTGAATTATGCACAAAAGCACGTTTATGACATTAAGTTACTGACGCATTTTCGTACAATCAGTGCATAACCAACTCATAGTCAACAACTCATATCTCTAGGTTTGAAGATATATATGATACTACCGTCTCACGATCACTCGAGATAAATTCCATGAAGTGATGCAAGTGAGAGTGGGTTTAATCCAATACTCAGAACTTATGAGCACTCATGAATGTTGTAGCAACCATTGTTATGTCTAATGCACCATAGAGAAATCTTACAAGCCAGATTCATGACAGTCTTAATTTACTACCTACTTCCAACATATGACCGACTGTGGAGAGTTTGAGTAAAATAATTATTCTGGAAGTAAAAACATTCAAAATTGAAACAATAGTAAACGATCAACATAGGAGAGTAACACTTTACTCATAAATAAATAACAACTTTGATTTAATCATCAAATGTTAATTACATTTTACAAGTTTCAGAAAACTATCTAATTTAAAACTAATATCGTCTCTCAGCCCGATGCTTCTTGCATACTGCAAATGTCTAACCCTAGTCAGTCCCTTGGTGAGGGGATCTGCAAGGTTCTCATATGACGATACCCTCTTTACCACAAGGAGTCCTTCTTCTATCTTGTGTCTTATGAAGTGATATTTTATGTCAATGTGTCTGGATCTACCATGATCTCTTGGTTCCTTGGATAAGGCAACCACACTATTGCTGTCACAGAAAATCTCTATAGGCTCCTATATAGCTGGTACAACTCCAAGGTCTCCAATGAAGTTATTTAGCCATATCGCCTCCTTTGCCGCTTCACTCGCTGCTATGTACTCTGATTCACAAGTAGAATCAACTAATGTCTCCTGCTTGGAACTTTTCCAAGTAATTGATCCTCCATTTAGGGTAAAGACCCAGCCTGACTGAGAGCGGAAATTATCCCTATCAGTCTGAAAGCTAGCAACACTATACCCTGCTACTCTCAAGTCGTCACTCCCACCGAGGGTAAGAACCCAGTCCTTAGTCCTCCGTAGGTACTTGAGAATATTCTTTACCGCAGTCCAGTACGCCATGCCAGGGTTTCCCTGATATCTGTTGACCATGTTTAAAGCAAAAGCCACATTAGGACGAGTACAAGTCATAGCATACATGATAGAGCCAACATCGGAAGCGTATGGTAATCAACTCATCTCAGCTATCTCAGCCTCTATACCCGGACTCTGACTCTTACTCAGTCTGGCATTGAGTTGGATCGGTAAGTCTCCTTTCTTGGAATTGTCCATGTTGAACCTCTTCAACACCTTATCCAAGTAGGTACTCTGACTAAGTCTAATTAGTCTCTTACTCTTGTCTCTCAGTATCCTTATCCCTAGGATATAGGTAGCTTCTCTAAGGTCCTTCATAGTGAAACATTTCCCAAGCCAGGACTTAACCTCCTGCAAAGGCGGGATGTCATTTCCTATGAGTAGTATGTCATCCACATACAATACCAAAAGACTAACTATACTCCCATTGGCCCTAACATATACACATGACTCATCCTCGCACCTCGAAAAGCCAAACTCTTTGACTTTCTCATCGAAGCAAAGATTCCATCTGCGAGATGCTTGTTTCAATCCATAAATGGATTTCTCAAGCTTACACACTCTATTAGGGTACTTTGCATCAACAAAACCCTCTGGCTGAGCCATGTAAACATCCTCTGCCAACTTTCCATTAAGGAAAACGGTTTTAACATCCATCTACCATATTTCATAATCATGAAATGCAGTTATGGCTAGCAGAACCCTAATAGATTTAATCTTCACTACTGGTGAGAAGGTCTCATCATAGTCAACTCCTGGAGGTTGAGTAAAGCCCTTTGCCACCTGTTGCGCTTTGTAAGTGTGCACCTTCCTATCCATGTCGGTCTTCTTCTTGAAGATCCATTTGCACCCAACTGTCTTACGACCTAGTATATTGTCAACCAAGTTCCAAACTTGATTGTCATACGTGGACTGAATCTCGTTGTCCATAGCCTCCTTCCATTTAGCAAACTCTGGGCCTGCCATGGCTTCCTTGTAATTATTAGGTTCATCCAAATCTATCAACATATTGTTACTGATAAATGTATCACCTTCAGTAGTAATGTGATAACCATAATAAAAGTTAGGTGTGCTCCTACCTCTAGTGGAACGCCTCGGAGGTACGGACTCATCTATCGGCTCAACAGGAGTTTCCTCCTCAGGTTGGTCGCTAGTGTTTGAGGTTCCTTCACCACTTGACTCTTGAAGCTCTTCAAGGTCAATTTTCCTCCCACTGTCTCCTTGACTTATAAATTCTCTCTCACGAAAGACTCCTCTCCTTGCCACAAAGATCACATTCTCATTGGGTCTGTAGAAGTGGTAACCAAAGGATTTCTATGGGTAGGCGATGAAAATACATCTCTCACTTCGAGGTTCGAGCTTGTCGTGAGACTCACACCTCACAAAAGCCTCGCAACCCCAAATCTTGATGTGGTCTAGATTTGGAACTTTTCTGGTCCACATCTCATGAGGTGTTTTGGCAACCTTTTTCGTAGGGACTAGATTAAGGATATGGGCGGCAGTCTCTAAGGCATACCCCCATAATGAGATTTGTAACGAAGCTCGACTCATCATGGAAGGAACCATGTCCAACTAAGTTTGATTGCGCCTCTCAGCCACACCATTCAATTGTGGTGTCCTAGGAGGTGTCAATTGTGAGGCAATCCCACATTCCTTAAGATAGTCAAGGAACTCAATACTAAGATACTATCTTCCCCGATCGGATCGGAGCATCTTGATGTTCCTGCCTAGTTGATTCTCCACTTCCTGCTTAAACTCTTTGAACTTTTCAAAGGTTTCTGACTTATGTTTGATTAAGAAGATATATCCATACCTGCTGTAATCATCAATAAAAGTCACATAATAGCGATTAGCATCCCTTGTGATGGTTTTGAAGGGTCGACACACATCAGTGTGTATGAGGTCCAACAAACCTTCACCCCTCTCATAAGAGCCAGTGAAGGGTGACTTTATCATTTTTCCAAGTAAACCAGACTCGCAACTATCATCTGATTTTAGGTCAAATGATTCCAAAACTCCAACTTTTTGGAGTTGGCCTATGCGCTTCTTGTTGATATGTCCAAGACGATAATGCCACAAGGATGATTTATCCAAGGTAATCGAAGAATCAATATGAAATACATTATTCCGTAAGTAGTCTACAATCAACACAGTTGCATATACATCATCACAAGGTAATGCTTTAAAATAAAACATATCATTATAAAAAGCATCAATAGCACCAATTTTATTATCAAATGAAAAGGTGAATCCTTGCTTGTACAAACTATGAAAGGAAATAATATTTCTCGCCATTTCTGACGAGTAACAACAATTATTCAAATCTAAAGTTAACCCATTATTAAGCAATAAAGAATAAATTCCAATATTGGTCACAGGTGATGCTTTCCTATTGCCCATGATTAAGTTTATCTTCCCGTGCTCCACTTCTTCACTACTTCTTAGGCCCTGCAAATTAGTACAAGTGTGAATACCACAACCTGTATCAAGCACCCCAAGAGTTAGTATGTAATGCGTTTTTTAGATAATATGATATAAATACTTGCATGGGTGGGTTTAACTTTCCCATCCTTTAGATTCTGCAAGTACTTAGGGCAGCTTCGCTTCCAACGCCCCTTTTTGTGGCAGTAGAAGCATTGTGCTTCCTTGGAAAGGAATGATACAATTCGGCAAGCGAGGGAAACTGAATCCAAGGTACATTGGGCCATTCGAAATCCTTGCCAGGATTGGGCCAGTGGCATACAAACTTCGATTACATCAAGAACTCAATAAGGTGCATCCCACATTTCACGTATCAAACTTAAATAAGTGTCTGTCTGACGAGACACTCATAATACCACTCAATGAAATCGAAGTTAACAAAAATCTCCACTTCGTGGAGGAACCAGTCGAGATCATGGATCGAGAGATCAAAAGAACAAAACAAAGTCGTATTCCCATCGTGAAGGTCTGATGGAACGCTAAACGAGGAATTGAGTTCACCTAGGAACGCGAAAATCAAATGAAACAAAAATACCCACATCTCTTCCCGAACTCTTGAAGTCCCAGCCAAAATGCAAATTTCGGGATGAAATTCCTTCTAACGGGGGGATGATGTTACAACCGTCAAATTTTGGTCAAGCCAAAGTCAATAAAAGTTAACAAGTCAAATCAGACGACTAGTTTAGACCTTGTATACTAGGGTTTACATTGTGTATTTACTAAACAACCCGCTAATTTAATGATAAAGAATCAATTGGAAAATCCTTATGTTTGAGTTTTCCATAGCCGTGAAAATGCTAAACATTGAACCAAAGCGATAAAACACTATTGCACACTCATCGAGAGTGTGTAGGACCTTAAAACATGGCTTAACGGGGTTTACAGACCTCGCATTGCGAAGCCGGACACTCAAAAAGGTCACAAACGAAACCTCTCTGAATCGTTTTCACTATATCTCTTATATTTGAAATCTCTCCTAAATCTCTCTCAAAAGCTCCCATAACTTTTTCAAGTCATTCGGGTCATTCTGACCCTTAACCAGGTCAAATATCACTTAAAACGAGGTTAGAACGGGTAAAACACCCCAAAGGATCCGAAACCTCTCCCTCGAGTCGAACCCTCTTGGACCGAAAACAGGCGAGCCGCAGGCCCGACCGTAGCAAGCGAGCCGCAGCCAGCGAGCCAGAACACGCACCACATCGGACCTTCCCCCTCAGACCGCAGCTTCTTTTTCCCTTCGGATCCACTTCAGCAGCCTAACCCCCACTTCGGATTTGCCACATTCCACAACCCCATTTTAAGCTCGTTTTTAATTATTTTAATGTGGGATTTTCTCTAAAAATCATATTTTAACATATAAGACCCTAAATATTCATAATTTGAACATATTTTTAAGGAAATCCTTATTTTAGAATAAAATCTATTAAGTAAGATTTGGTGGTGGAGTGTTGACTTTATCTTAGAGTGTAACATAAGCAACCCCTCCTATGCCCACTCCATGCCCAACTATTGTCCTTCCACCATACTTGGGTAGTCAAGAGTACTTTACCCACCATTTGAATAGCCATAATCTTGGTCAAGATTGGAAATTTATCCTCTCTCCTATCACACTCTCTTATTTCCCATTTTTCCACCAAAGATTAAACACTTTTCTCTCTCAATCCTCTCACCAAAATTCGAGATTCAAGGGCCATCTTCCAAGATTTCTCCCACTATTGGTAAGTATATTCATCCTCCATATAATTATTTCACTTCCTTTTACTCAAAATCATATATTGCTTACACAAATTCCATCACATTAGTGTTAGATCTTCGAACCTTCAAGACATCTTCTTAGTGTTCTTGAGTGGAATACTGCATTTCTCCATAATCCATCAACTGAAATCACTCAAGGTGATTTTGTAACAGCCCGAAATCTTAAGTATTGTTAAATTGCATTTTGGGGTGTTTTAAAGGGGAGACTCGGCGAGTTGGAGCCAGACTCGCCGAGTAGGGTCGCAGACTTGGTCGCGGGTTCGCGACTGGACTCGACGAGTCCAGATATGGACTCGGCGAGTCGACGCTGTTCAGCGGAAACCCTAGCCGTTCAGTTTTGGGGTCGTAGATAAGGGATCTTATGCCGTCATTGCTCGTCTTTTGGTCGATTGAGAAGAACCCTAAGCGGCTGTGGCATCTAGAGCAAGCTTGAAGGCCATTGGTGACCTTGAAGGAATTGTTGTGCAAGGAGGAGAAGGGTTTTGGCTAAGGAACTGCAAGGAATTCGAGTTCTGAAGTTTGGGGACACAGAAGGTACATCATTCAGGTAATAGCTCGGATTACATTCTTCTGTGATTGATGTGTATATGGATTTAGGGTTTATGGAACCCATTTGATGATTAGATGGATTATTACCTTGTTACCCAAACGAATATAACCCTGTATTAGGACCCTTAGAGATCCAGAAGGTCCCATGTTTGTGTATTCGGAAAAATACGTATCTCAGGAAGCATTTTGATCGACTGCATGGCATGAACTCGCTGAGTCCGATGAGCAGACTCGGCGAGTAGCTTGAAGAATAACTGGGACTCGTCGAGTTGTTCTTCAGACTCGGCGAGTGGAGTCGGGGTGGCCCCACGATTCTTCCAGGAGTAACTAATCGAGTCAAGGAGGATACTCGACGAGTAGAAGGGGAAACCTAGAGGACTGGAGGATGACTAGACTTGCCGAGTCGCCAGGGTACTCGTCGAGTCTGGTCGAGTTGACCGTAGACTGTTGACCAGAGTTGACCTATGTGTGATTTCTTAGGGTCAGTTGTCTTGAATGATAAAAGTGTTAATAAGGGATGTACGATATTACAGGGAGTCTGTAGCTCGGCGGATCGAGTACGAGGGATTTCAGGAGTTGCTAGCTTTCAGTATCCACGAGGTGAGTCTTCTCACTATACTGTACCCGGAAGGGTTTGATTGTGTGATCGGAAGGTCGAATATGTTATGTGTTATGTATATATGCTATAAATGGAAAGTTAGTTGCTACGCGTGATATGCATGTTTATATGGGCCGGAAGGCAAAGTGTTATGTGACAGAAAGGTCAGGTATGATATATGATATATGTGCTTTATGTGTTAGAGTAAATGTATTATGTGCCGTATATGTTTTTGGGCCGGAATGCAATATGTTATGGGCCGGAAGGCGATGTACTATGGGCCGGAAGGCAACACGTTATGGGCCGGAAGGCGATTATCTCATGGGCCGGAAGGCATTGTGCAGTGGACCGGAAGGTCAGGGCCTGGAAAGGCGTATGTGTGAAAGGTGTATATTGGGGAACTCACTAAGCTTCGTGCTTACAGTGTTTTATGTATGTTGTTTCAGGTTCTTTCAGTAACGCGGGATGGCATCGGCTCGATTGTACACACCAAAGAAAGAGTTGTATTCTGGAGGATCCTGGTTTTCTACTAAGTGAAAATGGAACTATGTTTTTGTAATTCAAATGTGTATGAGATTTTAAACAAGTGATTTAATATTAATTTGATTAATTAAATGAAAATTTTGCCTTGAAAATCACGGTGTTACAAATTGGTATCAGAGCCTTGGTTTGAGGGATTCGGATGCGCCTTCGGGTAAATCTGGACTCAAACTGAGGAAATAAGAAAAAGTTTTCAAATAAATAGTTTTCTAAAAGTGGATAAGAGTTCAAAGAGAAAGCAAGAAAGAGCAGTGTGTACAATCAGCCAGAGCCAAACGGTGATTTCCCAAAATACCCTTACTTTTGTGTTATGAAATATCTATTATGCACTTTATGAGATATTATTGCATGCTAGAGACAGGCTAGGTATTTCATATCTTAGGACTAGAGCGGCCTGATTTGTAATGCCTTAGCCTAGGGTTTGTTGTTATATGTGCGTTATGCTTTTGTGTATGTGATAAGCGAGAATATCCAATTAGGACGCACGAGGGGTAGAGCTACAGAGTTCAGTGGTACTTCCGAGGATGAGCCGAGAAGGTGGAGCTATCACAGATAGGGAGTCCTATGTAATCTTCGATGCTCGAATGCTGCTTGCTTTGTGCTTTGTGGAATTCTCGATGATGGGAGTCAGCAACTAAGTGAGTATGACGATATTCAGGAGGTAGATGGCTGGCATCATTAGGAGCTCTTCAGCAGCTGATAGCAAAGAAGTGGGAGGACGGCAGAAGGGGCTAGGGAGTAAACCTAGCCAGATGAGTGCGCTGGTAGAGTAGATGATTTCGCTGGGGAGCGAGCATGCACGATGAGATGGGTGAAAGAGCAGGTCGATCAGCTACTTAGGAACTCTGGGATGGTCCGTGTGGAAAGTATGGGTAGATGTGGCAGGTAGTATGGGCCCGTACTACTGAAAGCAGAGGACCCATACTTGATACAGGGAGCATTCTGAAGGTCCTAAGGAACGGGATGAGGAGTGATGTTATGGTTTGAGTACCATACATCGGAGCAGATTGCGGAGTGATGTTATGGTTCGGGTACCAAACATCGGAACAGATTGAGGATAGATGTTGTGGTTCGAGTACCATACATCGGAGCGGAGTGTGGAGTGATGTTATGGTCAGGGTACCATACATCGGAACAGCTTGAGGATAGATGTTATGGTTCGAGTATCATACATCGAAACAGATTGAGGATAGATGCTGTGGTTTGAGTACCATACATCGGAGCGGAGTGCGGAGTGATGTTATGGTCAGGGTACCATACATTGGAACAGCTTGAGGATAGATGTTATGGTTCGAGTATCATACATCGGAGCAGATTGAGGAGTGATGTTATGGTTCGGGTACCATACACCGGAACAGATTGAGAAGGGACGTCATGGGATGAGTACCAGGGTTCGTAGCAGATGATGCTTGTGACTATCTTGCTATCAGGTCATGATCGATGAGGTAGAGATCGGATGCTATGGGTTTTAGGCCTGTAGACCATGACTGAGTATGGGGAGGCGTTCCCCGAGAGGAAAGGCGAGTGCCCATCAGAGTATTTTGGTAAGAAGTTAAAGACAGAGGAAAATTTCAGTTGAGTCAAACAATCAGGCGATAAGGGAGAGGCCATCTTCTAGGTGGGTGGTGCCATTTATGTTTGTGAGCACGACACGAGAGGTCTGATGTTTCAGTTTTGGATTTGGGAGTACACCCTGCAGGTAGTTATCGATAGTGATTTCCCTCAGAATATCAGGTAGCAGGTGTGCCACGAGGCAGTGACTTATCGAGAGCAGTCAGTCAGTTTGGGACTGAGGTAGTCGAGAACCACACCACACCTAATTGGGAATAGTAGGTTGTGTTATTATGGTAGCAGCGGGGAGTTCAGTCGAGCTTTGCAGTGCAGAGAGTTTTCGTCTATGTTGGGAGTGGGTCCTTGTCCTTGGGACAATTCCGGTGTTGGCACGTTGGTTGATGAGTCGAGGTGAGAGGAACGATGATTTGGCGGTGCAGTATTTGAGCCAGGGATGTTATTGAACAGTTTAGATGCTTAGTGCTAGATTGGCATGGGATTTGGGTCGATTAGAGGCGGTTGTGATGAGAAGTTATTGGAGAGTTAATCAGAGGTTCAGAGTATAGAGGGTTGATTGATTTCCTTAAGGGGGAAATACCGAGCGTTGCGTAGCACTTTCCTGGAGCAGGTGCGATTTCACTGGTGAAAAATAGTTGTGGGTTGGGTATGTGCTAATTGGTGATGGTTCGGACCCTAGTGGGGGAGAACCGGGTGCAGTATGTAAGAAAGCAAGGATTTTTCAAGAGTGGTTATAAATGAAGTATAGAGATATGCAATAAGAAATCATGAGACCAGAGGTGTCGATGATCGAGGAAAAGGGTCAGAGTGAGTTAATGCGGGAAGTACTTGAGGAGGAGAACGAAGGTATCTATGACAGGGGTTTGGTGTCGTTACAAGTAGATAGAGAATGTTTGGGTCGGTATGCGCATTCTTGGTTGGATTTTGAGCGTCGGAAGAAGGGTTTCGGAGAATTTTCAGCATATTTCGTAGCGTCAGCGTTTTCTCGTATTCCAATCGGGAAATTATATGCGTCGGAGTTGTAATGTGGGAAAATGTAGATCTATTTATGGGTTTTCGAGGAGATGTATTATTGTATCTACATGATACTTGGGGCAGGAGATCAGGGGTCGTGGCAGAATCTTGTGATGTTCGGTTGAGGTATTTTGAGATACCCGGGTATGATATCTTTATTTCGGAGTTACTCATGAATCCTGAATTGAATCGACGTGTGGCATATCAAGTATCTGTGGATCTAGTGGGAGCCCTTCGAGTATGGGTATTCAGGGAGATTATTTGAGAGAGTGGATATTCGCAGAGATGGGCAGTTGTTATGTTGATTGTCTCCAGAGTCTGGGGTGGATATTCGAGTCGCAGTACTCACTATTTAGAGGGTGTTGTGATACTGCATGGAGTCGCAGTACTCACTAAATGGCAAGAGAATTTTCGATGTTGGAATGTTTTTCGAGCAGTGTATGATGTGGAAGAGTTTTGGGTTTGAGTAGCCTAGTATTGAGTCTTGGAGCCTGGATATTGGGTCGGGGGCGAGACGGGGGTCTCCGTCTCTGTCGGGAGATGCGGTGAGATACGCAAGGAATACGCGCAGCAGAAACCAGAGATTTGAGTTGAGACGATCCTTGGTTGGATTGTATTTTCTCGCATGAGGAAAAGAGGATTTTGTGACTTACGTGTCACTGGGTCGGGATAGTGGTCACGGAGAGAAAGTTAGTGGAATATTTGGATCGTGATATGGGTGACCGTTGGGGGCTCAGGCGTGGAGCCAAAAGTTGATCTGGTACCCAGTCTTGAAGAGGAATATGGAAATGAGCTTACCATGATGACATCTGAGGACACTTTAGAGAGAGTAAACGATCCAGACGCTCGAAGTCATGATTCGGGCATGTGCATTAGACTTCGGAGGAAGCCGCGGTACGTGTTAATCCTTGGTTGAGTTGTCCCATATCAACAGCCATCATTAGTGCATTAGTATGCCGCCCTTTTGAGCTGTTGCATAGGAGGTGGTGTCGGATCCTCATTTGCTGAGGAAAGGTAACGCATGGACCCGAGAGTCTTTGCGAGCAGATCCAGAGCATGTGCGATACATGGAGTAGTGGCAAGGTCGTCAAGAGGATTTCCCTAGATAAAGGAAGAAGAAGGTATGTTGGGGCTAGTGCAGCATGTGCATGCGATTACAAGAGGAGAACTCGGGAGAGTTGCTCTGAGAATTGAGAATGGGTCCCTCAGTTGTTCCGAAATGGATAAAGTGGGCTTAGGATCGGGGATCCGGTGATTCATGGTTTCCTAATCCTTATGGGTCGAGTGATCGTTGAGATTTAGAGCAGAGTTGCATCTTGGGTAATTCTCGGTTACAGGGAGTGGTGGACAGTGCAGAGATCGTGCTTGAGTCGTCATAGCAGATGCAACAGGTTAATCAAAGGTTAATGATCGTCTAGAGTTGACAGGAAAGTTATGAGGACAGACGCCGTTGCAAGCATGTGTTTCAGGTCGGCGACTTCGTACTTCTGACGGTCTCTCCTTGGAAAGGGGTGATTCGATTCAGGAAGAGGGGCAAGTTGGGGCCCCGATATGTTGGGCCTTTTCGTGAAGGTGCGAAGGTAGGACGGGTGGCCTATCGTTTGGAACTGCCAACGGAATTGGGATGGATCCATGACACTTTTCACGTGTTGCAATTGAAGAAGTGTATAGCCGATGAGTAAACAGTGGTTCCACTAAAGAACAATTAGGTGGATGCGAGCCTGTGTTACACTGAGAAGCCAGTGGCCATCAGGGATCGGAAGATCAAGGTTCTGAGGAACAAGGAGGTACCTCTGGTTTTGGTTCGGTGGTAACCTCGGAAGAGATCGGAAGTGACTGGGGAGCCGGAACGTGAGATGCGGGAGCAGCATCCGGAACTATTTTCAGAGTGAGACTTCGAGGGCGAAGTCTGTTTCTAGTGGGGGAGAATTGTAACAGCCCAAAATCTTAAGTATTGTTAAATTGCATTTTGGGGTGTTTTAAAGGGGAGACTCGGCGAGTTGGAGCCAGACTCGCCGAGTAGGGTCGCAGACTTGGTCGTGGGTTCGCGACTGGACTCGACGAGTCCAGATATGGACTCGGCGAGTCGACGCTGTTCAGCGGAAACCCTAGCCGTTCAGTTTTAGGGTCATATATAAGGGATCTTATGCCGTCATTGCTCGTCTTTTGGTCGATTGAGAAGAACCCTAAGCGGCTGTGGCATCTAGAGCAAGCTTGAAGGCCATTGGTGACCTTGAAGGAATTGTTGTGCAAGGAGGAGAAGGGTTTTGGCTAAGGAACTGCAAGGAATTCGAGTTTTGAAGTTTGGGGACACAGAAGGTACATCATTCAGGTAATAGCTCGGATTACATTCTTCTGTGATTGATGTGTATATGGATTTAGGGTTTATGGAACCCATTTGATGATTAGATGGATTATTACCTTGTTACCCAAACGAATATAACCCTGTATTAGGACCCTTAGAGGTCCAGAAGGTCCCATGTTTGTGTATTCGGAAAAATACGTATCTCAGGAAGCAGTTTGATCGACTGCATGGCATGGACTCGCTGAGTCCGATGAGCAGACTCGGCGAGTAGCTTGAAGAATAACTGGGACTCGTCGAGTTGTTCTTCAGACTCGGCGAGTGGAGTCGGGGTGGCCCCGCGATTCTTCCAGGAGTAACTCGTCGAGTCAAGGAGGATACTCGACGAGTAGAAGGGGAAACCTAGAGGACTGGAGGATGACTAGACTCGCCGAGTCGCCAGGGTACTCGCCGAGTCCGGTCGAGTTAACCGTAGACTGTTGACCAGAGTTGACCTATGTGTGATTTCTTAGGGTCAGTTGTCTTGAATGATAAAAGTGTTAATAAGGGACGTACGGTATTACAGGGAGTCTGTAGCTCGGCGGATCGAGTACGAGGGATTTCAGGAGTTGCTAGCTTTCAGTATCCACGAGGTGAGTCTTCTCACTATACTGTACCCGGAAGGGTTTGATTGTGTGATCGGAAGGTCGAATATGTTATGTGTTATGTATATATGCTATAAATGGAAAGTTAGTTGCTACGCGTGATATGTATGTTTATATGGGCCGGAAGGCAAAGTGTTATGTGACAGAAAGGTCAGGTATGATATATGATATATGTGCTTTATGTGTTAGAGTAAATGTATTATGTGTCGTATATGTTTTTGGGCCGGAAGGCAATATGTTATGGGCCGGAAGGCAATATGTTATGGGCCGGAAGGTGATGTACTATGGGCCGGAAGGCAACACGTTATGGGCCGGAAGGCGATTATCTCATGGGCCGGAAGGCATTGTGCAGTGGACCGGAAGGTCAGGGCCTGGAAAGGCGTATGTGCGTAAGGTGTATATTGGGGAACTCACTAAGCTTCGTGCTTACAGTGTTTTATGTATGTTGTTTCAGGTTCTTTCAGTAACGCGGGATGGCATCGGCTCGATTGTACACACCAAAGAAAGAGTTGTATTCTGGAGGATCCTGGTTTTCTACTAAGTGAAAATGGAACTATGTTTTTGTAATTCAAATGTGTATGAGATTTTAAACAAGTGATTTAATATTAATTTGATTAATTAAATGAAAATTTTGCCTTGAAAATCACGGTGTTACAGATTTCATACCCCTAAATTTTCATATTTTCTTAAGTTTTAAAGGGGGGAATACAAGTTAAATCATCAAGAACACAACTAAATGTTTCTAACAGCTTTCATCAGAAAAGTTGGACTCCATTCACGGACTGTTTTGGTCAACTAAAACATTTTAGTTTTCAAAACTGTACAAGTTTCAAGTAGTTTAAGTTCTTAGCTTTAAAATGGATACTTGCACATTTCCATACATTTTTCTACAATTTATGGTGATTTTTACAAAACTGCCTATCATATCAAGAACCAATCTGGACCAGTCTGGGTTTATGGACGTTTTCACCTAAGTTGGAGGTCACTAAAAATCATGAAAATTTTTATGAAAAAACTCGATGCATTTTCCAAACTCCCAGAATTTACAAATTTTAATTTGGATATGTTATGATTTTTTTATAAATTTTCTAATAACAGTAATAGAAACTGTTACTAATAGAAAAATACTAACTATTTCATTTCACATTGTAACATGTTGAGCAAGGTGTATATCTTTATGTGAATGTATGTTATTGCAAATAAATGACATTTTGTCTTGGTATATAAACATGCATCAGTTAATAAATGGATTTTGATATATATACATATGGAATATAAAGGATAACACAACTGTTATAATCAAAGTACATCCATTTTACTCAAACAATTGAATAAACTACGTGGAATATAGTTTACGTACATTAACATTACTACCCTTGTTTTGATAAACTATGATAGGCATAGTTTATGATACATTGCATAACACACGCATACAAAAAGGGTGCATTTATACAAAAAGGGATTTTCATTACATTACACGTAAATTCGTTAAAGACTTTGTGAGACATTCGCTTCACATTTACCAATAAGTCATGTATTGTAATCAGAGTCTCCTGGAGGGAGAGCACGATAGTCGTATATAGATCTATGTTGGGTTTGACAAACCCACACCTTAACTACATGCAACAGTTAGACCAACAGGTATGGAGTGACAAATGTCATAAACATTTCCGACGCCTAAAGAATGATGTTTCAGGCCAACTAGGTCATAGCATGGTTATAATAAACTCACAGAAAGTATTAACAAACATAAGAATTTACGGGAATTTCATTTAATTCAAACGCGTTTATGTCGATTTAAACATATATTATTTTCTATAAGTGAGAAAGGTTACTTATACATTTCGGTTTTCGGATATTAGACTACATTACACATTTTAAGGGAAATATCGGATTTTCTGGAACAAACATGACATTTACAAGAGAAAGACTTTTATCGAGTTTTAAAACAAAATCTTATGAACTCACCAACCTTGTGTTGACACTTTTTCAAACAACTTGTATTCTCAGGAAATCAGTAATCAGGTATCAAAGTGCATTTTGAGGATGCAACGTTAAGGCGTCAACTTTTTATATTTTGTCAACATATTGTAATTGATTTGGAAACATGTAATTCATACAATGATGTAACTCTTTCAATTATATATATGTTGGTTGGGTTTTCTTAAATTACTATTGCAATTGTGGTTATGATACTATACATGAAGTCCTCCACCCCCGGACGTTTCCGCCATCCTTGGTTTGGGGGTGTGACAAGTTTCATTAAAATGAGTGACCTTTCATTTTATATAACCTATGTGTTTTAATATGGACTTTAAAAGAGTGACTTTTGGTAACCCATAACTTGAGGACAAATTATGGATTCCATTAAAACACATAATTGATCAAGAATTAATCATCAAGCAATTCAACAAATAATTCCTATGATTTAACAATAACTCATAAGAACATGAACATCAATATCAAAATTTAAAGAATCATATTAACACATATAAAGCATGGAATTTTGATATTAGCCATTGTAAATGGATTAACATAAGCATTACACCATCTAAAACAAGTTTTAAAACACCAAAACACTTTAGGGTAATGTTTCTAGTCCATTTCCAGCAGCAAAACTCGAAAAACTGCATTATGGGGCTCCTACTCGTCGAGTGCAAAAACCTACTCGACGAGTAGGATGGATTTACACATGGACTCATCGATTCCCCCATGGACTCGACGACTTCATGCTGCAGAGTGCAGATATTTGAGCTTTTTCAACAAGTTTGCATCAAGTATCAAGAAAACAAGCCTAGGCTCTGATACTACTGTTGGGTTTTGAGCATACTAACACTCCTATAGTGTACATGCAATCCTAGAAACCTTGGATCTATGTTTTCTCTACAATAAATGCAAATTTGATTTCCAAGGTTTACAACCTAACTAGTATGTTATGGGGTACTTGTAATACAAAACTTTAAGTAGATAACATACCTTTCTTTTGTGGTTCAATGCTTGGAGTTTTAGATCCTAGCACCAATAGTGTGGATGCCTCAAGTGGTGTCACAAGTCACCCAAAACAGCTTGGAAATACTTGAGAGAATCTAATGCTTGCTAGAATTGACCCACCCTTGTTTCTCACACACACTAGTGCCAATTCTAGAACCAATGACCTCTTTATATACTAATACCCATGACTCTTCATTTACCTAGGATCCATAGGTTAAAAGCTCCATGGACTATCCATGGACTTCCATATAATCTTAGCCCATCCTAAATAAATCATAGCCCAATCCATATATACGTAAGAGTCCATATTTAATTAGCCTCTTTTGATCACTAAATTAATCCCAAAATTAATTCTTGATCAACACTAATTAAATAATATTAATATATTATAACTTATAATATATTAATGGATCATAAACATCTTATTCTCAAAATTATATCCATACAAATTGTTAGGTGAAGTGCAACCCAAAGGGACCATGCCGGGTCGAGTCAAGTTCATACCAGATATAGTTATGGACTTAGACACCTTATCCAACATCAACCACACTATTAAGTTGAGGTGTCCTAGAAGGTGTCAGTTATGAAACTATTCCACATTCCTTGAGGTAGTCGTGGAACTTGATATTAAGATACTCACCGCCTCTATTGGATCTAAGCATCTTTATCTTGCTGCCCAATTGATTCTCAACTTCTCGTTTAAACTCTTTGAACCTTTTAAAGCTTTCTAAATTATGCTTGATTAGGTAGATATAACGATATTTGCTATAAACATCAGTAAAAGTCACATAGAATCGATTAGCATCCCTTGTGGTAGATATGAAGGCCATACATACATCTATGTGTATGAGATCCAACAAACCTTCACCTTTTTCACAAGATCCAATAAAAGGTGATTTTGTTATCTTACCAAAAAGACAAGATTCACATTTGTCATCTGACCTTAGGTCAAATGATTCCAACACTCTGTCCTTTTGGACTTGGGCGATGCATTTCTTGTTAACGTGTCCAAGACGACAATGCCACAAGCACGCTTTGTCTATACCATTAGACGAATAAATTTGATATACACTATTTCCTAAATTGTCTACACACATCACATTTTCATACACACCATCACAAGGTAAAACTTCAAAATAAAAAATACCATTTTTATAACCAGAAATAGAACCATTCTCATCATTAAAAGAATATCTAAAACATTGTTTAAACAATGCATGAAAGGAAATAATGATTCGTATCATTTCTAATGACTAGCAACAATTTAGGTGCTGTTTGTTTTTATGAAGCCAAAATGTCTGCAGTCTGCGGACCACATCTGCAAGCCTCTATAGCAGAAGAGGTGGATCAAACGTCTACAGTCTGCAATAAGAAGTCTGTTTGTTTTTTAACGTCTGCAGACTGCTGAAATAAACTGATTTTACAAACTTAAAATGTTTTCAACACCAAAATTTTAACAATAATAGTCATACAACATTGGAAAAAAATTCATGCATACATAAATCTAATTTCAAAAGGTATTGTAGCAAAAATTAATTTAACACCATGCATCTTACACACATTTCAGCAAAAAAAAACAATATATAATGACTATTTTCAGCATATAAAGACTATTTTCAACAACATTATGCAATTTCAAGCACTATTTTCATATTTCCAGCATTAATATGTTCATACTTTCATATTTTCAGCAACATTATGCAATTTCCGACATTAATTTCATATTTCCAGCACTATTTTAATACTTTCACCAAGAAAAAAAAATTTGATTTTAAGCAATGTTATGGAAGTTCCAACAAAATACATCAAGGAAACGCCATTTTCAGCAAGATTTAACAAGAATTTTAAGCAACAAGAAGCAATTTCAACACAATTTTGGGATTTCCAGCATCCAACAAGAAATTTAACCATTTAGAAGCAATTTTCAGCAAAAATAAACAACTAATTTCACTAAATTAGATAGTTTTCCAGCAAGGCTAAGCAATAATTTCAAGCTAGAAGTGAAAAAAACGAAACAAAATTTGCAAGCTTGTTCATATTCAGTGGAGATCGGAGAAGAAGGCGGTGGCGGCGGCCGACGATCGTGGTCTGCGATCGGAGACGTCTGTCGTGGTTCTGATCGGTGAAAAGGAACGGTGTTTTGTTGCTGGAGCGAGCCTAGGCGGCGTCGAGGGGGAAGCTTTGAGGGTGTGAAGTCGAAAGAAGATGGAGGCGCTGATAATAGAATAGAAGCGTGCTTTTTAGGTTAAAAGTATTTTGCAGACCTTAGAAGTGGTTGGTTCATGTCTTTGTGGTGAAGACCTCGCGCAAACGTTTTTAGATCTACGCATTTCAAAAAAACAAATGCACTGCGAGGATGTATGCATGCGCATGGTCTACGTGGTGCAGACCAAAGTGATTTCGCAGATCTACAGAAAAAAAAAACAAAGACCACCTTAATAAATCTAAATTGACTTCATCACTAATCACTAGACTATAAACTCCAATCTTGGTGACTGGTGAAGATCGTCTATTCCCCATGATCAAGTTTATTCTACCATGTTGCACGTCCTCACTTCTCCTTAGCACCTGCAAATCAGAACAAATGTGAAATCCGCATCCTGTATCAAGGACCCAAGAACGAGAAAATGATAAGTTATTAGATAAAATAGTGTATATACCTACAGAAGTCGGCTTCACCTTGCCATCTTTAATGTCTTTAAGATACTTTGGGCATCTTCGTTTCCAATGCCCTTTTTTGTAGTAGAAGCAAGTGGCCTCTTTGGGATCAGAGATACGGGTCATCAGAACTGGATTTACCTTTGGGTCCATTGCTTGACGACCCAGCTTGAGACTTTCCTTCCAGTTTTGTTAGAGGACCTTTCTTCTTTTTTCCTTTCCCTTGACCAATGGTCAGAACGGGAGCACTAGAAGGATTGGAGGCAACACTCTTTCCCTTCATCTCCGCTTCAGCTATTCATAGGAGATCGTTCAATTGAGACAAATTGGTCTTAATGTTGTTCAAATGATAGTTCAAAATGAATGATCATAACAACTTGGTAAGGAGTTCAAGACTATGTCGATAGCCAACTCTTTATCAAAATTCACATTAAACGTGACAAGGTGATCCACGTATTGTTACATTCTTTGCACATGGCTGCTAATAGATTCTCCATTTTTCATCTTGCTTGCTATGAGGGACGTTACCACCTTGTACTTTTCTTGACGAGCTTACTTATGGCACTTTTCCATAAGGTCCTTTTTCATCTAGTACGACTAGTAATCCTCATAGTATCTCTGCAATACAGGAGTCATCGTGGCCACATTGATGTAAGCAACTTTTGTTGCATCATTGTAGTGCTTCTTGTAGGTGGCTAGTTCGTTAGGAGTGGCCTTATATTCATCAATCTCATTGAACTCTTTCTCAAGGACATACTCATTGTCCTATAAGCAAAAGGACATCTTGATGTTGCGCATCCAGTCATTATAGTCGGTGCCATCCAATGTAACCCTTGAGCAGAGATGTTTAGCAACGAGAAGTATTGATTTGCCTCATGAGGCTTTAGCTGCATCGAAGCGTAATCTATTACGTGACCCCTTTGCATTAAAAATGCCCCCAATCCTATGATCGACGTATCAAAATAAACCACAAAATCCTCGACATCCTTTGGCAGGGTCCGAATCGATGCCTCGCACAACCGTTGTCTTAAGGTCTCAAAAGTTGCCTGTTGCTCATGCCCCCAACGAAATGTAACCGACTTCTTTGTCAACGGAGTCAAATGAACAACTATCTTGGACAAATCGTGCATGAATCTCCGATAATAACCTGCCAAACCAAGGAAACTCTGAATCTCAGATGGAGACCTTAGAACCTCCCACTGCATTATGGTCTCGACTTTGGCCAGATCGACCAAAATATGATTCTTCTTGACAAGGTTCTCCAGAAACTGCAACTCACGCAACCAGAACTCACATTGGATAACTTCGCAAAAAGCCTCTCCCTCCTCATAGTCTCCAAGACTTCCCTCAAGTGATCCTCATGCTGCTTCTGAGTCTTCGAATAAACCAAGATATCATCGATAGTTACAATCACAGATCGATCCAGCATCATCCTGCACACGTGGTACATGAGATCCTTGAACGCGGCTGGAGCATTTGTGAGCCCAAAAGGCATCACCACGAACTCGTAATGACCATAACGAGTCCAGAAAGCTGTCTTTTGCACATCCTCATCCCTAACACTCATCTGATGATAAACAAATCGCAAATCAATCTTGGAAAACCAATATACACCCTGAATCTGGTAAAAAATATCATCAATCCTTAGGAGTGGATAACGGTTCTTCACCGTTACCTTATTTAGCTCCCGGTAGTCAATGCACATACGATGAGACCCATCCTTCTTATTCACAAACAAGATCGATTCTCCCTAAGGTGATCTACTCGGTCGAATGAATCCCATGTCTAACAGCTTATGCAGTTGTGTAGACAACTCCTACATCTCGGGAGGAGCCAACCGATATAGTGCTTTGGCTATCGAAGTCACACCTGGAACCAAATCAATCCTGAACTTAACCTACCTCTCCGGAGGCACCCCAGGAAAATCCTATGGAAACACATCGAGATAATCCTACATAATCGAAACATCATCCACACTCGCCTTACCCATATCCAGGGTATCCATAACATAGGCAACATAAACGGAACACCCCTACTGAATATAGTGTCCGACCCTCGCTGCTGAACACAAAATCGGCCAACATTGAGATCTTTCCCCATGAACCACTAACTCTCCCCCACTTGAGGTTCTAATCTGAACTAACTGCTACTCACAGTCAATCACCACCCCATTAGGGCTCAACCAATCCATGCCCACGATAACCTTGTTCTCTTACAAAGGAATGGGAACCAAATCTACCAAATACTACTCACTAAAAAACTCGAGAGTACAACCCCGATGAACTCTCGCAACCCAAACAGAGCTATCATCAGCAATCTCGACATCTAGAGGACAATCTAGCTCCCCCGAAGCTCCAATAAACCTCTTTCTAAGCACAAGCGATACAAAAGATCGGGTAGCCCTCGAATCAAAAATACCAAATCAGAAATGTCGTTCACGAGGAACGATCCTAAAATAAAACACATAAATATAAGAAGAAATTTAATATAAATAAAATGATAAGGAAAAGATACATACCCGTCACCACGTTGGGATTTATACAAACCTCCTCGGTTAACAGCTAAAAACCATGCTCTTCACCACAGGTGCATCCGCCTAGCCCTGACAGCCATCAGTAATCCAAAGAGTTGTAGGAGCGGGTGCTGACACCGGTGTTGCTACAACCAAACTCGGATAATGGGCCTTCTTGTGGCCCCTCTGATTGAAATGGAACAGATCAGATACCGGGGTGGTGGTGGTAGTAGCAGTGCAATACCTGCTAATATGACCAGTCTGACTGCACTTAAAGCAGCCAGAACAACCCATCATGCATTCCCCTTAGTGTATCCTACCGCACTTTCCATAACGGCTCCGACCCTGTTGGCCCTTCCCTCTTGCATCAACAACCTCGGGCCTCTTGCCTAATGTAACACTCCAAATCATGTATTACCTTTGAAGCCCTTGAAAATTTTAAATTTCGCATAATAAGTCTCTTAAGTATGTTGGGTGTACTCATAGGTACTCTTAGCATACTTTTCAAGAATGATCGCGGAGGGACATCACGTATGTTGGGCGTACCAAGAGTACACTGAGCGTACGTGACAGATGTCTAAACCCTAATTTCCAAACTTAAGGCCTATATAAGCATCCTTATCTCATTTAAGCCTCACCCTAATTAACCTCTTTCACCTTCAAACGTCTCTGAAAACCCTAAAACCATTAAAGAGTGTGCTTTGAGCTTAAGGAGTGCATTTGTGGCCATTTTAGTGTCCATTCAAGAAAAAGGAGTTATCAAGCAAGCTTGGAGTGGCATTGGGCTTCAAGAATTTGTATCTAGTTCACCTTAAGGAGCTTCTGTAGGTATAAAGATTTGATATTGCCTTCTTATTCTTTAGATCTAGTTAGGGTTTTCTTTATGGTCCCTTTTGTTGGTTTTAGACCTTCTCTTGAGAGTTGAGCAACTCTAGAGGTTGAAATGGTTAGATCTGAGCCTTGTGAGCATGCTAGATGCATAAAGGAGCTAGCTTGGGGAGTATCTAGACTCCATGTAAGAGTTTAGAGCCTTATATGAAGTCCTAATGTGAAGAATGGAGTTTTTAACTCCCATAGAGCATGCAAGGGCATAAAGTTGCCAACTTTATGCCCTAAGACGTCTTAATGAACTTAGATCTGGTTTTGGACGTTAGAATATCGAGTATTAAGCACTTAATGGAATGAAGTGCTCAATTTGTTTGTACGTTGGGCGTAAGTTAGTGTACGTTGCACGTACTACTTAGGGACTCAATATGTTGCGCGTACCAGGGTGGTACACCAGGCGTACGCATAATAGTTAGACTTGGACTTTGTTTTGGGCCTTTGAGCTTTTGGGCCTCAATTAGTCATTGGGCTTGATCACGCTTTGGAGTTAGTGGGCCAGTTTATCTGTTTTGGGCCATGCATGTTATGGTAAGGCCTTATTGGGTTATGAGGCCCATTAATGATTCTGGATATGGGCTTTGGGCCCATTAACTAAGGAAGACTTTTTGGGCCATTGTAAAAGGACTTGGGGATTTGGGTTCTCCGCATAGATGGTGTTTGATCCTAACATTGAGTAATGTTATTATTGTTCAGCATGGGTGTTTACGGACTGTTAGGAGAGCAGCCTTCAGATTTTCCAGACAGAGGTGAGTCTCCTCACCATACCAACGGGTCTAAGGCACCAAGGCTGGCCCATTAATTGTTATGTGATGTGTTAGTTGCTTATGGAATATGTGATATGCTAGTTATTTGTGACACTTGCATGAAAGACCTCGGGGCGGTTCCCGAGGCACCTATGTGTAAGACCTTGGAGGGTTTCCAAGGAATCCTTAGTAAAGACCTCGAGGGTTCCCGAGACATTTGGGCTAAGACCTCGGGGGGTTCCCGAGGCACCTAGAGTAAAACCCCAGAAGCTTTCCAGGGAATCTACATATGTTGTATGAATGGCTTATGTGATATATGTAGCTTTATGGCTAATATGATATGTGATATGTGGATTGTATGTGCGATATGCTCTGGGGAACTCACTAAGCATCAGCTTACAGTTGGATTTGTTTCAGGTACTTCTGAGCCTAAGGGCAAAGGCAAGGCTTGATGGCGCAACATGCACTCTCTCATACATTTTTTTGGGACACTCTGACGAATTGAAATAAAATTTGTACTTAATATGGATTTTGGAAACAATTGTATTTGAGAATTTCAACGATCATGGATAGTGTTTTGGTTAATCAAAAATGAAAATTTTCTTTTGAAGATTTGGTTGTTACACCCGAACCACCAGATACATTAACCTCATTCGGCTTCCTCTTCCTCTCCATCTCAAGATCAATCTCTCTCTCTCTCCATCTCTCTCTCTCTCCCTCTCTCTCTCTCTCTCTCTCTCTATTTCTAGCCCTCACTATCATATCCTCCAGCGTCTTATAGCTGAATTGGCTCACGAAATGCTGAATGTCACTCCTCAACATCTCATAATACCTAGCCTTCTTCATCTCCTCATCAGCCACATACTGTGGAACCAAATGTTCCCTCTCCCGAAACATAGCAGTGATCTCATCCACCGTCTTAATAGTCTGGCGGAGATCCTGAAACTCTCGTGCCAACTGCTACACCTCAATCACCGGTGTGAACTCATCAGTGAACATGGTCACAAAATTATCCAAGGCCATCGAATCAACAACCTCATCACCCACTGCACACCTGACCTCTTCCCATCAATCTCGTTACCTGTCCTTCAAAAGTTAGGAGGCAAGCCTGACCTTTTCCCCCTCGGGGCAACTGTTGGTGCGGAAGGCATTAGCAACATCCACTTACCACCTCATGCTCACTATCGGGTCCTTCAACCCATGATAGTCCGGAGCTCTACATGCCCGGAACTCCCTAAAGGTCAAAGAACGCGCCCCTACCAATGCCACCATCTCAGAACAAAAGGCACTCAACCGCTCATCCAAAATCTCCAGAATACCCTCCTTGACTGTACCAAAGATCGCAGGAGTCTGCTTAAGAATGCAACGCGTAATCTCAGACGAGATGAACTTTCTCGTCTGATCATCTAGTTGTCCGGATCTATAACCTGAGCATGAGCCCCCTCCAGTCTCCAGCACTAGAACTGCCAACAAGTCTGCCCCTCAATGTCACCATAGTAAAAATAGACCATATAAACCATCAGAATAAGCATCAAAATACATCGAGGGATCACAATCTCTACAAGCTTCCTGGTTTCATCACAACCCTCCTTGACTCGACTATGGATCCTCTGCTTCCAGTAGTACGGGCCCATACTACCTTCCACATCTATCTATACTTTCCTCAAGGATTGCCTTGAATCCGCCAAGTCACCCTATATCAATACAATTAACCCTCATCAAAATAAGGCTCCTAGCACTAGATCTCATCCTAGGTTTTCCTAGGGAAAACTCCACACCAGTCTTCGTCATTGCCTTAAAAAGGAACTCCTGCTAACTTCGTCTAACTAGCTCACAAATACAACTACATATCACTAAAACTAGATAATTTTTCAAATTAGAGGTCTCACACAACAACGGTTGGACTCAGACACGAGCTGCACAATAACGTTAAAACCTAACCTTCTAAAATTATTTAGTTCCCATAATATGCAACTTAGCATATTTGCTTACCAGTTAGCGAAAACTAGTTAGAACTCCTGGAAAGCACAAAGCAAGCAACATTCGAGCATCAAGTAACCAGAACCAAACATAACCTAATCAGGCCATCCTATCACTAACAAATCAGTACTAGCATGGAAATCTACAAGCTCAAACAATAGGCATACAAAGGCATCTCTCCTAGCATTCTATCATGCGAAAACTGACAAAATCCTTAGCCCTAACTAGCATGCGATTCACAGATTCATAGATCAAATCATATCAAATAACATGTATAGGTATTTTGGGAAAACTTACTTTAGCTTGGTCGATTGCATGCACCACACCCTTTCTTGTCTTAGGAAACTCTTTTCTTAAAGATACATTTTTTGAAGAAAACTTTAACAAATCCTCAATTTGAGTTCAGACACACCCAAGAGTATGTCCAAATCCCTCAAACCAAGGCTTTGATACCAACTTGTAGCGCCCCAAAAATAAGACCCAAAAATTTCATTTTTAACTTAATAAACCAGTATCCCAAAAACATCATCATAAAAATCCAGATAAAACAAATGTATCAATCATCATATCACATTATAGTAAATCAAGAAAATACAGGATGAGGTGGTTTATGCTCTGCAATCATCCCGAGCTCTTCCCTTTGGAACTATAAGTACCTGAACCATAAACTAAAAACCGTAAGCACAAAGCTTAGTGAGTTTCCCAATATACCATATAGCATACATACATAACACATAACGGGGCCCGCCCAATGAGTGTAACGAGCCCCACCCACACTCGCTTTACGGGCCACACCCAATGAGTATAACAAGCCCCGCCCAAACTCGCATAACGGGTCCCACCCAATGAGTATAACAGACCCCTCCCTAAATCGCATAATGGGCCCCACCCACATATAATTCATATAAGCATAACAGGTAATAACATATAAAATAAGCATCAAGTCCCGCCCAGTAAGCATACAAGCACATACACATACAAGAGTCAAACAAACATCTAGTATTCTAACATAACAGATCATGGGACGGTTGGTGCCTTCGACCTGATAAGCAAGGTGAGGAAAACTCACCTCAAACTATAGAATCTCACGGATAAATCGTTGGCTGCTGGCCTGCTACAAATCCCCACGCTATAATCACAACACATCATCCAATTAATAATTATATCCCAACTCATACTAAGAGTCTAAACTAGGGTAAAAGAACCCTTTTTACCCTTTACCCAACTTGGCCCAAAGCCTAGGCCCAAACCAACAATCTAAAAGGCCCAACTTCCAAATAAACACCCAAGGCCTAAATATGGCCCGATTTTCCAAATTGGCCTCAAACCCTTTCATGGGCCTTAATCTGAAGTCCAAAAATATTCTTAGCCCAAACACTTTAATTTTGATTGCCCAAAAAGGCCTAAGGTAACCCAAATCCACCATATCCCATTATCGAGAAGCCCACAACACCGAATCCCAAACTGGTTGAGTACGTGGGGCGTACTTAGCACATACGCGCAACGTACTCGCTTTAGGGCTTGTACGCTAAACGTACATGCTTATATGCCCAGCGTACTCCTCCATCTGACCATCTTGCATTTTCCAGCGCTTAATCAATTAAGACCCACTCCAAAACTTAGATCTGACATCCTTGAGGTGGTTTACCACGTATAGTTGCCAAGTTTACGTGCATGTATGGCTTAATGAAGCTCTTAAAGCTCAAAGGGACTTAATAGTTGACTTAATGCATGCATGAGACAATAAACACCATAAAGTTTGCACCTTTAAGCTTAAGGAACTCTTCAAACATCCAAATCTACAAGATTTAGCTTCTATAACGCACATAACCCATTAAGACCAACCAAAAAGGGACAAAGAATCATAAAACCATAATATGAAGAGATCTAAACAAAGAGTAGCCAAGGTATGAACTTTATACCTCAAAAGTCACCAAAAGATGGAGCTAAATCTAGATCTCTAAGCTTCCTTCCAATGAATGAGTCTTCCAACTTCTTCTTTAATCACTTCAAGGAACATAAACCACCAAAAAATCAATACCAAGGCTCAAGAACACTCAAAGATGCTATTAGGGTTCGAGATTAGGGTTTTAGGGCAATTGAGGTGGATAAAGAGGCCAACCCTAGGGACTTAAGGAACTTATATATGGTGCAACACCCCCTAAATTAAAGTTTTCATTAACCCCTCGTACGACTTGCGTAATCCTCGTAGCCCAGCGTACGAGGCCTCGGTCCCAGGATCAACCCCACTTAATACGCTAAGCGTACCATGTGGTGAACCCAACATACTAACCCTAAGGACCAAATTGCAAAATTTTGAAATGAAAAGAGCTAAAAGGAAACATACCCCAATTCAAGTGTTACATTATATCATCTAACCCTAGGATTTGGTCTATCTTTAATCCTAACAACTTATTATTTATAAATTAATTAGGATAAAAGTTAATATAGTTAGATTGATCTTCTAGACTATATATAACTTAGTTGTATGTAATAAAAATTGAAACTTTAATACATAATGTAAAGCAATCAATCAAATATAATAAATAATCGAACTTTATAAATCCAAAGTAACAAATCAAACCATAGTATGAAGGGTTCATTTGCATCGATCTAAGCAGAAGCAAAGGGTGTTAGCCCATTATCATAACTAGAAAATAGTAAACAATCATATAAGTATTACTAAACATGATATCTAAAACAAACCAAATGATTAACGATCCAAGCTTTAATCATCAAAATGGTAATCCAATCATGTTCTTCAGCCTTAAATCCATTCTGATCTTCTGGATTTTCCTAATAAAACTTTTCTCCCAAGTTGGAGTTAAATGCATAATGATTTGGGAAGATGAAGTCATCTATTTATAGGAGTCTAGAATGTGGCATTCATGTCGCGTACATGGCAAGGCATGGTTTGTAATATCTCCTTGATGTGCTCAAACTTTGCACGTTGGTCGCGGCACAAACATGGACATGTCACATTGCACTTTCTTGTTTTATGGCAAAAATAGAATCTTCATCCATATGACATACCAATTCCATTTTTGTCCCAGTTGTAATGACGTAAATTTTCAAAACAATTTTTCATTTTAAAACATACTTTCATTCACACAATAATCATAAAAACATAATGTGTCCACTGTAACATAACAAAACATGTCCCACGATCTCATAATCATGAACTCTATAAGTGTGTATGGATCACGTCGGCGCCTTCCCGCGATCCTCGCTCGTACCTGAAACACATAACATAACAACTTTAAGCATAAATGCTTAGCGAGATCCCCAAAATACCACATACTCCACATACGCCTTTCCAGGCTATGACTTTGTAGGATCTTCCGATCCATGTGTCTCATGGGACTTTCGTCCCAAATCCCGGTAGACCCTCCGGTCCTACCCATATTGACCTTCAGGTCCGTACCCTCTTGAACTTTCGGTCCATATCATACATAACATACATAACACATACATAATATCATCTTGACCTTCCAGTCCTTATCATACATAACATACATATCACATAACCACATATAACACATACATCATAGCATACAAGACCTTCCGGTCACACATAGGTACCCTCCCAGGTACAGTATAGTGAGATGGCTCACCTCAATGAAATCGGATAAACTCTCGTGCTCAACGTCCTGACCTAGCCTCCTCCTATTATTCAAATAACATTCCTGATCAATACTCTCTCATGATCTCATCTCTATAGAGGGTAGAAGGCCATTCTACCCTTCCCTAAACTCTCCTGAATAAGTCTTGACCAGAAACCTAAGGCCAACGTAAGTCAACGGTCAACTTTGACCGGACTCGTCGAGTGCACAAAGGTGACCCGGCGAGTCCATGCAGGTCCACTGAATCCTTTCAGTCTCTCTTGCCTCGTCGAGTCTTTCTTCCACTCGATGAGTTACACCTGTCACGAATCGTGGGGCAACCTCGACTCGACTCGTCGAGTCCGCTCATGGACTCGGCGAGTTCATTCCTTGCTCACACTCAAATGACCTTCTAAGGTCAGATCTGTTCCTCTAATCCATAGATCTAACCTTCCCAAGCTCAATAAACACAAAAAGGTTCGAACTTGATACTCATGCAACGTCCAAATGACACTACTGGATGATTTAGCCCCAAATACAACATCCTAAGTCCATTTCTTCCATAACTCCTCATAAAGCAAGATGGAGTAAGTTCTCTGGACCACTATGGATCTAGATCTGATATCTAAACATGATAAGGGACCATATTCCCAACAAATCAACCCAATAAAGGGTATAGAAAACCCTAGATGCTTGGATTCTTTAGCAAAACAGAAAAAGGATCGATATGCTACCTCAAGGATGATGTCCTTTGCTTGCAATCCACAAATAAGCAACCTCCTTGGCCTCCTCTAAGCTGGAATCAACTTCTTCTTGCAAAACAAACCCACAAAGGTCTAATAATGGCTTCTTCTCTCTCACAAACACTCAAGCACTATAAGGGTTTCTCTCAAGGGTCTAGTAGCCGCAAATGGTGGCTATAAGGGTCCTTAAATAGGTCCCAAACCCGAGAAATTAGGGTTTCATTAAACAACGTGGACTCGCCGAGTCCTTCATTAAACCAGACCAAAACATGCATGATCCCACTCGACGAGTCTCACCGTCCACTCGCCGAGTCCCTCTCTAAAATTCAATATAAATACATAAAATAAGATAGCTGGGAATCTGGATGTTACAATTCTCCACCACTAGATTCACACTTCGCCCTCGAAGTCCTGCTCAGTAAACAATTATGGATGTTACTCCCGCATCTCCAACTCCGGCTCCCAGGTTAGCCCGGACCCTTTCCGATGTTGCCACTGGACCTGAACCAGTGATACCTCCTTGTTCTTCAGAACCTTGATCTTCCAATCCCTGATCGTGATTGGCCTCTAAGCATAATTCAGATTCACATCCACCTGAATATCCTCCAAATGTACCACCACCGACTCGTCGGTTAATCATTTCCTCAACTGCGACACGTGGAAGGTATCATGAATTTAGCTCAACTCCGCAGTTAGCTCTAACCGATATGCTACCTTGCCGACCCTTGTGGTAACCATGAATGGACCGATGTACCGGGGCGCCAGCTTACCCCTCTTCCTGAATCGGATCACTCCTTTCCAAGGAGATACTTTCAGGAGTACCAAGTCTCCCACCTGGAACTCCAACTCGGATTGTCGCCGATCCGCATAACTCTTCTGATGACTCTGAGCCGTCAGGAACCTCTGTCTAACCTGTTGTATCTACTCTGCCATCTGAAGTACTATCTCAGTGCTACCCATCAGACACTGCCCTACCTCTCCCCAGTAAATGGAAGTCTGACACCTCCTCTCATACAATAACTCGAAGGGAGGCATACCAATACTAGAATGGTGGTTGTTGTTGTACGAAAACTCAGCCAACGGCAGATACGTGTCCCAGCTTCCTCCGAAGTCCAACACACATGCTCGGAGCATGTCCTCGAGCATCTGAATCGTCTGCTCACTCTGTCAGTCCGCCTGTGGGTGGTAGGCGGTACTGAAATGCAACCTCGTACCCAACTCCTCATGGAACTTCTTCTAAAACCTGGAAGTGAAACGTACATACTGATCTGACACAATCGAGATCAGTACCCCATGACGCGATACCACCTCCCTCACATACAACTCTGCCAACCTCTCGGCAGAACAGCTCTCACTGATAGTAAGAAAATGTGCGATCTTTGTTAATCGGTCGACGATCACCCAAATTGCATTGACACTCCTCACGGTCCTCGACAATTTGGTGATGAAATCCATGGAAATTTGTTCCCATTTCCACTGGGGAACCTCAAGGGGCTGCAACTTGCCATGCGGACGCTGGTGCTCGACCTTAACATTGCGACAGGTCAAGCACCTCTCAACAAACCACGCGATATCCCTCTTCATACAGGGCCACCAATAATCTCTTTTCAGGTCCAAATACATCATCGTGGCCCCGGGATGGATCGAGAACCTCGATCTATGCGCCTCCTCCATCAGAATGGTACGTGCCCCGCCTGCATATGGCACCCAAATCCGACCTTGAAAGGTCATCATCCCTCGACTATCGGTCATGAACTCGGACACCTGCGCGATCACCCGCTCCCTCTTGCGGTTCTCCGGTATCACGACCCTTAGCCTGGGACTCCCGAATGGTGTCCAACATCGGAGTCATCACTGTTAATCTCATACAAGTGCCTCAAATCGGGGCACTCTCCACCCTTCGGCTCAGTGCATCAGCTACAACATTAGCTTTGCCCGGGTGGTACAGGATCTCATAATTGTAATCCTTTACCACAGCCAACCATCTCCTCTGACGCGTATTTAGATTGGGCTGATGCATCACATACTTCAAAATCTTGTGGTTCGTGTATATAGTACACCAAACCCCATACAAATAGTGATGCTAGATATTGAGGGCGAACACCACTGCCCCCAACTCCAAATCGTGGGCGGGATACCTCGTCTCATTAGGCTTCAGCTGCCTTGATGCATACGCTATCACATGCCCCCTCTGCATGAGTACTGTACCCAACCCCGATATCGATGCGTCACAATACACCACAAAATCCTCCATCCCTTCCGGGAGAGCTAACACTAGGGCTTCGCATAATCTCTGGCGAAGTGTCTCAAATGAGGCCTGATGCTTCGGACCCCATGAAAAAGCAACACCCTTCTAGGTCAACCTGGTGAGAGGCACGAAAATCTTGGAGAAATCTCGGATAAATCTCTGATAGTAGCCGGCCAATCCCAGAAACTCCTGATCTCGGTGGGTGACCTCGGCGCCTCCCACCTCATAACCACCTCAATTTTGGCTGGATCGACCAAAATCCCATCCTGGTTGACGAGATGCCTCAAGAACTGGACCTCTCATAACCAGAACTTGCACTTGGAGAATTTGCAATAAAGCCTCTCCATCCTCAATACTCCGAGAATCTTTCTCAGATGCTCCTCGTGCTACTCTCTAGATCTCAAATACACCAGTATATCATCGATGAACACGATCACCGAGTGATGTAGCATCGGTCTACACATCCTGTTTATGAGATCCATGAACGCTGTTGGTGCATTGGTGAGCCTGAAAGGCATCACCACGAACTCGTAATGCCCATAACGAGTCCTGAACGCCGTCTCCCGGATATCCTCATCATGCACTCTCATTTGGTGATATCCAAACCTCAGATCAATCTTGGAAAACCAAGACGCTCCCTGCAACTGATCGAACAAATCGTCGATCCTCGGCAATGGATAACGGTTCTTGACTGTCAACTTGTTCAACTCCCGGTATTCGATACACATCCGGTGTGAACCATCCTTTATCTTGGCAAAAAGGATTGGCGGTCCCCATGGCGAGCTACCCGGTCGAATAAACCCCTTCCCCACTAGCTCCTGAAGCTGCGAGGATAACTCCTGCATCTCTGGCAGCGCAAGGTGATAAGGCGCCTTGGCAATAGGGGTTGCCCCCGGAACCAAATCAATGCGGAACTCCACCTGCCTCTCGGGAGGAACATCCAGCAACTCATCGGAAAAAACATCCGGGAACTCACGCACTATCGGAACATCATCCACCGAACTTGGCCCCTCAGCGGCCCCTCGTGTGTCCATCACGTAGGCTACAAACCCGCTACAGCCCTGCTGTAAACTCTATCTCGCTGTGGTAGCCGAACAAAACGCTGACTCAGAATGGGTACCCTCACCGTACACTGTAAGTACTCCCCCACTAGGGTCTCGTATCGTCACCATCTATCGCTTGCAGTCTATAACAACCCCAAATCGGCTCAACCAATCCATGCCCACTATGACACACACATCCCCCATCGCTATCGGGACCAGATCTATCGGAAACTCAAAATCGAAGATCTCGAGTACACATCCCCGTATCACCTCTATAACATACACCACTCACTTGTCAGCTATAGAAACTCGTAGAGGTCGACTCAACACCTCTAGTCTGCTACTGATGTGCCGATTAAACATTATCGACACAAATGATCGACTCGCACCCGAGTCAAATAACACTAAGGCAGGAATAGAACTCACAAGAAAAGTACCTACGCATATCATCATATAAGCATAATATCTCAACTCATCATAAAACAAATAATAATACATACCAACCACTACATCAGGCGTTGCGCGAACCTCCTCCGCTGTCAACTGGAAAGCTCTCCCACGAGCCTTCGGTGCCTCGGCCTTCATTGGCCGAACCTCGGTAACCCTAGCAGCAGGTGCGGATCCCTGTGCTGATCCTTGATGTAGCTGCGGGCACTCAACCTTCCGATGGCCAGTCTAGTTTCAAGGAAGCAAACCATAAATCCCTTGGGGGCAATCCTTGGCGATATGCCCCTCCTTGCCACATTTGTAGCAAACACCCAAGCGACAGACCCCATCATGTCCCTTGCCGCACTTTCCGCAAGTGCGACCCTTCTGGCCTCCAGATCTCGTATCAGCGGATGTGGCCTGCTTGGTTGCCGACTGAGACTGTGCCGGCCACCGATCTATCCTATGAGACTCAGCCTCCTCCCTGTCCTGAGTCTCCAACTCAATCTCCCTCTTCCGGACATTTGCCTGGAGCTCAACAAACGTCCGGTAAGTCGAGTTCGACACAAACTCCTGTATATCCCTTCTCAAAATGCCCAAATACCGGCTCATGTGTGTCTGCTCAGTAGACACCTGCTCAGGGCAGAACATCGCCCTCTCATGAAACTTACTGGTAACCATAGTAACCGAATTAGTACCCTGCTTGAGGGTCAAGAACTCCTACACCAACCGTTCCCTCTCCACCGAGGGAACATACTCATATCTGAACATGGTGGTGAACCTCTCCCATGTCACCGCTGAAATCTATGCAAGAGTGAAGCTCACCGTCACGAACTTTCACCAATCCTTCGCTCCCAATCGAAGCTGGTTCAGCGCGAACCGTACCCTCAGATGCTCCGGACATGAACACGTGTAGAAGCATCCCTCGATATCAGCAATCCATTTCATCGCAGCGATTGGATCCTGCATCCCATCAAACTCTGGTGGCTTTGTGTTGCTAAATTCTCGAAGCAACAACGAGTCACCTCCCTGAGGTCTAGCAGCAGCCACAGCTGCAGTAGCTGCAGCAACAACAACCTCAGTCATCGCGACGTACCTCTCATCGAAAGTCTCAATCAATGTGGTCTTGATAGACCCAAACATCCCCGGAATCTCGGCCCTGATCGCCGCCGCCACCTCATCGTGGATCATCTGACGAAGCTCCTCGTCACTCATGCCACTCGGCTCAGGTCTGTGACGTGTCCCAACCATGATGTCTCTGAAATATAACATAAACAATATCAGAGACTCGCTCAAGTATACTCACACTCGATAACTCATCCTACTTGTTCCTTGGTACCCAAAGGATTCTTACTTAGGGTGCGCACTGCTCTGATGTCTTTAGTAGTACGGGCCCTATACTACCGTCCACACCGCATCAACATTCACTCTAATTCCTCCTCCGTGGTTCCCAGATCACAAGCACTCTATATCTCACTGGCATAGGCTACCCTTCGGTAACCTCTCATCAGCTCCTCACGGCTACCTCTCGCTCTCATGCATCACATAGCAGCAAAATCCTTCCAAGGCTAAGGCATCACAAATCAGGCCACTCTAGTCCTAATATGAATACCTAGCCTACTCTAACATGCATAGCATATCATAACATATCTCATAACACATAATGTAAGAGTGTTATGGGAAATCACCGTTCAGGCGCTGGCTGATCGTAGACACTGCTTCCTTCTGCCTTTCTCAAAATCTTTTACTTTCTTAAAAAAATTGTTTATTTTATGAAAAACTTTCTCAATTCCTTAGATTGAGTTCAAATCCATTCGAAGATGCACCCAAATCCCTCAAACCAAGGCTCTGATACCAACTTGTAACGACGTAAATTTTCAAAACAATTTTTCATTTTAAAACATACTTTCATTCACACAATAATCATAAAAACATAATGTGTCCACTGTAACATAACAAAACATGTCCCAAGATCTCATAATCATAAACTCTATAAGTGTGTATGGATCATGTCGGCGCCTTCCCGCGATCCTCGCTCGTACCTGAAACACATAACATAACAACTGTAAGCATAAATGCTTAGTGAGTTCCCCAAAATACCACATACTCCACATACGCCTTTCCAGGCTATGACTCTGTAGGATCTTCCGATCCATGTGTCTCATGGGACTTTCGTCCCAAATCCCGGTAGACCCTCCGGTCCTACCCATATTGACCTTCCGGTCCATACCCTCTTGAACTTCCGGTCCATATCATACATAACATACATAGTGCATACATAAATATCATCTTGACTTTCCAGTCCTTATCATACATAACATACATATCACATAACCACATATAACACATACTGATGGGTTTTTGTCATAAGACATCCTATGTGCTCATACAAACCCTAATGCTTGGATCTAGGTTTCTCTATTGTACATGCTTTGAATCCAAGACTATAAACCCTAATTCTAGAATACATATAATCATATTAACATAAGAATGAGTTTATAATGTTACCTTGATTGTTATGTAGCAATAACAATCCCAAATCTCCTTGATTTGACTTTGGAATGATTAGAGTCACAAGTGTCACTCCTCTAATGGCTTACAAACACCAAGAGAAAATGGAGAAGGTATAAAGAGAGAGGTGAGAGGTTAGAATTCGTATCTAGGACCTCTTGGGAAGGGATCCACGAATTCATGACCCTAGGGGTGTTTATATAGGTGTAGAGATAGGGTTTCAGTCATTATCCTTATCTAGTTGATTATCCATTAAGCAACCAATAAGATAATCCTTGAATCCTTATCATACTCGAATTCTAAGGCTTTCCAACCTTAAATTCGTCCACCATATAAATAAGATAATCCTTACCTTATTTTGTAACTATCACATAATTACAAATCAGCCCCTCTGGTTTAATTAATTACATTTGATCACAAAACTAATTCTTAATTAATTATTGACCAATATTAATTAAACAAATATGATTTCTCCTTTAATATATTATTCTTATAACATATTAATAAATCATATTATCCTTTCTCTCTTTATTCATTTCTCCAATCAAGTTGCTTTGGTGAAGGCAACCCAAAAGGACCATGCACCATCGGGATAAGAACATACTAAAATAGTTATGGACTTAGACACTAATCCAACACATACATCATAGCATACAAGACCTTCCGGTCACACATAGGTACCCTCCCAGGTACAGTATAGTGAGATGACTCACCTCAATGAAGTCGGATAAACTCTCATGCTCAACATCCCGACCTAGCCTCCTCTTATTATTCAAATAACATTCCCGATCAATACTCTCTCATGATCTCATCTCTACAGACTGGGTATAAGGCCATTCTACCCTTCCCTGAACTCTCCTGAATAAGTCTTGACCAGAAACCTAAGGCCAACGTAAGTCAACGGTCAACTTTGACCGGACTCGTCGAGTGCACAAAGGTGACCCGGCGAATCCATGCGGGTCCTTTGAATCCTTTCAGTCTCTCTTGCCTCATCGAGTCTTTCTTCCACTTAACGAGTTACACCTGTCACGAATCGTGGGGCAACCCCGACTCGACTCGTCGAGTCCGCTCATGGACTCGGCGAGTTCATTCCATGCTCACACTCAAATGACCTTCTAAGGTCATCTGTTCCTCTAATCCATAGATCTAACCTTCCCAAGCTCAATAAACACAAAAAGGTTCGAACTTGATACTCATGCAACGTCCAAATGACACTACTTGATGATTTAGCCCCAAATACAACATCCTAAGTCCATTTCTTCCATAACTCCTCATAAAGCAAGATGGAGTAAGTTCTCTGGACCACTATGGACCCAAATCTGATATCTAAACATGATAAGGGACCATATTCCCAAAAAATCAACCCAATAAAGGGTATAGAAAACCCTAGATCCATGGATTCTTTAACAAAACAGAAAAAGGATCGATATGCTACCTCAAGGATGATGTCCTTTGCTTGCAATCCACAAATAAGCAACCTCTTTGGCCTCCTCTAAGCTGGAATCAACTTCTTCTTGCAAAACAAACCCACAAAGGTCTAATAATGGCTTCTTCTCTCTCACAAACGCTCAAGCACTATAAGAGTTTCTCTCAAGGGTCTGGTAGCCGCAAATGGTGGCTATAAGGGTCCTTAAATAGGTCCCAAACTCGAGAAATTAGGGTTTCATTAAACAGCATGGACTCGCCGAGTCCACGTATGGACTCGCCGAGTCCTTCATTAAACCAGACCAGAACATGCGCGATCCCACTCGACGAGTCTTAGCGTCCACTCGTCGAGTCCGTCTCTAAAATTCAATATAAATACATAAAATAAGATACCTGGGAATCCGGATGTTACACCAGTTATTTCCTTTTTGCTTATCAGCTACGTATTTATATGCATTTATCCAATTCAAAACACATTAAATATCATTTAACTTCAAATATAACAATTAAGTATAATATATTAAGATAATTACTCAAAATATATAACTGGTTATTGCACTAAAATTGTTTATCAAATATTTCCAGTGGTAACATCCCCTTAGATAATACTTTAATTATGTAAGTGGAGAAGGTTGTATATAAATGGATGATCATTTTATAAAAAAAAATAGGGAAATCTCCGAAAAAGTCTCAAGGTTTTGGATCAGTTTACGGTTTAATCTCAACTTTTATTTTTTTATTAGAAAAGTTGCGATTATTTTATATTTTGTCAAATTAACGAAACAATCCTTATTTTTTCAATAGAAATGACAGATTATCGTATAAAATTAGATAATCATGAATTTTCTGTTAAAAAATAAATATTGAGATTAAACCGTAAAATGATAAAAAAAATATATATATATAGAATCTTTATTGAATATTTATCATATTAATAATACTAATAATAACAACAACTTAATAGTTCTTTTTAATGGTTGACTTTGAATTTAAAAATTAACATTTTAAACGTCTTCATTTTGCTTTTACAAAACGAGAATAGTGCAACTTAAGTTTATGGTATAAAATATGTTTTGTTTTTTCAAAGTTTTTGCTGAAAAATTAAGGGGTGTTTGTTTTATCTTTTCAACCAACTTTAGATTTTATCTTTTCCAAAAAATAAAAAATGAGGTAAAAGATGTTTGAAAAAAAGAAAAAATCTTTTAAAACCAATTTTTCAGAAAGAAGAAAAATGAACATTTACAAAAGTCAGGTATCTTTGATTTTTTGGAACTTTTGAATCTCTTAGACACTTAAATTACTCATATCCCTCCAACTACCATTATCTTAAAAGCTCTAAATCTCAATGATCACTCGGCCCGTAAGGGTTAGGAAACCATGAATCACCGGATCCCCGATCCAAAGCCCACCTTATCCATTTCGGGACGATTGAGAGACCCATTCTCACTCTCAGAGCAACTCTCACGAGTTCTCCTCTTGCCATCGCATACACATGCTGCACTAGCCCCAACGTACCCTTCTCTTCCCTTACCTAGGGAAATCCGCTTGACGACCTTGCCACTACTCCATGTATCGCACATGCTCCGGATCTGCTCGCAAGGACTCTCGGGTCCATGCATTACCTCTCCTCAGCAAATGAGGGTCCGACACCACCTCCTATGCAACAGCTCAAAGGGCGGCATACCAATGCACTAATGATGGCTGTTGATATGAGACAACTCAACCAAGGATAAATACGTACCGCAGCTTCCTCCGAAATCTAATACACATGCCCGAAGCATGTCTTCGAGCGTCTGAATCGTTCACTCTCTCTAAAGTGTCCTTAGATGTCATCAGGATAAGCTCCTTTCTCATATTCCTCTCCAAGACTGAGTACCAGGTCAGCTTTTGGCTCCACAGCTGAGCCCCCAACATCACCCATATCATGATCCAAGTGTCCCACTAACTTCCTCCCCGTGACCACTATCCCGGCCCAGTGACACGCAAGTCACGAAATCCTCTTTTCCTCATGCGAGAAAAATACAATCCAACCGAGGATCGTCTCAACTCAAATCTCTAGTTTCTGCTCCGCATATTCCCTGCGTATCTCCCCGCATCTCCTGACAGAGACGGAGACCCCCGTCTCGCCCCCGACTCAACATCCAAGCTCCAAGGACTCAATACCAGGGCTACTCAAACCCAACTCTTCCACATCATGCACTGCTCGGAAAAAAAACATTCCAACATCGAAATTCTCTTGCCATCTAGTGAGTACTGCAACTCCACGCAGCATCACAACACCCTCTGAGTAGAGAGTACTACGGCTCGAATATCCATCACAGACTCTGGAGGCAATCAACATAACAAATGCCCATCTTTGCGAAAATCCACTCTCTCAAATAATCTCCCTGGATGCCCATACTCGAAGGGCTCCCACTAGATTCACAGAAACTTGATATGCCACACGCCGATTCAATTCAGGATTCACAAGTAACTCCGAAATAAAGATATCATACCCGGATATCTCAGAATACCCCAACAAAACATCACAAGATCCTGCCACAACCACTGATCTCCTGCCCCAAGCATCATATAGACACAATAATACATCTCCTCTGAACCCCATAATTAGATCTACATTTTTCCCACATTACAACTTCGGTGCATATAATTTCTCGATTGGAATACGAGAAAACGCTGACGCTACGAAATATGCTGATGATTCTCCGAAACTCTTTTTCCCGACGCTCAAGATCCAAACAAGGATACGCATACCGACCCCGGGAGTTGGCCGCCCAATCATTCTCTATCTACTTGCAACAACACCAATCACCTGTCATGGATACATTCGTCCTCCTCCTCAAGTACTTCCCGTATTAACTCACTCTGACCCCTTTCCTCGATCACCGACATCTCTGGTCTCATGATTTCTTACAGCATATCTCTATACTCCACTTATAACTACTCTTGACAAATCTTTGCTTTCTTACATACTGCACCCGGTTCTCCCCCACTTAGGGTTCGAACCATCACCAATTAGCACACAACCAACCCACGACTATTTTTCACCAGCAAAATTGCACCTGCTCTAGGAAAGTGCTACGCAACGCCCGATAATTCCCCCCTAAAGGAAATCAATCAACCCCCTATACCCTGAACCTCTGATTAACTCTCCAAGAACTTCTCATCACGACTGCCTCTAATCGTTCCAAATCCCATACCAATCTAACACTAAGCATCTCAACTGGTCAATAACATCCCTGGCTCATAGACTGCACCGCAAAATCATCGTTCCTCTCACCTCAACTCATCAACCAATGTTCCAACGCCGGAATTGTCCCAAGGACAGGGACCCACTCCCAACATAGACGAAAACTCTCTGCACTGCAAAACTCGACTGAACTCCCCACTGCTACCACTATAACACAACCTACTATTCTCAATTAGGTGTGGAGTGGTCCTCGACTACCTTAGTCCCAACTGATTGTCTGCTCCCGATAAGTCACTGCCTCGCGGCACTCCTGCTACCTGATACTCTGAGGAAATCATTATTGATAACGACCTGCAGGGTGTACTCCCAAATCCAAAACTGAAACATCAGGCCTCTCGTGTTTTGCACACGAACATAAATGGCACTACCCACCTAGAAGGTGACCTCTCCTCTATCGACTGATTGCTCGACTCAGACCGAAATTTTCCTCTCCCTTTAACTCCTTACCAAAATACTCTGATAGGCACTTGCCTTTCCTCTCGAGGAACGCCTCTCCATACTCAATCAGGGTCTACAGGCCTAAAACCCCTAGCGTCCAATCTCTACCTCATCGATCATGACCGGATAACAAGATAATCACAAGCATCATTCACTACGAACCATGGTACTCATCCCATGACATCCCTTCTCAATATGCTCCGGTGTATGGTACCCGAACCATAGCTTCACTCCTCAACCTGCTCCGATGTATGGTACTCGAACCATAGCATCACTCCTCAATCTGCTCCGATGTATGGTACCTGAACCATAGCATCACTCCTCAACCTGCTCCGATGTATGGTACTCGAACCATAGCATCACTCCTCAATCTGCTCCGATGTATGGTACTCGAACCATAACATCACTCCTCAATCCGTTCATTAGGACCTTCAGAATGCTCCCTGTATCAAGTATGGGTCCTCTGCTTTCAGTAGTATGGGCCCATACTACCTGCCACATCTACCCATACTTTCCACACGGACCATCCCAGAGCTCCTAAGTAGCTGCTCGACCTGCTCTTTCACCAATCCCATCGCACGTGCCCGCTCTCCAGCGAAATCCTCTACTTTACCAGCGCACTCATCTGGCTAGGTTTACTCCCTAGTCTCTTCCGTCGTCCTCCCACTTCTTTGCTATCAGCTGCTGAAGAGCTCCTAATGATGTCAGCCATCTACCTCCTGAATATCGTCATACTCACTTAGTAGCTGACTCCCATCATCGAGAGTTCCACAAAGCACAAAGCAAGCAGCATTCGAGCATCGAAGAATACATAGGACTCCTTATCTGTGATAACTCCACCTTCTCGGCTCATCCTCGGAAATACCCCTGAACTCTGTAACTCTACCCCTCGTGCGTTCTAACTGGATACTCTCACTCATCACATACTCAAAAGCATAACGCACATATAACAACAAACCCTAGGCTAAGGCATCACAAATCAGGCCACTCTAGTCCTAAGATATGAAATACCTAGCCTGTCTCTAGCATGCAATAATATCTCGTAAAGTGCATCATAGATATTTCATAACACAAAAGTAAGGGTATTTTGGGAAATCACCGTTTGGCTCTGGCTGATTGTACACACTGCTCTTTCTTGCTTTCTCTTTGAACTCTTATTCACTTTTAGAAAACTATTTATTTGAAAACTTTTTCTTACTTCCTCAGTTTGAGTCCAGATTTACCCGAAGGCGCATCCGAATCCCTCAAACCAAGGCTCTGATACCAATTTGTAACACCGTAAATTTCAAGGCAAAATTTTCATTTAAAATAATCATTTTAATATTAAAACACTTGTTAAAAATCTCGTTCATAATTGAATTACAAAGCATAGTTTCATTTTCACTTGAATAGAAAACCAGGATCCTCCAAAGTTTGACTCTTTCTCTGGTGTGTACAATCGAGCCGGTGCCATCCCGTGTTACTGAAAGAACCTGAAAACAACATAACACAAAACACTGTAAGCACGAAGCTTAATGAGTTCCCCAATATACAACTTACGCATATACGCCTTTCCAGGCCCTGACCTTCCGGTCCACAACACAATCCGCCTTCCGGCCCTTAACATAATCGCCTTCCGGCCCGTAACATCTTCGCCTTCCGGCCTATAACATATTGCCTTCCGGCCCATAACACATTGCCTTCCGGCCCATAAAACATACACAGCACATATAACAATTAACTTACCACATATAGCACATATATCACATATCATATCCGACCTTCCGGTCACGTAGCATATTGCCTTCCGGCCCATACATATTGCCTTCCGGCCCATATAAACATACATAGCACGCATAGTAATTATCTTACCACATATAGCACGTTTATCACATATCATATCCGACCTTCCGGTCACACAGTCAAACCCTTCCGGGTACAGTATAGTGAGAAGACTCACCTCGCGGATACTGAAAGTTAGCAACTCCTGAAATCCCTCGTACTTGATCCGCCGAGCTACAAGCTCCCTATAACATCATATATCTCTTATTAATACTTTTATCTTCCACGTTAACTGACCCTAAGAAATCACACATGGGTCAACTTTGGTCAACGGTCCACGGTCAACTCGACCGGACTCGGCGAGTACTCTGGCGACTCGGCGAGTCTAGTCGTCCTCCAATCCTCTAAGGTTTCCCTTCTACTCGTCGAGTATCCTCCTTGACCCGACAAGTTACTCCTGGAAGAATCGCGGGGCCACCCCGACTCCACTCGCCGAGTCTGAGGAACAACTCGATGAGTCCCAGTTATTCTTCAAGCTACTCGCCGAGTCTGCTCATCTGACTCGGCGAGTCCATGCCATGCAGCCGCTCAAACTGCTCCCTAAGGTCAGAACTGCTCCGACCATTCATAGGTCTGGTCTTCCTAGACTGATCCATTATGTATGGTCCTCATTTCGGTGCTCATGCTACACCTCAAGACTTATAATTCACATGTTGACCTAAGGCATAAGGATTTCAATCCAAAACCTTCACCAATTCCCGAAATGCACAGACATGGGGGTATTCTGGACCTCCAAAGGTCCCAACACGGTGTTACAATCATTTGGGGGACTAAGGTAACATTCAATCTATCCACAAAAAGGGGTTCCATAAACCATAATCCTCTAAATACATCACCATAGCAGAGTATACCTGAATTCATACCTGAATAATGCACTCTCTATGTCCCCAAACCTCAGAACGTGATTCCCTTGCTGTTCCTTTAGCCAAGCCCTTATCTTCCTTGCACAACAACTCTTTCAAAATCACCAATGGCCTTTAGCCTTGCTCCAGATGCACACAATCGGTTTAGGGTTCCTCTCAGAAGGCTAAAACGAACAATGACGGCCAATAAGTCCTCTTTATACGTCCCAAACCTGAACGGCTAGGGTTTTCGCTAAACAGCGCAGACTCGCCGAGTCCCTATCTGGACTCGTCGAGTCCAGTCGCGAACCCGCGACCAGGTCTGCGATCCTACTCGGCGAGTCTGGCTCCAACTCGCCGAGTCCCCCCTTAAAACACCCAAAAATATAATTTTAACAATACTTGAGATTCCGGGCTGTTACAATTTCAATCTTGTACACTTATTCAAATCAATCAAATTAGACTCATTTTTGCTATCTTCTAGCATTGTTTGGAGTCGATTAGAGTGTTCTAAGCCGTGTGCCTTCAAAGTTAGGGTTTAGAATTGAGTCCCACAAGTTCAACACTTCAAAAATCGGCTAAACATTCCAACTTAAGGAGTGTACGGTCGTACACCCCCTTCTGTCCGTACACTCTCATCTATAAATGAGAGTGTTAGCCTTCTTTCATCTCTTTTCACACTCTTTAGGCCGAGAATCAACTTCACTCTCAAGTATCCGATTTTGCCTCCAAATCTTCAAGTTTTAAGTGTTTTCTTCCATCTATTTGATGATTCATTACACTATCTAGTAAAGATCTACCATTTCATCCATGAAATTACTCATTTTGTTTAGATCTTCAAGTTTTCACCAAGAACACTAAGAACACCTACTAAGTTTTTGGACCACAAACACCCCTAAAGGATTTTATATCGTATGTACCACTCCTCATGCTCATTACTTACTGATTTACTCCTTAGAAAACGTTCAAAATATGATCAATGAGGAGTGTACGGCCGTACACACCCTATGTGGTCGTACACCCCTTCTTTTGCTGCTTAAGGGCCTTAAAACTCATGTTTTATGCAAACACTTGATCAAGACACTTGGTGGATACAAGATAGAGACTTGGTATACACTTTCGACCATTTTTACATGATTATCAAGGGTGTACAGTTGTACACTCCTTGTATGGCCGTACACACCCTTTTTAGGGTTCGAAATGACATTTAACTCTCAATAAGGTTAAGTATTGGACAAGACCCACCCCCTAGATGCTTAAGAGGACTTTAAAACACTAAATGACATGTTTCACCATGAGTGTATGACCGTACACTCACGTGGGCCATACACTCTGGCCGTACACACCCATGAAACACAATCCTTTGGTTGTAAACACTAATGTGTGGCCATGCACCCATTTTATGCAACCCTTAATACTTCTAGCACTTAAATATAAGTGTTTTCTATGACCTAGGGTGTCTCTCATTGCATAATTAGTTGTTTAAACACTAATTGCATACATATATGTATCATTATATGAGAAATAGGATCTGTGTGTGCTTAAGTCTTCACTTGGTACTTAGCATCCTGTACCACTCGTTCATCTAGAAAGACACTACTCATTACTTCTAGTACAACGAAACATACAAGAGTTAGTTCATTCATGAGTCAATACAAAATTACTATTATGAGAAACTAAGAAGATATACTATTATGAGAAATAGAACGAATATACTATAATGAGAAACAAAGAGAACATACTACATACTAAACAGAGGGAACATACTACATACTATACAGAGAGAACATACAATACATATATATATATATATATATATATATATATATATATATATATATATATGAATACAATAACATAAATGTGAGCCACTGTTTTGGGGCATGGCATCACTGCCATGGCTCGTTTTGTATCCAGAGTCTCCTGGAGGGAGAGCGTGAATTTATGTATAGATCTATATTGGATTGACTATCCTACACCTTACTGTTCGCTACAATGGGACTTGCAAGTCTACGGGTGCCAAATATCATTTCTTCCGATGTATTTCATCGTTGTGTTTTAGTCGGTAGTATGGTACAATCATATCATATTATACCTTAATTAACAACTGGTTTAAGGTAGTTAGTACAGTAGTAGTTACTATTATACAACACTACAGTACTTTATTATTTTTCCATTGCATTCACATTGTGATCTTCTCACATAAATGGTAATGTAAAAACTATATTTTGTTAATGATAGTCACACTTGGGAAAAATACACACTTTTACAAGAAACAAACATACAGAACATTTGATGCCTTGGTAAAAGGCTACTTTTAGTAGAAAATATAGGATTTTCTAGGAGATACAAACATTTACTACAAACATTTACAAACTTATACATCAAACACTTATAAACATTTTCATACAAAAAAATAACACTAAAATGCTTATGAACTCACCATCTTTAATGCTAATAAACTCTTTCAAAATAACTTGTATTCTCAGGTCATCAGTCGACAAGTACCGATGCCAGATTTTGAGAAGACGGAGCCTTCAAGACTCGTCTCTTATTTTGATTCATATTTTGGTGTCTTATAAACTATACATAACACACTTGTATTAAATTATATTATTAATGCAATGGATGATGTTGTTACTTGTTTACTATTATGATTTGTTGTGATACTGTACATGACGTCCTCCGCCCCAGAACATTTTCGCCGTTCTGGTTTTGGGGTGTGATAGTCCTCCACGTCGTGGTGAGGGGTGACCATTGACTTTTGTTGAGCATTGACAGTTAACTTTTTGACCAATTTAACCTTGAATCAAACTTGAAGGAATTGTGTTATTGATTAAGGTTCTACCTTGGTTTGGTGCTAGTCAGTTCGCAGGAGGGATCAATGCAGGGAGTAAGTGTGTTGTTGTGTTTTTGTGGATCTTCGATTCAGGTGAGTTTCCTTACCATACTATGTATTGTAGCGTATATCCTTGTATGTTGGGAGGTATACTTGTTAGAGTACTAGTAGGTTTGTGATCATCTAGTGGAGTGCTCTAAAGGCTATATGTAGTCACGTAGGATAGCCTGAGAACTCTTGATCTAGGCTTTCTTGCATGTTCCTTGTTTATGGCTCTAGAGTAGAATCACCTATTTAAATGGCTATCTCACATCTAGTTACATATAGCTATGCATTCCTTGGAAATCTGTCAATAGTGGCGTAATGTACTGTATGAGGCCTGATATGCAATAGCGAGTTGTTAAACAGGTAGACTACGGTAGATAGTTGTCTATGTTTGCGTGTTTACTTGATTGCTTGTTTGCTACATATGTCGACATATTGTGGTGGGTTGGGTTGATGTGGTACTGCTTTGTGCTATAGACCAAGATATATGGATGGGCCAACGGTATGTTGTAGGCCAGTGGTGGGTCAGTTGTATGCTGAGAGAGAGAGAGAGGGAGAGAGAGAGAGAGAGAGAGAGTTGTCTATGCTTACGTGTTTACTTGATTACTTGTTTGCTACATATATTGATATATTGTGGTGGGTTGGGTTGATGCGGTACTGCTTTGTGCTGTAGACCAAGATATATGGGTGGGCCAACGGCATGTTGTAGGCCAGTGGTGGGTCAGTTGTATGCTGAGAGAGAGAGGGAGAGAGAGAGAGAGAGAGAGAGAGAGAGAAAGAGGTCCAAACATGTTGTAGGCCTTGCATGGCAAGCCAGACAGACTGAAGACTCATGTGTTTGCATGCATTGTATTTATACTATGATGTGTGGTATTTTGGGGAAACTCACTAAGCTTTGGCTTACAGTTGTGGATTAAATGTTTTTCAGGTACAATTGGTAATTGTAGGAAGACGAAGACGTGATTGTATACATACAACATCAACAATGGAGATTTAGTATTATCTATAGTACTCTGATTTTCAAACAATTGTATTTTGGAACAAATGAGTTTCCTAACTTGGATTTTATGTAAAGGATGATTTTACCTTATTTAAAAAATGAAATTTTTGCTTGTAAAAATGGGACGTTAAAGGATTTTGTTAGATGATTTGAAGATTTCGCATATAACATCTGCAAAACCATCAAATTCATATGAGAAATCATCTGAAAAATAGTAAATTTTTTTTTGTCATTTGCACAAGTCAACCATATTTATCAAGTTTTCTTTTTGTTGTGGAAATGGTTTTTAAAGATTTCTAACACAAAAAACTTAAAAAAATTGTGTTTTTTTTTTCATAGATAAGATATGCAATTTTTTTCCCCAAAACGACATCGTTTTGGTTGTTGCATCATTTATCATATGATATCATCATTTGGTAGATGGATTGCCAATTTTACATATGTCATCTATGAAATTGATGACTATTTTGGTGATTAAATTTTCCAATACTTCTTAGAAAATGGTTAATATGATTAACCTGATTTGTTGATTAACTTGACAACATTCTCACGAAGTTTAAACACTTTTAAGCTTTTAAAATTTGTCCAAACTAAACCTAACTTCCTTCCGATTACTTTTAATGATCCACTATGATTGATTAACATCCAAACACACGTTTTAAACTTTAACTATCATCAGTGGCGGACGCAGACTGTTTTAGTAGGGGTGTCCCTCGTACTTCAAGCGGGTGCACGTAATAGAAAAAAAAAATTTACACTGCGTGCCGGAAATTGAGCAGTGGCCCGGGACCCCAAATGCCCTACATAGGTCCGCCACTGACTATCATCCTAATACGTTATTAATTCACTAATTTACACGCTAATATTGGATATTTAATGTTTGTATTCAATGTTCATATGAGTTCGTAAGTTTCTTTCCAAATGTATGTTCATCCATATATGCAATTAGATTTCAATATAATGATTCCAATTAACGATTTATAACTATATTATTGATTATGTTGATAATCAAACTAATCAAACATATTCGAAATCAAATATATATTGAAAGCTATCTAATACATTCACGAATCTTGAAACATTCATATGACAAATTAGAAGTTACTAGCATAATATTTTGGAATCGTCAACTAGATTTCAAACTCCAATACAATTCTAAGCTAGCTATTTCATCAAAATCGTTACTTGAAATTATTAATCAACATGTCTCTAACCTACAGTTCATGAGCTTCAAAACCACTCTTGAAGATGAAATCAAACAACAATAAATGTTGTTAGACAAATCAGAGAATAAATGTTGATTCACATATCTTCAAAATTGCAACTCCAAGCTTAATCTCCATTCCCTAAATATTATTATGAGGAAAAAAGAGCTAGTCTAAGGGATATGATCATATTTTTACCAACTTGATGTTTTTAGTCCCTCAATTCCTTATTTTTATCATTTGACCCTAACACAGTTGTAACTGATGACTAGCTTAAAAGTAACATAATGAATCCAAAATGAGGTTAAGTGAGTAATAAGGGTTGTATCTATTTTTCCTTAATTTAACCGAGTCAACCCCCAATTTCATAAACTTGACCAATTTTATATATTTAACTTATTTATATTATTAAATTCATTACGTTTACTTCTATTATCATTATATTTATATACTTAATTTAATTTTACGAAAGTTAAAAGTTATTTAACCATAAAAGGGGGGTGTTACATAACAATACTGTTTGCATATGTAAACTATACTCAAGTTTATATGTTTTCACCTTAGGAAAGCTGATGCAATCATAACAAATTTTTCTTATTTCATTGACACACTTGTTTCCAATACCTACCATAGATTAAACTTAAGTATTCTTGTCAATAAGATGATTATTTCTTTTTACCAAACAAGTTCATCATGATATTTTTACTTCAATAATAGGTTCAATTGCAATACTTTTTATTACAATAACCGAATCCATATCTAATTGATACAATTTCATAATCAAACTCACATTTACCTACAATTAAGTTTTAAGTAAAATTGGGTCACCATGGTGTAATTTAATTCAATATATACAATTGTTCAAAATAGTGTTATTACACCACAATAATACATATCTATATTGTATATAAGTTTAATGATCATTAAGTTGAACTTTCACCAAACATAACATGAAACATGAATTATTGCTACTTCATAGATTAAGAACACTTGAAGGCATACTATAGTAGCTAAGGCTTGGAATAAATTGGTTTGAGCTAGAAATTCTTAAAAAAATCAACTATAATTACTATTAATTTGCCATTTTAAACGCAAATTTCTCATACGGTATCTGATTAGGTCAATTATTTTTACATTGTCTTCCTTAGTTCGTTTTTAACTTAGCTACAAGATAACATGGAACATACAAATTACGTACTATGAATATAATTGTGTGATTATACCCAAAATAATAAATTGTTTCACTCACATTTTAAATTCTATTTTGAGAAATTAGTTACTTGACATATTAAAACATACACTTGCAAATCCAACCACATATACAAAATGTCAGTATGCTATAATTATAAAACATTATGGTTATTTTTTTTTTAGTTTTAGTTGTTTGTGACATTATATGTCTATAGAGGAAAAAACATATTCTCTTCAAATAAAAATATTTTTGAATGTGACATATTTTTAAGAAAATATTAAATCATGTAAGGGCACCTTATAAAGCATTTAATATATATAAATAATAAATTAGTTAATATATAAAAAAAAACTTTTGAAAATATTAAAAATAATTTAGCTAAAAGGTTTTATTAAACAAAAGTAAATAGTAAACTTTTAAGAAGTGAAAATGTTTTTAGATTTATATGTTATATTTAATAATTAAAAAAAATCGAATTAATACGATAAATGTTGATATATAGAAAAATATAAGTATCGACATAAATATTGATTAACGGGTTTAATTTTATTTATTGGCATGATTTGCAACCTAATAGAAAGTTGATAAAAATAGTTAATAGTAAAGAACAGGTGACACAATCAGGACGCAATCACATCGGGAGTTTTGTGCTTAATCATTCTTCAGTTCTCTGTGGCCGACGGAGACGACGGAAGCAACTTCAACGATTGCCTTAACACAGCAGACCACGAGCTCATTTTCCTAATCTGCAGCATAAGCAACTTCTTTTGTAAGATTGTTCATCAGATCTCCTTGATTTCAGTTTTTGTGGTTTTTGTTTCAATATTCATCTCCAAATCTCTGATCTTGGAGTGTATGGAGCAAGATTCTGTAGCATAGGTTGATACATGGTCAGCAGTGATTGGAAAACAACTTCCATTCAAGGGTTTTAATCGGAATTTTGAGTGAGAGTGAAATTGATTGAAGTTGAAGTTTTTAGGGTTTAGAATCGGATGCTGTTTTCTCAACTAGGTTTAGTAGTATGGTATTAATTTGATAATGGTGGTGAGAATTCTAGGTTTGACTCGCGCAGAGGAGGAGTCGCCGAGGGAGATCACACGAAACAATCTATTGAGTGAGAGCGGTGGAGAGAGTGGGTGGCTGATTAGATTCTTCGATTCTGCTTTCTTTTGTGAGTGGATTGCTGTTAGTTATCTCTACAAACATGATCACCCTGGGGTTAGGGATTACCTCTGTAACAGGATGTACACTCTCCCATTATCTGGCATTGAAAGCTACTTGTTTCAGATATGTTACATGCTTGTTCACAAGCCCAGTCCATCACTTGATAAGTTCGTTATTGATATATGCTCCAAATCACTTAAGATAGCTCTGAAAGTGCAATGGTTCCTAATGGCAGAGCTTGAGGATGCTGATGATAATGAAGGGATCAGTAGAATCCAAGAGAAGTGTCAGATTGCTGCTACCATAATGGGAGAGTGGACACCTTTGATTAAACCACATACTGAGCCCACCAACAACATTGGCAAAAACCAAGTTCTTACTAGGTTACTATCATCAAAACAACGATTACTATCATTAGCAACATCTCCTCCACCTCAAAAAACTTTCTCATTCTCTCCTGGAGCAAACCCTTTGCAGGATGAAGGTAGCAGCAAGGCCTCACCAGATGACAACACGATATTTAAGAAATTTATTCCCAGTCCAAAGGTGCGAAATGCTTTGCTTTTTAGGAAATCCGTTGATAAAGATGATGAGGAACCTGACAAGGATGGGTTCTTCAAGAGACTTTTAAGAGATGGTAAAGATGAAGATGAACCAGACAAAGATGGTTTCTTTAAAAGGCTTTTAAGAGAGAGTAAAGATGATGATGAACCAGACAAAGATGGTTTCTTCAAGAGGCTTTTAAGAGACTCTAAAGATGAAGAGAGAGATGATGAGGACAAGGAGAAGGATGGATTTTTCCGTAGGCTTCTGAAAGATAGTAAAGATGAAGATGAAGCGACATCAGGTTCGGATAAGTTTTTTAAACGGTTGTTTCGTGATAACAGTAAAGGCGATTTGGAGGAAAAGAATGTTTCAAAATCTGCTGAAGGAGATGATAAAGACGGGTTCTTCCGGAAGCTTTTCAGGGATAAAAGTGAAGAAGAAGAAAAAGTAACTAATTCCATTGAAGATGATGAGAAAGAAGGGTCGTTCTTTCGGAAAATATTTAAAGAAAAATTTGAAGACAAGAAAGATGAATCTGGTAATGATGAAGGCAAAGGACATGCAAATGGTGTGGAAGAAGATTCTGCAGATGTTCCCTTGTTTCGCAGGCTATTTCGTATGCAATCTGATGATAACAAAACTGCAGTTCCAAATGAAAGCATTAATGGTGGTGGGCTTGAAAGCAGTCCAGGAACCGAGATCTTTTTCAGAAAGTTGTTCAGAGATCGAGATCGTTCTGTTGAAGATTCAGAGCTTTATGGATCAAAGAAGAACAAAGAGGTTAATACATAATTCCAAGATTACTATTTTTTTTTTGTCTTGTTGGTGTTCTTTTTAATAATGTTTCTTTTGGCAGAAGAATGGTGGCCCATCAAAGCAAAAGACTGAGAATTCCAATCATAAGCCCCCTTTGCCTACTGCATCACAGTTTCGTAAAGGAACATATCATGAGTCCCTTGACTTTGTTCACTCCTTATGTGAAACTTCATATGGTCTAGTAGATGTTTTTCCAGTTGAAGATCGCAAAAGTGCACTTTGTGAGGTTGTTCTTTCTCTTACCTGTTTGCTTTTTCCCCCCTTTTCTCTTTGAGCCTTATTGTTAGTTCCTGATTCATGCTCTATTGCCTATATAACTGCTTTCTGCTTTATTGTCTGTGTGAATGAACACTATATTGTGTATTTACTGAGCCTCGGAATCTTTGATTCCTGTGTTTGTAGTCACTCACGGAGATCAATACGCATGTTTCTGCAGCTCAAACTAGTGGAGGTCTCTCTCTTTCTCTCTCTCTCTCTCACACACACACTGAATATAATGTTGTACACATGTCTAATTTTTAGTTTACTTTTTGTTACATGGTAGGTGTGTGCTTTCCCATGGGGAAGGGAATGTATCGTGTGGTTCACATACCAGAAGATGAAGCTGTTCTTCTTAATTCAAGGGAAAAGGCACCATACCTAATATGTGTTGAAGTATTGAAAAGTGAAACTGTGAGCATTGTGAAAGACAACTCCACTTCTCAAAAGCTCTCAAAGGGTGGAATTCCATTGGCTAATGGAGATGCATTTTTACCAAAACCTCCTCCATGGGCCTACCCTTTATCAAATGGACATGATCTTTACCACTCTAGTTATGATAGAATGTCACAATCTGCTTCTGATGCAATTGACCAAGCAATGGGTCAACTGTGGGACTCAAAAGCAAAGTTTGTTAATGTGAGCCTTGTAGTGGAGAACCCATCGCCTCGATGCTCAAATTCAAACAGCTTTGAGATATCTGACATTCATCATTGTGAAGGTAGAGGTTGTGCAAATGGAGATGATTTAGAATGGGTGAGAGTAGTGTTGACTGCAGATTCTGGAGTCAAAATGGATGACATTGAGGTTCAAGAACCACCACGAAGGAGGGAACACCGCCGTGTTCCGAGTAATTTAGCTTTTGAGGAAGTGAAGGTGCATTATTTTCTTCTTCTTTTTGTTGGAAATTTTATTAACTTTGAAACCTAAGTTTGTTTATACTTTATGCAGGCTGCTGCATTGAAAGGAGAAGCACCTGCTGGACTCCCTGTAAAAGGGTCTGGTCAAACTTCATCAAATGCACAACCGAAGGTGAGCTTTAGCAAATGATGAACATATTTTAATGTGATTGTGATTTCTCTGAAACATGTTTTTTTTTTTTTTTTTGGAAATAGGATGTAGATGGTGCAACTCCAAAGGCAGGTGATGCATTGTCTGGTGAACTTTGGGAAACAAAGAAAGATAGAATACGTGAGGCTTCAGTATATGGAAAACTTCCTGGTTGGGATCTGTGCTCAGTAAGTTTTACTTTTACATCTGATTATGTAGCAATCATTTATTGTTTATATTGTGTCTGGTGTTGATCTTTTATATGTTATTGTTTATTTACTTTTAGGTTATTGTGAAAAGTGGGGATGATTGTAGGCAGGAACATCTTGCAGTGCAGCTGATTTCTCACTTTTATGGTATGTTTGTTCTTTATGATTTATATATAATACAATAAAATTCATATGAAAATTTATGTCATTCCTAAAACACGATCATGTAATGTATTGCCTCAAACAAATTTCTTGCGAAGAAGATAAATACAAAGTTAAAGTTGAGGAACACCAGATATAGAGTGAAAGTGAATGTACATTGCATTTATCTCTTGTTTTTATTGGATATTGTTGGAAAATTGATGGATTGTTTGTTATAATGGTAGACATATTCCAAGAAGCTGGACTACCTCTGTGGCTACGCCCTTATGAAGTTCTTGTCACATCATCTTACACAGCTCTAATTGAAACAATTCCAGACACTGTACAATATTTCATCCATTTTTTTTTTTTCTTTTTCTTTTTTTTGGTTTGAAATATAATGATCTCTAAAATTTACTCCACTTGGGTTTATTGTAGGCATCAATTCACTCTATCAAAAGTAGATTCCCCAATATCACGAGCTTGCGTGACTTTTTCGTAGCCAAATATCAAGAAAATTCATCAAGTTATAAGCTTGCACAGGTATTTAAATGCTCTTAAAACACAAACACAAACACCCTCATTAGGGGTTGTGGATTCTATTTCTAATGATGAATTTTTGTTGTAATGTAAATGTAGAGGAACTTTGTGGAAAGTATGGCTGGATACTCCCTGGTTTGCTATCTGTTACAGGTATTGTATTCATTTCTCTACACTCAAACAATCAACAATATGATATTGATAAAAGATAGATAGTTATTTTGTTATCATTTTGGGGTAGGTGAAAGATAGGCACAATGGGAACCTATTGCTAGATGAAGAAGGCCACATTATACACATTGACTTTGGGTTCATGCTCTCCAATTCACCTGGTGGTGTTAATTTTGAGAGTGCACCTTTCAAGTTAACCCGTGAACTTCTTGAGGCAAGTAATACATTACATTACATTGAGATATGTTTTAGAAATGAACCCTAAACCCCTTTCCTATTTCTATTTGTGATTTAGGTTATGGATTCGGATGCCGAGGGAGTTCCAAGCGAGTTTTTTGACTACTTCAAGGTAGGTATATAGATAATACCCTTATAATAAATATACATTAAAATAGTGTATTTGACTATTTGTTTGTTTGTTGAGTTTTTTTTTTTTCGACAGATGAGATATGTTGTTGACACTTGACACAATGTTATGAATTTAGGTTTTGTGCATTCAAGGCTTCCTAACATGTCGTAAGCATGCAGAGCGGATAATTCTACTTGTTGAGATGTTGCAGGTAATAATGTCATCTCAATTTAATCATTAATTGAGTGGATAATTGATTGAGTTATATTATATTATTTATTAAAAATTATAATATATATAACTTGTAAGGTTTGAAAAATTTGTATCTTTTTGCATCAGGACTCTGGTTTTCCTTGTTTCAAAGGTGGTCCAAGGACAATACAGAACTTAAGAAAACGATTCCACTTAAGTTTGCCAGAAGAGGTTTCTTTCTACTTTTTATTTTTTTCAACTTTCATTTCTTCTTTTATTTATATTTGCAAATTTCTTAACTTGATCGCTAATATATATATGTATTTTTTTTTTTTTTTGCAGCAATGTGTATCCTTGGTGCTTTCCCTGATTAGCAGCAGCTTAGATGCATGGAGAACACGTCAATATGATTACTATCAGAAAGTTTTGAATGGAATTTTATAAGAAAATGTAAAATATCCATGATTCTCCTTTTCATTTAGGCCATGTGAATGATATATAAATCAACTAATTGGCCTAAAAAGACGGATATAATTCTTCCAACAACATACGGTAGTGTACAGGAGGTTCGTGGTGGTTCGTTGTTTTCCGGCCCCACCATATTTCAAACTTTGCCACCGGACTGCCGCCATCGGTACTTGTAAATTTGGCGGCAGAGGAGGAATGGCAATGGCGGTTGGTGGTGTTGATAGGTTGCTTGCTTATATGCATTGCATATCATAAACCCCATGTTTCTTTTTTTTTTTTTTTTTTTTTCTACTTGGTTCACGGGAAGAACAGTTATGGTGATGGTGGTGTTGTGTATAATTCTTGTTTTTGTTTGGTCGATGATAATAGAGGAGAGAGAGTTACATGTGTTTTAGTGTGAAATATTGTGTATTTGTAATCAACAAACATTCGGATTTTGTTTCATTTTTAAGTAAATCCTATGATTTCCTCACTTCACTATGCTCTCATTTATTTTGTTTGCAATTTATTGTTGAAATTTCTGTTCTTTTAATTCTTGTATTTTTTGAATTTTTATCATAATGGAATTTTTTTTTCTTAAAATGAAATATGAAGATACGAAGTTATTCATTAAACGTTGCTACGATTTTAGAAATTTTCTTTTTTGCAAAATGTGTAGTTAAATAGTCACACTTTCTTAGTTTGTGTGACATCATTCAAGATTATCATGTTGGATCCGTGTCTACTCTACTCTTACAATAGAGTTTGAGAAACCATGATACCAATTATCATGCACGACGTTTTGAGACTGGCTTTAAAATACTCAAGTATTTTAATGGATCAACCATCAATGTCTTGGGGTTGTGGACAGCCGAGAACCCTTTTTAACCATCGCTGAGTGAGGTGAAGACGGTAATGTGGAGTTTAAAGCACAGAAAAAATTAAAGTTACATGAATACTAATCTTATTTAACAAAAATAAAGTTACATTAATACTAATTGTAAAAAAGTAAAGTTGCATAAATGTGTCATATGTCATTTGCTTCATCATAAATGTGCACTTACAAAAATATAGTTACATAAATGTGTAAAATGACATTTGCTTCATCAATCATCATCGTCAATTTGGAGCATCCACACCGGTGGTATTGTTAAATTTGATATAACTTAACTCACATGAATATAATATTAATATATATTTTTAAAATGGTCCCCACTAAAAATTAATAAACTATTTTATATATTTTAAAATATATATTTTAAAAATTAATATATATATATATATATATATATATATATATATATATATATATATATATATATATATATATATATATATATATATATATATATATATAAGGAGTGGGTCCTACATTGCAAATCTTTCTAAACTTGCAAGACTGCATACATGCATACATGACAACATATAACTCATTTGCAAGACCATTTGAAAATGCGATATAGATGGTTTTATAATTAATACTGGTACTACAATATTCTTATTTAACTTCGCCATTTTTTTTCCTTTGCTAGTAAGTTTACTAACATTATTAGGATCCTTTAGTGTATCTTTGTTGATTTTGTGTGTACCTTCATTCTTAATGACATCTCTTTTTCTTTTAGGACATGTTCGACAAAACTAGTTGCTAGCGGATAGCGTGTAGTTAGTAGTGTTTTGTTAAACGCTACATGATGTAGCTTTTAGATTTGAAGAGTTTTGTTTAAAATAAACGCTAAAAGTTTGTAGTGCCAAACGAGGTTTTTTTTGTTCAAAATGGAGTGTTTTGTCAAACGCTAGAAGGTCCCAAACACTCTCAAATGTTCCATTACAAACAAGCCCTTAGTGTTTAGCCGCCATGAAATGGGATGAGACAATCTGTGCATGGCCACAATTCACTATTATTAATCAGTTTATGGCTAAACTATATTCATCATCTATAAGTTATGTCAAACGTTATGGATATTATCCGTAAAATTATTTTTTTCCTCGTATTATCCTTGTGGTTCATTTTTGTTGCATCTTTGGTCATTCATGTCAACAAGTTACTAGATTGACACTAAATAGTTAGAAAAAGACCAATATACCCTTCCTTTTTGATTTATTAACAATTTAAAATTCTATTAAATTGTTGTTAGTGAATCTCATAGTTATCACCTTATTTGAAGGTCTTAGTGAGCTCAATCATATACGCATAAACACATTTTCAAGCATGATAAATCCCATCCATTGCTTCTTGTAATTAATGTCTTATCCCAAACCCTAAAAAGTGATACCATATAACACGAATAACCTGCCGACCCATACATAACAACCTTAAGCCCATTATATGAGTGCTAGATCACGTACTTAACGACCTATTTGATAGGTTTTATAGGTTACAAAATATGTGGCAGAAAAACTTAACCATAAGTTCACATGCAATCTATTGGATCTAAGTTTTATTTATTGATTGCAACAAACAATTAAACATCAAGAACTCTTGGAATACTCTGCTATTTTTGAAATTCACAAAACGATTAGGGTTTACACACCTTTTGATTATTGTTATAAATAATCAATAAAACCCTTCTTGAACAAACTCTAGAAAGTACGCACCAGAAATCTCGTGCCTTTGATATCTCACACCTAAAACCCTAGAAAACCTAAAATGAAGAGGAGAGAGAGGGAGAAGAAGGAGTTTCGTTCTGAATACTCTTAGGAATGTCATGAATGAAAATTTATGGCCTTGAGATCCTATTTATATTTTAGGTAACTTGCAAGCAAAGCAGAATCTAAATTTATTAAATAATATATTTAATCCTAATTCAAATCCTTTTCTTTTTATGCAACCACGAAACTTTCAGAAACCCTAGAAAGACTCCTAATTTCGTTCACCCCTTGGATGATTCTATAATTGCTTTTTTTTCAACTATTAAACAATTACAATTAATCCATTGCACCTTTAATTAATTCCAATTAATCTTAAATTAATTTTAGATTAATTTATAGGGAAAATGACTCTTGAGGGTAATTAACTTTTGCGTTTGTACTCATTTGGTCCCTTTTTTTTTTGTATTCAATATACCATCGAACTTGTTGTTGGTGTTTACCATAGCCCTTTTGACCGGCTTTTGACCTGTGATAGTCGGTCAAAGGGTTATGGTGAACACAAACAACAAGTTCGATGGTATATTGAGTACAAAAAAAAAGGAAAGGGACCAAATGAGAACAAACGCAACAGTTGGTTACCCTCCTGATTCATTTTCTCTTTACTCATTTACAACAAATCCCACATCATCTCCTACTAATATTAATGACTTTATGAGATTCATTCTCGCTTCTCTTCAAAACATAACCTACGAAAGGACATTATTCATACATGTACAACTTTGTAATACACTTGAATATTTATTAGGGGAATCTTGACTAAGCAGGCGCATTTCATGACTACATTTACATTTCTAATCAAATGATTTATTGTATCATGGATTCTAGACAAGTCTACAAACGAGTGGAATCACAAGTGCTATGATTTTTGAGTTTACTTAGCTTTAAGATCGAACTCATGGGATAAGATAAAACATCAATATGTACAATATTATGGTGATGTGTCTACAAAAGCAGCATGATATTGTACATATTGATGTTGTATCTTATCCCATGAGTTCGATCTTAAAGCTAAGTAAACTCCAAAATCACAGCACTTGTGATTCCACTCGTTTGTAGACTTGTCTAGAATCCATGATACGATAAATCATTTGATTGCAAATGTAAATGTAGTCATGAAATGCGCCTACTTATTCAAGATTCCCCTAATAAATATTCAAGTGTATTACAAAGTTGTACATGTATGAATAATGTCCTTTCGTAGGTTATGTTTTGAAGAGAAGCGAGAATGAATCTCATAAAGTCATTAATATTAGTAGGAGATGATGTGGGATTTGTTGTAAATGAGTAAAGAGAAAATGAATCAGGAGGGTAACCAATTGTTGCGTTTGTTCTCATTTGGTCCATTTCCTTTTTTTGTACTCAATATACCATCGAACTTGTTGTTTGTGTTCACCATAACCCTTTGACTGGCTATCACAGGTCAAAAGTCGGTCAAAAGGGCTATGGTAAACACTAACAACAAGTTCGATGGTATACTGAATACAAAAAAAAAAAAAAAAAAAAAAAAAGGGACCAAATGAGTACAAACGCAAAAGTTAATTACCCTCAAGAGTCATTTTCCCTAATTTATATTAATAATTAATTAATTCTAATTGATTTATTATTAATTTTTAACCATATAAATTAACAAATAAATTATTTAACTATTGATCTCATGTTAAATTTTTAATCACATAAAAAATTATATGTTAATTATCTATTCCCAATTAACATATATTAACAAAACATTTCTCTATTTCCTAATATCATTTATAGCTATTTCTGGTTATGGGGGCAACCCAAAAGGACTTTGCTTATATTTTTCAAGTTTATACCAATTTAGTTATGATCTTAAACACTTTAATCCAAAACTATTAGGACCGTGGAACTAAGTGGTAAGAAAATAACCCTCTATTTAAGGGAAATTACATCTCGAGAAACCTTCACATTGTTTGGCAAGCCTCGAATATAGATCTTTTATTTTATCTCATCCCTAAACATATCAATCGCAACGAAACTAATGAGGTGGTAGGATGCATAACGTATACGGGCAAAAGTTGTTGATGTGTAAAATATGGGGAGTTGGATGTAACTACCAATAGTATATAATGAACTAATAATGCCAATTGGTCATAAATTTGAGTCATAGATTTCATCTTCGTCTCTCGTTCAATTTAGAGATTTAGGGTTCTTGTACCTAGGGTTTCACATTGATTTGTTGAATTTACAAAACATTTTCAGTTCTTTGTTGACTATTTTATGTTATATGTTAAAAGTTGTTTTGATTTGAGAAAAAAGAAGTATATGTAAAGTGGTTTATGTTTCAGTGTTGTTAAAATATTTTGAAGGTTGAGTTTATGATTTTTTTTTTTGGAAAGGGAACTTCCCTAACGAGGGTTTCCGGGCCAGCTTTCGCGCACCGACTAATCCCCTGCTGCAAACATAAAGCTTTGCCTCACGCCCTGGAGTCACTGCAGGCGAACCTCCATAGCCACAAGTGCTGAGTGGTGCCAGGATTTGAACATGAGTCAATAGGTTATCCACCATATCTTCCACATGCCTTACCAAGTCACTACAACCCAAGTGGTTAAGTTTATGAATTTGTACATGGTATTAAAGAGAAGATTCGATTTTCAGTCGTTCGTTTATGTCATTTAATTTCTTTTTAAACATTGTTTAATGAGAAACCCTAAATTACTTATTTCATTATATTAGATCGTCAAACCAACAAATAATTAAAGGTATTAAAGAGAAGATTCGATTTTCAGTCGTTCGTTTATGTCATTTAATTTCTTTTTAAACATTGTTTAATGAGAAACCCTAAATTACTTATTTCATTATATTAGATCGTCAAACCAACAAATAATTAAAGGTTTAAAAAAGGAAACTAGTTATACTAAAAGACAGCATAGCTAAAATAGGTATCGAATTTATAGGGATACAAAACAATTAACTTATACCTCTTTGGCACAAGGTATATTAAATTGAAATAAAATTAAAAAGTAAAATAAAATAAAATAGGGGTATTTTCACTTAACCACAAAAGAAGATTAAAATTAACTTGCAATAAAATAAACTAAAGCTATAAGTTTTGAAGAAAATCATATATGAGATAATTCTGGTTTTGTATTCATTTCAACTATATGCAATTGATCATGACTTGACATTTAGACATTTTTTAACCTAAGTTGGTACTAGCAATATTAATAAACCTAACTTTTGTCAATTTATCTAGTCAAAACAAGTTATTTAACTAGACCTAACTTCACTAACCTTAATCTAAATAACTTCTTAAAATAAGGTTGAAAAGTTGTGTTAGATTCAATACTATTCCTAATAATACTCAATACTCCTGGTAAGTTCGGGAGTGTAAAAGTATGTGATTTTATGTGTACAATGAATTATGATTTTATTTATGATTTTATTGCTATTGTCTTGCATCGATATGAGTAAGTGTATATTGGAGTTATATTTTTGCTTATGCTCAGGTTATATGCCATCTGCATACCATGAAACTTAGAGTAGTGGTTCGAGATCGTCTCCATATATAGTGGGTTCCCAGGATGTGGTAGCTGTAGCAAGTGTGATTGGAGCTCAAGAGGTGTTCCGTTAGTCTTCAGGAGTTGTACTGCTTTAGTGTTGGTTAGTTTTAGAACACTAACAGTGGTAAGCGTTGGTTTCCAACAAATTGATCGTTGGATGGTAAGAAGGATTGGGAATCCTTCCAATCTTGTGTGCTGTGAAATGATAGTTGAATCAAAGTGGGGGAGAATTGTTTAGGTATCTATGAACGGAAGTAAGTGCGAAACTAGGATGATTTCGCATTCCCGTTTGGGAGGAAGACGGCCCAAATGGTAGTTTGCTTCGAGAAGTGTGTGATTCGGGAGTTTGGGAAACTTCCCAAACGTTGATTTCGCGTCTTCTTGGTGTTTAATAGCTGGTATTGGGGAATCAGGTTAGGAATTCACGTCAGGACGCGAGCTCAGTCAAGATGCTAGACCATGTGAGCGCTCGACTTTGGATGTGTTCGGATTGGTAATCAGCGGTAAGACCATGGTCAACAGTTGAGTTAGCATGGAAAGTGTTGTAAGACTATGAGATAAACGTAGCATTCACCAACAGCCAGATAATGTAGGAAGTATAGTACGACTGCGGGGCAGCCATAACATTCTTCATGCGGTAAGATAGTGTGGGAGAGTGTTGTTAGACTGCAGAATAAGCCGTAGCATTTACAGATCCATTCAGATAAATTAGACCAGGGAGGGTCAGTTCATGAGGTCATGAAAAAGGCCATAGCAGGATCAAAATCAGGAAAGGATAGGCCGATGGGATTCAAGGTGGAGTTGGACCTGTGTATCCCTATATAGGTGGGACCTGTGGGAAAGTCCGTTCCATGATAAAGTTAGTGTGAGACCTGTAGGCGAGGCCATTATGCTTATCGCAAGGCAGGTGGGACCTAGCAGAGACCGTTGGGTCAAGGTATGGGATCGGGGATCTCAGGATTTATAGAGCCAAGAGTAGCAATGTGGATAGAGTAGTTTCGATAGTCGGAGTTTTCTTCGAGAATCGGGGGGACTAAGAGAGTGTTCACTGGCTCAGAAACCGGGTGGGAATCCGGTATTCCAGATAGTTGGCAGATAAGTTGGGATCCAGGAGGTCTCGGATCATTCGGAAAGTGGATAAGAGGCAACGTGATGTTCAGGAAAAAGTAGCGATGTAAGGATTCTTGTGTGTGGAGTAGCTTGCAGATCGAAGTGCTAAGACACTTACAGTTGAATTAAATAATCGCAGAGTAATTGATTTGACCTTGTTGTGTAGCTCTCGTCTGAGTCTAACCGTTGCAAGGATGAATCTTCTTCTCGAAGGATTATCTAAGCCTTCTGTCAAGTATAAGTATTCTACAATCATTATGGGCAATGATTTTGTTCCTGATAGTACCATCGAGATAATCAAGAATGAGAAGTGATTGTGGGTTAGATACATGCAAAGAATCTATATGGTTCGATTTCGATATGAGTGGTCCGTCGCGGAGTCAGACTAATGTAAGGATTCTAGTTTCGGAAAGGTAAAAGTGGTTTTGTGCCCTAAACGGATAATTTATCTTTCCTAGGATAAGGATAAGGTCTTGTTAGTAGGGTTCATTTGCCTTAGGAAAGCCAATGATTATGCGGGGCGATGATTGTACCCCTTAGGATGGCGGATGTTAGTACTTGTAGGAAACATCAGTGGGTTCAAGCAAATAAAAGGAGTTGCGGGCTTGGTGTGTGAGCTGCTTTCAAGGTGATTGTAAAGGACTTCGAGGATGAAGTCTAGTTTAAGTGGAAGAGAGTTGTAACACCGAGAATCTAGAAGGCCAAACAAGGAAAAAAAATTCAACATCTATAAGGCTAACTCGTCGAGTCCAATGGGAAGAACTCAACGTGTATTTGAGAATCAACTCGACGAGTTGGAGAGGCACAACTCGACGAGTTGGATGGGGTTTGGGAAACCCTAATTCCGGGGTTTGCACCTTATTTAAGCATCTTAAGCCTTTCATGTTGGCCTCATTTCCTGCCTCCATGTCCCAAACCCTAAATCTCGAAACCCTATTGTTATTGTGAGTGTTTATGAGCCATTCTAAGTGTTTTAGTGTGTGCATTGAATCCATTGGAAGAAGGAAAGGCTTGGGGATGCAAAAGGAGTTTGTAGATCAAGAACCCTTGCCTCATCCATGACATTTTGCTGGTATAAAGCTTGAACCTTGTTTTGTAGTTGTTTAGATCTCCTTTTAGGGGTTATTTTGCTTGTTTTTTGTCCAATTGATATGGTTCTTGAGAGTTGGACATCCCAAATGGAAAACACTTCAGATCTAGAGTCTTGAAGGACTTTCATGGCGTAAAGGTTCCAACTTTATGGTCATGGAAGTCCCATGCAACCTTTAGACAACCATTTTGTCCTTTTAAGCTTATAATGGCCATGCATGTAGAGAAAGCTTGTGTAACATTCCGTTTGAAGTTAAATAAAATTAGTAAATAAATAATAAATTCTAAAACCTTGAGATGTAAATTATATTTTATTTTATATTATTGTAGCCAAAATCAATAATAATTTAGCAAAGTGTTGGCTTCGGGGAGTTAAACGTCATGATTTTGGAATTGAGAGTTAATTGGAAATATTTGGACTCGAGTTGTAATAAATTTTAGAATCTGGGGGCTGTTTGGTAACTATTAGGGTTAAGTTAACTATTAGGGTTAAGTTGAAAAAAGAACTTGTGAGGAGGGACATATTTTGGAAAAATTGAAAAAGGGTTGAAATGTAACACGGGATTAACCCCGTATCTCTTTTTCCCTCTCGTTTGGAAGATGCGAACCCTAGCCCTAACAACATCTACAGCCGCCACCACCATGTAATCCCTCTCATCCGCTGCCACAGTGTCGTGTCCGTCTGCCATCTGCTGCCTTGTCGATGAGCGCCACCACAACGTTGATGCGGACGTCATGACCAGTCGGAAGAGCCACCGAGATGGGAGTTCGAAGCTGGGTTCGTTATGCGTGGGTCGAGAGCAAATAGGCAGCCATTTTTAAGGTAAACCACAACCTACATTCTTTCTCTCTCTCTCTCTATCTTTCTCTCTCTCTCTCTCTCTCTCTCGTTCTTCTTTGTGGGTATGATGCCGAAATCGTCATTATAGTCGCCGGTGGCCCTTGGGGCGTTGTTTTCGTCCATTTCCAACGACGTTAGCCGCCTAGGTGGTGGTTGAGTGTGCACATCTTCGAGTATTGATATTTATGTCGGTATTCATGATGTAGCATGCACGTTATTTGGGTAGAAAACCTACCACCACCACCACCTTGAGGTGGTGGCTGCCACCGTTTTTCCGCCACTAGCCACCATCTTCGGTGGTTGTGTGTTTATGTGTGTGTGTAGATCCATTCTTGGGGTACTTTTGTCTTTATTTTGGCCGAGAATCATAACCACCACCACCGTTAGCCGCCACCGACCACCATTGCCCGAGGTGGTAGTGGGTGGTGCTCGACATAGTGAAACCCTAATCGGCCCAATAGCTTAATCTTGGACTTACGAGCTTGTGATTGGGTTGGAAACCCCAATTAGGGTTTAGAAAACCCTAATTTTGGAAATGTTAGTTTGGGATTTGTTGGGACCCACGTTTGGACTATTAAATTGGAATTTTGAATTATGTCCGACTACATTGTATGAATGGCCTAGTGGACTAATGGACTTAATGGATTAAGTCCTTAATGGGTTAAGTAAGAACACTTAACCATAATCATCATTTTATGTGAAAATTCCTAATTAGGTTTGGGTTCTTGTTGGGACATTTATTGGACTAAGTTGTTGTGGGCCTTCGTGGGCCAATTAGGAACATGTTTATGGACTAAGGAAATTATTGGGCTTTAGGATAAGGCCCATTGGAAAGGCTTGGGCCCAATTTGTAAAATTGGGCAATAGCTGGGCCATAACTGGGCCTTAATGATTATAATGCCAAGTGGTTGGACTAGAATAAATGGTTGGGGCTTAAGGTAAGACCATGTAGAGGTTTGGGCCCAATTTAGAAAATCGGGCCATATGTTAGGCCACGGTTGATTATTTGGCTTTTAGGCCTTCAGAGTGTGAGTTTGGGTTTGGTCTTGGACCAAGCTAGGTTAGGCGTAAAATGGTCCTTTTACCCCAAGTGTGGATTTATGGTTATGCATTGAAACCCAAATGGTTAATTGGGTGTTGTTTTGATGTTGATAGTTAGGGAATCTGTCATCCAGCTACTAGAGTTTTATTCGCGGGACTTCAACAGTGTGGGGTGAGTCTCCTCACCATACCAATGGGTCGAAGGCACCAAGGTCGACACATTTATCTAGTTGTAATGATTATTGTGGATATGTTACCAATACATTATGGATTTATGTGAAGACCATGTGGGGGTTCCCATGGCAATTAGTTAGGTGTGGTATGCTAGTTGATTGTGTGGTATTTGGTATGCTAGTTGTCTTTGTGATACTTTCATGGAAGACCGGGGGGTTCCCGAGGTAGTTGGATATAAGACCATGTGAGGGTTCGTATGACATTCCAGCTAAGACCATATGGGGGTTCCTATGGAACCCGATGTAAAACCATGGAGAGTTCCATGTCACCTTTATATGTTTGTATGTATGGCTTATATGGGTTGTATGACATTTCTGTTGATTAGTTAAGACCATGCGGGGGTTCCCACGGAAGTTAGTTAAGACCATGTGAGGGTTCACATGACAGTTAGTTAAGACCATGAGAGGGGGGGGGGGTGTTCCAATGGCAGTAGGCTAAGACCATGAGGGGGTTCCTATGGCACCCGAAGTAAGACCTTGGAGGGTTTCCACGACATCCTTATATGTTTGCATGATGGCTTATGTGATTGATATGGCCTATGTGCTTGATATGGTTTATACGGTTATGAGGATTATGTGGATTATGTGGGGTATGCTATGGGGAACTCACTAAGCTCCGTGCTTACAGTTTGTTTATGGTTTCAGGTATCATTGGTTTGGAATGGAAGGGCTTAGCTTGATCGCAGCGCACACACCCGTGTTTTCTGCAATATGTGACTTTGGGATGAACTCTGATAAATGTTTTTAATTAGAAATGATTTGGAATGTTGAATTAAATGATATCTATGCTTTGACTATAAAAAAATGAAATTTTTACCCTTGATTTTTGGGTCATTACAGCTAGAGACTATACATGATTATCTAGTCTCTAAGGTCTAGATCTATGTTCTTATGTTCTATCTTGAAATTGATGGCATTTGGATTTAGATTTAAGCCTAATGGGGGGTTTAGAGTTGAGCTTAATACCTTTAGGAGGGGTATTAATGGGTAAAGTTAGAAACTTTAACCTTCCAAAGGCATTTCCAGTCGAGATATGAAGTATAGGGTTTAGATATGAAGGATAAAGGATAATGCATTAAGGAGGGGTTAACAGACTGAAGAACTCGACGAGTTCATGGAGGAAATCGACAAGTTGATTTGAGGTATCCTGATTTTATTGAAAAGAAGGAACTCGACGAGTTGGATCGCAATTTCACGATTCTGTGATTTATGGGAACTCGGCGAGTTGAGGAGTAAACTCGACGAGTTGAGTCAACTTGGAGCGTTGAATTTGACTTTGACCATAGTTGACCCTAAAGGGTTATGAGCATGAAATGATATCTAAGGGGTTTTTTAGTTCAGGGAGTGAGTGGAGTTGATTCCGAGCAGAGACGTTTCAATTATCATCCAACGTTTGAGGTGAGTTTCCTCCTGTTTGAACGGGTCGAAAGCACCAATGTCGGCCCGTATGTATGATTGTATGTATTCCAGACTAGGGTCTAATGCCAGGCAATGCCTGAGGAATGTTTTTATGTTTTCGGATTACGGCCTGATGTCGGGGGGGCCTGAGGAATGCTTATATGTAGATTTCTGGACTACGGTTCGATGTCAAGTGGTACTCGACGAATGTATGCATGTTTAGTTATACTTGTTGTCTATGTGATACTTGTATGTTCCTCGTAGGGAGGTGAGTGTGGTCAGGGTCCCGTATCTCATCACTAACTAAGTGTGGACAGGGTTTCATATCTCATCATTAGCAGAGTAGGGCGGGGCCCATGATAAGCGAGGCCTTAGGACTGAAACATTTAGTATTATGTATGATTCTTTATGTGCTAGTATGATTATATGATATTGTTTGTATGTGTATAGCGGGCGGGGCCTAGAGAAACAGATTTGTATATCGAGCGGGGCTCGATACCAGGCGGGGCCTGATGTCGGACACCGTCTGATGCTGGGTGGGGCCCGATGAAGCGGCGGCGGGCCCAGTATATGTGATTATATGTATGGTATGTGGTAGTATGGGGAGCTCGCTAAGCTTCGTGCTTACGAATTTCAATTTTGGTTTCAGGTAATTCCAATTGCAAAGAGAATAGCTCGGGATGACTGCATTACACACATCATGATATTTGGCATGGGATGTTTACTCTGATGTTATGATTTGGAAACTCTGATAATAATGTTTTTGAGATACTATGACTTATGTTTTGATGAGATGATTTTGATAGCTATGGTTTTATTTAATAATTAAAATGAAATTTTTGGTCTTTATTTTCTCTTTGGGATTGAAATAATAAATATACCTGATGGGAATTGAAAGATTTTCTTGACTTGTGGCATAAATATGGGCTTTCAGGTTGTAAATTGGTGCGTAGTGCATACACCTCTAGATTTATCCAATATCCATCATTGTTAGCAGTGAAAGGATAGATTCAGTGATAGATATTTTTCTAAATGGGTTTACAAGTTATCAAAAGCTTATAGCTATTTACTTGACCAGTACATGTCTTAGTATTTCTTTTTCAATTCAGACTTCGTATGCATTCTTTCATGAAATCACATTTGAGATATTTAAAAAGTAATCATGGTGAGGGAAATACTATAGGTAAGTCTTTAAATTCAAGTTTAGTTGCTTATTATTATTATTATTATTATTATTATTATTATTATTATTATTATTATTATAAATGGCGATCACCTTAAATTTGAAGCATCTAAAGTTGTAAACTTGGATCAACTTCATTTTGGAGTGGTCCATATTGATACTGATTGGGGAAGTATATAAGTAGAAAGCAATTTAACTTTTCATATAAGTATTATAAAATTTGTAATGGGTTTTTGTTTGTGTCTTGGAAAATCACCTTCCTAGAAATAAGAAACAACAAACTTTTTCAATATCTACTAAATCTGAATACAAAGCTTTAGCGGTTGTTACTTTCGAAATTGTGAAATTTTGTGGTGTTTTGATTTTGAGAAAGAAAGAAGTAAAATGGTTTTATGCTTCAATCTAGTTAAATGTGTTTTGAAAGTTGAAGTTGTTAATTTGTACAAAGTCAAATACCATTTACTGGGTTCGTGCTTAATTTTTACTGGACTCGCAAAATCCAAATTTAAAATGATACAACATATTTATGCAATATTCACATCCTTACAAATCCCTTATAATTCTTAGACTATGTTGCTCGCTAGGAGAAGGAACACCACCTCTTTACCTTTTGCGGGGGCTCGTTACACCAAACTCGCTAAACCCTTAGGAGAGGAGAGAGAAAGAAAGCTTTGCATGTGATTGGTCCTTTCTAATTTGGTTATTTTTCTTCTTCTTTTTTTATCTTTTTTTTCAAAACGAAACCTATTAAGCTCCTCACACTATCATTCTCTATATTTTGAGTAAGTTACACGAATGATCCCTATAGTTTAGGGTAAATTACACGTTTAGTTCCTAACTTATTTTTTTAACTCAAAAAGTCTCTACTATTTGTTTTTGTTACGCGATTGATCCCTATTATTTGTTTTTGTTACGCGTTTGATCCCTACTATTTGTTTTTGTTATGTGTTTAGTCTCTGTCTTACCTAAAAAAACTATTATTTAAATAAGAAAAAATATCAGGATAGATAAGGTAAAGGAGATGGGATTAGGAATGTGTTTATTTAAATAAATTAAAAAATCAAGGGAAAACTAATATTTTTATATAAAGCAGGGACCAATCGTGTAACAAAAACAAACAGTAAGAACCTTCCGAATTAAAAAAATAAGTTGGGAACTAAACACGCAAATTATCCTAAACCACAGGGACCATTCGTACAATTTACACCATTTTCAACCTATACATCATGCATATCATTCCCCACATTTTTCAACCTATACATCATACATGCTGAGCTTATATGACAATAAAAAAAAACTTAGGTGGCAACAAAAAAAACCCATATATCAATACGTTAAAAAAAACCCATATATCAATACGTTAAAAAGGGCTACCACTACAACTCCCTTCAGCCTTAGACGTACTTCTATTCAAAAGAAAAATTAATATTGCACCAAACATTGTACTTGACCCGTGATCTCATCATGTACTTTTCATTATTAACGTGTACCAGTAGTCGGCCTGTCGGGGAAAAGTTAGCATATATATTTTTCTAAACTAAATTACAAATATGGTCCCTGTATGTTTTTCTAAAACTATAAAAAAACCAGAATCTTTTTGATGAAAATTTTGTGAAGGAAAACAAATCAAAAACGCTGAAAAAAAAAGAGATAGCAAGAAATCACTCTTTAAACTACAAACATGAATACCGTGTTCAACTCAACTCAACTCAACTGGTGATTCATTCACTAACCAAACTCCATCACAGTCCACACATATATCGTGTCTTGACATAACATGAAAAGAGAATTAACAACCAAATACAAAATACAAATACAATGAGTCAAAAACCAACTAACCAGAAACCCAACAAAACAAAACCAAACCACATTTATGACTTAGAAGCACTTCCTGTGGACAATGGATGGACCAGACTCATCATATTCACCCTTTGAGATCCACATCTGTTGATACGCAGTCACACAACCAAAACCAATTATAGACAAAACATTATGAATAAAAAATATATTTGTATTTAAAAATTGAAAGGCAATGCTTCTATAATATAAAGAAATGAATGAAAGGATTTTGATATATACCTGTTGGAAGGTACTGAGAGAAGCAAGGATGGAGCCTCCGATCCAGACACTGTACTTTCTCTCAGGTGGAGCAACCACCTTAATCTTCATGCTACTGGGAGCCAAAGCAGTAATCTCCTTACTCATCCTATCAGCAATTCCAGGAAACATAGTGGACCCACCACTAAGCACAATATTCCCATAAAGATCCTTCCTGATATCCACATCACACTTCATGATCGAATTATAAGTCGTCTCGTGGATTCCGGCTGCTTCCATTCCGATCAACGACGGCTGGAAAAGCACCTCTGGGCACCGGAATCTCTCAGCTCCGATCGTGATGACCTGTCCGTCCGGCAACTCATAGTTCTTTTCCACCGATGAGCTGGACTTGGCGGTTTCAAGTTCTTGTTCGAAGTCGAGCGCCACGTAGGCGAGCTTCTCTTTCATGTCACGCACGATTTCACGTTCTGCTGTGGTGGTGAACATGTAACCTCGTTCCGTTAGGATTTTCATCAGGGAGTCTGTGAGGTCACGCCCCGCCAGATCCAAACGGAGGATGGCATGAGGGAGAGCATACCCTTCGTAGATTGGGACTGTGTGGGAGACACCATCACCAGAATCCAACACGATACCTATCAAATTTTCAAAGGAATTAGAGAAATAAATACTAGAAAATGCATTGTACTAGAAGTGTAAGATGAAGGAGAACTAACCGGTTGTACGACCACTGGCATAGAGGGAAAGGACAGCCTGGATAGCAACATACATGGCAGGAACATTGAATGTCTCAAACATGATTTGAGTCATCTTCTCTCTATTAGCCTTGGGGTTGAGAGGTGCCTCAGTGAGAAGAACAGGGTGCTCTTCAGGAGCAACACGAAGCTCGTTGTAGAAAGTGTGATGCCAAATCTTTTCCATGTCATCCCAGTTGCTCACAATTCCATGCTCAATTGGATATTTTAAGGTAAGAATACCTCTTTTGGATTGTGCCTCATCTCCAACATAAGCATCTTTCTGGCCCATACCTACCATCACACCAGTGTGACGTGGTCTACCAACAATACTAGGGAACACTGCCCTTGGAGCATCATCACCAGCAAACCCAGCCTGTAGAGTTAACAAAGAATCAAACCAATTACAAATTGATCCAATTCAAGAAAGCTTAGGATTTTTTGGCTAAATGTAAGAAATAGCAATGTACGTTTAACTTCTTTTTTTTTTTTATTATATTCTTTGAAATAACATCTCAACTATAGCACCTGAAATTGCTTTGCATTTGAATCTCATTGCTAAAACTGAGTATATTTTTTAAGGTACAATGTTGTAATAAGAAGAAATGAAAGTAGAATGTTGTAAAAAGCAAATTAATGAAAGAATGTAGATATTTCTTGCATTTAACCAGATTCACAGAGCAGAATATTATGAGCTAAATGCAAGACATAGCAAAGTACTTTCATTGATTTGAGTATTAAGGCATGGCACTTTGAAGAATCTATCTTATTATAGCATTATACTTCAAAAACTCTATCCAATTGTAACAGTGGAAACTGCTTTGCATTTGGATGATATTGCTACAATTCGGTAAATTTTTTGAAAGAGAATGTTTTAATGCAAAGAAACGAAATCAGTATGCTATAATAAACAAATCAATGAAAGTAAGTTGTTCTTTTTTGCATTTAACCCTGATATTTTTTTAATGGCAAGAAAACATAGATCCTGTTCGGATCAAGTCTGGTATGCACCACTACTGGTTTGAAAGACTAAAGTGATACCAGTTGGCCGAAGACAATGGGATCCTGATAATACAACTAACCATATAAATAAAGATCGCTTGTCAATAACAAAGTACACTAACCTTCACCATTCCAGTTCCATTGTCACAAACAAGGGGCTGAATATCCTCAGTGTCGGCCATTTTCTATAAGACTGTACCAAAAACATGAAAAATACGTTAGTTGAGGACATCAAAGTCTTTCTCCCAATAGTATTCATGGAATTTTGTTCTCATCCCAAAGAAACATCCACAATGTTAACATATACGGTGAAATGAAATGTATGTAATTTAGACGGATCATCACCTAGCTAAAGATCAAATAACTAAACGTGATAAATCCAACCCAAATCAGTATGAATGCATGAACAGATCTGAGTTCTTCCGATTTGGAATAACACTCGCACCACATCAAACATACATTTTACAGCACAGATCCACAGAACTCAAAACAGATCAAACAACAGAACAGAAATCTGAGGGTAAAATAAAGGAAATCCAACAATACAACATGTTCATCACACAAGAGCAACTGATAGACCTATAAATACGCCTTTTGTTCTAATGATGGCGAACGGATTCAGATCGGAAACTTAAAAGCAACAAAATTACAAGAAAAACAAATAGATTCAAGCAGAAACAACTAAATCTTTGAATATTCCATGTATCTTTATGAGTGTGAACTGATTCAGATCGAGAACTCGAAGCAACAAAATCACTATAAAAACGAAGAAATTCAAGCTAAAACAGAATTTATGATAGCGACAGCTAACCTTTGACTTGATATCTTGCTACTAACTAGAAACGGATCGGAGCAGAAGATGGAGCAAAGTTTTCCGATGGCCGGCCGCTTAACCCTAAGCTTACGTTTCGCTGTGTGTTTTCTCGCTTTTGATTTTTTGTGTTGAAAAGGAAAGAATTTAGGGAGTTTTCTATAACAAATGAGATGATTCCGACCACGAGGAATGTTAGGGTGACGTGGCGGTGACAGGCATTCTGAATGCAAGCTGTACGATCTTCGATTTTCGGTGTTGATTCCAACTTGAAATCTTGGCCGTTCGATTTTTGATCTGCTCACAAAAGATGTTATGAGTTGGTATATATTTATTTTTCCTTATTTTTTTAAGCAAAATAAACGGTTTGATTTTTTTTTTCGGTTGGTTCCATCTAAAATTAATTACTATTGTATAACAAGTGAGACAATAAACGGGTAACAAGTTGCGTCGTTAAGTTTTTTTGTATGGTAAAACTAATTCTTTTGAAAACTACATTCATAGATCTAGGTGATATAACATTGTTATGCATGATCAGTTGTATTCTGTTAAATAACTCCAACACATCCGGTGTGAAGAAACCAAATGTATCAAATATAAATTGTATAAATACATGCTGCTTTTTCATGCACGATTTCTCATGTTCGGTAACTTTGTCTGTAGCGGCTTTTAAAACAATATGTCTAACCGTGAAACGCTCAACCCTCAAGTCCACAAGAGGGGATACCCCTGTAAGGTCTATACATGCATGTTTTTCTCCAATTCATCCAAAAATCAAACTTCGGTCGGTCTAAGGGTTGACCTTCCTTCTGTCGGGTCAATCAAGAAATTCACAGGTGCCTCTTTCTTGGCGAAAACTCTGACACACTTAAATATATCAAACAAAACATCTCTGACCATATCGTGCCTGTATTTGAACCCCAGGAGTTCTTTATAATGAACTGCATGCTCTCCAAAGAAGTCCAAACATGTCTTGCAACACACCGGACATATCTCGTCATCTGAGAATATTGGCATCATGAGTCGATATTTGAAGATAGTATGATACTTCACATGAGATATATATATTGGTCAAGCCTATCTATAGGGATTGCTAGAATAAAATCTTAAGCATGTGGTGCACGTAAGCATTAGAAAACTGCTTTATGTTTAAGCCGTCATGTCGAGATGCACTTCCATATCTTTGACAATTTTACAAAAAATGGCACTCGTTAGTGTATTATGGAATTTAGGGGCGGTGTCTTTAGTAGTAAAACTACTAAGGTCAATATATGGAAGCTCGTTACGAAGAGAAGCCAAGACACAATCATAATCAGAATCCATATCATATATGTTGTTATCCCGTAATATGCGGTCTTGCAGTACCCAAGATTGGGTCCTTAAGGCAACAAAAAGCATATGAGGTAGCCTCTACTGTCGAGTATAAACCCAAACCACCAAACCTAATGGGCAGGGAAGCAATTTGTCACTGTATATCGCCAAAGAAAGGGTCACCACAAACCACAATGTCCTCAATCGCCTCGCGTAATCCATTGTCAAAGAATAATGTCGTCTCTTCCATGTGAATGGGTTGGCATGTCCTCAACCCAAAAAAAAAGTTTAGCAATAACCATACAAGACCGAAGCAAAAGGAGCTCACTTTGGGGGTCAGACAATTGTGAAAGAACACACATCAATTTCACAGAGTTTTCAACTCTCTTTATGGCTAAGTTGCTAATGAAACTAACATCTATACTAACAGCTCCCCCAAGAAGTTTCACCCCTAAAGGCGGCCTCCCGATGCCAACCGGGATTAGCCCCTCACGTAGCTTCCTACCATCACACGAAGGCAAAAAGATTTCGGTTTTCTTGATATTCAGCTAGAGGCCCAATTTTGGGCCAATCACCTTAATGATGTCCAATGCTTTGGCCACCTCTTCTGAATCTCCAATAAGTGTGCCATCATCAAGGTATCGTGCATGGAGAAGAAGCTTGCAATTGTCTCTAATATTATGCAAGAGCGGGTGCAACACAAGGGCAAAGAGAAGTGGCCCCAAGGACAAAGAATTCTATCGACAAGGATATCGAATGGAACCTCAATCTGACCTCATGAAGTAATGTAGATATGTCGATAAGGTTAAAAGCATTGGAGAAATCCATAGTAAGCATGGAAAGTGACCCATCATCCTAGCGCTCACTCAACACCCTATTAGCGCTATGTAATACGGCCTTAGCGCCACTCGAAACCCCGACCCTAAACTGAAAATCATTGAGATACTTGACCATTTTTTTACCAACACCTTTCATAGCCAAATTGGAAACCAAACGTCTCCATATAATGCCTACCACAATAAGTCGTCTTCCCTTGTCAGGTTTTAGGAGCGGGGCGAGAGGAGCAGAGGCAACAAATTTTGTCAAACTCAAAAGACATCTTCCCCCTAGCCATAGATTAACCACATATGTAATAGCACATAAGAGATCTTTGGCTATAGTTGAACCTTCTCCACAAAGAACATCCAAAATGTTTTGAGCTTTCAACTCATCTCTCCCACACAAGGTACCTTTAGGGAAGGATTTAATGCCCCCAAAGACATTATCAACATCCACTACAAGGAGAGGTTCTACAAATATTTGCTTCCACATAAATTCTTATTAGAGTTTTAATCAAATATTCGATATATAATCCATATAAATTCTTGTTAAAGTTTTAATCTCTCTCTCTCTCTCTTTCTGTCTCTCTCTCTCTCTCTCTCTCTCTCTATATATATATATATATATATATATATATATATTAGGGAATAGTCCAAATATCAACCTTTTGTAACTCTATAAACTCATATATATATATATATATATATATATATATATATATATATATATATATATGCGAAAATACAAGTCATTCATGTTTTTATGTTATATTTGATAATAAATGATAAAATTGTTATTTTTACAATCTAATATATTCATTTATACAGTAAGTCATAGTTTAATATAATTATTCTTTTGTTAATATACAATTTAATACAACCATTTTTACCTTAATTCATATTTTAATATACTAATTCGTTTTTAATATAACTCAACCTGAAACTCTACCTTCATTACTACTAACCACCATCACCATCCTTTCTTCCTCCTACCACAGTCGTCGTTACTTACTAATGTCATTAGGGATGCAAACGAGTCAAGTTTGAGCCTGGCCAGACTCCTATTGTTTAAATTTTTTAGGATCGAGCTCAAGTTTGACTCATTTCGAGTCTTACGAGACGAAACTCGAGATCAGCACGTTTAGAATTATACATGCTCGGGCTTTGGTCACATATGGTATGCCCTAATTCCCTAAATTATTGTTTATTAAAATAGATTTTGAGTCGAACTTTTAATGAGTCAATTCCGAGTAGCTCACGAATAATTTGATGCGTTGCACAACTAACCGCCACCACCCTTCCTTTCTCCTACCACCATCAGATTTGGATCTCTTACACTCTTGCAAGATCCAAAAATCAAATTTAGATAGAAAATAAAACTCACAATTTAATATATTAAATCGCTTATAACTCACGATTTAATACACCAATTTAGGACTCTCACTTACATTTTAACACGATAGTTTAGACACCCATTCAAAGTATTTACGGCTTAAAATGTATAGATATTATAGATGCATTTAATACAAACACCTTGTGTACATTTTGTTTTTTGAAGTTCAATCTCTAAAATCTACAACTAGAGAATAGACCATAGAGATAAATATCATGACAATATGGGTGGGCGGTGGTTTAAGGCAGTAACAATGACTACGGGTTCAGATCTGAGATATTCTTGCGGTATTGGTCGTTTTTGCCAATTTCCCTCGCTGGAGAAGTAGGATGCCAAATCGGGTGTGACAAACGACGATAATGTTTAGTGTTCAGAAGGCGGCAAAGGCGATGATTCCAGATCTAAGACATTTCATATATGAGTGGATGTATTATGGTTTTAACGACAATGTTTGACTAGAGAAGAATAGACAACAACAGTGGAAGTTGACATGTAAGAAAGAGAGCATGACGGCGGTAGCATTGCAATGGTAGTAGTAGTAGGGCTTTGTTGGCGGCAACGACAACGGGTTTCATCAGAGGAACGAAGAAGCAAATGAAATGCCTAACTTTTTTATGTTTGGTGAGTGTTTATGAATCAGTTCTAGACCTGATGTTTATGAGTTGCATCATGTTATAAGAAAATAAAAAGTTGATAAACATACCATTCGCATTTAGAAGTTCCTAGAGTTCATAACTTTTAAGAGTTTCTATGTGAACTTTCAAATGATTAATCGTTCTCTTATAATGATTGGTAATAAAAATTTCAAATCTATGTTGTATTTGGAATCATGGGAGTGGATGAGTGTCGCATGCGTTGATGATTGAGGATTTCGAGCTTGTGTTTATTTACAGAGTTAGGATAAACCTAGTTATTTGCTATTACTCTTCAAATATGTCTAGAAACCAAAATTTCATTTTATGGTTGTGTATCTTTCAAGAAAAAAACATGGATATCAATTTTATTTGATAATGGAAAACTAATATTCTATTTTATAGAGATCGTTGTTTTTGCAATTGACATTCATGAAATTGTAGTTTGTGTTTCTAATAATAGTAAGGTTAACTTAGATATTCATTCATCTAAATAGTTTAGATAAAACATGTTTGTGACATAACCGCCTTGGCCATATAAGTAAGAATCGCATCGCCAAGCTCCAATTGGATCGGACTTGGAATCATTCAACTTTTGAGTTGGATGATGTATGTGAGTTTTGTTTATTGAAAAGATGACTAAATCACCATTCACATGGACACGTGAATGAGGTGAATAATTATTAGATATTGTACACATTAATGTGTGTGGACCTTTCGAATTCGCCACAAGGGACAACAAACACTACTACGTCATATTTACTGATTGTTTCAGTAGATATGATTATATTTATATGATTGAGCATAAGTCTAACACTTTGAATAGTTCAAAACTCGGATTTATACCGATACATACATACAAAAACAATCATATTTTTTTAATTAATGAACAAAAGTTCTAAATTTACTAACGTTAACTACCTCGAATTTATATCGATACATACATAAAATAAACATGTAAAAGATTACATTTTTTTAAGTTAACGAATGGAAATTATTAAGGAAAATCAGATTATGTATACTGCAAGAATAAACACAAAAGTTTAGAAAATAGAGAAGGTAAAAGTGATAATTTACAAAGTTCAAAGTTGAGGATAACATTTGAAAAAACAGAGAGGTGGAAAATGTCGTTTTATAAAGTTGAGCAGTGCAAATGTTAATAGTAAATAAATAAGGGGTCAAAATGACATTTTGAATGGTAGAATGAAATATTTTGGGGGTGCAAATTGTAAATTCTTTTTATCTAGTTAGGAGATAATTCCTAAATCCTAATAAAAATAAATCTTTACAAAAGCTATTAAAATAAGAATACAACTTTAATTAAGTTATATCTGAAATAATCTGCATCGCAGTGTGATGTTCATTTTCCTAAGTTTACTCTAATTTGGATGAATCCGAAACTAGATAGTTATGTAGATTGTAAATTTCGTCTTTTTTCACTAGTGCAAATTACACCAAAGTTACTATTTTATAGGTTTTTCGATTTTGCTTTCAAAAAATAGCACATTACACCATGTCACGTACAAAGCAACTGAAAAAAAAAGGTGTCAAAATTGGACCCAAAAAATCAATAAAATGATGTGTTATTTGGGAAAAAGAATACGATATGAAAATAGAAAAGGTGATATTGATAAAATAGTGATTTCAATGTAATGGGATACATCCATTTTTTATATAATATATGGAAGTTTTTATTTAAAGCATCATGCAACGCACAAACACATGATCGAGTAATAATAATAATATATATGTATTAAAAAATTACAAGAGACTTCTAAACAAATCTGAGATGGATTTTCTCCCCCATATAATGGTGTTGCCATATGAGTTGTAGGTTGGTTATGGAATGTCATAAAATAAATAATACCAAAAACATTTTTATACAATTTAAAGCTTATGACGTAAATAAGCAACAATTTTATTATTATTTTCATGCCAACAATGAAATGGAACTGTAAATATCAATAAAGGACAACAACCTTTTATAATTTTTGAAAATTATATACAATTTAAATGAAATTTAAATTGCAAACGTTTACTTCGACAAGAAGACACCAATTTGAGAGTTTATTATCAAGAAACACATCATGTTATCAAGTACTTGAACAGTTTTAAAACATTTAAAAATATATATAATGCGATAAAAAAATACTATATCGTTCATTATATGATTACAGAATAATTAATTAATGATCTATACAATGTTAATCTTTTAAAATTATAAGTTACTGTATAATTTGCATTTTTTTCCTTAACTTCTAAATTGTCTGTTTGTCGTTTACGTAACACGAATTACAAGTGCATATATTTTGTAATTACTTTGTTTTTACTGTTAATAAGAAATGTTTTGAGCAATTTAAAAAAATTAACTATGTGTTATAACTTATAACTGTTTAACTCATAATGTTAAATTAATCAGAACACCAAGATCCAGATGCAAACACATCCTTATTACTTTTTATACAAAAATAATTTTTCTGTGATTCTATACAGCGAGATCCTATCAATATACTAGTAAATCTTCTTCACATAATTTATATAATTACACGGATGTCGAGAGAAACTTATATCAGTTTCCCATGTTTTTGCTAAAAAAAAATTAATTTTCCAGCAACCTTGAGATGAGCTGAGTTGGCCCACATATCATTGAGCAACAGGCAACTGTAAGTTGCCTTCAGATGATTTTGGCTTCACAACAAACGGAAGTTTTATTTCTTGTGGGGTGTTTTCTGGGGTTACCTCTTTGAAAGGTACTTCAAAAACAAGAGATTGATATAAACAAACCTCGTCTTCTTTGCAGTAGTATACCTGGAGAATATGTACATTCTTTAAGGCATTTTACTTTCTTTTTTTTAGGAGATGATATGAAAGTAGGGATTGCATACCCATACCTTACAATTAACCCTACTCATGGTGGGTGAAGGGGAGGATCTTTTAAAATGTAAAATAGCAGTTCCATCTGCACTTAGATTCCCATCCAAAGGATCAAAAACCGCTGCATTTTCAGGTTCAATTTCAACACTAAACTTGGAACGTGCTTCCTGCGTATTATTTACATTACAACTAAAATCACTTCATAAAAGTAAAGTCATGAATACGAGACAACGAAACCCAACAAATCTAAGACCCTTTTTCCTTTCTTTTTTTCATCCCATTTCAATACATGATGTTTAAGTCTCCTTTCATAGACTTTGTCTATTAAGTTCTTAAGTCAAAAAGAAACAACACCTATCAAAGAGAGAGAGAGAGAGAGAGAGAACCTTTGAGAAATGATAACCTTCAGGCACAGATATTTGAAGGCTTAAGTCACCCTCATTGGAAGATCCACCATCAATTATGATTGTTTGTGTGTCAGCTGAATTTCGTTTTCTAAGGCGAATTGGAGATCTTGATTTTGGTGCAGGAGGCCGAACTCCTTTTAGCTCAAGTGTAACAAGTTCTGGATCTTCTTTGTTCAGATCTAAATATCTTATCAGACTGTTGTTTGTATCAGCTATGAATAGTCTCCCTGAGAAACAACAATAAAAAGTTTAATGCTGTGAACTACGATACTGTGTACTGTGTACTGTAATCACCTGTATCAGCTTCAACAATTCCTGCGGGTTCTGACAGCTGGAAAATTCAACAAAATGAATAACTCGTGTGGTTTTAATTTTAAAATATAAAAGTAAAATTTAATTACTAACCTGAGCTGATAAAGCTGATCCATCTTTAAAGCCAGCTTTCCCAGTGCCAGCTATTGTACTTACTCTTTTAGTAGCTGGATCTACCTTTTTAATCTGTAATACACGTAAATATAATAATCACTCTAAACAAAATATCACCTGTTATCAAAATATGAAAATACTAATCTCCATCAATGAAGGTATGTTGCTTTGAAGAGTTTTCTTTATTAAGTTGTATAAGCTGAAAAATGAAAGTACCTTGTGGTTATAAGAATCTGCCACATAAATTTGACCATCTTTTCCACATAAGACACCCAACGGGTGTTGAAGGAGTACTTCAGAACCAATTCCATCACGATCTCCAAACTAAAAATTAGCAAGAAATTTGAGCAAACCCTAATTTTATAATATCAGGGAAAGCTTTTCTAGAATTTATGGAAGACATACATACCTTGAACAAATTGTCTGAGAACACTGGATCACCACCAACTAGTAGTCTTGATCCTCCTGTTGTAAGATTAAGTGCTCTAATTGAGCTACTCTCACTATCAGCAATATATGCCTCTTTCACATCTGCAAGACAACCAATTCACCCGTAATTTACACATAGATAAAATCTTGTTTAAAGTGTATATAGGAAAATGATAAACTTTTGTCGATAAAATGTGCACTACTTTGGAAAAAGAGTCTGGTTATTCATAGAGCTTATAAAATCTGAATTATTGAAATTTGGAATGCGACTTTAACTGTATATAATTACCTGGTGATAAAGAAAGCCCTGATGGTTGTGCAAACGATGTTGTTGAAGAGCTGTATCAATTTAAAGAAAAAAAAAAAGATAACTCAAATTAATGATATAACTAAGATAGGGTTACGTTTATCTATTTGTTTTTACAGAAGTCTACTTTCATTTCTTTGTATTACAACATTCTAATTTGAAAAATCAACCCAATTATAGCAGTCTACTTTCAGATAAACAAAAGTATGTTGCTATTTCTTGCATTTAAATTTTAGGCCTAGAAGATATGTTTAAATTTTAAAAACACACACACACACATTGGTAATGTAAATATTACCTTGAACCATTTAAGTTTCTTTCATAACCATCACCACTGAAAGCCTTTGTAATTCCATCTAGAGTATTATGCTCCCAAATTTGATGTTGACCAGCCATTGCAATGTACACACTCTGATTTGCAGGCTCAAAGCACACATCCCAAGGAGAGTTTAAAAGCTGAAAATTAATAATTATAATAAATTTTCAGTTTTTTTATCGCATAAAGTAATAAAAATGCATTTCTTGGAAATCTATAGGAAATTTGATATCAAAGTGAGAGAAATACCAATACCTGAGTGGTTCCTTTTCCTCCTCCTTTATAGTCTGAACCTTTGGTGCCATTTCCAGCTAAAGTCTGCACATCCTCGTTTACAAAATCAATCACCCTACAAAACCATAAATATGTGGTATCAAACAGCAATAAAGAATTTGTATTTAAATTAGCACACAAAATATTGTCAAGCAGCATTTAACAGCATTATGTTACAAAAACAACAATGTACATTCACTCCATTTCTAATTTGATCACTCATTACCAAAACCAGTTTTAACAACATTATGCCAAGTCATCATTTTTAAAAGTTTCTCAATCAAATTTCAACACTACCTCAAAGCATGGTTCTCAGTATCTGCAACATATAGTAGATTTTTCGTGGCATTGTATGCCAGACCCTACAAAAACATACATCCAATCACTCTTTGCTATTTTTTTTTCCTTTTTGGAAATACATTAGATATGTAAATATAAATAGTAACTTAAGTATATAATTTGTAAGAAAATGACATGTGATGTGAGATTGACCTGTGGGCGATTGAACATTGCATTGTCAAAGTTGCCATCACGTAGACCTTCTTCTCCACTACTCCCAACTTGAACTATAAAATTCCCATCTAAATCAGTTACCACCTGAAAAAACAACACTGATTTGTTACACAAAAGGGTATTAATGTCAAAAATTTAAGACTGTTTTTTTTATTGTAATTAAGAAGAGAAAAACATACTATTCGGTTATGGTTACTGTCTGAAATGAAGAGTCGTTTGTTGAAGATATCAACTGCAAGTTTACCAGGAAACTTGAGTGGTGATTTTAACAACCTAGGATCATTGTCCTTCTCCAAAGTCAAAGGAATTGCTGTGTTGACCAACAAATTTCTTCTACCATAATATAACAGAGCTGCCTCCACCAAATCATCAAGATCCTTTTACACATCATGCAAACATAGTGGGAAAAAAAAAGCATATCTTATTTTCCAATAATTATCATAAAGAAATTGTAGCTTTAGAGTTTTTAAAGTGTAAGTCCATACCTTTCGTCGGCCTTCACCTGCCAGCTGTGCAAGGAGCTTACCAGTGGGCCCAATAATAGCAAATGTGGGCCATGAACTTATACCTAACTCTCGCCACATATACATATCTCCATCATTAACTACCTGGTATAGAGGAAAAATTATAACACAATCATATACTTCTATTCTTTCTCATTGTGTGTTTGGCTTGCATTGGACTGATGTCAATGGGAAAAGATTACAATTTTTTTTTGTTCCAACCAAAAAGACGTGAACGCCCTCCTCATTCTCATTGATGAAAATAGCACAATCCAGTCAAAATGTAACCTTAATGACAAATAGACAAATTAAATTTTAAAAACTTACTGGATGAGTTATTCCATAGCGCAATACAGCATTCCTAATTGCTTCCAAGTCTTTCTCATTATCAAACTTTGCAGAGTGCACTCCAATGACAGTGAACTACAAAAGTATGAGAAATAGCAACCAACTTAAATTCAAATAAAATACTTGTTGACATGTGCCTCTAACCAAAGAATGATGTTCATACTTCATAAAAATGTTCTTGTTATATAAGACGTTTATTCCAATGACCATTTTTTTAGTTAAATATTTTGAAAACATGAGTAATATATCATCACAAACTTCTTTTTTAATGTCATTTTGATTGGATAGAAAATGAATCTGCAGAAACTTACTGGCATGTCTTTGTACTTTTTCTCCAAGAACTCCAAATCAGGGAGCACATGCATACAATTTATACAACAATAGGTCCAAAAATCCAGCAGAACCACCTTTCCTTTCAAATCCTATAAAAAAGTAAGCTACTTCAACACTTTTGCTTCAAATACTGTGATTACATAAAGCCTCCATCATTATATATACTGTATCTAATCTAACCCAAAGTAGCTATCACTTTTTTAATTTTAATGTAAATCTTGTAGTTCCTAAATTAAAATCAATATTGAAAGTATTTCTATGAAATCTTGAAACAAACATTATCTTTTGAATGTCAGGAATAGAGTTTATGAGATCTTGAAACAAACATTATCATGTTACATATGGAGTGGAATTGCAATATTATCACAGATAACAACTCTCTAAAAGACAAAAATAAACATAAACACCTGGAGTCCATTTTAAATATCATGAATTAAAAGCAAGAACCATGTATTCTTTACCCTACGTAGCTGAAGAGGAGCTGTGTTTAGCCAATCAAGTTTAGATGGAAACTCTGGAACCTGTGTCGCATTTTCCCTTTTAAAAAAAAAAATCAGCATTTAGACTATTTAAGATAAAGGAAATTCTAACAAATCGGTGAAAGATATTGTAATTAGCAAAAGGGAATCCTCATTTACCTGCTTTCTACATCTGATATATAATTAACAAATTGTTGGATTCTTGAAGAACGGGTTCCATCTGTATAACAAACAACAAATACTAACTCAGAATTAGAAAAACACAACTGCATTTCTATAGGGAAGTTAAAGAAACTCTGCTTAAAAACACCCTGGCTCTGAAAAATATGTCTATCTTTGCTTTTGTTCCGAAAATGCCCCTCACTGAGCTTATTTTTCACCATGGGTTCATACCTTCTTTCTGCCCAAAGGGTGGACTCTTGGTCCCAAATAACAAATTCCAAATAGCCTTTGGAGATGCATATTGCATAGCCTGCAATAACCACACAATCTTTCAAGGGCTATTTTCAAAGATGAGGATGAGGAGGGCATTCACGTCTTTTATTGCATATCTCATACCTTCATGTTTGAAACTGTGAAATAAAGACAAGATAGTGCAACTCCCAAGCTTCCATATTTCAAAATGTTCCTCCTGGAACCCTGCAACCTGTTTATGGATTATTTTCTGCAACCTCATTAGTAAGACAAATCTGGACACAATCAACAAAAGCCTCATTTCATTTCACATATATAGTTTACCAGATTAAGTCATTTCCCCATTAAGTCAAAAAGAAACTTATGGTTGTAAAAGAGAAATTAATAAAACTGAATATGGAACTCTCTTACCCTCCAACAGAGAAGACCATATCATTAGTAGAATATGCATCTTGGAAAGATCCAACCTCTGTATTTTGCTTGAGTCCAGATGAGGTTTCTGAAGGATTGTTTGAATATTGAGAACCCTGCATCTTTGTATCTGCAATGTTCAGTAATCATGGACCACATAAGGTCAAATAGTTTAGGGATAAATACAAGAATTAGCAACATACTTGCACTTATTTGTGTATTATAGCATCATACTTTCATTTCTTTCAGTTATAAAAATGTACCTTAACTTTTTTCTCTTATTAAGGCATTGGACTTCAAAGATCTACCCAGTTATAGCAATGTAATTCTAGTTTCCTTCTTATTATAACATTGTACTTTGAAAAATCAACTTGATCATTGCTATAGTTGGCAGATTTTTCAAAGTATAATGCTATAATAGTTTGAAAAGTGCTATAATAGAATGAAACGAAAGTAGGATACTATTATAAACAAATCAATGAAAATATGTTACTAATGTTTGCTTATAACTCAAGAATTTATCGTATCATTCACTGTCTCCTAATTAAAAACAGCTACGAAAATCATCATATTACTGAGACAATCTAACAATGAAAAATCATGTAATCCTCAAGAAAACATCAATATCAAAGAACATCCATTACAAAAGCATAAACAAGTTGTGTTTGTTCGATTAGCACTGTTTCAAAGTGTTAATGATTTGAATTAAAAAAGAAGTTGTTACAATATCATTTTGGTACTACATACTACTGTAACTAGAGCCACCACCAAGAATCTCTTGAAGTGAAATATTTCCAATATTCTTTCTGATTAGTGATGGTTTGGCTTCCTTTAAGGTATCTTCAGACAACGTTGTTGTCACAGCTATGCATCTGCAATCAAAACAACCACTCAATCTTATACAATAGATAAAAGAAAAAACTGATTTTAAACTAATTTTGCACTACTCTAAGTCTGCTTATTGTGTGAAAACAGTGCTACAACACTTACCTCATTTGTGCAGCTTTTGCAGCTTGCACACCAGCTAATGCATCTTCAATTACAATACACTGGAAAAATAAGTGAATGTATGTTAAATTAATTAATTTATGAGGTTGTAAAATGTAAACACTTGAATATACTTTTTAGTTTCTTTTAAAATTGCATAGCATAAGTGCATACCTCACTTGGGGGGACATTCAATGTTTTTGAGGCAGATAAGAAAATGTCAGGAGCAGGTTTCAGGTTTTCAAAAGCATCAGCAGAGACAATAGCATCAAACCTGATAGTGAGATTAAGATTAAATGATTAATACTTATGTGAAAATGACAATTGACAATTCTACAGAAAACTGAAAAGACTTATTAGTTATTACATTGACAATGGTAAGCCAGCAGCAGCTAAGTTTGCATCAACTTTAATTCTGTCAGCACTAGATGCAACTGCTACTTTGAGACCACTGTTTTTACACTATTAAAAAAATCATATTAGAAGATAATAGTTGAGGAGATAAGTAAATATATATATTAAACTTGTATTTGTTAGTCAAGAATACCTCAGTGATAAGTTCAAGTGCACCAGGAAAACCTATTCCAGAATTTGGTTTTGCATACTACAAAAAGTATCAACAATTTTGGAATCAACTAAGAAGAAAATGATAATTTTATTATTTTAAGCCTGTTTGAAGAGAGAAAATGATGTAGTTAAATCAACCTTATCTAGATAGATCTCAAAGAAACGCTTTTTAGCTGTCTCAGTGTTGAAATCTGCAACACCCTTTACAGAAGCCACACCACCAAGAAAGTTTGCTTCACCTGGTTCGAAAATTTTAAATAAGTAAATATAATAAAAAATCAGGAATCAGAAAAAGTTTGGGAAATGTAAAAGACAAGTTTAAAATCAACAATATGTAGAGTTCAAATCTAGTATTTCCCAAATTCAGAATTAAACGAACTATCACATGTTTGGTATTATTTCTTCTGGGGCTAAATGCAAGAAAAGCAACATACTTCCATTTATTTGTTTATTATACCATCCTTTACTTTCAAAACAAATTCTTATTAAGGCATTGTACTTTGAAAAATCTACCCAATTATAGCATTGTACTTTCGATTCTTTTCTTGTTAAGACACTTTACTTTGAAAATTCTACTCAATTATAGCAGTGAAAATTGCTTTGTATTTGGATGACCTTGCTATAATTGGGTAGATTTTTTAGTAATAGGAAGAAATGGAAGTAGGATAGGTTGCCATTTCTTGCATTTAAGCCTTTCTTTTTCTATTTTGTACTACATGTACATTTTAATGCAATTATTGCATTACAGATCTTTATTGCTCAAAGTCAAAAGTAGAAAAAAGTTTATCATTGAAGTCATAGGCTGCCTGTAAATGTATGCTACATCCTTGGTTGTATTTAAATCCATTTTGATATTATGGTTCTTCAAAATGAAATTGATGAAGATAATATTTCTTACAGCCAAAAAAATGCAACTTTTGCCTGTGGATAGATTCAACTGTTAATTAAATAAATTTGAGATTCTATTCAACCAAAATGTCAATACTTTCTAATTAGTGCAATATGTAGAAAATTAATTTTAGAATGAAATTTTGTCAAATTAGTGGAAAATTTCTGCAATCTTCCTTTCCTTTCGATAAAGAGGAAATCTCAATAAATAGCAACATACTTTTACTTGATTTCTAGTTTCGTCGTTCACTTAGAAAATTTTAGTGAAACTATTGTAGTTTTCAGAATGATTATTTTGACCAAAATTACTAAAACCAATATACTTTTCATATTTGATTATTTAGGGCGATTTGATGATGAGTGAAGTGGAATGGTTTTTATAGTAATTGATGAAAACTGTATGGTTTTTGCAACAATCTTTTAAGTACATTGACGAATTTATAGCACTAGTGGTTTGATATTGATTGGAATTTTCCGTTTAATAACATATGATCATTTAAACCTATAAAACCATACAGCAAAACAAATGAAAATCAATATCTTGGATCATATTCTAAGTTGTAGACCCCCCTAAATATGTACTTGGAGACCAATTAATGTAGCTACTAAAATACAGCAGATGCATAGATGGAAAAAGGTTAATGATCATCCATAACCTCCTAATTACAATGATGAAAAGCAGAACCCTTACCGGTACCCATGAATGGCACAAAATCTTCGACAGTAACCTGAACCCCCATTTCAGCAAACACATCAACGGCAGCCAACCTTGACGCCTCTTCACTGTTGCACAATACTCCATCCATGTCAAACAGAACCGCAGACACTTTTCCCCAATCACTTCCGACATTCTCCACCACATTCACATCTTCCTTTACAGACGCCCTCACCATCAATCCTGAACTTCTGGTTCCACTGCGCGAGAGTACAATCACTTTCGACCGCCATTGGAGATGAAAACTAGGCTGACAGAAGGATCTTGAGCTCGCTAACAAGCTTCTGAACTGTGATTGAGATTGAGAAGAAGATGAATGAAGTGGATTCGCTAACAATTTCAAGGCCATTGTTTGTGTTGGTGGTGAGTGGCGGGGAGGGAGGTGTGAGTTTGGATCAAGTGTCCGTGAAGTTATGGTTTAAAACATTTTTGTGAAATTTCAAAATGGTCACCCACCTATTGGTAATCTTTCAAAACTAATCCTCCAATAACAAATCTTGACAGTTCCTCACCATTTTAACTTTTTGGAGTAGAAATTGTCAAAGATTCTAAAATTATCTACAAAATATAAGAAAATCAATTGAATAGTGATAGATAAAATATAAAAATAAGAGACAACGATTTGTTTATAAGTGATAGTTATTGTAGATGTCAATATATTAGTTTTGTGATATTCCCTACCATAAACATACTGGTGGCATTAAAACTTAGTATGTAAAAAACAGGGGTTTGACAACATAGGTGAGAACCAAAACAAATGAAAAAATATGTCGTTATTCCGTGATCTTAGCAAATAAATGAATGACCCGAATAGAATGTTTGTTCTCATATTGTTATATGTAACAAAATTTGGTAACCATTATGAGATGATTAATAAAAGAAATATGTTGTTATTTTAAGAACTTTAACTCATTTCATAGTTTACGTTGACTGGTAGTTTGAAATATGTTGAAGCCATCATTTGCTGAAACAGATTCGATTTGATAAGACATTTTGCGAGGTGTACCCATGGTTTTTTGTTTACTTTTACTTAGTCCAAATAGTTTATGAGAGTTTAAACAGCTTTCATTCCATGATTATAAGCAATTCTTGCAATATGAATTGTTTCTTAGTTGCCTCGTTGATAAAGTATTTCAAAACACAACCAACCCGAGTCATATTTGCATTCATGAGCCATCTCTTATTTTCCAAATGATCTTAGGGAAGTTCCGCACAATGTTTGTACATAACTTTTTGTTGAAGAAACAACTATATTAACATGATTTGCTTCCCTGTGGTATTTCCACTTGAGAGATCCACACAGTAAAAACAACAACAAATACACTCAATTTTCATACGTGTTCTGGATAGTGATAAAGTCGTATCTCCACGTAAGGTCTGAGAGACTGCTTCCACACAATATTTGTGGATAATGTATCATTATCATTTACAAAATTTAACAAAGTTACCGCACTCCTTAAAAAAAAAAAAGACCACAAAACCCTAATAAGTCCCGATAGGCCGATACACTGCGATCAACTATCACCAAAAATCCTTGCAAGAACACTTCCCATTTCTAAAATGATGAAACCGTAAACGATCCCTAACAACTACATCCCTCTCATATACCCTCGAAACAATCTTAATAGCCGAATGACAATCCTCACACATCCTTAAATTTTTCGTTACCCTGATCGGTGTTCCCGGCTTTGTGCTAATCAAACCAAACGCTATAGCAAGCTTTTCACTATGCCGCCATAGCGTAGTTTCCTTTTCATCCTCATCAATATCAAACAACACCTCACTCGTTTTAGGGACATAACCTTCTACCCCTAATTTCACGATCATCTCATCCACCATCGCATAAATCTCCCGTGTTTTCGGGTGATCTGATTCCCCAATTTTAAACTCATGAACAACACCGTCCAAATCAATTGTACTTTTCCCGGTAGTTGTTTTCACGCCGTTTTCTTTCATCAACACTCGCAGTCTCTCAACATCCTCCCATCTTCCAGCCTTCGCGTATATGTTTGATAACAACGCATACCGACCACCGTTTCGTGGGTCCATTTCGATCAAAATTTTCCCAATTCGCTCACCAATGTCAACGTCTCCGTAAACCCTACATGCACCCAAAAGTGCACCGAAAACCGTAGGGCTCGGTGTTATCGGCATGTTATGTATTACCTCCTCGGCTTCGGTTAACCGGCCGGCTCGACCTAACATGTCGACCACGCACCCGTAGTGCTCAACCGTCGGCTCAATCCCAAATACTTCTTCCATTTGGTTGAAATACTGCAAGCCCACATCGTCTAACCCTCCATGAGCACACGCGTTTAGTAATCCGACAAATGTGATTTTGTCGGGCTTTAACCGTTCTTTCTTCATTCGTGAGAAAATATCGATAGCATCGTTTGCCCTACCATGCATCGCGAGTCCTCCGATCATGGCGTTCCATGAAGATATTTCTTTAGTTTTCATTGTCTCGAAAACATCCCATGATAAATCAAGGCGTCCTAATTTCGCATACATATCGATGAATGCAGTCCCTAACACCGCATCTAATTCGATATAATTTCGCCTAGCATAGCCATGGATCCATTTCCCTTGATCAAGAGAACCTACATTTGCACAAGCTAAAGCCACACTCGAAAGAACAAACTTTTTCGGCTTAATTTTCGCCTTTTGCATCGTACGGAAAACCTCCAATGATTCCTTGAAACACCCGTTTTTGTTATACCCATCAATCATAGCACTCCATGAAATCTCATCTCTCTCAGGCATCTCATCGAACATCTTTCGAGCAGCTTCTACCATTCCCCATTTAGCTAAACCAGAAACCATTGCGTTCCAAGAACCAATGTTCTTTTTCGCAGTGGAATTAAACAAAACCATGGCGGATTCAATCTCTCCACATTTCAAGTACCCGTCAATCATAGCGTTAAAACAGATAACATCTGATTCGCTGTAATCAAGTATCATCCGAGCTTCAGTTAAACGTTCAAACGACGAATACATCTGAATTCCAGCGCTTTTCACATACCCATCTTCCATAAACCCATTTTTCACCACATGACAATGAATCTGACCACCTTCTTCAACAGATTTCACAGCCATACAAGCTTTAAACAGTATAGGATACGTGAATTTGTTCGGCTTTGAATCCGAAACCACCATTTTCAAATAAAACAACAGAGCCAAACAGGGGTTGTTGTTGTCGAAGCACGCTTTGATGACCGAGTTCCACACGAAAACATTGGGGTTGGGAACTTGATGAAACACTTGAAGAGAGGAATCAAAAGTGTTGAAGTATGGATATGAGTAGCATTTGATTAGAGCACCAGAAACGTAATGATCTTGAAAGTGATTGGTTTTGAGGATTAGAGCATGGGTTTGTTTGAGATGTTGGAGAGATGTGGTGCATTTGGTGGTTAGGAGATTTAGTAATGATTTTTGGGTTATTGCTTCGTTGAGATTGTTGGATGGGAGGTCATACGGCAGAACGGTGGCGGTGGCGGTGGCGGAGGTGGTGGCGGTGGTCATGCTTTACCGACGAGGTAGTTGGTTATGGCTTTTTGTTTCGTCTACATGTAAGTGGATAAGACGTTGGGTTACGGACATCTGCATCTTGAAGAACCAGTCGATTGTATTGTAGGGCTGTGATTGGACAATTCTCATATAAGAAAATGTAAATGCAAAGATAAAGTATTTAAATATAGAGTGAGTTACATATGGTCCATGTATTTTGCTTAATATGTATATTTGGTACCCTAGCTCTTCTTTAACATTATTATATTAACTTTTACTATAAAGTAAATGCAAAGATAAAGTATTTAATTGTTAATTCATTTCATTACTTGTTTCTTTTATTGGACCCAAATATCTTACTATAAATTCACAACTGAATTTTTTACAAAACAAAATAAAAGAATACGGTAGATGAAAATAATAAAAAATTAAAAAAAATGATTGTAAAAAAATAATAGTGAAAGTTTAGTGGTAAAAATATAAAAAAAAGTAAAAATAAAGTGATAAAATTATAAAAAATTAAAATAAAATGATAAAATTATAAAGAGGATACGTCTTATATATATATATATATATATATATATATATATATATATATATATATATATATATATATATATATATATATATATATATATATATATATATATATATATATATATATATAGACTCGCGTTAAATGCAAGGAACACATAAAAAAGATAAAGTAACATAAAGAGACTTCCTGTTATTGATTATTATAATGTCTAAAAAATAAAACGAAATATCTAATTATTTATAATTGTTGAAGGATCTCTTTATAGATAATATTTTTTGTTTATTGGTTGGACGACCTTTCTCGTCACATATGAGTAAATATAAAAAAAATGAAGAAAAATATCCAAGTAAAAAAAAATACATATCTTGCAATAATATTTCTTTGGTGGCGTGTACATCATGCAAAGATAGTTGTACAAGCATTATTGGATTGAGATCCGGACTTTTGTGAAGATAAAAAGATTTATAATATTTCTCACTCAAAAGGTAGGGTAACTTGCTCTCTATCTCTCATATGCGAAATATACATGAATACCTCTTCATCCTTATCATAATGAAAATGAAAACAGAAATTGAAAACAGTATAAACGTAAAATAACAAAAACATGTAAAACTGGAAAATAGTAAATACTTGTGAAACCGCGCAATCTCAAATTAGGATGCTATTTAACAGATTTTCCAACTTTAAAATTTGTCAAAAATAGTAACCTACTTTGAAAAATCTTGAAATAAAATGTTTTTTTTTTGGACTTTTTTTTCAAAAAAACAAATAGAAAAGTTGCAAATTGGTCATTTTTGTAGATAAAAGATATGTGTCCTTTTGATTTTTTTTTTTTTTTTTTTTTCAGAAAAGTAGTAATTGCCAATTAGAACATTTTTTTTGGAATTTTATTTCTCTTATGGACTTTTTTCAATCCATGGGTTTTGACAACCATTTTGGTCATTTTACCCAAAAACATAGATTTGATCAATTTTGTTAGAAAACTGAAGCAAAAAAAATATGTTGTAATTTTTGTTTATATGGACTACTTAAAAAAAGAATACCTACAAATATTCCAAGGATTGCAACTAAAAATTTGTCGGTATTTTAAAAAAATTGTATTTTTGGTCCTTATTACATGTTTTAGCACCGTTTTCATGCTAAACACAACATAAATTTGCAAGTATATAGTCATTTTTCAACAAAACACATACACGTAAAAGTATAATGTTTTAATCAACCACTAAACGAAAGTATGTTGCTATAATGACAAGAATCTACTTTAATATATTTTTCTTACATGATCCTATTGAACCAAAATCATTATGAAATAACAAAATAAGGGCACAAATTGCAAACCTAAACCTACTTTAGGTACCAAAACTGGAAGAAAAAAATTAAAATTTTGGTCCTTGTGCGTACTGCCTTTTTCCTACATTTTTTTTTAAATCAGGGATTTCATACTTTTCTTACTATGGCATTCTAATTTGAAAATTATAAACAAGTAGGTTTAATGACAAAGTACCCATATTAACACCTAATATCTTTCCTAGGATTACTGGATAATTAAATCTGGATTTTTAGTGCCAATCATCGAAACAATTTATTGTGTGAATTCTCTATAAAATGTGGTATTGGGTTTTTTATTCTTTCAACCACAAACATTTGGTAAAGTGGTCCAATATAAAGTTTTTTGTGCTGGCACACTTTCACCACAAGTAACATTTGAGTTCCTTAGAAGAAAATTCTTAACATTGTGATTTTCTTAATTTTCTATTATTAAAAAATGCAACAAAATACCGCATTTAAAAAAAAATCACAAAAAACGTCTTTATAAAAAATGAAGGAAAAAAATTTGTGACTAAGGTCAAACTAGCCAAATGTTTTCGAGTTTGGTGCTTTTAATGAAAAGAAAATGTTAACATTATCACCATAACATGTTGAACAAAAAATAGGAGATTTTGGTGGCCATAATGTTTTTATTTTTCAAAATGTGACGAATTTAATGAAAATAAATAGATAAAATTAAGTCGTTAAAACGCATAAATGACAAACTATTATGCTAGTGGCTCGGGATGGGGTCGGATCTGGATCCTTTTAAGATTTTTTTTTAATTCTTTTAGCTATATTTCATACTGATAATTCTCGTTCGGTGGGTAGGGGTGTCACTCAATGGAGTAGGTTGTTTCCTATAAAGATTAATGTCTTTATTTGGAGGGTTATGGTTGATTGTATTCTCACTCGTTGTAGTTTAGATATGAGAGATATTTATTTTGATTCTACTATGTATTCAGTTTGCAAAGACGAGATGGAGGATGTTGGTCATTTCAATTGCTCTTTGGCTCAAGATGTTTGGATTCGGGTTGTTGCTTGGGTGTACATCGATGTTAGAGTGTTTGATGGCGCGACTTATATAGCTTAGTGGTTAGATGCTTAGGTGCTCGGTTGAGCCATGTGATCTCGGATTTTGTTTCAAGTCAGTCATTTGGGTTTTTTGATAACATTGTGGATTATGCTTTTAATTGGTTCTCTTTTAGAAACACTAAGACCATAAAAATTGGATTGCTTGAAAGCATAATACATTTATGGCTTAATTTGTAGTGTTTTCTTTTTTGTCAGCGTCTAGCTAAACTTATGGTTTTAAATATAATTGTTGTAAGAAAATGAAAATATATAAAATATATTATTGTAGCAAAAAAATTACAAAAGACTTAAAGCGAAAACATTCAGAAATTTTGAGATACATAATATAATTACACTACATATACAAATATTTATGGTTTGCTGATATATAAACAACAGTATTAATTTTGAATTATATGATTTAATGGTTACCTTTAAAAAAATAACAAAATAGATTGTTATGTCAAAAAAAAATACCATTTTTCATAATAAAATCACAAAATAACTAATTTGTTTTTCAAATTAATTTTGAGGAGCTATTTTTTTTTTCTTCTAATACTCATTTCTTGGAAAATAATAGGGTAATTTTCATAAAAGTAACTAAGTTTTTAAGAAATTTAATTTTGGCACTGTGTTATATTTTGTATCAAATTGGACACTTCATTTTTCAATTTGTTACAATTATGACCACTAGATAACTAGGTTGTCTGCTAATGTGCATGCTTACATTGTGAAAAGAGAGCGGTATTTCTATTGGTTTGTATATGCATCTTCTTGGCAAGAGGCCTACTTTATACACAATATTACAAGGGGGGAGATATATATATATATATATATATATATATATATATATATATATATATATATAGAGAGAGAGAGAGAGAGAGAAGAAAACAATCATATAACAGGAAGAAAATAACTACAAGGAAATACAAAATACAAGAGAATCAATGTGAATCAAACCCATATTTATCTTTATAGGAAGCTCTCGACAACATGCCCCCTAAAGCTAGAGAATGGATGTCTATCATTATTAGCTTGCTAAGAGAGCTTTGAAAAACTCTCCCACATAAGGATTTAGTCAGCATGTCAGCAAGTTGGTTTTTTGAGGAAACAAGTAGGAGGCCATTTGTTTTCTTTTGTAGGTGATCTTTGATGAAGTGGCAATCAAGTTTAACATGCTTCGTTCTGTCACGTTGAACCGAGTTATTTGCTATTTTTACTGCAACTTTATTGTCACAGTATAGAACCATTGGGCCGCCTAGAACAATTCCAATTTCTCTAAAAAATTATTCAATCGACAACAGTTTACACACTTTGTGAACCATCCCTCTGTATTTAGTTTCAGCACTAGATCGAACAACCACTTTTTGTTTCTTACTTCTCCAGGTAACCAAATTTCACTCTACGAATGTGAAGTAACCTGATGTAGACTTCCCATCTGTTCTATCTCTGGACCGGCTTGCATCAGTATAACCACTTATTCCTTAACAATGATTTTTCTTGAACCATAGACCTTTTTCCTGGGGAGCCTTTTAGATATCGTAATATTCTAAGAACTGCATTCAAGTGATCTTCGCTTGGAGAATGCATGATCTGACTCACAACACTAACAACATAAGCAATTTCAGGTCAAGTATGAAAGAGATATATCAGTTTTCCCACTAATACCATTCCTTGTTTGCTGGTGTTTGGTATAGATACATATTTAGTTTGTGGTGCATTTCGATAGGGTATCCAACGAGTGACAGTCCAATTTCCCACTCTATGTTATTAGTTCTAGAACATATTTCGTTTGACACATAGAAATCCCTTATTTTGTTCGAGCTACCTCAATACCTAAAAAATATTTTAGGTATTCAATATCTTTAAATTCAAATTTTGCTTCAAGAATCTTTTGGAGGTTTGTTATTTCGTCTGAGTTGTTTCCTGTGACTACCATATCATCGACTTACACAATAAGGGCAATCACATTGTTACCTTTGTGTTTAACAAACAAAGTGTGGTCAACATCACTTTGTTTATAGCCATTCTTTTCATAAAAGTTAAGAATCTTCTGAACCATTCCCGAGGAGACTGTTTTAGGTCGTACAATGCCTTATTTAATCAAATTGTTTAAAGGCCAATTTTGATTAGCGCTAAAGATACGGGAATACGAATGGTGTTTATTTTTGCTACGGGGAAAAGGTGTCCCCACAATTAATCCCATATTTATGAGTGTATCCTTTCACCACGAATCTAGCTTTGTACATGTTTATCTTTCCTAGTATGTCAAGTTTGATGGAGTATATCCACCGGCATCCTACAATTTCTTTCCTTGGGGAAGAGTCACAAGATCCCAGGTTTGCTTCTTTTGCAAGGCCTTCATTTCTTCATTCATAGCACTCTTCTACTTTTTGACTTTTAATGCTTCTTGGACATTAGTTGGTATGGGAAAGGAAGCAAGTTGTCCTATTGCGAGAGCATGAGATTTGGACAACCGGTATGCATAGTTGTTGATAGGATATTTAGATTCCGTGTTGAGATCAGCTTGGTACTATTTTCTTGGAATCCCCATGTTCTGTCTCTTTAAATATCTAGGTTCATTTTCTTGTAACACAGAGGGGTTGTCGTCAGGTAAGGTGGAGTTTAGTGAGCCCATATCTTCGTGAGGTTCTTCGATATGAATTTCTTTGACAATCAAAGTGGATTCGTGAACATCGACTGAAGTCGTGGGGCCTGTTTCCTCAGTCGGTTCAGTAAATGGTTCGTCTTCAGATGATTTATTTGCTTGCTCGAAGTGGTCATGAGTGTTTTCTTCATAATCATAAGTGTTTATTGTTTTCTACCCATGAAGGGAGCACTCATGAACAACGAAAGGAATGTTTTCACAGAACACGACATCTCTGGTAATTTACGTTTTTTGTTTTTCAGGGTCATAACATCTATACCATTTTTGAAGGTATGCATAACTGGGGAACATGCATTTGACAACCCTAGGTTCTAATTTCCCTATATTTTGGTGTACATATGTTGTACAGCCAAATACCCTTGGTTCTAGATTTGGACAAGTAGGAGCGGATACGAGTTCATGGAGCTTTTGAAGTGGGGTTTAGAAGTCGATAACCCGAGACAGGGTTTTATTCATGAGGTAAGTTGTAGATTGAACTGATTCACCCTAATATTCTCGTGGAACATTCATGTCAAATAAGTAAGCACAGACAACTTCGAGTATATTTCTATTCCTGCATTCTGCAAGACCATTCTGTTGGGGTGTGTTAACATATGAAGTTTGATGTCGAATGGAGTTCATCTTCCAGAATTGTTGCATCTCATGATTACTATATTCACCCTCATTGTTAGTTTGAAGAACTTGAATATTAAATTTATATTGTGATTTCACCCTTAATAAATGTTACAAAGTACCAAGCACCATTTGGTGGTGCAATTTTGGTTGGACCCCATACATCTGAATGAATAGTAAAAAAAGGAACAAAGGTTTTATTATCACTAGGAGCATAATATTTTCGATGGTTTTTTACTAATTCACATATACCACACTTAAAATTAGAATCTTTTTCATATAAAAATAAATTTGGTTTTAATTTCCTAAGATAACTGAAAGATAAGTATCCTAGTCGTCTATACCATAACCAAGACAACTTGTTATTTCCTTCATTCACTTCAGCATTGAGAGCCACACATCGTTGTCCCTCCTCAAGATAGTATAGCTTTCCTCTTCTAATACCAAAGCCAAGAATCTGATGGGTCGTGATATCCTAGAACACACATTCATCAGGCCAAAAAGTTAGAAAGTAGTTCAAGGTCCTTTTAATCTAACTAACAGATAATAGACTTGAATAGAGAGATGGTACAACAAGGATAGTATCAAGATTCATAGACTGAGATACTTTTGATGTTCTTTCACATGTTACACAAGTTACTCCCCCATTAGCAGTAAGAATATCAGATTGTGTTTGGGAATTAGTTTAAGTAAGTTGAGATGGATCATTTGTCGTTGCACCTGTATAAATAATCTAAAACTTTTTTGTAGTGTGATCAGGAATTGACACACCAGAGGTGTTTTTTTACATGAGTTGCAATGGGAGTATAGGTTTGTTTTGTTTTTCTGGTAGCAGCCACACTAGCCTGTCCAATCTTCTTCCATGGTTTTTTTAGAAATCTCACCAGTCATGATATCTAATAATCTCATAAGACCGTTGTTTTGAGTGTCTTTCTTCACCACAATGAGTACATGTAAGGGTATTTCCCTTATTATTTGAGGTTTTTCCTTTTGTGGGATGAATTCGAGTGGTCTAATGAACCATGCCATCAGATCCAATATCCGGTTCTTCCATGGTGTGTCTTTGATTTTGGTTATTTTCGGACATATGCATAGCACGACTGAAGGTCAAAGGGTGGATATTTCCTTAGGATTTCACTTCGAGCTTGGTTGAACTCCGAATCAAGACTGTCCAAAAGTTACAATGTTTCCTTAGATTGGAGAAGTTAATCCCCAAATTAACCGCTCGATCTTCTTCTCTTATGATGTGATCATACCCGGGCACATAAGGGATAGTTCGTTGAACCTTGAGATGTAAGCCTCGATATCTGAGTTTTATATTGTGAGGTTCCATAACTTCTGCTCCAATTTTTGTATCTCCCCACGGGGATAGCATTCTACCATCAACATTTCCTTGAGCACCTCCCAGGGCATGACATTTGCCACGGGGAGTGTCTTAGCATGTACATGACCATTCCACCATGAGAGCGCTTGTCGATAAACGTACAAGCTGCGGATTTCACCTTGCATTTTTCAGGGCATCCACAGATCTCAAAAACCGAATCTATATTTTCCATCCATCGCTTTAAAGCTATTACACCTCCCGTTCCATTAAATGTTCGGGGTTTGGCATTTGAAAAGTCTTTGTAGGTGCATATTTTCATAGGACCTTGGTTTGTTCCTTGGTTTGAGCTTCCAGTCCCTTGACCATTACTGTCACCGTTGTTTCCGTTATGTGTATGTGCTAATGTTGCGGTGACCACAGCCGACACCACTGCTTGGAATGTAGCTGAGTCTACCTCCGGTGGAGGCGATGGTGGTGGTGTCGTGTTGTTTCCGTGATTTGGTCTTTGAGGCATCTTCTGTCATAAAACATAAAGATGGTGAGTATATAGTAGTTCTTGGTTTCAAATTCCTTTGGCATGTATCGATTTCCGTGGTTCGGTTGTGCATATAAATGAATTTATATAATTTCATGGAATAAGGAAAATAGAACACGTAGCAGATAACAACGTCATAAATAAAACATAGAACCATTTCATTAATGATAGATTTGTAGTACAATGCTTTAAAATTTTGCCTTGAAAGGCGTACAATATGTAGAGACATATTAACATATATGATCCGACAACATAACGACTTTATGAGTAGTATAGTCACTTAAACATAAAGTCGGTCACACATACTATAATACATAAAAGAACACCATAATAATAGTGGTGATGGGTGGAGTGGATCCTAGTCGCAGCGGGAGGTGTATGGTGGTGTTGCTTAGATGTCGAAATAACGCACCAAATGGTCAGCTAACTCAATCATCTCTCGAGTGATGTCGTCTCTCTCCTGCTCCACTCGAACTGCTCTCGCTATCGCTGCAAAAAGTTGTTTCCTGGGAATGGCAACTTCCTCCTCCAAGGAGCGCGTCCAGTCTGTGGGGTCCTCTCATGCTATGTGCAAATCTGATATCATCTCTAAAGGATGGGTTTCACTAGGGACTTCCCCAATGTCCCCTTCTTCTCTGGTATCCTCATTGGATCCCTCTTCCTCGTAGTATGTCTCAAGATACTCCTCAGGTCCTATTCCTGGATCTTCCTCATGAACCTTTTCAGGTTCCTCTTCCATCCACCCATGAGCCACCAAGGCCTGATAGTAAAGATCACCTTGCTGGAATTCGGCCATGAGGTCTGCGTGAGGTGTGAGAAGTGTGTAAGGGAAGTGTATGTAGATAGCATTTCCAAAATACTCCTATAGTTTATTAATCATTTATGTTTGAGTTCCTTAAAACTTTTTGGATACAAGGTTGGTAAGTTTCTAGATTCATTGCCCACCATGATCACTCCCAAACACATGTTGGTCGTATTTTGAATAAATATAGTTGATCAGGCTATATTTATCCCCAATACGACTACATAATTGTCCGGGTTTGACCACAATGTTCAATTCCTCTAAAAACTCTAATTGTTATTGTAATGGTGCACACATAGCTATGTATTTTAATTATTTTTTTAAGAGTAGTTTAGTCCCAATGTATTTCTAGTTGCATATCTTGTATGATTAGATATGTCAGTTCACGATAAACAATGCTCTGATACCAATCTGTCACACCCCCGAACCAGACAGCGGAAACGTCCAGGGGTTTGGTGTCTTCATCTTGTAATATCATCACAATGGATATAATAGAAACAAGGCAAGCATCATCATCACACGTACAATAATACAACAATACTGATTCTACATCATTGTAATTGTTAACAAGAGTTACATCCCAAAAATATAAATGTTTATAATAGCAATAAAATGCAACAAATTTCCACACATTCTTGATTCCTACCTGCTTAACGATTTCTTGAGAATACAAGTTATTTGAAAACGTCAACATATATAATGTTGGTGAGTTCATAAGCATGTTTGAATGAAAAGTTTTGTATCATATAGTAAACACCATAAAATCCGATATTTTCTGTAAAAATGGTTTGAAAGTTTTGTGTCCAATCTCGTGTTAAGGCATGTGTGTTTTTGTTTGAAAATGTATAAAGAGTATTTTAGAAAACTCTATATTTTCTATTGTAAGTAGAAGGTATTGTAAAATTGTATGTGTTCCCACAAAATCCGATATTTTATGTTTCTAAAAGTGTGGTGGCCTTAAAACCCTAAGACCGATTATTGGTGTATGTATGTTTTTGTATCATCAAAATGGTATATGAATTCCGTAAATTTTTAATGGAGTTATTCTCTATGTGAGTCGTCATAACCATACTTGATAATGATTGTGTAACATCCCAACTGTCAGGTATCATTATTATTCCATTTAGATTTCATGTTTTAAGGTCTACTCGACGAGTTGACGATGTGACTCGTCAAGTAGCAGTGGTTCAGGATGCGTCATTTAATGAGTGACTCGGCGAGTCGGCATGGGGACTCGATGAGTAGGAGCTGGCAGAGGAAACCCTAAATTTCAGGTTTTTGCACCCTATATATTGGACCATTAATGCCTTCCACTATCCTCTATCACCCCTTGAGAGCCGGTAACCCTAATTTCCGTGAGTGTGAGCTTGGAGAGTGTTTTGGAGCTTTGGGAAGTGATTTTTGTGAAGGAAACTTGTAGATCAACAGGCTAACATCAAGGGTTTTGTGTGGATCCAGAGTCTACTTCAGCTTGGGCACGTTTTGGAGGTAACAAGTTGTTACCTTGACCTCTTTTCTTCTAGAATCTTTCGTATGTGAAGATTAGGGCTTTCTTAGCTATTCATGAAGGGATTTTGGTATGGGTACTAGATCTGAAGTTGAAACTTCAGATCTGAATCTCTTTTGAGCCCTAAGCTCATAAAGTTCTTAATATGGTCATGAAGGAACCCTTGTTTATGACTAAAGTCCCATTTCTAGCTTAGATGTGGAATTTGAGTCATGCAAATATGTAAAGATAGCAACTTTACGTTGCTAATGCACTTTAGGGACCTAGATCTATTGATTGGAACAAATGGGTAGCTCAGAATCGCTTGGTCATGAGAGTATGCGTATGGACTCGGCGAGTCTGGGAGATGGCTCGGCGAGTAGGGTTGGGTTTTGTCCAAATTAGTCCCGCATGGACTCGGCGAGGTTTGGGAGATGACCCGGCGAGTCAGTTTGGATTTCCAAGCACTGGGTTGCGCATCGACTCGGCAAGTCTGCTAGAGACTCGGCGAGTCGAGTCGAGGAATTCTGGAATCAGGAGGGACTCGAGGCAGAGAGAGTTATATTCAACAAATAGGTCAACATGGAATGTTGACCATTGACCAAAGACTTGACTTGATTTTGGGATGTCTTGTTCCTCCCAAGGGCATTTTGATAATTTGAGTGATTATTGAGTGGACCACTTATGAGTACAACGAGGTGGTTAGAGTTATATCTAGAGGTGTGGACAGTATCATTCCGAGCTGCTAGCAAGGTGAGTTATCCTCACTATATAAATAGGGTCTAAGGCACCAAGTTCGACCCTTTTAGTTGTTATCTTGGTTATAGTATGTAACAACCCGAAGTTTTCCATCGTCGAAAACCCGTTCTACTCGTAAAAATTCGCCGTTTATCAATTCGTTCCGATTTCGTGTTGGGTTAAATTATTTAAAATTATATGTTTATTATAATCTAATGAGTATCCAAACCCCTTAGGAACTCATGAAATTAGCCCAAAATGTTTATTTCAGAAATTATAGAAACGTTCCCGCTGGGTTACGGAAACTTAATCGGGTGTGACCAAAAGCCCCGTTTAGTGCCGGTATCGGGTAGAATTCCACCGTGTCCAAGTTTTGGGAACTATTTAAACATGTTCAAGCTATCATTTGAAGCTTTTTCTCTCTCTCACAACTCTCTCTCTAACCTCTCTCCTAAATTCAAGTTTAAGGGTCCAAAATCTCAAATTTAAGGCTTCTAATCACCAAGGTACCTTCCCTAACTTGTTGTACAGCCTCATTAGCCTTCAAATCCGAATTTAAACTTTGATTTTGGACCTCAAACATGAGTTTACGGCCAAGGAGCATGCTTGGGCCGTAAACTCATGATAAGATGGTTTTTATGCCTTTAAACCCCTCCTAAACAATTTTGGGACTTAGATTCGACTATATGGCTTACCAATTCGGACTTAGAACACCCTAATCATAATTTTTGAAGAGTAAACATGAGTTTACTGCCCAAGAACAAGCTTGGGCCGTAAACTCCATATTATGGAGAGTAAACACATATTAAAGGGGTTTTTAAGCCCTTGAACCCTTCCAAAACACCAACAAGGCTTAGATACGACTTGTAGAATTATGGAATTGGCCTTGGAACACCTTGAACATAAAATTAGAGGAGTAAACTTGAGTTTACTGCCCAAGAACATGCTTGGGCCGTAAACTCATTGTTCTTGGAGAGTAAACTCCTCTAAATGTGTTAAAATGCCACTTTAACACACCTAAAGCCTTGGGATAAATTCTAGAAGTGTTTACAAACAAGTATTGGACCTAAAATCATATAAAAACACCCTTTTTAATGAGTTCACGGCCATGAGGGGGTTCATGGGCCGTAAACTCCAAAAACCATGCCAAAAGTCCCCTAAAAATCCATACAAGGCTTAGGAAAAATCATTAGAATCATGTGTGATTAATTTAGGACCAAAACTTTAAGAATTGGAAGTGAGGGGGGAGTTTACGGCCGTAAACTCCATGTTTAAAGTCGTAAACTCCAATAAATGGTCCCTATGTGTGATATAATCCATTCTAAAGCCAAAAACCCAAGTCTAGCAATTATTCCCGAGTGTTATGAAGCCATTTTGCACCCAAAATCAACCTCCATGAGTTCACGGTCGTGAACTCATATGGATGAGGTGTTTAGGGTAGTAAACTCCCTAAAAAGTCTACTCTTGAAGAGTAAACTCAATTCCTAAGTCCCATGCATCAATACACGTCCGTAGATGTCACCCGGGTCACTCCAAACACTTGTTTTGAAGTGTTTTCGCTCATTGGAGTGTAATATTATATCTAATTAGAGTTTATAAATCTAATTAAATATATTTGTATACCATTTCGTATTACATAGGAACCTCGTGTGTTATCAAACCTTGAATCGACACTTAGCATCCGGAACGTCGCGTTTCTCAACCGGTGAGTTCATACCCTTACCCTTTTTCAAATGTTTTTCACTGTTTTCAGGGGGGAATACAAGCAAAAGTACAAGGAAATCTTGTACTCCAACTTATTGTTTTCAGTTTAATTGATTTCATTCTGTATGTTCTAATATTAAAAACTGTGTTTATCAAATAGTTTGAATTACGAAGAAGCTTTCAGACTAGTCACAGATTTCATGACAAAATGCTACAATCTAAATTATATTTTATAATCTACGAATACGAATATGAAACTATAACTAGGAATAGAACAAATACGAAAGTACAATTGGAGACAGAACTAATATGAAACTATAACTAGGAACAGAACGAATATGAAACTATAATTAGGAATAAAACGAATAGGAATGCTAAAGTAATCATGCAAATACAAATACGAATACGAATATGAATAGTATTAGGAGTAGGATTAGGGATACGAATACGACTGCGAATACGAATACGAATACGAATACGCATATGAATACAAATAGTAATAGGAGTAGGATTAGGGAAACGAATACGACTGTGAATACGAATGTGAATACGAATACAAATACGAATACAAATATGAATAGTATTAGGAGTAGGATTAAGGATACGAATACGAATAGGAATACGAATATGAATACGAATAGTAATAGGAGTAGGATTAGGGAAACGAATATGACTGCGAATACAAATACGAATACGAATACGAATACGAATACGAATACGAATACGAATATGAATAGTGTTAGGAGTAGGATTATGGATAGGAATACGACTGCGAATACAAATACGAATACGAATACGAATAAGTATATGAATATGATTAAGAATAGGAATACGAATACGAAGACACGTATCTAGGTACACTCCAGTGTAACACCATTAGGATATCATAATACCTAGTTAATACAATAGGTACGAATGGAAATCAATCATTACATCGAAATTTTAGGAAAGTATGGGACTTTCCTGGGGAACGTTACATAACTAGAAAAGTGTAATAAACCATATAACTTTATATCTTTCACAATTGGTAATATACAATCAGGAAAGTATGAGACTTTTCTGGGATCATAGTTAAACATAACCAGAATCGTGTAACCTAACAATTAATCAAACATTACTTTTAAGAAAATATGGGATTTTCTTGGATAACAAACTTTTCGGTAAACCAAAGGAAACTTGTACATTTTCACAAAACAAACATCTTATGAACTCACCAGCTTTATGCTGATTTTCAAACTGCTTGTATTCTCAGGTCAACATTAGACAGGTACCCGATGATCACTTTTGGCAAAGACGGAGTGCATAGAAGACTCGTCTCATTTTGTTCATATATACTATGTATTACAAATGTACAACTTTACTTTTGAACAAATGTAAACTTTGATATGTAATGTAATGGTTGTTTACTTTGCTTACTATGTGCATTGGATTTGATACTCAACGTGGAGTCCGCCCCAGAAATGTTTCCGCCTTAGGTTTTCGGGGTGTGACATAGTATGCTACATGTGGTTATGATCTATTAGATTGGTATCAGGATAGGCAGTATGTTGTTATGCTCTTATGATCCATAGGATTGGTATGTTAGTGACCTGGTTAGGTTGGTGCTCTAGTTATGAGAGATTGTTATGATCGATAATATGTGAGATATTTATATCTGATATTTGTATATGCCATTATATGTTAGTCATGTGCACATGGTTATTTGCTTGATGTTTGGGTTGAGGCGGTCCTGCTTTGTGTTGAAGGACAACATACCCTACCAGCGGTCCGGATAGACTGTAGGTCCGTATGGCGGTCTAGTCATACCGAAGGCTTGGGATAGATCCAGATAGACTGTAGGCCTTGTAGGGCGGTCGAGTCAGGCCGAAGGACTAGTATGCATGTTGTTGATTATCTGTTATTGATATGGTATTATCGGTATGGAATTGGTATTTTGGGGATAGTTCACTAAGCTCTCGGGCTTACAGTTCAATTTTATTGTTTCAGGTACTTCCGGAGATCATGGCAAGGCGAAGGCTTAACAGTACCGCTCCTCATCCATATGATTATATTTTTGGGACACTCTGATGAATAATATTTGAAAACATTTTGTAAAACACTATTTGGTTTCATGGTTGAAAAAGTTTAAATTTGGCTTGAAATTTTTGGATGTTACAGATTGGTTCGCCTGTCTTGACGTTTTTCAGGTGCCGACTTGTTTAAGGTTTGTCACCCTAGACTGACCTAGTCTAACTGTAGCGAACTGCCATTGTTTACATCAAGTACAATATTTTAAGTTACATGACCAAAACGTTAAAAGTACGATGATAACAAAATACACTAAATTTTCCATTGTCTGCTGACCTTCCACTTATCGATTCCCTGAGAATATAAGTTATTTTGAAAACGTCAACATATATAATGTTGGTGAGTTAATAAGCATGTTTGAATAAATGTTTTTACATGGTTGGTAAAACACCAAAAAATCCGATATTTTCTGTAAAATGATTTTAATGTAATGTGATAATAACAGGTATTTATGCATGTGTGTATTCCGTTTTTTAGAATGTATATGAAATGCAGCCCAAAAAATTTTGTGTGTTCTGTTGTAAGTAAAAGTAATGTATAATTGTATTTATCCTAGAAAATCCGATATTTTCTGCTTATAAAAGTATCATAATCATAAAATCCCAAGACCAAGTATCGATGTATGTATGTTGTTAGTATCGTCAAGATTGGTATAAATATACTAGAATCTTTGATGGAGTTAGTCTCTAAGTGAGTCGTTACAACCATGCTTGATAATGACTAATTCGCCTGTCTTGGCGTTTTCAGGCGTCGGTTTTGATGTACGTAAGGTTTGTCGCCCTAGACTGGCCTAGTCTAGCTGTAGTGAACAACCAAGGTGTGGGGAGGTCACCCCGTATAGATCTATACACAAACTCTCGCTCTCCCTCCAGGAGACTCTGGTTATAACTACAAGCTACGATTAGACACTCAAATGTGTCAACCGATAAGTCTCACTAGATTCTCAACTTGTTGACGAGTAATGTATTGCACCCAGTATAATGCTTACGTGTATGTTCTAAGTTTTCAAATCCAAATGTATGTATATGAATTAAGATCCACTAAGCATGTGATTTTCAGTCCAAGCCCAATTAGCATTAATGCACCACTAAGGTCCATTAAACATGTAAAAGGGTAATTTAGGCCCAATAGGCATGTAAATGGGCCACTAAGGCCCAATAAACATGTGATCCTTAGTTCAGGCCCAAATTAACATGTAAATGGACCGCAAGCCCAATAAACATGTCATGGAAAATAATAGGCCCAATATACACTTAAATGTGCCCCTATGACCCATTAGCCATGTAATGAGAGTATTAGGCCCAACAATATGTTATCGGTGTATTTCGTCCATTTGTTATTATTCGTTGTTTTGTTTTTGTTCGAGGTTTACCAAAATAACCAAATATCTAATTTTTGTAACAAAGACATTTTTGGGCCATTAGACTAAAAATATACAATTTTAGTCACCTTTTTATAAAATCTGACACTTTAAATCCCTTAAGGCTAAAAGTTTTCATTTTCGGTCCAAAAATCATAAATATTGACATTTTTGGCCCAAATACATATAAATGGACATTTTGGCCTAATTAATAAAGTATTGTTATTTTCGGCCCATTTCTATAAGAAATCACCTTTTTAATTCATTTTTGGAAAGAGTAACATTTTCGGCCCAATCTTTATAGAAAATAACATTTTTAACCCATTTTTAAAAAGAATGGCATTTTCGGCCTAAATTTTATAGAAATAGCATTTTAGACCCAAATTCAATAAAAGGGGCATTTTCGGCCCATAAATCCAAAGAATTACATTTTTGTCTCGAATTTATATTAATTGAATATTTAGTCCTTAAAAATCGAGATTTTTACAATATAAGCCCAAGAAAAACGTAATGGCCCGTAATATGGCCCATTATGCAAAATTTTCGCGTTTGGTCCTTTTTGAAGTCATGAATATCATCAAAAACCACTTTGAAATAAAAGGACTCTTTTAGTCCCTCTAGGAACCGAAAATAACTTGAAAACCTCAACTTTTTGTTTATTTGTCAAAAATGGTCCTTTTTTCAAGATTTTGTTTAGTTTCCCATGGATCTTCACATTTTTAACACATTTATCTTTATAGTAAGTTGTAAGAAATATTTTAGTTTACAAATGTCACTACTTTTGGTTAAATATTTCGATATCTATAGAGTTTTCACACATAATCACATGTTAAATCAAGAAATACACACATAACATGCATAACACTTAGACCTATCACATAGTAACTTGTATTGTCCCCCAAAAATCATATAAAACCAAAAATAAAGGGGGTATTAACTCACTTTGCTTGTTGATTTTGGTTTTGGTGAAGAAAATAGATAGGTTTCGGCCTTAGCAAGCTTTCCTTGAGTAGATCTCGAACTTATGAGGTTTCTAAGAGTATGATCACAAACAAATGCTTAGGAGGAATGATCTAACATAAGAATGGAGTTATACATCTTGAATATGTAGTGACTTACCAAGGATTGATGGTCTTTGGTGAAAAACCCTCTTAAAACACACTCTAATTCTCGAAAATTTAGAGGAAGATGAAGGAGTTCTTGAGAGTGAGTTTGAAGTAGTTTAAAATGAGAAAAATGGAGGTGAGGTGGTGGGGTTTCGGCCGAGGGGTAGAAGAAGGGGGAGAAGTAGATTGAGGTGATGTTTACATGGATATCCACCATGCAAACATGAGGTGTCATGTGCTAGTTAATTCTTCATTTCCATTTTTTTACCAATAAACATATATATATATATATATATATATATATAAGTGTGGACCGAGAATGGGCTTGATGAAATAAAGAAGAAATGATTTTGGGCCCAAATTATTGGCTTTGTTGGAATCTTATAAGCCCAATCATAAATTTCTAGCCCATTGGTCCCTTAGGAGGGTTCACGGCCCAATGAAGCCCAATAAAGAGGATTCACGGCCCATTAGGGCCAATGGAACCATTATGGCCCAACTTAGCCCAAAATGTTAAGTTTTATGAATGTGAGTCCAATTAAAACCTAATTAAGGTTTATAGGCCCAAAGTAGTCATGTTGAATGTTATTTGTCCATTAGGCCCAATAAGAGGATCCTAGTCCATAGTGAACTTGAACCAGGATTTTTAGGGTTTTCAACTCATGATTGACTAATTTGAACGTTTTGTATAGAGTTTTGAACTTCACATGTGAACCTTGATTCAGTTTTTTGTCATTAAATAACCATAGTGCATAGTATCAAATTAGAGTTACAAGTGTCACAATAAATGATGTTTACAAGAGTACAAATTTTCCTAGCAAAAAGGTTAGTTGTGACATAACAATTTATCCCACTTTTGTTAGAATCATCATTTTTGACCTAATTTTCATAAAAGTTGACATTTTCAGCCCAAATGCACAAAAATTTCCCTTTTTAGCCCAAGTTTAATAAAAATTTCATTTTCAGCCCATATAACCAAAAATCTACATTTTTGGCTCAAATTTGTTTAAAATGACAATTTAATTCTTAAAAGCAAAAAAATCACAAGTTTAGTCCATGAAACCATGAAGGCCCATTTTGTGAAAATTTACATTTTTGGCCCTTTAAAAAACTTTGAACATCATAACAATCCATATTATCTAAAAATGACCCATTTTGGTCCTTCTCAAAACCGTGGGTTACATAATAATCTCACCTTTTTGTTTGTTTTGTCAAAACTGGCCCTCTACACGAATTTGTTTTGTTTTCTAGTGTTCTTCAACAAGCTTTCTCATTTCACTTCTTAGTATGCTATATGTAATACTTTTAGATTCAAATATCACCATGCTTAGTGAATATTTCAAGTTTTGTGATGTTTCAACAAGTTTTCATAGTAAAAATCATATCACATAACATAAAACACACATATACTTGCATAAACACATAGATCTACACAAAGCAACTTGTATTCTCCCCCAAACCATAGTAAAAAGCGAAAATAAGGGGTATGAACTCACGTTGGGTTAATGGGTTCCATTTTTGAAGAAGTTGGAGGAGTTTTTGGCCTAACACACCTCTTGAAGATATCTTTGAATTTTAGGAGATTTTATAAGAATGGATCATGAAATGGAGTGTTAAGGAGTGAAGGATTTGTCATAAAATAAAGTTAATCATCTTGTTTAGAGAGTAGCTTACCTAAAATTGATGATCTTTGATGAAGTGTTCTTGAACACCACACAAGCACACATGAATTTGGAGAGGGAAATGAGATTTTTCTTGAGAGCACTAGAGAGAATTTTTAGGTGAGTTTGAGAGTAAAAATGAAGGTGGTAGGGTGGTGGTTTCGAACGAGACTAGAGGAAGAGAGGGGGATAGAGAACATTAGGTAATACTTAGTGGTTAATTGTTATATTGTTTAGATATTTGTGGGGTAAAATGCATATTTACATGCAAAACAATATGGATGTGTCACAAATCTAGCTATCTACACATTTTCCTTTTTTTATAGAATCGAGAATGAGAGTTAAGAATATATTTAGAATTTGTCTTGGATGTAAACCGAGAATTTGATGGCCCAAATGAGGATTTTTTCGGCCCATTGGGCCAATATGAGAGTTTACGACCCAAAAATGATAAAGAAATAGGTTTACGGCCTAATAAGGTTCACAAAGTGGTTTACAACCCAAAAATTATAAAGAAATTGGTTTACGACCCAATAAGGCCCATGAAACCAAAGTGAGACATTTTTGTTCCAGGCCCAAAATGTTATAGTTTAATGAATGTGGGCCCAATTAGGTCCCATATAAGGATTCTTAGCCCAAAATACAAGTTGTGAGTTTATTGGCCCATTAGGCCCAATAAATGATTCCTAATCCAATGGGGTTTGAACCAGAAAAAATAAGGGTTACAACCTAACGTTGAGTGTATGAAATGTATTATATTAGATCTTTGGGCTTCACGAGTGAGTTTTGATTCAAATAGTTATTTCTGAATGAATAATATGTATAATGTCAAACTTTGAATTACAAGGTACATCGAGAGTTGATCATACCTAGATTGAATTTCTTAGCCCAATTTGCTAGTTGTGACATATATCTTGAGAACTCTTGGTATAGGCTCTCTTTCCTATTCATTGTTTGGTTCTGGCTCTATAGTAGAATCATTTGTTTGGGTGGCTATCTCACCTCTAGTTACATATGGTTACACATTCTATGGGGATAGCTGGTAGCGGGACTGTATGTTGTGAGATGACTAGTAGGCGGTAATGAGCTGTATGACTGTTGTTTGTATGTATCATGTGCCTACTTGATCCTGATTGTTTATATGTTGGCATGTTGTGTTTGGTTTGGGTTGAGGCGATCCTGATGTGTGTTGTAGGCCAAGATACCTGGTGCGGGCCGACTGTAATTCGTAGGCACGGAGGCTTAGAAAGAGCGGTAGGGTTGACGCAGTAGGCCAACAAAGCATGGGTATTCCAGTCCGATGGCTGATTGGACCCGTTGTATATTGGCATTCCAACCTGGGGTATTCCATCTCGAGGATGACTAGACCCGGAGGGTGACTGGGACTGGCGTATTCCAATCCGATTGTAGATTGGACACGACATGTTTGATCATATAGTAATCCGTTTGTGTGCTGTTACTGTGACATCCCCAATTTCACGGTCAGAAAAGACCAATTTGTTTATGCTTTGTTTTAAAATCAGCGTAATCGTTTATAGAAAACAGTTGCGGAATTTGTGTCACAGCTAGGAATTTTGATGCCTTGAAAACATTGAACAATGATAACAAATGTGAACCAACAATGTGAAAACATGTAGGATGCTTATTCAATAACAACATAATTTCAATCAAACACTTCATACAAGCACTGCAAATAGTCAACAATGAATTGGAAACCCTAGAAATCCCGGTTTAAGTCCATTCTAGACTAGTATTTCCTTATTGGGCCCAATGGGCCGATAAGCTTCTAATTTGACTTCTTGGGCTTAGAACTCTTAAATGGGCTCTAATTGGACCCACTTCCATATATTTTAAATATTTTGGGCCATATTGGTCCTAGAATGAAATAAAATACCTAAATAGACCTTATTGGGTCATAACTAACCTAATTAGCCCTAATAGGCCATAAAATCATTTCTTGATTTACTATGGGCCAAAAGCTATCTAATTGAACCATAATGTGGGATTAAGCACACAAGGCCCAATTTTCCTTCTTCCTTTCTCCTTCTCTCGGCCCAACAACACCAAATGGAGAGGAAGAGTTGACTTTTAAGGTTGTCACCTCATTAATACACCACATACTTCCACGCATGGACCAACATGCATCTAATATAGTCACCTCAACTCTCTCTCTCTCTCTCTCTCTCTCTCTCTCTCTCTTCTTCTTCTTGATTCTCGACCGAGAGGAGACACCCACACACACTCACAAAATTCATTCCAACTCTTTCCAAATTCTCTCAAGAACACTTGCATTCATTCTTAAAAATTTCAAGATTTAGAGCTTTTCAAGGAGTTTCTTCCACAAAAATCATCATTCAAGGTAAGTTGGTGCTTAAATCTATGATCTAACTCACTTCTTTTCATCAAAAATCACATCTTAATCCATTCAAATTCATGATCTTGCATCTTAGAACCCACTAAGTTCGAGATCCATCCAAGGAACTTGCTAGGGCCGAAAATAGCACCAAACTTCTCCAAATCTTCTTCAAAACCGAAACCACAACTCAAGGTGAGCTTCATACCCCTTTCTTGTCGGTTTTCAAGTGTATTATGGGGAGAATACAAGTAAATGTGTAGATCTACGTGTATGTGTATGCTATGTGTGATTTGATGCATGTATGTGTATGATTTCATGTGTTTTGTGATGAATATGTTACCAAAAAGGGTGTAAACCCGATATCTATGATAATGAGAAAGGAAACAAACGTAATCTAATCTATTTTTCACAAGAAAAGTCAAGAATAATAGCTTATAAGGTCATGATGAACACATTCTAACATAAAACCCATTTTTGGGTTTAAATTGTCAAAAATACAAAATTTGGGATACAAATCGACAAATCATGGTTTCTTGAAGGTCAAAAGGGTCAAAACAGTTTCTATAATCATTTTTCTGAATACAAAATTTTCAAGGGACTTAAAATGTAAATTTTTAGCTTAATAGGCTAATTTTTGGGCTTTTTGGCCCAATAAGCCTAAAAATGTGAAAAAGGTTAAATTTTTGGGGCTGAAATGAAACTTTCTATAAAACAGGGGGTAATTAGCATGACAAAATCTCTTTATGAGTCAAAAATGCTTTTCACTATCAAAAATGACCAAAAATGTAAAGTTTTTAGATTTTGGGCCAAAACTGTAAAAGTTGTGAAAAATGGGGCCCTAACCGAGAAACACTATTCTGGAAGGGCTGAAGCTGTCAACAAAAAAAATTGGGTTAAAGTTGTGTTTTCATCAAATAAATACTAGAAAAGTGTCAAGAAAAGGTTTTAAGGACTAAAAATGAAATTCTTCTATATAAAAGGACCAAAAGTGCTATTTTTACAAAAGAATGGTAGTGAAAAGATCAAATCCCACTTTTAAACAAAATAATTCATTAATACAAAATACAAAATCCACAACTACTGACAAAACGGAAAACAAATACACTCTCAACAACAAATCTCGTTACAAACGAAGTGATTCGATCTCGAATCAATACAAAACAACAAGCGTTGAACAAATCCATCTAAATAAATACGTGATAACAACGATGAGGAAACATACAAACTTTGGGCTTGGATGTTTCAAATCATGTTTGTTGGGCCTTGCTAGCCCATTAACATGATCTTTGGGCACAAAGGAAATATGCTTATGTGCTATTGGGCCTCCTATGACCCGATTTCATGTAAAAGGACTTTCAGTGGCTATGATGTGCTATTGGGCCCTAGTGGCCCATTAGTATTGCTAGTGAGGTCAAGAAATCAAATGCGAGTTGGGGCAACGTGCCTTTCGCATACGTAAATGCTCAGCCGGGCTAGGGCTAATTTGATTTGTTCAATTAGTCTGTCGTCATAAATCAGAAATCGAGAAGTAGTACAAAGAGAATGATTTGAAATCATATCTCATACGATATCTAGAATGGAGGAATATATGATCCCTTATCTAAGGACACGCATATCTGATATGATCAGAGTTGACAGCGGCTTTGGAAAGCTACGATTGCAGATTGGGATTTGAAGTCATACGCAGAATAGTTGTTAGACTTATCCAAGTGGGAGACTGTTGGATTAGTGTCTAAGTCCATAACTATTTTGGTATGTACTTGACCCGATGGTGCATGGTCCTTTTGGGTTGCCTTCACCAAAGCAACTTGATTGGAGAAATGAATAAAGAGAGAGAGGATAATATGATTTATTAATATGTTATAAGAATAATATATTAAAGGAGAAATCATATTTGTTTAATTAATATTGGTCAATAATTAATTAAGAATTAGTTTTGTGATCAAATGTAATTAATTAAACTAGAGGGGCTGATTTGTAATCATGTGATAGTTACAAAATAAGGTAAGGATTATCTTATTTATATGGTGGACGAATTTAAGGTTGGAAAGCCTTAGAATTCGAGTATGATAAGGATTCAAGGATTATCTTATTGGTTGCTTAATGGATAATCAACTAGATAAGGATAATGACTGAAACCCTATCTCTACACCTATATAAACACCCCTAGGGTCATGAATTCGTGTATCCCTTCCCAAGAGGTCCTAGATACAAATTCTAACCTCTCACCTCTCTCTTTATACCTTCTCCATTTGCTTATGGTGTTTGTGAGCCATTAGAGGAGTGACACTTGTGACTCTAAGCCTTCCAAAGCAAATTCAAGGAGGAATTGGGATTGTTATTACTACATAACAATCAAGGTATGTTCTTAAACCTAATTATATGTTAATGTCGATTTCCATATGTTAGAATTAGGGTTTATAGTCTTGGATTCAAAGCATGTACAATAGAGAAACCTAGATCTAAGCATTAGGGTTTGTATGAGCACATAGGATGTCTTATGACCAAAACCTATCAGAGATGACTTTTAAGGTTGTCACCTCATTAATACACCACATATTTCCATGCATGGACCAACATGCATCTAAGATAGTCACGTCAACTCTCTCTCTCTTCTTCTTCTTGATTCTCGGCCGAGAGGAGACACCCACACACACTCACAAAATTCATTCCAATTCTTTCCAAATTCTCTCAAGAACACTTGCATTCATTTTTCAAAATTTCAAGATTTAGAGCTTTTCAAGGAGTTTCTTCCACAAAAATCATCATTAAAGGTAAGTTAGTGCTTAAATCTATGATCTAACTCACTTCTTTTTATCAAAAATCACCTCATAATCCATTTGATTTCATGATCTTGCATCTTAGAACCCACTAAGTTCGAGATCCATCCAAGGAACTTGCTAGGGCCGAAAATAGCACCAAACTTCTCCAAATCTTCTTCAAAACCGAAACTACAAATCAAGGTGAGCTTCATACCCCTTTCTTTTCGGTTTTCAAGTGTTTTATAGGGGAGAATACAAGTAAATGTGTAGATCTATGTGTATGTGTATGCTATGTGTGATTTGATGCATGTATGTGTGTGATTTCATGTGTTTTGTGATGAATATGTTACCAAAAAGGGTGTAAACCTGAGATCTATGACAATGAGAAAGGAAACAAACGTAATCTAAGCTATTTTTCACAAGATAAGTCAAGAATAATAGCTTATAAGGTCATGATGAACACATTCTAACATAAAACCCATTTTTGGGTTTAAATTGTCAAAAATACAAAATTTGGGATACAAATCGACAAATCATGGTTTCTTGAAGGTCAAAAGGGTCAAAACAGTTTCTATAATCATTTTTCTGAATACAAAATTTTCAAGGGACTTAAAATGTAAATTTTTAGCTTAATAGGCTAATTTTTGGGCTTTTTGGCCCAATAAGCCTAAAAATGTGAAAAAGGTTAAATTTTTGGGGCTGAAATGAAACTTTCTATAAAACAGGGGGTAATTAGCATGACAAAATCTCTTTATGAGTCAAAAATGCTTTTCACTATCAAAAATGACCAAAAATGTAAAGTTTTTAGATTTTGGGCCAAAACTGTAAAAGTTGTGAAAAATGGGGCCCTAACCGAGAAACACTATTCTGGAAGGGCTGAAGCTGTCAACAAAAAAAAATTGGGTTAAAGTTGTGTTTTCATCAAATAAATACTAGAAAAGTGTCAAGAAAAGGTTTTAAGGACTAAAAATGAAATTCTTCTATATAAAAGGACCAAAAGTGCTATTTTTACAAAAGAAGGGTAGTGAAAAGATCAAATCCCACTTTTAAACCAAATAATTCATTAATACAAAATACAAAATCCACAACTACTGACAAAACGGAAAACAAATACACTCTCAACAACAAATCTCGTTACAAACGAAGTGATTCGATCTCGAATCAATACAAAACAACAAGCGTTGAACAAAACCATCTAAATAAATACGTGATAACAACGATGAGGAAACATACAAACTTTGGGCTTGGATGTTTCAAATCATGTTTGTTGGGCCTTGCTAGCCCATTAACATGATCTTTGGGCACAAAGGAAATATGCTTATGTGCTATTGGGCCTCCTATGACCCGATTTCATGTAAAAGGACTTTCAGTAGCTATGATGTGCTATTGGGCCCGAGTGGCCCATTAGTATTGCTAGTGAGGTCAAGAAATCAAATGCGAGTTGGGACAACGTGCCTTTCGCATTCCCGACAACCTAAATAACTCACGGAAATAACGGGACTTCGTACTCCCCGTTTTCCTCGTTTGTTAGGCTTACGAGAAATCAAGGTAAACAGATTTAGGACGTTAATAAAAAGTAATCATGGTTGTTGGATTAAGTGAGTAGTAACGGGCGACGCCTTTAAGGATCGTTCGAAACCTGTAGTTATAAACTAGTCATTTTCTAATGCATGATTATAACGACTCACAAACCCTAATTAATCCAACGTAACGCGAGAAATCAAAAATCATTCGTCGTGATGGTATAAAAAATTGAGAATTCACTTCATTTTATGAATTGGGGAGAACATCGGGTTTTCCTGGGAAGTTCAACATTTTCACTTGCGCGATTAATACTAAGGTTCAACATTTATACATGTTTTAAATATCAACAAACATATATTTACGGATCCCCACACTTTTCATAAACAACGATCTTTTTAGAAAATATCGGATTTTCTGGGTTTTACAAACTACACAAAATCATTTTATCACAACATTGCTTATGAACTCACCAACATTTCTTATGTTGTCGTTTTTCAAAATTAACTTGTATTCTCAGGTAACAGGTAAACCGAAGAATAAGTACTAAGTAATGTCAGGGTGTTTTGCTCATGATATCCATCAGACAATTATTTTATGAATTTGTAATGTTTAAAAACAAAGTACTGGATGTAAACAATATCAGTTGTATTATTTTAATGCATGGTGATTATTTATGTTATGATTCATGTATATTCATTGTGATGGTATTCAATTTAAGTCACAAGAGCCCTCGGACGTTTCCACCGTCTGGTTCGGGGGTGTGAGAAGTTGGTATCAGAGCTCCGTTTATAGTGATCTAGCATATCTAACCACACATTGATATGCAACTATAAACCAAAAAGAGGGACTAACACAACTCTGAACAAAACAAGTAAAACATAACGATAAAACATCTTTGCTTGTGTGAATTAGGAAAAAGAACATAATACCGAACCAAACAAGATAATGCTAGCATCTCGGTTAATCCAGGACTGTTCATAGTCGTAATCAAGGAGTGGATGTAGCCTGATCAACTACATTTCCTCCAAGGTACAACTATCACATGTCCCGAGGAAATCGTGATGGCTAGGGAACCAAAAAACATACCCCTTTATCACCAAGAAGAGAAGATCAGCTCAATCTATACAATTATTGTAGCGTCTTAGGAATAATGTTATCATTTTTACACACTCTCGCAGACAGCATGGCTGGTTTCCACCACCCTGGAGATCCTTATTTCTCAGACCAGGGGAATAACGGATGGTTGGACAAAGAACCTGAAGAAGAGCCCGAGGAAGACCCCGAGGAGGAATCCGACGGGGAACCTGAAGCAGAAGTCGAGGGCGGACCTGCTGAGCCAGTAGAGGAACAGGAGGAAGAGGAAGCCGAAGGAGGTCTCGAGGTGGAATCCAGCGATAAAGAAGAGGGTGATTCGGATGCAGAGTCCAAAGTCATCAACCCCCTTATCCGATTAGAGTTTCTGCTTACCGGGTGGGCCCTACTGGTCCTACACCCCCTGGGGTATCGATCTTTGGAGGTGGAGCAGACAGCAGGGACAGCGACCCCCGTTCGGCATGTTACACAAGTTCTTTGACCCGAGGGACGGAGGACCAGCCGATTGTGCCCTTCCAGTCATGGTGAGACGATTACAGAACACATGCGACCTAGCTCAGAGTACCGCCGATCAGGTACGCCAGATGTGGACTAGGGTTAAGCGTGCGGAGCAGGAGATGCAATACGTCCTCCGAGAGTTCCACATGAGGCAGGTAAGGTGGAAGTCCCGACTCTAGGCTGCAGAACGAGAGGTGGCTCGTCTTCAAGGAGCATCCCCTTCCTCAGCACCACCCCCTGGCACATCCCACCGCGACTAGGGTTAGCCGTATCAGTCCTTAGTACCAGTGCTATGATCTATGCTATGTATCCCGACTCTATGTTTAAGTGATTACACTACTCATAGAGCTGTTATGCTGCCAAAATTGTACCGCTTATGTATGCTCTTTCGAGCAAAATTTTCATGTATCAAAGTGCGGATAATAGTAATGAAAAGCCTTATATGTTTACTGTGATGTTTTAATCTGCTATGTGTTACATATCTATGATTGTGTGCTAATTTGTGAAATTACTTAAGTTTGTGCCACACACCTAGTTTATAGGATCACAACCTCACAAAAACCACAAACACTCAACATCTTTCTGTTCCATGACAGAAAGATGCCTCAACGACCCACCCACGGAAACCCTGGGCCAACCCCACCTGAAGTCGACTCAGCTGCATTCCAAGCAGCTGTATATGTTGCGGTCACCGCAACGATGGCACAAATTCACCAGGGGAACAATGGAGGAGTCAACGGACAAGGGGCTGGAAGTTCAAAAAACGGGATGAATCAAGGACCTACCAAAACATGCTCCTAAAAACATTTCACCAACGCCAAACCATGAACCTTTAACGGCACTGGAGGAATGATTACCCTGAAACGATGTATCGAGAAGGTGGAATCGGTGTTCGAGATATGTGATTGCCCTGAAGAGATGAAGGTGAAGTTTGCCGCATGCACTTTCGTTGACCAAGCGCTCACTTGGTAGAATGGACACGTGGAAGCCATGACACTCCACGTAGCCAATTCCTTGCCATGGGCAGAGATGAAAGAAATGCTAATGGTCGAGTACTGCCCTCGTGGCGAAATTCAAAAAATGGAACAAGAGCTGTGGAATCTCACCGTCTGAAACGCTGATATAGATGCATACATATCAAGGTTTAGTGAACTGTCTCTGCTATGCCCTGGCATGATCACCTCAGAAGGAAAGAAGATCGTGCAATTCATTTAGGGACTAACCTCCCCGATCCAAGGAAACGTGATAGTTGAAAATCTTGAAACTTTCGACAGTGCCAAGAGATTGGCCAATAAGTTGTATGACCACAACAACAAGAAGGGTGAGAATCCAGTGGAAGCTGAAGGTAAGAAGGAAAATGACAACAAAAAGGGAAAGAACAACAAGAGGAAGGGGCATCAAGGTTCCGAATCATCTAAGAAGCAGCAAACAGTGGCAGTTAATGTTGCAACCACTCAAGTTCCACCCACACCACATGCTCCAGCCTCAGCTGCTCCAAGTGCTCCTAGGCCTTATTCCGGTAATCTTCCTAAGTGCAACAAGTGCGGTCTCCATCACAATGGAGAATGCAGAGAGATGCAGTGCACCAGTTGCAATCAGAAGGGGCACACGGCGAAGTATTGCAGGACCTACCCTCCTCAAAACCAACAACAGGGAAACAACAACAAAAATAACCGCAACAACAACAACACCGACAATGGCGGCAGCAACGCAGGATCAAGCCACACCTACTATGGATGTGGGAGGACTGGGCATTTCCGTTGAAACTGCCCCAACAACAACAATCCCGGAAATAGAGGAACTGGAAGGGTGCTGACCATGGGTCAGGGAGAAGCGGTTCAGGATCCCGCCGTTGTTACCGGTACGTTCCTCCTAAACCACACTTATACATGCATCCTATTTTATACCGGAGCAGAACGAAGTTTTGTGAGCAATAAGTTTAAGCATTTGTTAAAACAACCACCCCAGAAGCTCAATGAAACCTTTACGGTGGAAATGGTTAATGGGAAAACAAAATCCACTGGGGAAATCTATATCGGATGTACCCTATCTCTAAATCAACACGACTTTCGAATAAACTTAATGTCTGTTTCCATTAGGAGTTTTGATGTGATTATTGGCATGGATTGGTTAAGCCCCCACCATGCTGAAATTATGTGTCACGAGAAGGCTGTTCACCTTCACCTTCCAAATCATGAAACTCTAATTATATACGGAGACAAACCCAGCACGAATCTTCGTCTCATCTCGTGCGTCCAAGCACAGAAGTATCTGCAAAAGAAAGATTTGACGTTCCTGGCGCACATTGTGGATAAATCCAAGGAAGAGGTTAGCGTTCAAGACATTCCTATAGCTTGTGAATTCCTAGACATCTTTCCTGAAGATCTTCCTGGAGTACCCCCAGAAAGACAAATTGAATTTTGAATTGATCTTGTACCAGGAGCTACTCCCATCGCTAAATCGCCTTACCGATTGGCCCCTGCTGAGATGCAGGAATTGTCCAGCCAACTCAGTGAACTCCTCGACAAGGGATTCATTCGACCCAGTTTCTCGCCATGGGGAGCTCCAGTTCTCTTTGTCAAAGAAGAAGGACAGATCTTTAAGGATGTGCATCGATTACAGGGAATTAAATAAGCTCACTGTCAAAAATCGCTATCCACTCCCACAAATTGACGATCTATTTGACCAACTCCAAGGAGCTAGTTACTTCTCTAAGATAGATCTGTGATCTGGGTACCATCAACTCAAAGTCCGGGAAGAGGATATTCCCAAAACCGCTTTCCGAACTCGTTACAGACATTATGAATTTGTCGTAATGCCTTTTGGTCTAACGAATGCCCATGTCGCGTTCATGGACCTAATGAATCGAATCTGCCGACCATTCCTTGACAACTTCATTATTGTTTTCATTGACAACATTCTAGTTTATTCTCAAAGTGAAGAAGAACATGGCCAACAATTCCGACAAATCCTGGAAACCCTGCGAACTGAGAAACTATACGCAAAACTCTCCAAGTGTGAGTTGTGGCTCTGTAGCGTGAACTTTTTGGGTCATGTTGTTAGTCAGGAAGGAATACATGTGGATACTTCTAAGGTCAAAGCCATCGAAGGATGGGCAGTTCCAACAACACCCACAAAAATTCGCCAATTCTTAGGTCTTGTAGGTTACTACAGAAGGTTCATTCAAAACTTCTCTAAGATCGCCAAGCCACTTACCTCACTTACGCAAAAGGGCGTACCATTCAAATGGACGGACAAACAAGAAGCTGCATTCCGAACTCTGAAGCAAGCACTCTGCAGTTCCCCAATACTAACACTACCAGAGGGAACGAAAGATTCTGTAGTCTGCTGTGACGCATCAAATCAGGGTTTAGGTTGCGTTCTCATGCAGCGTGGAAAGGTGATAGCTTACGTGTCCTGGCAACTAAAGACGCACGAAGTGAATTATACAACCCACGATCTGGAATTGGGAGTAGTGGTCTTTGCCCTGAAAATTTGGAGGCACTACCTTTATGGTTCGAAGTGCACCATCTTCACAGACCGCAAGAGTCTCCAGCACATCTTGAATCAAAAAGAGCTGAATATAAGGAAACGAAGATGGGTTGAACTATTAAACGATTATGAGTGTGAAATCAAGTGCCACCCAGGCAAGGCTAACATGGTAGCTGATGCCTTGAGTCGAAAAGAGTAATCTAATCGTCGTGTGAAAACTCTCTCAATAACCCTCCAATCTCACCTAACCACTCAGATTAGGGCAACCCAATTAGATGCCATGAAGGCGGAAAACAGAACTAGCGAAGGGTTACGCAGAATGGAGAAGAATCTCGAGGTGAAAGAGGGCAGAGTATACTATTTCATGAACCGTATTTGGGTCCCTAAACTTGGAGGATATAGGGAGGTAGTCATGAATGAAGCTCACAAGACACGATACTCCATTCATCCGGGGTTCGGACAAGATGTACTTGGATATTAAACAACATTATTGGTGGCTTAACATGAAGGCAAAGATTGCCACCTATGTTAACAAATGCCTTACTTGCGCCAAAGTAAAGGTTGAATACCAGAAGCCCTCGGGATTATTACAGCAACCAGTAATTCCCGAGTGGAAATGGGAAAGGATTACTATGGATTTTGTGAGCAAGCTACCCAAGTCGTCAGATGGATTGGACACTATATGGGTAATAGTTGACAGACTGACGAAATCCGCTCATTTTCCTGCCAATAAAAGAATCCTACAGGATGGAGAGATTGACAAGAATATACATTCGAGAAATCGTGAGACTTCACGGAGTGCCAGTGTCTATCATCTCAGATAGAGATAGTAGATTCACTTCACATTTTTGGCAATCACTTCAGAAAGCACTGGGAACCCATCTCGACATGAGCAATGCTTATCACCCACAAACGAATGGTCAAAGCGAACGAACCATTCAAATGCTTGAAGACATACTTCGCGCATGTGTGATAGACTTTGGGAAGTCCTGGGATACCCACTTACCCTTAGTTGAATTCTCATACAACAACATTTACCATTCGAGCATCAAAGTTGCTCCTTTTAAGGCACTATACGAACGTAAGTGTAGATCACTGTTGTGTTGGGCTGAGGTAGGCGACACCCAGCTAGCGAAGGAACTAGCATCAGACAAGACGTTAACGGGACCAGAGATCATACGCGAAACCACAGAAAAGATAGTTCAAATCAGAGCCCGACTACAAGCATCACGCGACCAACAGAAGAGTTACGCTGATAAACAACGAAAGCCTTTGGAGTTTCAGGTCGGGGATCGAGTGCTGTTAAAATTTTCTCCCTGGAAAGGAGTTATTCGTTTTGGAAAGCAAGGAAAATTGAATCCACGATACATTGGACCTTTCGAGATTCTTTCCCGAATTGGCCCAGTGGCCTATAGACTACAGTTACCCGCTGAGCTCAGTAGTGTACACCCCGTGTTCCATGTTTCTAATCTAAAGAAGTGCATATCCGATGAAACTCTCGTCATTCCCCTTGATGAAATAGAAATCAAGGAGAATCTCCTGTTAGTCGAAGAACCAGTCGAGATCATGGACAGGGAGTTGAAGCATACTAAGCAAAGTCGCATTCTGATTGTGAAGGTACGGTGGAACGCGAAGCGTGGGCCAGAATTCACATGGGAACGCAAAGACCAGATGAAGCAAAAGTATCCTCACCTATTCTTGCAATCTCAAATCTAACTTTCAAAAGAATTTCGGGATGAAATTCCCTCTAACGGGGGGATGATGTCACAACTAGGAATTTTGATGCCTTGAAAACATTGAACAATGATAACAAATGTGAACCAACAATGTGAAAACATGTAGGATGCTTATTCAATAACAACAGAATCTCAATCAAACACTTCATACAAGCACTACAAATAGTCAACAAAGAATTAAAAACCCTAGAAATCCCGGTTTAAGTCCATTCCATACTAAGATTTCCTTATTGGGCCTAATGAGCCGATAAGCTTCCAATGAAACAACCCAAGAATACAACCCAAAAATTTTCATTTTTCAATATAGTCAAAACCATAATATGAGTATCATAACATAAAAACATACGCGATGTATCCGATCATAATAAAATACTGTGCGGAAAACTGTATCATACTACATCAAATCCAAAACAACTAAAACCATCCCCAGGATAAAAGCTAAGCTGTGGTGTGTGCGATGCTATCACCCCGAGCTCTTCCCTTTACTTGTGGAAGTACCTGAAACCAAAACTGAAACTGTAAGCACGAAGCTTAGTGAGCTCCCCCAAAATACCACATACCATACAATAACATATAAACACATATTGGGCCCCAGCCACTGCATCGGGCCGAAACCCGGAAACTGCATCGGACCGAAGTCCGGAACTGACTGGGACCTTGTCCCCTGCATCGGACCAAAGTCCGGAACTAACTGCATCGGACCGAAGTCCGGAACTAACTGCATCGGACCGAAGTCCGGAACTAACTGGGACCTTGTCCCCTGCATCGGACCGGAGTCCGGAACTAACTGCATCGGACCGAAGTCCGGAACTAACTGCATCGGACCGAAGTCCGGAACTATCTGGGACCTTGTCCCTGCATCGGACCGAAGTCTGGAACTGACTGACTGAACATAGCATAGCATATCAACTAGCATGAACACATATACTGCATACTGCATCGGGCCGTAGCCCGGAACACATAACATATAACACATAACACATAAATCCTGTTTGAGCCACGAAGGCTTCAAACATACCAACTACTACATCGGACCGAAGTCCGGAAACTACTGCTAACTGGACGGGCCGGCATTGTGGCCTTAGACCCGTTCCTACTGAAAGGAAACTCACCTCGTAAGCTGGCTGATGAGTGTGTGGCTCGGGAAGCTAACGGCTGCTGCTCCTGAATCTCCTCGGCTACAAGTCCATAAACACACTCAATCAAATACTAAACACTGCACTTGGGGTAAAATGACTCTTTTACCCTTGGTCAAAGTCAACTCTCTTTGGGCTGACTCGCCGAGTTGGGCCACCCAACTCGCCGAGTCCTACTCTCACTTCTCAGTTCTACACGCTGCTACTCGTCGAGTGTGGCATCGACTCGACGAGTACCCTCTTGATCCAAGAACTCAGACAATCTTCATCCGACTCGCCGAGCCGGATGAACAAACTCGACGAGTTGTTCTTGATCCTAAGAAGATTGCCTTGGACTCGCCGAGTTGTATGAACAAACTCGCCGAGTCCCTCCATCACTGAGTCTACTCTCAACTCGCTGAGTCCACTCCCTAACTCACCTCATCCACTCGACACTGATAAAACTGAAGGACTCGGGAACTCGCGACCCAACTCGCCGAGTCGTTCTTCCCGACTCGCCGAGTTGCCGCCATGCAACTGATTTTTACTCGATTTTGTTTGAATCCAACACATACAATTGATAGATCTGAGTCTAATAAGCTGATTTACCACGTAAAGTTTCCAACTTTACGTGCACAACCTCATGAATAAGGGAAATAAGGCTAAAAGATGCACAAAATGGGTAGATCTATGGTTAATATGCAAAGTAACTCCAAAAAGACAGTAGATCTGGGCTCTACAACACCCCATCATTCAGATCCAAAGATATTTCGACTTATTAAGACATTCATGCAAACATAAGGCTTGGAACAAGCATCAACTAGCTCTTAGGAGAGCTCTAATGGAATTTTAAAGCATATAACAAGAAGGAAACTCCGAAAATACCTCAATTAACTCAGATTTGCCCTTGGATCTTTGCACTACAACCCTTCTCCTTGCTTCTTTCTTCTTCTCCTTCTTCACACCTTCACAAAATGGCACCAAAACACTTATAAGCTCTCAAGGGAGGATTAGGGTTCTCTCACTGTGTTCTCAGGGTGAGGGAGGCGAGAAAGGGGGCTATAAGGTGGTTTAAATAGCGGGCAACCCGGGGATTTAGGGTTTCACCCAGACGGATGGACTCACCGAGTCCAGGATATGGACTCGCCGAGTCCCCGGCTCACACGTGCTCGCAGTCGCGACCCTACTCGGCGAGTCAGGCTATGAACTCGCCGAGTCCCTCTTGCAAAACTCACAACAATTACCAATGAATTAACATACCGGGAACGGGTCGTTACAATTCTCCCCCACTTGACTCAGACTTCGTCCTCGAAGTCTGCTATGGATGGATCTGCAAATAACTCCGGGTAGTGCGCTCTCATTTCCTCCTCAGCCTCCCACATCCATTCAGACCCCTTCCGGTGCTTCCACTGCACCTTCACTAGCTGGATTACCTTGTTCCTCAAGGTCTTGATCTTCCGTTCCAGAATCGCGACCGGCCTCTCGATATAATTCAGGCCGCTATCAACCTGAATATCCTCTAGGGGAACGACTGCCGTCTCTCCACTAAACACTTCCTCAACTGCGACACGTGGAAGGTGTTGTGTATCTGACTAAGCTCCTCAGGAAGATCTAACCGATAAGCAACCCGACCCACCCGGGCCAAAACCCTGAAAGGACCAATAAATCTGGGGCCCAACTTGCCCCTCTTCCGGAACCTGATGACACCTTTCCAAGGTGAGACTTTCAGAAGAACCATATCTCCCACCTGGAACTCCAAGTCCGAATGCCTCCTGTCGGCGTAGCTCTTCTGTCGACTCTGCGCAGTCTGCAGCATACTACGGACCTGCTGGATCAACTCCGTCGTCTTGAGCACCACTTCGGTGCTCCCTATGACTCGCTGACCGACCTCGCCCTAACAAATCGGGGTCCTGCACTTCCTGCCATATAACATCTCAAAAGGAGGTCGATCAATGCTCGCATGATAACTGTTGTTATACGAGAATTCCGCTAACGGAAGATACGTATCCCAACTGCCCCCAAAATCTAGAACACATACCCTAAGCATATCCTCAAGAGTCTGAATCGTCCTCTCGCTCTGCCCGTCTGTCTGAGGATGAAAAGCGGTGCTGAAATGGAGACGAGTACCCATCTCGTCGTGGAACCGCTTCCAGAATCTGGACGTGAATCGAACATCTCGGTCCGACACCACCGATACCGGCACCCCATGACGTGCCACAATCTCCCGCACATAGATATCGGCTAACTTTTCCGCCAATATACTCTCCTGAATCGGAATAAAATGGGCACTCTTCGTCAACCGATCCACTACTACCCATATCGAGTCCACTCCACGTGCGGTCCTGGGGAGTTTGGTGACAAAATCCATGGTGATATCCTCCCATTTCCACACGGGAATGTCTAACGGCTGCATCTTGTCGTGAGGTCTCTGGTGCTCCGCTTTGACCTTCCGACAGGTCAAACATCTCTCAACATACCAAGCGACGTCTCGCTTCATGCAGGGCCACCAATAATCAGGTCGAAGATCTCGATACATCTTCGTCGCTCCTGGGTGGATAGAAAATCGAGACTTATGAGCCTTGTCCATCAATACTTGTCGTACCCCACCCCAGTACGGTACCCATATCCTACCATGAAGCGTCAACAAACCCCGACTGTCGTAATCAAATGAAGCTACTCGGCCCACTATCCTCTCACACTTCTGCCTCTCCTCCTTGAGGCCCTCCATCTGAGCCTCCTTGATCCGCTCCAACAGTGGAGTGATCACAGTCATCCTCATACACAGATCCCTGATAGGGGCCACCGACACCTTGCGGCTTAGGGCGTCGGCCACCACGTTGGCCTTCCCTGGATGATAATGGATCTTACAGTCATAGTCCTTCAGCACGTCCAACCATCTCCTCTGCCTCATGTTCAAACTCGGCTGATCCATGAGATATCGCAAACTCTTGTGGTCCGTGTATATAGTACAACGAACCCCATAAAGGTAATGTCTCCAAATCTTGAGGGCAAATACAACTGCCCCCAGCTCCAAGTCGTGGGTAGGATAATTAGCCTCGTGAGGCTTCAACTGTCTCGAGGCATAAGCTACCACATGGCCTCGCTGCATCAATACTGCTCCCATACCTGTGATCGAAGCATCACAATAGACTACGAAATCCTCTACTCCCTCTGGCAAGGTAAGGATCGGAGCCTCGCACAATCTCTGCCTGAGAGTCTCGAATGCCGCCTGCTGCTCAGGCCCCCAACGAAAAACCACCGACTTCTTGGTTAGTCGGGTGAGCGGCACTGCTATCTTGGAGAAGTCCTGAATAAATCTCCGATAATACCCTGCCAACCCTAGGAAGCTCTGAATCTCAGATGGAGACCTCGGGACCTCCCACTGCATCACGACCTCAATCTTGGCCGGATCTACCAAAATACCCTTCTGGTTGACGAGATGCCCAAGAAACTGCACCTCGCGCAACCAGAACTCGCACTTGGAGAACTTTGCAAAAACTCTCTCCCTCCTCAAAGTCTCCAACACCTCCCGCAGGTGCTCCTCGTGCTGCCCCTGTGTCTTGGAATATACCAAGATGTCATCTATGAACACTATCACCGACCGATCCAGCATCGGTCTGCACACGCGGTTCATGAGATCCATGAACGCGGCTGGGGCATTGGTGAGCCCAAATGGCATCACCACGAACTCATAATGACCATACCGGGTCCTGAAAGCAGTCTTTTGTACATCCTCATCTCTAACCCTCATCTAATGATAACCGGAGCGTAGATCGATCTTGGAGAACCAAGACGCTCCCTGAAGCTGATCAAACAAGTCATCTATCCTCGGAAGTGGGTAACGGTTCTTCACCGTTACTTTGTTCAACTCCCGATAATCAATGCACATACGATGCGACCCATCCTTCTTCCTCACAAATAAGATCGGCGCTCCCCAAGGCGAACTGTTCGGCCGAATGAAACCCTTGTCTAACAGCTCCTAAAGCTGTGTAGACAACTCCTGCATCTCAGGGGGAGCAAGTCGATACGGCGCTTTGGCTATCGGAGCCGTACCAGGAACTAGGTCGATCCTGAACTCAACCTGCCTCTCAGGAGGTATCCCCGGCAAATCCTTGGGAAACACATCCGAGTAGTCTCGAACAATAGGAACATCATCAATCGCCGTCTTGCCCTTATCCCGGGCATCCAAGACGTAAGCTACAAAACCGGCGCAACCCTGCTGAACATAGCGCCTCGCCCTTGCGGCGGAACAAAAGGTCGGTCCTCGCTGGGGCCTCTCGCCCTGAATCACTATCTCTCCCCCACTGGGAGTGCGAACCCTCACTAGCTGAAGCTCACAATCAATCACCGCCCCGTTGGGGCTTAGCCAATCCATGCCCACAAGAACTTTATTCCCTCGCAGGGGAATAGGAACCAGGTCCACTGAAAACTGCTCATCAAATATCTGAAGGGAACACCCTCTATGTACTCTGCCGACCCTCACGGTCCTATCATCTGCTATCTCAACCTCTAATAGACAATCCAGCTCCCCTGGAGCTCTGCTAAATCTCTTGCTAAGCGTAAGCGATACAAATGATCGGGTGGCCCCTGAATCGAATAATACCAAAGCAGGGATGCCGTTCACCGAGAACGACCCCGTCACCACATCAGGAGTCGCTCGCGCCTCCTCTGCTGTCATCTGAAATGCCCTGCTCTTCGCCACTGGCGCATCAACTCGGCCCTGCCGGCCATCCGTAATCCTCAAGGTGGCAGGGGTAGGTGCAACCACCTTCCCTGCTGCAGCTAAACTGGGACACTGGGACTTTTTATGTCCCCTCTGATTGCACTAAAAGCAAATCAGATCTGATGCTGTAGCCGTAGTAGCAGGGGCCGTACAATCCCTACTCAAATGCCCAGTCCGACCGCACTTGTAGCAGCCGGAACTCCCTGCCTTGCACGCCCCCTCGTGCAATCTCCCACACTTGCCACACCGACCGTGGCTCTGCTGACCCCTGGACCTGTGATCTGAAACCTTGGGCTTTTTGCCCATACTGCCTGAACCCGAAACCGCCTCCGGTTTCCTCTTCTTCTCCATCTCGAGATCAATCTCCCTCTCCCTGGCTCTAGCAATCATATCGTCCAGCGTTTTACAACTGGACCGACTCACAAACATGCGAATGTCACTCCGCAGCATCTCATGATAACGGGCCTTCTTCATCTCCTCATCGGCTGCGTACTGTGGAACAAGAAGAGCCCTCTCCCTGAACTTGGCGGTGATCTCCGCCACTGTCTCGGTAGTCTGGGTAAGGTCCTGGAACTCCCTAGCTAACTACTGCACCTCAATGACCGGTGCAAACTCCGCCCTGAACCTGGTAGAGAAATCAGCCCAGGTCATGGCATCCAATGCCGCATCATCCCCGATGGCATGTCCGACCTCCTCCCACCAGTCCCGTGCCCTGTCCTTCAGAAGACAGGATGCCAATCTGACCTTGTCCCCCTCGGGACACCTACTAGTGCGGAAAGCGTTGGCCACATCCGCCAACCATCTGGTACTCGCTATGGGGTCCCGCGCCCCATGATAGTCTGGAGCTCCGCATGCCCTGAACTCCCTGAACGTAAGTGTGCGCGACCCCATCACGGCTGCCATCTCAGCACGGAAAGTACTCAATCTCTCATCCATCAGCTCTAAAATACCCTCCTTGATCGAACTGAAGATCACAGGAGTCTGCTCCAGTATGATGCGAGTAACCTCAGAAGAAAGGAACTCTCTAGTCTGCTCATCTATCTGCCCGACCTCCGGGCCTGATCCCGATCCTGATCCCCCTCCGGTATCTGAGCTGCCGACTGCTGGTTTCGGACGCAAAACTACCATTCTGAAACATATCATAACAACATCAGAACACTGAAATATCTCAAGGGATCATGTTACTACTACTAGCTTCCTGGTCTTGTCTTGGCCTTCCTTGATTCGAGTACGGATCCTCTGCTTTCAGTAGTACGGGCCCATACTACCTTCCACATCTATCCGTACTTTCCTCAAGAACTGCCTTGACTCCACCAAGTCACTTCTACTACTGCTATTCTCTGCTGCTCTCATCCTAGGCTTGCCCTAGGGAAAAACTCAAGCTCAACACGACTGGTCCTCAGCTGTCGTAGGTCTCCTCATAATGCCAGTTAGCCACCACCTAAACACCATCACATGTGATGAGGATCAGATAATCCTTCAAGTAAAAGATCCGTCCCTACAACGGTTGGACTCAAACAAGAGCTGCGCAATAGGGCCAGTTCCAGCACTCTGGGATTATTCAATCCTGATTACATGTGGTGTGGCGTGTTCACCTAATGGCTAACTCCCATTACTCAGAACCCCACCAAGCACGAAGCAAGCAGCATTCGGATAAGGGAAACAGACTCAAGCAAAACTATTCTTATAACAAGAAACTGCACTAGCATAGGATGCTAAGCACATACTATCAGGCATAACCTAAACAGGCTATCCTACTGCTGTCTACTCAATCCTAGCATGCAATACTCATAAAGCTGTAACACATAAGTAGGCACATAAGGCATTCTCCTAGATCCTTAGTCATATTCTAGCATGTTGTTCTACTAAAACTGAAACTGAACAAATAACTTGTATGGGTAATTTGGGAGTACTTACTTGAGCTCGGCTGACCGCATGCACACACCTCTATTTTGTTAAAAACAATTCTTTTTCTCTAAGTGCTTTCAAAATTCTTTTTGTAAAACATTTTTATTTTACTAAAATCTTTTATTTCCCTTAGTTTGAGTTCAGATACACCCGGAAGTGTATCCGAATCCCTCAAACCAGGGCTCTGATACCAACTTGAAACAACCCAAGAATACGACCCAAAAATTTTCATTTTTCAATATAGTCAAAACCATAATATGAGTATCATAACATAAAAACATACGCGATGTATCCGATCATAATAAAATACTGTGCGGAAAACTGTATCATACTACATCAAATCCAAAACAACTAAAACCATCCCCAGGATAAAAGCTAAGCTGTGGTGTGTGCGATGCTATCACCCCGAGCTCTTCCCTTTACTTGCGGAAGTACCTGAAACCAAAACTGAAACTGTAAGCACGAAGCTTAGTGAGCTCCCCCAAAATACCACATACCATACAATAACATATAAACACATATTGGGCCCCGCCCACTGCATCGGGCCGAAACCTGGAAATTGCATCGGACCGAAGTCCGGAACTGACTGGGACCTTGTCCCCTGCATCGGACCAAAGTCCGGAACTAACTGCATTGGACCGAAGTCCGGAACTAACTGCATCGGACCGAAGTCCGGAACTAACTGGGACCTTGTCCCCTGCATCGGACCGGAGTCCGGAACTAACTGCATCGGACCGAAGTCCGGAACTAACTGCATCGGACCGAAGTCCGGAACTATCTGGGACCTTGTCCCTGCATCGGACCGAAGTCCGGAACTGACTGACTGAACATAGCATAGCATATCAACTAGCATGAACACATATACTGCATACTGCATCGGGCCGTAGCCCGGAACACATAACATATAACACATAACACATAAATCCTGTTTGAGCCACGAAGGCTTCAAACATACCAACTACTACATCGGACCGAAGTCCGGAAACTACTGCTAACTGGACGGGCCGACATTGTGGCCTTAGACCTGTTCCTACTGAAAGGAAACTCACCTCGTAAGCTGGCTGATGAGTGTGTGGCTCGGGAAGCTAACGGCTGCTGCTCCTGAATCTCCTCGGCTACAAGTCCATAAACACACTCAATCAAATACTAAACACTGCACTTGGGGTAAAATGACTCTTTTACCCTTGGTCAAAGTCAACTCTCTTTGGGCTGACTCGCCGAGTTGGACCACCCAACTCGCCGAGTCCTACTCTCACTTCTCAGTTCTACACGCTGCTACTCGTCGAGTGTGGCATCGACTCGACGAGTACCCTCTTGATCCAAGAACTCAGACAATCTTCATCCGACTCACCGAGCCGGATGAACAAACTCGACGAGTTGTTCTTGATCCTAAGAAGATTGCCTTGGACTCGCCAAGTTGTATGAACAAACTCGCCGAGTCCCTCCATCACTGAGTCTACTCTCAACTCGCTGAGTCCACTCCCTAACTCACCTCGTCCACTCGACACTGATAAAACTGAAGGACTCGGGAACTCGCGACCCAACTCGCCGAGTCGTTCTTCCCGACTCGCCGAGTTGCCGCCATGCAACTGATTTTTACTCGATTTTGTTTGAATCCAACACACACAATTGATAGATCTGAGTCTAATAAGCTGATTTACCACGTAAAGTTTCCAACTTTACGTGCACAACCTCATAAATAAGGGAAATAAGGCTAAAAGATGCACAAAATGGGTAGATCTATGGTTAATATGCAAAGTAACTCCAAAAAGACAGTAGATCTGGGCTCTACAACACCCCATCATTCAGATCCAAAGATATTTCGACTTATTAAGACATTCATGCAAACATAAGGCTTGGAACAAGCATCAACTAGCTCTTAGGAGAGCTCTAATGGAAGTTTAAAGCATATAACAAGAAGGAAACTCCGAAAATACCTCAATTAACTCAGATTTGCCCTTGGATCTTTGCACTACAACCCTTCTCCTTGCTTCTTTCTTCTTCTCCTTCTTCACACCTTCACAAAATGGCACCAAAACACTTATAAGCTCTCAAGGGAGGATTAGGGTTCTCTCACTGTGTTCTCAGGGTGAGGGAGGCGAGAAAGGGGGCTATAAGGTGGTTTAAATAGTGGGCAACCCGGGGATTTAGGGTTTCACCCAGACGGATGGACTCGCCGAGTCCAGGATATGGACTCGCCGAGTCCCCGGCTCACGCGTGCTCGCAGTCGCGACCCTACTCGGCGAGTCAGGCTATGAACTCGCCGAGTCTTTCTTGCAAAACTCACAACAATTACCAATGAATTAACATACCGGGAACGGGTCGTTACATCCAATTTGACTATCTTGGACTTAGAACACTTAAATGGGCTCTAATTGGACCCACTTCCATATATTTTAAATATTTTGGGCCATATTGGTCCTAGAATGAAATAAAATACATAAATAGACCTTATTGTGCCATAACTAACCTAATTAGCCCTAATAGGCCATAAAAATCATTTCTTGATTTACTATGGCCAAAAGCTATCTAATTGAACCATAATGTGGGCTTAAGCACACAAGGCCCAAATGGAGAGGAAGAGTTTGTTGGATTAGTGTCTAAGTCCATAACTATTTTGGTATGTACTTGACCCGATGGTGCATGGTCCTTTTGGGTTGCCTTCACCAAAGCAACTTGATTGGAGAAATGAATAAAGAGAGAGAGGATAATATGATTTATTAATATGTTATAAGAATAATATATTAAAGGAGAAATCATATTTGTTTAATTAATATTGGTCAATAATTAATTAAGAATTAGTTTTGTGATCAAATGTAATTAATTAAACTAGAGGGGCTGATTTGTAATCATGTGATAGTTACAAAATAAGGTAAGGATTATCTTATTTATATGGTGGACGAATTTAAGGTTGGAAAGCCTTAGAATTCGAGTATGATAAGGATTCAAGGATTATCTTATTGGTTGCTTAATGGATAATCAACTAGATAAGGATAATGACTGAAACCCTATCTCTACACCTATATAAACACCCCTAGGGTCATGAATTCGTGTATCCCTTCCCAAGAGGTCCTAGATACGAATTCTAACCTCTCACCTCTCTCTTTATACCTTCTCCATTTGCTTATGGTGTTTGTGAGCCATTAGAGGAGTGACACTTGTGACTCTAAGCCTTCCAAAGCAAATTCAAGGAGGAATTGGGATTGTTATTGCTACATAACAATCAAGGTATGTTCTTAAACCTAATTATATGTTAATGTCGATTTCCATATGTTAGAATTAGGGTTTATAGTCTTGGATTCAAAGCATGTACAATAGAGAAACCTAGATCTAAGCATTAGGTTTGTATGAGCACATAGGATGTCTTATGACCAAAACCCATCAGTGGTATCAGAGACTAGCTTGGTTTCAATTGTATTGATGCATTGTATAACTGGAAAATCGTTTTTTTGGGCTTTATGGCTGAGGAACTCGGCGAGTACCACAGTGTACTCGGCGAGTAGACCTCAACTCGGCGAGTACAGTGTGGTACTCGGCGAGTTCGAGCGTCAGATAATGCTTATCTCGGGATTTCTTGCTGTTTTTTGATATGGATAGTTACCTTATAATGCTAGATCAATATAAATCCGATTTTATGATATATATGACTATATTCTTGATCTAATTAAAGATAATTATCAATTAACAAGATAATTGTTTCCTTATAAGATAATTGATTAATTATTTTGAGTAAATTGATAAATTGTTTTGCAAGAAATCATTAAACAAATTAAATATGGATAATTATGTAACTAAATGTTAGTTTAGATTATTTGTTATTTGATCCTTGTTGTTATGAAAAGTTTCATATTTTCCCCTTTAGGTTTTATAGTTTAAATTTGAACCCAAAAGTTTTGGAGTTTTGAAATTTAAATAGTTAAAACCCTAATGTTTTGAAAAAGGTTTCAAAACTTGCCCTCAAGTTTTGGAATTTAAAAGTTGATTAAAGGTTTAATTAGAAATGTTAAATTCTAAAACCCTAGTAATGTTTTGAAAAGTTCAAATCACACCCTTATGGTTTTATTAATTAATTAAGGAGTATAGTTAAAAGAGGTTTAATAAATCCATAAAAGTCTAGGTTAACCTTTTAATTGGATTAAAAGTGTAATTGTTAAAGTTAACCATATAGTATTTTAAAAGTATAAAATACACCCTATACTATATATAACATTAAAAGTCTAATATTATATATATGTATGAGTAAAAGTCAGTCTTACCGTTAGTAGGCCTCATTCACGAAGCTGGTCTTTAAGGGGTGTTTAAGGAAATTGCCTATAAAATGGCGATTGAATGGGTATCCACTCTTACCCACCGCACTCTTGACTAGTGGAGGGTCGTTATCCGAACGGGTAGGATAGGACGAAACCTTCCATTATAAGTATAATGAAATACAAAGTAACTAAATGTTTTTCAAATTCCCAATCTTAGTTACTTAGGCAAAAGTGAATTGATGCAATTCCATGAAATTACACTTTGTGCCCTTGCGAAGACGTTAGTGGAGCGTGTGTGGTTTACCGGCACACTAAATGGTTCTAAGCAAAGGTAGCAAAGGGTGACTCAATGTTTGTCATAGTTCGGTGGAGCGTGTGTGGTTTACCGGCACATCGAATAGGTGATTGTAACATGTGAGGGCACCATGTAGTTTGCATGGTTATTCACACCCGCTTTGTGATCATCGGCATCCCAGTCACAAACAAGAGGGGCATATCGAGATTTAAACATGCCATTGAAATGTTCAATGAATCTCAAAGGATCTAGGAGTTTTCATAGATTTAAAACTTAAATTTCTTTTTCGTTTTGGAAATTAGTGAATCGTCATTCACTTACCTTCAAGTGTTCTGCAATTTGGGTTACGGCATCCCTCTCCCGAGTTGTAGGATATTGTGTTGGGTCCTAGCCTTGGAATTTCATTTAGGTGATTTACCAGGGACTCAATCAATCAACTAACTTGAATTCGTTTTTTCTCCCGATGTCAAAGTTCGACAACTATGGTCTTCTCAAATCCCGTGGAACAAGTATTCCACATGAAGATGGTATTCCACGATTCGATCGAGGAACAAGAAATCATGCTTCACTTCCTCCTCCTCCTCCAATTATTCTCCCTAACCCACAAGATTGTAAAAAATTGAAAGGTTCAATATCACTCAAGCCCTTTTGGCAAGTAAACATAAAGAAGGAAAGTCGGTGTGTGCACACGTCTTAGGGATGAAGTCACACTGTTGGGATCCATTGTCTGTGAGGAAATAGCTGTTGATTGGGTTCTTCAGTCACTTCCTAACTCATATAGTGAGTTCGTAATAAAGTACTATATGATGAACCGCGATGTGACCCTTATAGATCTCACCTACATGCTTATTGTTGCTGAATCAACAATGGTTTGGTGCAATAGAAAAGCAAAGTTGATTGGTGAATCTGCCTTCAAGACCTCTATGGATATAGACAATGGCAATGAAAGACATGCAATGATCGAAAAGTTTGATCATAAAAGAAAGGCGATGTCTGAAGTAGTTCCATGTGTTGTTCCAAAGGAGTCAATTTGCTTTTATTGCCAAGAGAAGGGGCATTGGAGACGAAGTTGCCCTATTTACCTAAGAGATCTAAGAGATGGGAGAGTCAAAAGTATGACTACGCTTTAGGTAACAATCCACTATCTAACTCCATTAAGTTCCTATTCATTGATTCTTAATACATGATATGATAAGATTGCATTTGAATGTTTTGAAGGATCGGTGAAAAGAAAGGAAGCTTGATAAGAGAGCAAGATGAATCTAATCACAAGAGATGGATCTCGATCTCATGGACTTGAAGATTGGATTTTGAGCTTAGATAGTTATGATAGAGTTGTTAGAAATTTTCTTTTTACATAGTTTTCAATAGATTTTGCATTGTAAGGACAAATGTTTTTCCGCTGCTTTTATATAAATAAAATAAATTTTGTTTGACTTATTTATTTATTTGCTTACTTCCTTGCAATGAAATCGTTATGAAAAATTGATGTTTACATATTTCTACAACGAATGGATATGATTCTTAGTTATGTTATTTATGGAAATGTCAAGAATTTATCAAATAGGGAGAGTTTCTCATCGCCCAAGTTTCAATTGGATAGAAACTTGGAATCATGCAACGTGGATGCACGATGAATGAGAAATTTCGTATTTGGAAATTGGACTAATTCATTGATAAAGTGTCAAGTGAAGGACTAGGAGATCGAGTACACAAAGTTGTGTGTTGATCAAATCCACCATAAGAGTAACAAAGATATTCGTCATGATTTACTAAAGGCTTAGTAAATATGATTACACTTACAAGATTAAGTGTAATTCTGAATTGATTAAAGAGTTTAGATCAATAGTAGAACGAATAAGAAGAATCAAGTAGGCAGAAAGATAAAAGTTTCTCCATTCTAAGAAGAATGGAGAGTAGCTTTTATGCTTTATAATGTGTCTTAATGATTAAGAACCACATCTCAATTGATCCTCTAAGTGAATCATAGTACAATTGTATGTCTAAGAAGAGGAATCAAAGATTGAAGAAATGGTCAAATCAAGAAGTCAATCATACTTCGTTTCAATAACAAGTCTTAAAGTTAAGATTGTGACATGTGAGTGAATAGTATTAAGAAGGTTTATAACATTCATCAATTATGGAAAGTTGTGATGTCTTAGATAAGACAAAGACCAACTAAGACCAAAATTATGAAGTGTTTTTGTTTTGATAAAAGCTACACTAACTCTTGAATATTTGTTTGTCAAGAAATGTTTTGATAAGAGAATCGTATATGTCAAGGAGTCAGTGGGAGTCTTAATAGTCTTGAAAAGTTTCAAGAACAAATCAAATAAACCTTATTGATTATCACTAGCACACGACTTGAGGTTTACAACCTATCGTGAAGACATTATTTTGTTTTTGTGCCAATCCAATCGAGTTAATTATGCTTGTGAGTCCTATGAGTTCTCATTTGAATGCATAAAAGGCAAGGACCTGGATCAATGGAAAGTACATTGATAGGAAAAGGTGAGCTGCTTAACTACTTGGAAGACGTGATGGGCAGCTGTGCTACCATAAGGCAAGAAATCAAGATTAAGGAAGTTCGATCCATATGAGTTTGAATTTGTCGTAAACTTTGGTTTTAACAAATTCACATGGATAGGAACACATACACCGTTTAAATCTAAGTGTCATAAGATTTCCTCCTTCATGAAAATGATTGTGAGAAAAATGCTTTCACTAAGAAAGATTTTAAAAGATAGTGATTGTAAAATTGCATTCTCGAATTCGATCATGGTTACGGCATCCCTTTCCATAATTTGAATTGTGAGGTTTGGCAATTAGTCTTAATTTTTAAGACACACATATGAACTATCTAAGGCAAAAGTGTATAAGTTCAAGAAGCCTTGATAAAAGATTATCAAAGCACTAAGTATTAGAAACATGAACTTAAGAAATTCAATAAGTATTGTTTTTCTGAAAGTTAAGATGTTTATAAATACATGTCGAAGCTAGTGGGAGCATAAGTGTTATGTTTTACAATAATCATCATGATAGTGGGAGCATAAATGTTATGATTGTATGATTATTAAGGCAAGTATTGCATAGTCGGCAATATTAATTATAGAAAACAAGAGTTAAACCTTGCAAAGTAGTAAGGGTTATAAAGTTGTTTTGCTATAATTAAGGGAGAGAATATTATGCTTCATTTCAAATCTAAAGGATTAGGTTAATAAATTTAGTCAAAGGTACATAGTGTGTTCTTAAAATTTCGATTATGATTACGGCAGTCCTCTTCACAATTCGAATTTTGAGAACATAGCAAATAAAACATTGTGCATCGTGTCCCATACGCTTCGAGTATAGGATCGATTGCAAATGATTTAATTTTTAACCATTCTAAAATTTTCCAAATGTCTAGTGCATTTAGAGGGAAAAGGGACTAGAATTGGTTTTGACTAAAATAATTAAACAACTATCAAAGGACAATGCAAAGTTCGACGAGGATTGGTCGCTTGTGAGTAGTTGGAAGTATAGTATTGGAAATTATGGAAATGTTTCCATATTGGATGGACAATATCGACATCATTACGAATAGATAAGATTCTATTAAGAAATTAGTTGTCATATGGAAAATATGGAAGCGTGTCCATATTGGGAAGTAAATATTGAAAATATATGTCTAGATTAGAAACCTTTATGCAAAAGGATGTTCAAAGGAATGTACTTTGAGTGAGAGACATCGTATCTAAGGAATTGTCTTGTAACAATCTCCGTTGGAGGACTTTGTAATATCATTGGCAATAGTCTTGGAGACTTTGGTGCAGTGACATTACAAAAAGGATCGTTACATAAAATGTTAGAATCTAGTATATTCTATAAGTAACAAGAATTTGATATTCTTACACTTAAGAAAATGGATTTGGAGTTGTAAAATGAGAATGATTGGAAATGTGTTCAATTTGTCTATTTCACAAAAGTAAGAACCATAGGTAAACATTGTGTGCATGCTAGGAGCATGGGACAAGTGTTGGAATTCAAGTAAGAAGTTGATTACCCGAAACGACAAATAATGAGTAATCGATATGGTGATAAATAAAATGTGTTTTGTTTATACTCAAAGGTTTGAGGCCATATGGGATTAGTATTATTCTTGTGTTTCACTTTGCATGTTTTGACTTCCAGAATAATTGAGTTTATTAAGAATAATCGAATTATTCAAACGGGCCACAGTCGTTCATATGTTGGAAGTAGATATGAATGAAGACTGTCGTGAATTGGTGTGTGGATTGTCTAGAAGAGTATTAGACATAAGCAAATGTTTGCTGCAACGTTCATGAGTGCTTATGAATATGATTTGAGCATTGGATTAAACCCATGCTCACTTGGATCACTATCTCGAGTGATTAGTGAGACGATAACATCTTATATTCTTCAAACCGAGATGTGTGAGTTGTATCTTGCGAATCGGTTGCACATTGATAATATGTAAACGCACCAGTAACTTGGTGTTATAAAACATATTGTTGTGTGTAATTCGGTGAGTGAGTGCAAGCGAGCATTGTATCAAAGTTTATCCGTTCCTCTTATCCAAAGTAGGATAAAAGCGATATCTTTTGGGCCCCTCGATGGTTTAGTGATGACATACGTAAATGCTCGGCCGGGCTAGGGCTAATTTGATTTGTTCAATTAGTCTGTCATCATAAATCAGAAATCGAGAAGTAGTACAAAGAGAATGATTTGAAATCATATCTCATACGATATCTAGAATGGAGGAATATATGATCCCTTATCTAAGGACACGCGTATCTGATATGATCAGAGTTGACAGCGGCTTTGGAAAGCTACGATTGCAGATTGGGATTTGAAGTCATACGTAGAATAGTTGTTAGACTTATCCAAGTGGGAGACTGTTGGATTAGTGTCTAAGTCCATAACTATTTTGGTATGTACTTGACCCGATGGTGCATGGTCCTTTTGGGTTGCCTTCACCAAAGCAACTTGATTGGAGAAATGAATAAAGAGAGAGAGGATAATATGATTTATTAATATGTTATAAGAATAATATATTAAAGGAGAAATCATATTTGTTTAATTAATATTGGTCAATAATTAATTAAGAATTAGTTTTGTGATCAAATGTAATTAATTAAACTAGAGGGGCTGATTTGTAATCATGTGATAGTTACAAAATAAGGTAAGGATTATCTTATTTATATGGTGGACGAATTTAAGGTTGGAAAGCCTTAGAATTCGAGTATGATAAGGATTCAAGGATTATCTTATTGGTTGCTTAATGGATAATCAACTAGATAAGGATAATGACTGAAACCCTATCTCTACACCTATATAAACACCCCTAGGGTCATGAATTCGTGTATCCCTTCCCAAGAGGTCCTAGATACGAATTCTAACCTCTCACCTCTCTCTTTATACCTTCTCCATTTGCTTATGGTGTTTGTGAGCCATTAGAGGAGTGACACTTGTGACTCTAAGCCTTCCAAAGCAAATTCAAGGAGGAATTGGGATTGTTATTGCTACATAACAATCAAGGTATGTTCTTAAACCTAATTATATGTTAATGTCGATTTCCATATGTTAGAATTAGGGTTTATAGTCTTGGATTCAAAGCATGTACAATAGAGAAACCTAGATCTAAGCATTAGGGTTTGTATGAGCACATAGGATATCTTATGACCAAAACCCATCAGAGATGACTTTTAAGGTTGTCACCTCATTAATACACCACATATTTCCATGCATGGACCAACATGCATCTAAGATAGTCACGTCAACTCTCTCTCTCTCTCTTCTTCTTCTTGATTCTCGGCCGAGAGGAGACACCCACACACACTCACAAAATTCATTCCAATTCTTTCCAAATTCTCTCAAGAACACTTGCATTCATTTTTCAAAATTTCAAGATTTAGAGCTTTTCAAGGAGTTTCTTCCACAAAAATCATCATTAAAGGTAAGTTAGTGCTTAAATCTATGATCTAACTCACTTCTTTTTATCAAAAATCACCTCATAATCCATTTGATTTCATGATCTTGCATCTTAGAACCCACTAAGTTCGAGATCCATCCAAGGAACTTGCTAGGGCCGAAAATAGCACCAAACTTCTCCAAATCTTCTTCAAAACCGAAACTACAAATCAAGGTGAGCTTCATACCCCTTTCTTTTCGGTTTTCAAGTGTTTTATAGGGGAGAATACAAGTAAATGTGTAGATCTATGTGTATGTGTATGCTATGTGTGATTTGATGCATGTATGTGTGTGATTTCATGTGTTTTGTGATGAATATGTTACCAAAAAGGGTGTAAACCTGAGATCTATGACAATGAGAAAGGAAACAAACGTAATCTAAGCTATTTTTCACAAGAAAAGTCAAGAATAATAGCTTATAAGGTCATGATGAACACATTCTAACATAAAACCCATTTTTGGGTTTAAATTGTCAAAAATACAAAATTTGGGATACAAATCGACAAATCATGGTTTCTTGAAGGTCAAAAGGGTCAAAACAGTTTCTATAATCATTTTTCTGAATACAAAATTTTCAAGGGACTTAAAATGTAAATTTTTAGCTTAATAGGCTAATTTTTGGGCTTTTTGGCCCAATAAGCCTAAAAATGTGAAAAAGGTTAAAATTTTGGGGCTGAAATGAAACTTTCTATAAAACAGGGGGTAATTAGCATGACAAAATCTCTTTATGAGTCAAAAATGCTTTTCACTATCAAAAATGACCAAAAATGTAAAGTTTTTAGATTTTGGGCCAAAACTGTAAAAGTTGTGAAAAATGGGGCCCTAACCGAGAAACACTATTCTGGAAGGGCTGAAGCTGTCAACAAAAAAAATTGGGTTAAAGTTGTGTTTTCATCAAATAAATACTAGAAAAGTGTCAAGAAAAGGTTTTAAGGACTAAAAATGAAATTCTTCTATATAAAAGGACCAAAAGTGCTATTTTTACAAAAGAATGGTAGTGAAAAGATCAAATCCCACTTTTAAACAAAATAATTCATTAATAAAAAATACAAAATCCACAACTACTGACAAAACGGAAAACAAATACACTCTCAACAACAAATCTCGTTACAAACGAAGTGATTCGATCTCGAATCAATACAAAACAACAAGCGTTGAACAAATCCATCTAAATAAATACGTGATAACAACGATGAGGAAACATACAAACTTTGGGCTTGGATGTTTCAAATCATGTTTGTTGGGCCTTGCTAGCCCATTAACATGATCTTTGGGCACAAAGGAAATATGCTTATGTGCTATTGAGCCTCCTATGACCCGATTTCATGTAAAAGGACTTTCAGTGGCTATGATGTGCTATTGGGCCCTAGTGACCCATTAGTATTGCTAGTGAGGTCAAGAAATCAAATGCGAGTTGGGACAACGTGCCTTTCGCATTCCCGACAACCTAAATAACTCACGGAAATAACGGGACTTCGTATTCCCCTTTTTCCTCGTTTGTTAGGCTTACGAGAAATCAAGGTAAACAGATTTAGGACGTTAATCAAAAGTAATCATGGTTGTTGGATTAAGTGAGTAGTAACGGGCGACGCCTTTAAGGATCGTTCGAAACCTGTAGTTATAAACTAGTCATTTTCTAATGCATGATTATAACGACTCACAAACCCTAATTAATCCAACGTAACGCGAGAAATCAAAAATCATTCGTCGTGATGGTATAAAAAATTGAGAATTCACTTCATTTTATGAATTGGGGAGAACATCGGGTTTTCCTGGGAAGTTCAACATTTTCACTTGCGCGATTAATACTAAGGTTCAACATTTATACATGTTTTAAATATCAACAAACATATATTTACGGATCTCCACACTTTTCATAAACAACGATCTTTTTAGAAAATATCGGATTTTCTGGGTTTTACAAACTACACAAAATCATTTTATCACAACATTGCTTATAAACTCACCAACATTTCATATGTTGATGTTTTTCAAAATTAACTTGTATTCTCAGGTAACAGGTAAACCGAAGAATAAGTACCAAGTAATGTAAGGGTGTTTTGCTTTTGATATCTATCAGACAATTATGTTATGAATTTGTACTGTTTAAAAACAAAGTATTGGATGTAAACAATATCAGTTGTATTATTTTAATGCATGGTGATGATTTATGTTATGATTCGTGTATATTCATTGTGATGGTATTCAATTTAAGTCACAAGAGCCCTCGGACGTTTCCGCCGTCTGGTTCAGGGGTGTGATAATTTTTTCCCAAAACAAAATGTGATAAGAATTTATCAAAGCATTTCTTTAAAGAAATGTATTTTCATTAAATAACAAAATCCCGGGATGTCATGTTCCGATACAGACCAAAAGCATAAACAATATAATATAGACCTTACAACAGTTATTAATAACTACCGATCTATAATCCAAAATCTCTCGTCAAGTCCACCAACTTATACCCTTGTGCCATTACCTGTAATGCAAAGAAAACTGAGTGGGTCAGGCTTGGAAGCCTGGTGAGCATATAGGGTTTTCAACCCACAATAATATAATTATCATATTTAATCATCAAGCAATCAACCCAACTACCCATCCCCATTATCTTCTTTATTTCTTAAGATTTTACCCTAAGAAATAACTATCATTTATTCATTCGTTCCCAAGGATTTACCTAAGGAATCGACACGAAGTCCATTGCTGCCAAAGTTTATCTATCAGGTACTAAATTCATAACTATCAGACGCTAACTCCATAGTCACCAAGGTTCACTCCACAAGCGCTAACTCCATAGTCGTCAAGGTTTACTCAAAATGCGCTAACTCCATAGTCGCCAAGGTTTATACAATAGGCGCTAAATCCATAGTCACCAAGGTTTATACAATAAGCGCTAACTCCATAGTCACCAAGGTTTATACAATAAGCGTTAACTCCATAGTCACCAAGGTTTATACAATAGGCGCTAACTCCATAGTCACCAAGGTTTATACAATAGGCACTGTGTCTCATAGTTGCCACTATTTCATCTACCCATGTTCTACCCAACATATTTTGTAGATATAAAATACATATATAGTTTGAATCATTTAACACCCGTATAAAAACATCAATTCCAAGCCCATCTCAAATAGATAAATAATATATAGCACATAGCACGTATTTCATAGCTAATACTTTATATTTATGTGTTAAAAGAAAGTAACCACACACTCACTTGATTAGACGATGCCCGGACAACACTACGACTTGTAAAAGTATTATTCTTTGGTAGATCTGGAAGATCTTCACAAAAACCAGGATTCTCGCGAGCAGGGCTTCGGCTCGGGAATTTCACTTCTCGGGATCTTCGGAGCCTCGGGACTTGCTTCGGGTCTCGGGAATGATACCGGGGCTTCGGGATATTTCTTTCACGAAAAACGATTAAAAAACGAGAGGGAAAAGAAGAAGATGAGCAAAGAACTCGGAAGCACTTATGTTCTATTTATAGAGGTTGAAACCCCGAGTTACGCTAGGCAAAACCCCAAATTACGTTGGGCGTAATCCTCCGTCGACATGTACACTGGGCGTACATCTAGGTACGTGGGGCATACCGGGTGGATAGAACCGACGCGTCAATGCCTCCGATATTATCCGATTTTATATTTAAATTAATATATTTTAATTATTTAAAAACTTTAGAAATTCATATCTTCTTCATACGAACTCCGTTTTCGACGTTCTTTATATCCACGCGTATGTGAGACTAAGCTCTACAACATTCGTTTAGACTTTGTCGGCTGATTTCGAATTTATTTTTTATTATTTATTTTTAGTAGGTCGGGACAGGAAAACTCCGTTATAAATCGATAACTTCTTCATCCGACGTCCGTTTTCGTCTGTCTTTTTACCGTTGTACTACTATCAACAACATCTTCGATTTTCATCTAGATTGTTTCGGCTAAAAACCTCTCGATCTCAAATCGAGTATTCGAGTTGCACACCGCTAAGTCGAAACTTAGAAAAATTATAATTTCCTCATACGAAGTCAGATCTGGACGTTCTTTTTACGTACACTCACGGTTTAAAGAACTCTACGACTTTTGTTTAGATCTCTAAGGCTAAATATTGCTCCAACATAAATTCACTTTTTACGTCGCGCTGTGTAGTGTCGGTTCTGTCGCGAAACTTCGACAGGCCATAACTTCTTCGTTATAACTCGGATTTCGGCGTTCTTTATATGTACGAAATCCTTGTAACATATACTACAACTTAGTTAAGATTATTCCTTCAAAATAATCTTCCATAAAAAAGTTATTTTTTATGCTTATTGTCCTTAAATTGACTAGCCCTAATCTACGAACATTACAAGTACTTTGGAGGAAACTCACTAAGATTTATGCTTATCATGTTATATATTATTACAGGTATCATTGGTGTTTATGGGAAGGCAAATGCGGAACTGTACACACGCATCAGCATCATTGAAGATTCTACGTGTTCTATAAAACTCTAATTTTAAATAAATGTAATTTGAAATAAATGGCTTTCTTAATAATGGATTTATAAATTGAAAAGTTTTATCTTAATAAAAATAAAAAATAATTGGTTGTGAAAATAGAATGTTACATAATAAATCACTACATTTTATAAAATATATAATTATACCAAATTATACAAAAGTTATTATATTTTGAAAAATTATCATAAGTGCTACGTTATCATGCAATGTTAGCATGCTACATCTTCAAAATTGAAATTTCATGAGACAACACCTTAGGTTATTCGGTTAATACATTAGCATGTCTCCTCAACAAGCAAGCGGTTAGAATTATAAACTTAGTATTTTTTTTTTTTAATTCACCAAAAATAATATCATATTTTGCATGAAAATGGTGATGCCATTTTGTAAAATAAAATTATATATATATATATATATATATATATATATATATATATATATATATATATATATATATATATATATATATATATATATATATATAACTTTTTTTAATTTTATAGTTTTTTGGTAACCGATTTTTCAATCCATTATCCAAATCAACAAAAGAAAGAGACGATCGTCAGTCATTACAACATATTTGTGAAGCAATTTACAACTAAAATCCCACCAATGAAAATACATGTATGCACGCATATATACATTTAAGCTTCCAAAAAAATACGACAGGCAAAATAATTTGTGCTTTCCTTGAATCCATCATGCATCAATGCTTATAAAATACATTTATTCTTTTTCTTGAAATGACACTTTTACATTAAAAACAAGTGATCAGCGATAAACATCCATTAGAATATCATATTGAAGTCTCGCAAACTTGTCCTTGGAAAAAACAAAGAAACTATGAGTGTCGCAACCACCATCCACTTCTCATTTGCAGAGAGTAGATTCTTCTATGCGCTCCATCATTAACTTCTACTTCCTACACAAAAACCAAGTGACATTATTTCAATGGGTTTGTATCCATACAGATAACACATTTTACTTTGAAAAATCTACCAATCATAGCATTGTCGTTACAATTATTTTCTTATTAAGACATTGTACTTTGAAAATTGCTTTGTATTTAGACGATTGCTATAATTGGTGGGTAGATTTTTCAAAGCAAAGAGCTATAACAAAAAAAAATTAAGTATGATGCTATAATAAACAAATATATGAAAATTCATCTTTTAACCTTAATGATATTCTCCATCTATTCAATTCATGGATAAAAAGAAGTACCTTGAACCATAGTAGTCCATATTGCATTTGAAAAACTTCTGAAACATCTTGAAGTCGATTTATTTCGGTTTCCCTAACTAAATGCAACATATTGTTTCCTTCCTTGTCCTTGAGAGGAGTTATCATATCCTTCATTGAGCCGATCTCATGCAGAAGATTGCAGATACCTTCATCACAGTATGTGACAGCTACATGAAATATAGTTTGCTCATCATCATTTTTCTTCCATAATAACTCTAGATAGTGTTGAATGAGCACAGCTATAAATTCAGTGTTTCCCATCTCCGCATCATTACACTATTTTCAAGGCAACATCTACAAAATATTTAATGAGGTAACTGGTAAGGTGTTATAACTTATACATTAAACAAAGTGAAAAAAGAATCACAAATACTTACCAAAGAGATCAGCTTCTACACAACTCGCTTATTCCAAAAAAACAAGCAATGTAGAGTCGCATTCTTCCTTGATGCCATAGGACCATATTCTTATTCACCATAGTCTTAACGATTCTGACATATCCATTTGTTGATACTTTACACAGTGAAGTGTTGTGATATTTGTTCTGAAGTTCTAACTGTTCCATTGTGAGATGACACACATGGTTTTTCACAATCTTTTCCACTGTCTTGCTGATGTTTGCAGATGTTGCAATGTGAAGTGAAGTATCATAATTTTCACTGATGTCAAACCCTACCAGATATGGGCGTTTGCCAACAGGAACGTTGAATTTGTGGATATCGTCTCTATTTCCTTTAAAATAATTACAAAATGGGCGTTAATTAAGGCTTTTGTGGATACTGTTTTCACCAAAAATACGAAAAGTGTTTATGATTGTTTGATTTTGATTGATGTAAGAGTTTACCAGGTAGATCTAGATTGGATGGTGGCGGTGGTTCCGGTGGTGGAGGAGGAGGACCATATGAAGTCGTCGGAGTTTTTGAATTTTCGTGCTTTTGGACGATGGTTATCATCTCATCGATTGAAGATACACTTCGGGGATTCATTTCCTGCACCTGTATAATCACAGTATTAGGATTAGTAACTGTCATAAAAAAAAGCCACCATGAGTATGTGGTGTGACTGAAAATATCTAAAATCAAAAGAGAAGTAGATTACAGTTTCAGTTTCATGGAAAAACTGTATGTATTGTGGTAAGAAAGGAAGAAATGGCTGAATCCATCGATATGTATTTAAGCAGATCTGAAGGGTTTCGTGATCGTCAACGATTCTTGCTGTTCGCCATAGTTGATTTTTTGGTGAAAATATATACTAAATTAGGCCCATTGGTCTACAAGTTGTAGCATTTGAAGGATAAATATATTAAAAAAAACAACATCAAATCTCAATCGTATCATATCAATAATTTTAATATACGGGGAAATAAGCATTTCAAGGATAAATATATTACTAAAACAATATCAAATCTCAATAGTATCAAATCAATAGTTTCAATAAAATCTAGACAAAATTGCAAAAATGGTCCCTGTGGTTTGCATTTTTTCAGGAAAAAAGTCCAAACCACGAGTTTGTTGGTTTTGTGGTCCTTTTGGACTGGTTTGTTTGTGAGAATGGTCCCTATACTTAACACCCGTTAAAAAAAATCCGTTAACCCCCTCATGTGCCTTGCACGTGAGGGTATTTTTGTCTTTTTACTTACAGTGTCAACACTTCCTTCTACCTTTTATCCCTCATTTACAATCTCAAACACCCGTCAACTCCCCACCTCCCTCCTTCTTCCTTCTGCTCCATTAAACCTGCAAAAAAAAAAAAGTCGTTATCGAAAGAACCTAATCGAAGCAAAAGGAGACAAGGCCATACTTTAAAGTCGAAATGGTGTACGTAATGTGGCAGATCAGACCAAAAAATGAAGTTGTCGACGTATCATCCTTATATGGTAAGTTGCTCTGTTTTCTTAAACATTCCTATTTTTCATTTTACCCTTGATTTATACTAAAATCCGCCAAATTTTGACTTTGTTATCATGTACAATTTTGACTTGTAGCGGGTGCACCCACATGGTTTAGTATTAAGCTTCATCATGGTGGGAAGTTTACTAAGTTACCTGACATAAAGTATACTGGAGGTGAAGTGCGTTATGTTGATTATGTGGACATAGATGAGTTTTCTGTACATGAACTTGATGCCATAATGCTTGACCTAGGTTACCCAGACCCACGGATGATTGAATTGAGTGTTGAATCCCCAGTGATATACTACCATTTCAGGATACCCAATGGTGACTTTCAATTTGGTCTTAAAGCTTTAGGGAATGATCAGGATGTTATCAATCTTTCTAAATTTATTCAAAATAACAAGTTGATTGAAGTGTACACAGAACATGGGAAGACAAATCTACTCACATACTTCATGTCTCCAAATGCAAAGGGTAAAGTTGTCATTGAGGAATTACCAGAAAATGATGATCAAGGGGCTAAATATGAGGCTGAAGTTCATGTAGAATCTCCATTGAGAAATATGAACCATGTCAATGATGAACCAATTGGTGAGTACATGTCTTTGATTCTTTTTGGGAGTAAAACTGATGCATTCTCTCCAGAGTATAGAAGGGGTAGAGTTGGGAATTCAAAAAGAGAGGAAGGTTCTTGTAGCAAGAGGCTTAATTTAGAGGATATTGATGATTTAAAAGAGAAGGAAAACACTAATGAAGGTGTTAAGGAGGTTCATGAGGCTGCAACTGTTGTTGAAGGATGCTACAATCCATTTACTTCAAATATTGCTAATGTAGGGGATGAGATGATTGGGGTTCATGATAATGACCATATTGATGGATGCTACAACACCCCACCCATTAATGATGATGAACAATATAATGAACTTTTTGACAACCTTATGGAAAATTTAAATGGAAGTGATGAGTATGTTGAAGAGTATGAAGGGGATGTTGAATCTGAAGAGAGTGATGAAGAGTATGAAAAGGATGAAGGTGATGATCATGATGGGAAACAATCAGAAAATGAAGATAAAGTGGATGACATAATGGATGAGGAGAACAATATAGAAGATGTTGATGTGGACATGGCAGACTTCTTTCTAAATGTTGAAAGTGATGTTGAAGGAGCATGTATTAATGATGGTCATGAACCTGAAGATATGGAAGTGATCAACAATGAGGAGTTCGAATCATTGGATGAAGGATCAGACCAAGACAGAGAAAGAAGAGCTCTCATAAGAAATTTGGGGAAAGAAAAAAGGTGCAACCTTGGGTCAGTACATATACAGTCATTCTCAGTGGGGCAAAAGTTTAAAAGTAAAAAAGAATTAAAGGAGTTAATTGATGTGCACGCACTAGAAACAAGAAGGAATCTATTCTTAAAAAAAAATGACAGTCAAAGGCTTAGGGCACAGTGCAGAGGAGTTGTACCTGTCCTCAATAAAGGTCAAGTGGGGACTAAACCTACCACTTCAAAAAGCAAGGGCAAAGAAGTAAAGACACAAAAAGAAACATGTGGTTGGTATATACATGCATCTAGGTCAAACCCCGAATCTGATTGGTTTATAAGGACCTTAAACCAAACTCATACATGCTTACAAACAAGAAAACTCAGAGCTTGTACTGCTTCTTTAATCTGCAAGAAAATCATAGATCAAGTTGAGGCAGATCCGAAGATTCCTTTGAGAGCCATACAAGATCACTTTCAAAAGACCTATCAGGTGGGTATTTCAATGGATAAGGTGTTTAGGGCAAAAGATATGGCAAGAAAGCATGTAACTGGGGACTACACAAAACAGTTTGAGTTGTTGAGGGACTATGCTCTTGAACTTCAAGCTACAAACCTAGACACAACAGTCAAAATAGATGTGTGTCCTAATGGCAACCCTGCATCCCCAACAAGGCAGTTTAGAAGGATTTATGTATGCTTGGGTCCACTGAGAAAAGGTTTCAAAGCATGTCTTAGAGACTTAGTAGGTTTGGATGGTGCCTTCATGAAAGGCCCATTCCCTGGTCAGGTTCTTACAGCAGTTGGTCTAGATTCCAACAATGGAATTTATCCCTTAGCCTATGCAATTGTTGAGTCTGAAAACACAGCTAGCTGGAAGTGGTTTTTAGAAAACCTTGGGGATGACTTGGAGCTTGGGAGCAACTCAAACTATACTTTCATAAGTGACAGGCAAAAGGTAAATTAAAACTCATCAATTGATCATTTAGATTGTGTTTTTTTACCAAGAAATTAATTCTAATTATTGTATGTTGAGTCATGTAGGGATTACAAATTGCAGTTGATCAATTGTTTCCCAATGCTGAGCATAGGTATTGTATTAGACATATTCATGAAAATATGAGAAAGAAGTGGGGGCAAACTGAGTACAGGGACCATTTATGGAGGTGTGCATCAGCAACCACCATTCCTGAGTTTGAACATTTGATGAAAGAGTTTAGTGAGTATGATAAGGTGGCATGTCAATGGTTGAAGCAAATTCCTCCTGTACATTGGGCAAGGAGTCATTTCTCAGGTAATTGTATATGTTTGCATATGGTAAAGATTATGTGTTTCAGTTATTTATCAGCATTAATTGTATGTTATTGTAATGTGCAGGAAGAGCTGTTTCTGATGTGTTGATTTCAAACATGTGTGAAGTGTTTAATGGGAAGATAGAGAAAGGCAGGGACAAACCTGTAATTTCATGTTTAGAGTTCATTAGGGAGTATCTAATGAAGAGGATATGCAATGTCATGAAGGCAATGAAGAAGGCTAAAGGTCCACTAACACCTACAGCAACAAACATCCTAGATGCAAGGAAAAAAGGTGCTTCACAATATATTGCTAGGTGGAATGGGGCAAACAAGTATCAAGTCACTGCAGCATTGCAAGATCAACATGTGGTGGATGTTAGGAACCAAACCTGTACTTGCAGAAAGTGGGAATTAATGGGAATACCTTGCAGGCATGCAATTGCAACTCTGAATGAAATGAGCAAAGACCCTGAGGCTGAGCTTGACATTTACAAGTGGGTACACAAGGTGTATTGGCTAGAGACATGGCAAAAAGCTTATTCATTTAAGGTGGAACCAATTAAAGGGAGACCCATGTGGCCTAAAAGTAATTGTCCAACAAAGCTAATCCCTCCTCCACATCACACTCAGGTGGGAAGGCCTAAGAAAAAAAGAAGACAAAGTGAGGGTGAAAGGTTAAGCAAAAGGCAGAAGGCAAGTGAAGGTGATGGAGTCAATGAGATGCAAGGAGAAAATTCCCAAGGGCCAAGAAATGATGGAGTGCAGAAGCTATCAAGGAAACATGTTAGTGTTACTTGTAGCAAATGCAAGAATAAAGGACACAACTCTAGGACCTGTAAAGGGCAAGGAGGGAATCAATCTAAGAAGTGATTGTGGTTATTTGTTGTGGTGCAATGACTATTTAGTTTCTTGTTGTTAAAAACTGTTTGTTTTTGAAAACTTTAGTTATGGTTTGATGATGTGGTTATGTATGGTGCACAGACACTTGTATGCTTAACTTGGTAATGGTTTTTGGTTCCACTCATGTGGTTAATGGAATGTTCATTTTGGTAAATTTATGACATGTATTTTGGTAATGTACTTTTGTTACATTTTGGTTCTATTTATGTGCTTATATCTGACAACTGATACACATTTTGAACACAACTGATACACATTTTGGAATTCATTACAAACATGATGAAGTCAAATTACAACAAAATTATACCATTTTTACCCTGCATCACTTGATCAACAAAAATCCCCACATTTGCCTAACCCTATCCCTTACATAGACCAAGTACTAAAGATAACAATCACAAACATAAACCAACTTGCACATAAATACATCTTCAGCTTGAAACCTTCATCCTTCAATGCATCACACCTTGCCTCCAACATGTTGTTCCTGCTCAAAAGTCCATTGCACTGTTCCTGTAACATGTTGATACTTCTTACCAGCCCATTACATCTTTCCTCCAATGTATTTATGTTTCTTAGAAGACCAGGTATGATGGTTTTACTCCTAGCACAAATAGGTGGGTCAACCCACCCGATAAACCCACAAACAGAATCCTTAGTAGGGCAAGCATAAAACCTCCTGCCGGGATTCAGTGGTGTCCAAGACGTTTTCACCAAAGCAAGCTTTCCATAAAAACAAACCACCATTGTTCGATTGCAAGTCAGGAAAGGAGAAATGGAAGATAATAGTCGTTGGGGAAGAACAGTTAAGAACGTTGGGGAAGAAGATTTGTTGGGGAAGAAGCTGGGAAAAGAAAACGATATATAAAGGATGTTTTATTTTTCCATATGCAAAAATGGTCCCTATAAGTAAAAGGATAGAAATACCCTCACGTGCAAGGCACATGAGGGGGTTAACGGATTTTTTTAACGGGTGTTAAGTATAGGGACCATTCTCACAAACAAACTAGTCCAAAAGGACCACAAAACCAAAAAACTCGTGGTTTGGACTTTTTTCCTGAAAAAATGCAAACCACAGGGACCATTTTTGCAATTTTGTCTATTATTAAAATATTAAAGTTGTATTAAAATTGTAAAAGTTATAAAACTAACCAAAATAGTATTAAACAATTCAAAAAGTTGTTTTTGTGTGATGAATAGTGTTACATCAAATATAGAGGTTACTATTTAATTTTATCATTTTTGTGTTGAGTTTAGTGGTCCATTGAAACACATTTTTACACCAAAACACTATTTTTGTGTATCCATTGGAGTTGGTCTTAATTTTTTAAGGATTGTTTAATCAGAATTATTAAGATTTGAAGTTTTAATATGTTTGAATTTCTATGAATGTGTGAAATTTTAAGATCTAAATATTTAACATACTGCTTGGTTAGAACGTCTAAATTATTGTGCTGAATGATAAACATGATCATTTTGCCCTTTTGTTTAAAAAGTAATAATTAATACTAATAAAACCATCAAAAGTTTGAGAAATTCACATTTACATATAAACGTTTTACCAACATTTAATCCACTACATATGTTCACGGCTTCAAAATAAAAATTCACCAAAATTTCAACATTAGGGCTTGCATTAAACAATAAATAATCTCTTATAAATTCAGCTTATAAATAAATGTTTGCATTCACTAAAAACTTCACATCCAACAAATGAACAAACATACTATCTTTCATTATTTTATTCTTACCTCAAAACTCCAGCTTTCAATCTTTGACTCTGACCTATTCAACACATCAAGTAAAGTGATGAGGAACTCCTATGTGAATTCCTTTTATTACTCATCCCAAATTTGAAATAACTTATGTCACGACTAGTATTCAAGGTATCCCTAGAATCTAAAATGACATCTTAAGCATTACAATCAATGAACAACAATAAGAAATTAAGAAAACAAAGGCTTCATAACGGTGGCTACAAGGTATGAAAGCTGACAATATCTTGAAAGAATCATATTCCTTCAGCCATTTCATTCCAATTCCATGGAGCAAAATAAACAATTCTTTTTTTAGTTCGAATAGAATGACACATTCCATTCTTTCCATACCATTTGATCATACCAATTGTTCAAAAATAACATTGTGTGTTGGAAATATGTAGTTGTTTCACCTAGATCTCTTTTTGTATGTTCCGAGAGGAAGTTTAGTCCGAATTCTGCTAGCTATAGCAACAAAGATATAAGTTAGAGCGATTCTGGGGAGTCCCTGAAACCTCTCCGATGAGATACTAAGTATTGAGCGGTGTGAAATTTAAGAAAACTAGCTTAAATACAAATTGAGGTTGATTAGTGTACATTTACTGTCCACATGATTTTTCTTTATAGGCAAATTATATGGCTTTGCACGTTTGTCTTTTGCCCGAGGGCACGCTAATGGGATTGACAATCAGAAACAGGCGGGCTCCTTACCTTAGTCGAGCCCTTAGGGTAGAGTCTTCCGGGTCTCTTCGTTTCGAGGTTGAATTGGAGAAACCCTTTGGATTTCCACATACGTCATTAAGCATCCTTAGTTTTGACTTGGTTCTTGAATTGAGTTAAAATTAATATTTCAAGACGACCTCGTTTCGAGAACTTATCCTCATTGGTGATGATTACACTAGACCACGACATTTAATGGTTATCTTTTCTCTGACTTCCCGTATCCCTATAATGTATCGTGTTCTCCCTTGACCCTTTAAAAGAGGGATAATTTGACTTCTCCTTTGGTTTTCTTTCATCTCCTATTTTGCTATTTTTCTTCATCGAGAATTCATAAAAAAATTCATGGGAAAAGCTCGTTAAATCAATCCCTTCCTCTGTTGGTTCTAATTTTCTCTATTAGATCATAAAATCGTATAGGATTTCATAAGAGTTCCTTCCTTCGGTGGTTCCTCCAGATTCTTCCATTCGAGATATCGGGGATCGTCAAGTGGGAGTTTACCTTCAATTTCTTATTGTCAGTTTAAGGTTTTTGGCACCCTCATTTATTGGTGATGTGTGTCATGCCTACAAGCTTCACATCACTCAAGTGATCCCCAATAGTGTAACGTCCCAAAATTGTAGACCAAAATTTTTGTTTTTGATATAACGATTCGTAAAACAATTTATAGAAAACAACATCAAGTTATTTCATTTCACAAAAACCATAGATCATATGTCTCAAAATCATGTCATAAGGTAGTAACAATGTCAGAGTACAAATCCCAAGAATCTCATATGCGGAAAATCGTGTGTATGATACGCTGCTACCGTGTCGGCTCCTTTCCCTTCAAAGAAGAAGGATCTGAAACAAAAACTAAAAACCGTAAGCACAAAGCTTAGTGAGTTCCCCCATCATACCACATACCATACAACATACATACTGTGTAACATATCCGGGTACTGGACTACCACTTCGGTCTCTTTCAACCGGTAACTGCCTAACATATCAGGGTATTGTCCTACCCCTTCGGTACTGTCGACCGGTACCTAGCCTAGCATATCAGGGTGTTGGCCTACCCATTCGGTCCTTTCGACTGGTACCTTGCCTAGCATATCAGGGTGTTGGCCCACCCCTTCAGTCCTTTCGACCGATATCGGGGACTATTTCACCCCTAGTTCTACCATATAGCATCCTAGTGCATAAACATATAAGTCATATACTACCTAGCTTATCCGGGTGTTGGCATAAACTTGTCGAGTTCCATGATCCATAAAACCCTGAAATCTCAATCTTACTATTCGAGTTCTTTCATGAATTCGTCGAGTTCCATAACCCATAAAACCCTGGAATCACAATCCTACTCGTCGAGTTCTTTCATGAACTCGTCTAGTTCCCCTTCATACAGATTCGGGACATTTCACTCACAACTCGCCAAGTTCCTCCTTGAACTCATCGAGTTCTTCAATTGTCAAACCCTAAAACATGTCCAACTCGCTGAGTCATCTCCTAAACTCGACGAGTTTGCCCAAAAACAGAAAAGGTAGGGGAACCACGATCCAACTCGTCGAGTTACATGAACAACTCGTCGACTCCCCCATAGTCTAAATCCATTCAGTCGTTTACAGTTGGTTTCAATGCTTCTAAACCACATATCTAGCCTCATAGGGTCGATATATCACATAAAGTTACTAACTTTACGTTCATGCATGGTGCCATGATGCTAATAACACCAAAACTCAACTCCTAAAGAGACCTAAGGCATGGAGAAGGGCCAAGACTCAATAAAGTTGGCAACTTTGAGTCTCACAAGGTCACGGACATCTAGATCTGAAGTCATAACTCCAAAACATGCTTACATCTATGAATGGTTCCAAAATAGGCTCCTTAAGTCCCTAATCTACTCCATGAAGAGATCTAGTAAATGAATAGTCAAGGTATAGACTTTATACCTCAATAAGGATGCTCTGACAAAGAAATATCTGGATCTAAGGCTTCTTCCTTCAACCAAGCACTTCTAGCTTCCACTCCTTCAAGGAAATACCAAAGAATCACTCTCTTTTCACTCACACACACACACTCAAAAGGCTCAAGATCACGAATTAGGGTTTTGTCGGACTGGGGAAGGCGATGAGGGAGGCCACAATGAAGTGTTAAGGTGCTTAAATAGGGTGCAAACCCTGGAAATTAGGGTTTCACTCTGGAAACCCTACTTGTTGAGTTGAGGCTTCTTAACTCGTCGAGTAGACTTCAAGTCCCGCGTCCAAAAATCTGTTTCTACTCGACGAGTTTGGGGCCTCCAACTCATCAAGTCCCTTTGCAAAAATAAATAATATGGTTTAAAATACATACTAGGATCCATGCGTTACAAATCTCCCCCACTTATTTTAGAATTCATCCTCGAAGTATGTTGCGTCTAGGAAAAGCTCGGGGTAGTGCTCCCTTATCTCGTCCTCCGACTCCCAGGTCCATTTTGAGCCATTGCGGTGCTGCCATTTCACCTTTACTAACTCGACCTTCTTGTTCCTCAGATCCATTGTCTTCCTGTCAAGGATGGCTACCAGTCGCTCGATGTATTTCAGGCTGTTGTCCACCTGAATATCGTCTAGAGGTACCACCGCAAAGTCATCTACCAGGCACTTCCGCAACTGTGAGATATGAAAGGTACTGTGGATCTGACTGAACTCGGCTGGCAGATCCAGCCTATGTGCCACCTTGCCCACCCGAGCTACAACCCTAAAAGGATCAATGTACTTGGGCCCCAACTTGTCCTGCTTCCTAAACCAGATGACACCTTTCCAATGTGAGACCTTCAGGAGAACCTATTGATGGGTTTTGGTCATAAGAACATCCTATGTGCTCATACAAACCCTAATGCTTGGATCTAGGTTTCTCTATTGTACATGCAAGTTATCCAAGACTATATAACCTAATTCTAGCATTCAAGTAATCATATTAACATGAGAATAGGTTTAAGATCATACCTTGATTGTTATGTAGCAATAACAATCTCAATTCCTCCTTGTATTGACTTTAGAAAGCTTAGAGTCACAAATGTCACTCCTCTAATGGTTCACAAACACCAAGAGCAAGAGGATGGAGGCTGCCCTAAAACGTGTGAAACCCTAGAAGGATGCTTAGTCACGTTTTTGGGTCATAAGGGATGTATATATAGTTAGGCTATTAGGGTTATCTAACAAGGAAACCCTAAATTGGATGCTTAAGCCCTAAGCAACCCATAGATTCCTTTCCTTAAGGCCTTGGACGATTTCCTCATGGGCTTTCCCATAGAATTCGTCCACTCCTTAATATAAGGCAATCCATAGCCCAAATTGCAATTATCTTATAATTACAATTCCAGTCCCTTAATTTTAATTAATCTCTTTTAGTCACAAAACTAATTACCAATTAATTCTTGACTAATATTAATTTAAACAATATGATTTCTCCTTTAATATATTATTCTCATAATATATTAATAAATCATATTTAATCCTTTCTCTCCATAATTCATCCTATCAAGTTGCTTTGGTGAAGGCAACCCAAAAGGACCATGCACCATCGGGTCAAGTACATACCAAAATAGTTATGGACTTAGACACTAATCCAACAGTCTCCCACTTGGATAAGTCTAATAACTATTACGCGTATGACTTCAGATCCTGATCTGCAATCGTAGCTTTCCAAAGCCGTTGTCAACTCTGATCCTATCAGATACGCGTGTCCTTTAGATAAGGGATCATATATTCCTCCATTCTAGATATCGTATGAGACATGATTTCAAACCATTCTCTTTGTACTATTTCTCGACTTCCGATTTATGACAACTGACTATTTGAACAAATCAAATTAGCCCTAGATCGGCCGAGCATTTACGTTTGTCATCACTAAATCATTGAGGGGCCCAAAGATATCGCTTTTATCCTACTTTGGATAAAAGGAACATATAAAATTTGATACAATGCTTGCTTGTACTCACTCACCGAATCACACACAATAATATGTTTTATGATACCAAGTTACTAGTGCGTTTACATATTATCAATGTGAAACTGATTTGCAAGATACAACTCACACATCTCGGTTTCAAGAATATAAGATGTTATCGTCTCACCAATCACTCGTGATACAATCCATGGAGTGATCTAAGTGAGCGTGGGTTTGATCCAATGCTCAAATTCATATTCATAAGCACTCATGAACGTTGCAGCAAACATTTGCTTATGTCTAATACTCTTTTAGACAATCCACACACCAATTCACGACAGTCTTCATTCATACCTACTTCCAACATATGAACGACTGTGGCCCGTTCGAATAACTTGACTGTTCTTAATCAATTAAGTTATTAAGGAAGTCAAAACATGCAAAGTGAAACACAAGAATAATACTAATCCCATATGGCCTCAAACCTTTGAGCATAAATAAAACACCTTTTATTTATCACCATATCGATTACTCATTATTTGTCGTTTCGGGTAATCAACTTCTTACTTGAATTATTACACTTGTCCCATGCTCTTAGCATGCACACAATGTTTACATATGGTTCTTACTTTTGCGAAATAGATCAAATTGAAGACATTTCCAATCATTCTCATTTCACAACCCCTAATCCATTTTATAAATGTAAGAATATCAATTCTTGTCACTTATAGAATATGCTAGATTCTAACATTTTATGCAACGATCCTTTTGTAATATCACTGCACCAAAGTCACAAAGACTATTGCCAATGAAATTACAAAGTCCTCTATCGGAGATTGTTACAAGACAATTCCATAGATGTGATGTCTCTCACTCAAAGTATATTCCTTTGAACATCCTTTTGCATAAAAGTTTCTAATCTAGACATAGATTTTCAATATTCAATTCCTAATATGGACAACTTTCCATACTTACCATATGACAACTCATTCTTAATAGAATCTTATCTATTCATTATAATGTCGATATGGTCCATATAATATGGAAACATTTCCATATTTTCCAATACTATACTTCCAACTACTCACAAGCGATCAATCCTCGGTGAACTTTGGATTGTCCTTTGATAGTTGTTTAATTATTTTGGTCAAAAAAACCGATTCTAGTCCTTTTCCCCTCTAAATGCGCTAAACATTTGGAAAATTTTAGAATGGTCAAATATTATAGCATTTGCAATCGATCTTGTACCCGAAGCGTATGGGACACGATGCAAAATGTCTTACATAAAGATTTGATACTTTATCAATCTTTTGCCATAATGTTTTATTTGCTATGTTCTCAAAATTCGAATTGTGAAGAGGAATGCCGTAATCATAATCGAAATTTTAAGAACACACTATGTACTTTTGACTAAATTTATTAACATTCCACAACCTAAGCCTTTAGATTTGAAATGAAGCATAATATTCTCTCCCTTAATTATAGCAAAACAACTATTCCATCCTTACAACTTTGCAAACAATGACTCTTGTTTTCTATAATTAATATTACCAACTTGCAATACCTTCCTTAATAATCATACAATCATAACATTTATGCTCCCACTATCATGATGATTATTATAAAATATAACACTTATGCTCCCACTAGCTTCGACATGTATTTATAAACATCTTAACTTTCAGAAAAAAATACCTATTGAATTTCTTAAGTCCATGTTTCTAATACTTAGTGCTTTGATAATCTTTTATCAAGGCTTCTTATACACTTTTGCCTTAGATAGTTCATATGTGTGTCTAAACAATTAAGACTAATTGCCAAAGCTCACATTTTAAATTATGGAAAGGGATACCGTAACCATAATCGAATTCGAGAATTCAATTTTACAATCATTATCTTTTTAAAATCTTTCTTAGTGAAAGAATTTCCTCACAATCATTTTCATGAAGGAGGAAATCTTATGACACTTAGATTTAAATAGTGTATGTGTTCCTATCCATGTGAATTTGTTAAAACCAAAGTTTACGACAAATTCAAACTCATATGGACCGAACTTTCTTAATCTTGATTTCTTGTCTTATGGTAGCACAGCTGCCCACCATGTCTTCCAAGTAGTTAAGCAGTTCACCTTTGTCTATCAAGGTACTTTCCATTGATCAAGGTCCTTGCCTTTTGTTCATGCAAATGAGAACTCATAGGACTCATATGCACAATTAACTCAATTGGAATGGCATAGAAAACAAAATAGTGTCAACACGATAGGTTGTAAACCTCAACTCGTGTGCTAGTGATGATCGATAAGGTTTATTTGATTTGTTCTTGAAACCTTTCAAGACCATTAAGACTCCCTCCTTGACATATAAGATTCTCTTGTCAATAAACATTTCTTGACAACCAAATACTCAAGAGTTAGTGTAGTTTTTATCATAACACTTCATAAAATGGTCCTGGTTGGTCTTTGTCTTATCCAAGACATCACAACTTTCCACATTTGATGAATGTTAAAAACCTTCTTAATACTTGTCACTTATTGCCACAATCTTAACTTTAAGACTTGTTATTGGAACGAAGTATGATTGACTTTTTGATTTAACCATTTCTTCAATTCTTGATTCCTCTTCTTAGACATACAATTGTACTAAGACTCACTTAGATGATCAATTGAGATATGGTTCTTAATCATAAAGACATATCATAAAGCATAAAAGGTACTGTCCCTTCTTCTTAGAATGGAGAAACTTTTATCTTTCTGCCTACTTGATTCTTCTTATTCGTTTTGCTATTGATTTAAACCTTTTTAATCAATTCCGAATTACACTTAATCTTATAAGTATAATCATATTTACTAAACCTTTAGTAAATCATGACGAATATCTTTGTTACTCTTATGGTGGACTTGATCAACACGCAACGTTGTGTACTCGATCTCCTAGTCCTTCACTTGACACTTTGTCAATGAATTAGTCTAATTTCCAAATATGAAATTTCTCATTCATCATGCAACCAAGTTGCGTGATTCCAAATTTCTGTCCAATTGAAACTTGGGCGATGAGAAACTCTCCCTATTTGGTAAATTCTCGACTTTTCCATAAACACCATAAATAAGAATCATATCCATTTGTTGTAGAAATATGCAAACACCAATTTTCATAACGATTTCATTGCAAGGAAATAAAGAAATAAATAAATAAGTCAAATGAAAATTTATTTTATTTATAAAAGCAGCGGAAAACATTTGTCCTTACAATGCAAAATCCATTGAAAACTATTTATTTCAAAAGGAAAATTTCTAACAACTCTATCATAACTATCTCAGCTCAAAATCTAATCTTCAAATTCATGCGCTCGAGATCCATTTCTTCGTGATTAGACTCATCTTGCTCTATTTCATCAAGCTTCCTCTCATTTCATCGATCATACAAAACATTCAAATGCAATCTTATCACATTATGTATCATGAATCAACGAATAGGAACTTAATCGAGTTAGATAGTGGATTTTGCCTGAAGCGCAGCCATACACTTTGACTCTCCTATCTTCTGGACTCTTCAGGCTCTTTGGGCAGACTTGTATCCAACGCCCTTTCTTTTGGCAGCAAACGCAGGTCGCTTCTCCTAGAACGTCCTCGGAAGCATGATCGGTTGACTTTCCCAACAAATACGCTACATTGCTTCGCCAAATCATTTATGATTCAGCAGCAATGAGCATGTAAGTTAGGTCAATGAGGTTGTCGTCATGATCCATCATATAATATTTTCTTTTGAACTCATTATATGATTCAGGGAGTGACTGCAGAACCCAGTTCACAGCCAACTCATCGGGAAATGACACACCCAACATAATGAACCTATCGATGTGTGATTTCATTCTTAGAATGTGGGTACACACGGGTTGACCATCTTCATGTTTCATTTCCAATAGGGCTTTAGTGATATTGAACCTTTCAATTCTTTGATCTTGTGTTTTAGGGAGAACAATTTGAGGAGGTGGAGGAAGTGAAGCATGATTTCATGTTCCTTGATCGAATTGTGGAATACCATCTTCATGTGGAATGCTTGTTCCACGGGATTTGGGAAGACCATAGTTGTCAAACTTAGATATCTACAAAACGGGAGAAACAAATTCAAGTTAGTTGATTAATTGAGTCCTTAGTAAATCACCCAAATGAGATACTAAGGCTAGGACCCAACACAATATTCCACAACTCGGGAGAGGGATGTTGTAACCCTAATTGCAGAATATTTGAAGGTAAGTGAATGACGATTCACTAATTTCCACCATGAAAAAACGAAAAAGAAATTTAGGTTTTAAATCTATGAAAACTCCTAGATCCTTTAAGATTCATTGAACATTTCAATGGCATGTTTAAATCTCAATATGCCCCTCTTGTTTGTGACTGGGATGCCGAGGATCACAAAGCGGGTGTGAATAACCATGCAAATTTACATGGTGCCCTCACATGTTACAGTCACCTATTCGATGTGCCGGTAGACCACACACGCTCCACCGAACTATGACAAACATTGAGTCACGCTTTGCTACCTTTTCTTAGAATCATTTAGTGTGCCGGTAAACCACACACGCTGTGACATCCCCATTTTCACGGCCAGAAAAGACCGATTTGTTTATGCTTTGTTTTATAAAATCAGAGTAATCTTTTAAAGAAAACGGTTGCGGAATTTGTTCCCAAAACAAGATATGATGATAACTTATCAAAACATTTCTCAAAGACAATGTATTTTCATTTAATAATAAAACATCGGGATGTCATGTTCCGTTACAGACATATAAGCATAAACAGAACTTACATTCAATTACACTAATGATTTACATCTCCTTTAATCTCTCAGTGCAAAGCAGCTTCGTATCGATACCTGTGATACAATTAAAATGAGTGGGTCAGGCTTGGGAGCCTGGTGAGCATATAGGGTTTTCAACCCACAATATTATATCATATATATATATATATATATATATATATATATATATTAAATCATCAAACAATCAACCCAATTACCCATCCCCGTTATCTCCATTTATTTCTTAAGTACCTTCCCTAAGGAATTATCCTAAGGGTCATCTCCTACATCGTATTTACCTCTCATCTCCTTACATCAGATTTCCTTGTATCTTTGTTCCTAAGGACTTTTTCCTAAGGATCATCGCATGAATACGTAGTCACAACATCGCCTGGACTAGTAAGTCATAATAAGGGTTAGACTATCATCGCATGAATACATAGCCACAACATCGCCTGGACTCGTAATTCATAGTAAGGGTTAGTCTATCATCGCATGAATACGTAGCCACAACATCGCCTGGACTCGTAATTCATAGTAAGGGTTAGAGTATCATCGCATGAATACGTAGCCACAACATCGCCTCGACTCGTAATTCATCACCTACAGGGTGTTTCCACGGGGTCATCTAGAATAGTCCGTGGTTGCCATCTATACTCTGGTAGATGACTACATCGCCAAATTGCCACCTCGCCGGTCAAGGTTATGGTATCTCCTCTCATCTCACATCACCTATTTCTCATCACCTTTCTATCACCACCTATTTCTCATCACATAATTATCATCACCTATTTCTCATCACCTAATTATCATCACATATCATCTAATTCATCTACCCATGTTCTACCCAACATATTTGTAGATATAAAATACATATACATATTAAATCATTTAATACCTATATAAAACATCCATTCCAGACTTATCTCAAATAAACAACAATATATAAACACATAGCACGTATTTCATAGCAAATACTTAATATATATATATATATATATATATATATATATATATATGTTTGAAGAAAGTGATCACATACTCACACGTATAAACAACAATATATATACACATAGCACGTATTTCATTGCAAATACTTTATATATATATATATATATATATATATATATATATATATGTTTGAAGAAAGTGATCACATACTCACACGTATAAGCAACTTTATATTATACACATAACACGTATTTCGTATAAAATACTTCATAATTATGTGTTAGAAGAAAGTAACTACACACTCACTTGATCAGAAGATGATCGGACAGCACTACGGCTTGTAGAAGTAGTATTCTTCGGTAGATCTGGAAGATCTTCACAAAACGATGCAAAAACATGAGAAAACGGGAAGAAATGAGCAAAGAAGTCGGTTGCCATCGACACCCTTTTATAGGGGGCTGGAAGACCATTTACGCTGGGCGTAACTTCACATTACGTTGGGCGTAACGGTGACTCCCCCCATGGATAATATCGGTTAATTTATAATTAAATTAAATATCGAAAATATTTAATAAACTTCAAAAATTCATAACATCCTCATACGAACTCCGTTTTCGACGTTCTTTATATCCCCGCGTAGGTGAGACTACCCTCTACAACTTTTTTTTAGACTCCGTCGGCTAATTTTGATTTTATTTTTAGTATTTATTTTTAGTAGGCCGGGACAGGAAAACTCCGTTATAAAATCATAACTTCTTTATCCGACTTCCGTTTTCGCCTATCTTTTTATTGTTTTATTCCTATTAATGAGACCTTCGATTCTCATTTAGATTGTTTCGGCTAAAAAGCGCTCGGTCTCAAATCGAGTATTTGGGCTGCATACCGCTAAGTCGAAACTTAGAAAAATCATAACTTCCTCATACGAAGTCAGATTTGGACGTTCTTTTTATGCACGCTCATGGTTTAATGAAATCTACGGCTTTCGTTTAGATTGCTAAGACTAAATATCGCTCTAACATAAATTCACTATTTACGTCGCGCTGTGTCGTGCCGGTTCTGTCGCGAAACTTCGACAGGTCATAACTTCTTCGTTATAACTCGGATTTCGGCGTTCTTTATATGCACGGAAACCTTGTAACATATTCTATAACTTAGTTAAGATTATTACTTCAAAATAATCTTCCATAAAAAAGTCATTTTTGACGCTTAACGTCTCTAATTGACTAGCCCGGATCTACGGGCGTTGCACACGCTCCACTAACGTCTTCGCAAGGGCACAAAGTGTCATTTCATGGAATTGCATCAACTCACTTTGCCTAAGTAACTAAGATTGGGAATTTGAAAAACATTTAGTTACTTTTGTACTTCATCATACTTATAATGGAAGGTTTCGTCCTATCCTACCCGTTCGGCTAACGACCCTCCACTAGTCAAGAGTGCGGTGGGTAAGAGTGGATACCCATTCAATCGCCATATTATAGGTAATTTCCTTAAACAACCCTTATAGACCAGTTTCGTGAATGAGGCCTACTAACGATAAGACTGACTTTTACTCATACATATATATAATGTTAGACTTTTAATGTTATATATAGTATATGGGTGTATTTTACACTTTTAAAATACTAGGTGTTCAAATTTAACATTTATACTTTTAATTCAATTAAATTGTAAACCTAAACTTTTATGGATTTATTAAACCTCTTTTAATTATACACCTTAATTAATTAATAAAACCACAAGGGTGTGATTTGAACTTTTCAAAATATTACTAGGGTTTTAGAATTTAACATTCCGAATTAAACCTTTTAATCAACTTTTAAATTCCAAAACTTGAGGGCAAGTTTTGAAACATTTCAAAACATTAGGGTTAGAATTTAAATATACATCAAAATTAAACTTTTAATCAAAATTTAAATTCTAAAACTTGAGGGCAAGTTTTGAAATCTTTTTCAAAACATTAGGGTTTCAACCATTTAAATTTCAAAACAACAAAACTTTTGGGTTCAAATTTAAACTATAAAACCTAAAGGGGAAAATATGAAACTTTTCATAACAACAAGGATCAAATAACAAATAATCCTAATTAACATTTAATCACATAATTATCCATATTTGATTTATTTAATGATTTCTTGCAAAACAATTTACCAATTTAATTAAAATAATTAATCAATTATCACATAAGGAAACAAATATTTTATTAATTGATAAATATCTTCAATTAGATCAAGAACATACTCAAATATGTCAAAAAAAAAAAACAGATTTATATTGATCTAATATGATAAGGCAAGTATCCTCAAGCAAAAACAACAAGAAATCCCGTTTTTCCTTCTTTCTGACCGACTAACTCGTCGAGTCAGGCATGGACTCGTCGAGTCTGCATGGACTCAGGGAGTTCAGCCCCCAGAAACCCAAAATTTCAATTTTTAAGCTTGAACAAACAAACAAAGCATCAATACAATAGAAACCAATCAAGGCTCTGATACCACTGATGGGTTTTGGTCATAAGAACATCCTATGTACTTATACAAACCCTAATGTTTGGATCTAGGTTTCTCTATTGTACATGCAAGTTATCCAAGACTATATACCGTAATTCTAGCATTCAAGTAATCATATTAACATGAGAATAGGTTTAAGATCATACCTTGATTGTTATGTAGCAATAACAATCTCAATTCCTCCGTGTATTGACTTTAGAAAGCTTAGAGTCACAAATGTCACTCCTCTAATAGTTCATAAACACCAAGAGCAAGAGGATGAAGAGGAGAGAGGATGGAGGCTGCCCTAAAACGTGTGAGACCCTAGAAGGATGCTTAGCCATGTTTTTGGGTCATAAGGGATGTATATATAGTTAGGCTATTAGGATTATCTAACAAGGAAACCCTAAATTGGATGCTTAAGCCCTAAGCAACCCATATATTCCTTTCCTTAAGGCCTTGGATGATTTCCTCATGGGCTTTCCCATAGAATTCGTCCACTCCTTAATATAAGGCAATCCATAGCCCAAATTGCAATTATCTTATAATTACAATTCCAGTCCCTTAAGTTTAAATAATCTCTTTTAGTCACAAAACTAATTACCAATTAATTCTTGACTAATATTAATTTAAACAATATGATTTCTCCTTTAATATATTATTCTCATCATATATTAATAAATCATATTTAATCCTTTCTCTCCATAATTCATCCTATCAAGTTGCTTTGGTGAAGGCAACCCAAAAGGACCATGCATCATCGGGTTAAGTACATACCAAAATAGTTATGGACTTAGACACTAATCCAACACCTATGTCCGACTTGGAACTCCAGGTCCAATCAACGTCTGTCAGTGTAGCTCTTTTGCCGACTCTGAGCAGTCTAAAGCCTACTCCGGACCTGTTGGATCGTATCTATTGTCTTGAGTACCACTTCGGTACTCCTTATAATCCTCTGTCCAACCTCACCCCAGTATATCGGGGTTCTGCACTTCCTCCCATATAACATATCGAAGGGAGTACGGTCGATACTCGCATGATAGCTATTATTATAAGAAAACTCTGCCAAGGGAAGGTAGGTATCCCAGCTACCACCAAAGTCTAGGACGTATGCCCACAACATATCAGCCAGAGTCTGGATGGTCCGCTCACTTTGACCATCTGTCTGTGGGTGAAAAGTCGTGCTAAAGTGCAAACGAGTACCCAACTTGTCATGAAACTTCTTCTAAAATCTGGAAGTGAACCATACATCTCTATCAGAAATCAAGGAGACTAGTACTCCGTGTCGAGCTACTACCTTTCTGATGTAGATTTCAGCCAATTTCTCAGCCGAAATACTCTCTTGGATCGGAATGAAGTGGGCACTCTTGGTCAACCGATCCACGATGACCCATATTGAATCCACTCCCCGTGCGGTCCTGGGAAGTTTCATGATGAAATCCATAGCAATATCCTCCCACTTCCACACGCTGTGAGGCCTCTGGAGCTCTGCTTGACCTTCCTGCAAGTCATGCATCTTTCAACGTACCATGCTACATCCCGCTTCATGCAGGGCCACCAATAATCAGGGCGAAGATCTATGTACATCTTTGTCGCCCCAAAATGGATGGAAAATATGGACTTGTGGGCCTCATCGTTAGACTGCGAGGTGAGTCTCCTCACTGTGTCCATGGGTCAAAGGCACCAATTTTGGCCCATTATTTTATTATATAGAATGCTAGCTATCATATGACTTTTATATATGTTTGTATGATCGGGTTGAAATAAACCCCACGATGGGGCCCATTATTATATGATCGAGTTGAAATAAACCCCAAGGTGGGGGCCATTATTGTATGATCAGGATAAAATAAACCCCATGGTGGGGCCCAATATTGTATGATCGGGTTTAAATAAATCCTAAGGCGAGGGCCCAAGGTTGGGCCCATATTTGTTTATTAGGTTGGAATATACCCCAGGGCTAGGCCTAGTAGTATGTTTGGTATGTGGTGGTTCGGGGAACTCATTAAGCTTTATGCCTATAGTTTATGTTTATGATTTCATGTACTTCTGGTACAAAAAGGAAGAGCTCGACGTGATGGTACATCATCCTCCCCTCATGATTTACGCACTTTTTGGGATACTATTACTCTGATGTTTTGGATATTATACATTGTTATCGACTTGGGTCTATTTGTCGATTAAAATTATTGATTTTTTAAATGAAAATTTTGTATCGCAGTTTTTGGGATGTTACAAGTTGGTATTAGAGCCTTGGTTTGATGGATTCGGGCACACTTTTGGGTGTGTCATAACTCAAACTGAGGAAATGATAAATTTATTTTTAAATGAAAATTTTGTATCGTAGTTTTTGGGATGTTACAAGTTCGTATTAGAGCCTTGGTTTAAGGGATTCGGGCACACTTTCGGGTGTGTCATAACTCAAACTGAGGAAATGATGATCTTTTCAAAAGAAAAATAAATTGAAATTCTAAAAATATTTTTAATAAGTAAAAAGGGTTACGATGTGTGCAATCAGCCGAGCTCACGTAAGTGGTTCCCAAATTACCCATATCTATGTAATATGATGAATATGCTTGATATGTGAATTTAATTCTAGATTAAGGCTAAGGGAACCTTTAGGAATCATATGGTAGAATTACCTGATTTGTGTGATGCCTTGTACCCTAGGAGGATTGGATGTTATGTATTACTTGGTATTAATATCGACTCTGTTAATTGCTAATTATATGCTTTTAAAGTTGTATACGATTAGGATCACATAGCCTTAGAATGACCGATTTAGCCTAATTTCCTAATCCTTGTTTGGTTGTGGACTTAAGGTAGAATCATCATTTGACAGTTTATGTGATTCCATTTTTGTGTATAACTTGCATGCATAAGGCAATCGACGATGTTGATTGAGGTTCTCGGCATTGCGAGCAGTTAAGTGGGAACTCCTAGAAGAGTCTAGGATATGTATCTTTTTTAGCCTAGGATTAGTATATAGATTTAGCGTGATAACTTATAGGAATTAGGGTGACTCTTGAGAAAGGTATGAATAGGTGTCAAAGGTAGTATTGGGCTCGTACTACTAGAAGTACATGATCTATACTCGAGACAAGGACGTACATGGGGACTCAATGAAGACCTGTATTGTGTGAGTTCCCTTGAGTTTATGTTGATCGTTTATATATTTGTGTAACGCCCGTAGATCCGGGCTAGTTAATTTAGAGATAATAGGGGTCGAAAATGACTTTTCAACAAAAGATTATTTAGAATTAATAATCTTAACCAAGTTGTAGAATATGTCTCAATGGTTTTGTACATATAAAGAGCGCCGAAATCCAAGTTATAACGAAGAAGTTATGACCCGTCGAAGTTTAGCGACGGAACCGATACGGCATCGTGAAGACGAAAAAAGTGAATTTATGATAGAGCTTCTTTTAGCCTTAGTAATCTAAATGAAATTCGTAGAATATGTTAACCTAAGAGCGTCCATAAAAAGAACGCCCAAATCTGACTTTTTATGAGGAAGTTATGATTTTTCGAAGTTTCGGCTTAGCGGTGTACAGCCCGAAGTTCAAGTATTAGATCGAGTGGCTTTTAGCTGACTCAACCTAAACGAGAATTAAAAATCTCATTATTAGTAGCGTAACGATAAAAAGACAGATGGAAATGGACATCGGATGAAGAAGTTATGAGATTTTAACGGACCAATCCTGTCCCGACCTGTTAAAAATATAACTTTAAAAATAAAGTCAAAATTAGCCAACGGAGTCTAAACGAAAGTTGTAGAGTACGTCTCCACCTACGCGTGGATATAAAGAACGTCAAAAACGGAGTTCGTATGTACGAGTTACAAATTATAATAGCATATTTACGTATTAAAATAAAGTATAAATGATATATACGTACACACACACACACACACACACATATATATATATATATATATATCATTAGAAAGGTATCGACGATGCGGTCATTATAAAACTAATGTTGAGTTCTTTCGACATTATTTTAGTACAAATATCATTAAATCCATTTAAAATAGTATTATAGAGGGGTGTGTAGTTGTTTATATAACTAAAAGGTCATTAAGTAATTATGGATGGTAGTTTTTGAAAATTCAATTAGTATAAATGAGAACCTTGGGCTCTCATATTTCTTTCATCATTCTCTTGATTCAAGAGTCTTTCTCTCCTTATCCCCCAAGCATTTCGGTCCCTCGTGATTCGACTTCTCTTTCTGTAGTTTTTAGTATAGTAAGGTGAGCGCTGAAGCGTTGCACGAATCTTTCTTAGAAAGATTCAACGACGAAGTTCTGCACCTGCAGAGTCCGACTCCTAGCTAAAATCCCCTTGTAAGTAAGTTATGCTTACACTATTTTAATATAGCTTATATTTAAAATTAATATTGTTATTATGAACTTATAATAAATATTTGAGTTATTATTATGACTTATATAAGTGTCGTTATAATATCTTTTTAACTACTCGTGGTACGTGGAATCTGGTTTAAAGGGCCGCATAGGGTTGTTGGATTTCAGAAGTGCTATACGCCAAAATGGTCCCGCCCTCCGGTGTTTTATGTCTGGCCCCTGTCTGTACATAGTGGCTGGAAAGTATTGTTTAAACACTTATATAACAATAATAATAATAAGACTAATAATTAGTCACGGTAAATATTAAAATCTAGTGGTAATAATACTAGGTTTCATCGAAGGAAATTATTTTAAAGTAAACGAAGCGTTGTCCGAGTACCGATTCACCACATTCTCTGGTGAGTGCATAGTTACTTTCATCTTACACACACACACACACACACACACACATATATATATATATATATATATATGTATATATGAAGTATTTTATATAAATTATGTGTTATGTGTGCATATTCTCTGAATACTTGTTGTCTATGCTTGATGAACGATTTTATACATGTTTTAAATGATTTAAACTGTATATGTATTTTATATCTACGATAATGTTGGGGTAAAACGTGGATAGATGTAATAGATGGAGTATGAGTTGGATGATGAGTTGAGAGGTGAAATAGACCGTAAGGTGAGGATGAGAGGTGGACGATGTGAGAAGCCTTTTTTCCAAATGATGGCCCGTCATTCAGCAAAGTAAGGATGACAACCACATACTATTCTAGACAGTCTAGTGGAACACTAGCAGGCTCGCAACCTGTAGCTATTGTGAATGATGTGTTCACCCGGTGTACTCTAAACCTTGGCGACCATGCAGACTTGGTGCCTAAACCTTGGTGATCATGCAGACTTGATGCCTAAACCCTGGGGACTATGTAGACTTAGTGCCCGTTGTGTAAACCTTGGCGATCATGCAGACTTGATGCCTAACCGCTGGCGACTATGCAGACTTAGTGACTGTTGTGTAAACCGCGGCAACGATGGACTTCGTGCCGATTACTTAGGATGATCCTTAGGAATAAATCAACGAGGAATAGCTAATTCTTATGATAGATCCTTAAGAATAAAGAAGATAATAGGAATGGGTAATTGGGTTGATTGCTTAATTGTTTAAATATAATAATTATATTATTGTGGGTTGAAAACCCTATGTACTCACCAGGTTTCCCAACCTTACCCACTCAATTTATTTATATCACAGGTGTTGTTATGAAGTCACATTACACTGAGAGATTAAGGAGATATAAATCACTAGTGATAATGAATGGAAGTTCTGTTTATGCTTATGTTTCTATATTGACGATGACATCCCAAATGTTTTAAAATGAATAAAAATATTTTTTTCAAAAATGCTTTGATAACGTATTTATCATGTTTTACTGGGAACAAATTCCGCAATATTTTTATTAAAAGAGGTACTCTGATTTTCATAAAGCATAAACAAAATCGGTCTTTTCTGGCTGTGAAAATGGGGATGTCACAATTTGTCTCTTGTTAGTTTGAGTGTGGTGGTGATCACTCGAGGGGCAGGTTCTAGTTCTGGCTCTAGCATAAAATCAATTGATGAGAGCTTGTGCGAGTTCATTGTAGTCGAGGTTATTCGCATTATATTGGATGATACTCTTGTGATGTTCAATACTACCATCAAGGATGGGGTTATAGATCTTATGGATGAATTGCTCAGGTCCTTTTGAGCAGAGATTGTTGCGGGTTAGATAGGAGCACATAATCCCTCATTTCAGGAGTTCAAGGCTTGTAGATCTCCTGAGTTCTTTGGGGCTAAGGACCCCATCACTAGTCGACAATAGATCACTGACACGGAGAATTCTCAATGGACAAGTTTTTGTACTGAAGGAGAAAATGTGGGATTCGCATCCTGCCTGCTGAGGGACTGAGCACGTGACTTGAGAGATGAGGTTAGCCGAGTTGTAGGGTCTGCGATAGTGGTACTTATGACTTGGGAGGAGTTTGTTACGAGGTTCAAGAGGGATTTTGCACCAGCGATCGAGATGCAACCACTGGAAATGGAGTTCCAATACCTTCTCCAAACTACTAAGACTGTGGTGGGGATTACCACCAAGTTTCATGTAACACTCGGTTTTCAGATTTGCTTCGTTGCCTGGGGTTGCGACCCAGTCATCAGTTGTCATGAGGCTTAGGGCTTCGAGAAAGGAATGATTTATCCTATTTTGGAGGTAGTTTCCATGGTATAAGTGATCCAAGTATTCGATTGTGTCATCGGAAGCCAAGGGTATAATCTTAATTTGATATCTCGGTCTTTTATAGATTTTGGGTTTTGTTCGGGAGGTTTTAAGGACTGAGTATGTTGTTAGGATCGTAAGCCTTCTCGCCACCTTTTTTGTGGATATAAGGTTCGTTGGAAATGGGCCTAATATGAGGGAGTTATGGTATTTTGAAGTTATTAGCAATTCTAGTCGCTAATGGAAATAATTGGCAAGGCAGTCTCATGCATGCAAGGTGGCATGCGCATGAGTATGCCCATCGTAGTGTGGGACAAGTGAAACACAGGTTGGGAGACATATGCCCAACATATATTTAGGATCCTCAAAACCCTAATTTTAAGGGTTGGATCACTATTTAAGCACCTTAAGTCTATGGTGTGCACCTTTCTGTCATCCTCCAGTGTCTTAAACCCTAAATATCGAGTCATAGCTTCATCCAAGAGGGTTGTGTGCCTTGTATGTACATTTTGGGTGGATTTTAGTGTTTTTCAATAAGTGGTGGCTTGGTGCAAGGTGGTGGTTCAAGAAAAAGCTAGTGGACCTGAACTCCTTGCTTCATTTTCAGTTCATTGAAGGTAAAAAGCACTTAACTTGAACTTTAGAAGTTGATATCTATGATTATATGGTTCTTGGTCCCATTTTGACCTCTTAAGTGAGATATAGTGGTTGGACACCACTCTAGGAGCTTTAAGTTGCTACTCTTAGCATTTCTGAGGTTATAAGTCCAAAAAGTTGCCATCTTTAATGCTAGATATGGTCCATGCATGTTTTAGATGGATTAAGATGGGTATTTTCGGTTAAGTTGGTCATTGGGTCCCTTTGAGTCATGCAAATGCATAAAGGTTCAGATTTTATGCATTAAGAGCTTTATTTTGAGCTTCCCTGAAGTTTATGTGCAAAGTGATTAATTGGTTAAGTCACAAATAGAGTTTGAAATATCTGCGGTTATGCCATACGTAGCTAGAGGTACACCAACGTACTTCCTTTTGGTCGCGATCCAGGTTTCCTAGAGTATGCCCAACGTTCGTGGGCCCATTAGACTTGAACCTTTGGGATATCAAAGTATAATTTTTGGACTAGGAATTATTGGGTTTTGGGTAAGGCCCATATGGGGTTGGGCCCAATTAGGATAATTGGGTCATTAATGGGCTTTTATGGATCTGATAGTTTCAGGCCTTGCTGGTTTTTGGGCTTAGGGTTTGGTTGTGAGTCTATTTGTGCCGGGGGTAAAATGGCCATTTTACCGCAAGTTTGGATTATGGATCAAGGTTTGGAATTTAGTTGCTAATTGGATATTTTTTTTGGTGATTGTTAGTTTGGGAAATCGTCAGGGCAACAACTAGGGATTTCGTGCAGTGAGCTTCTGCCTTCGAGGTGAGTTTCCTCACTGTTCTATGGGTCAAATGCACCAATGCTAGCCCATTTGGTTTATATATTGTAGGAAGACCTGAGGGTTAGCCCTTGGAATTATATATAAAAGACCAGGAGGCGGCGCCTGGCACACTGTATGCTAAGTAGTTAAGTAGAGTAGATTGTATGCTAGTTGTATTTGTGATGCTTGCATGGAATACCTAGAGGTGGCTCCAGGCACTTGTCTGTAAGACCCATGGTTGTGGCCTCCAGCTTGGTAAGGAAGACCACGAGGCGGATCGTGGCATAATGGCAAGACTATGTGCGACACATATCACCTTTATTGATTATGATATATGAATGATATGTATGGCTCGTTGTTAGGTCCGAATCTGGATCTTTCACTAGTAATCAAATAATCACAAGTCGAGAATAATAGCAATAAGATGAATGAATTGAGCTTGCACACGATTAAACACTTGAACCGTCAGGTACAACTCAAAGACCGGCCGTAAAATCTAGAGCATCGAACCATACAAAAGACCAACTCCTAGACTATTTATACTTGCCAGGACCGTAAACATAGTTTGCTGCCGTAAACATGTTTACGGTCGTGAACAATACAAAATAAAAACCGACATAAAAGTGCAATTACAGACATAAGACCAAAAAAATCACATGCAAAGCCTAGCCCAAACCACTTCAATCTCCCCCTTGGTTTGGAGCAGGCTTGGATTTAGTCTTTGTCAACAACCAACACATCGGATCTCCCCATAGATCCATTCCATATTCTCTTATCGATAATTGTAGCCACCATCCTTGTATACTCCTTTGCAGCAGGCTCAAATAGCCCATTAGCAACAATAATCTGATGACTTGCAAGCTGATGAATGTCCCGCTCACCAAACTAGAGTAGATCCCTTTTGTCATACAAGCGAATGCAATCTTCTTTGAGCTTAATAACAGCAACATTTGATGTTTCATCATACACCTAATAATGCATAGAGTGTAGAGATCCATCAGGACAATTTTGAGGAACAGAGATGTGTTTGACTTGAGCAGTAGCAGGTCACATCACTACCCGAATAGGCTCGCTGGTTTCGGGATCAAAAACACGTTTGTGGACTTCAACAAAAGACTCCACAGTTTTCATTGATGGAAAACCCTTGGCCACTTGATCTTCCAAGAAAGATTTGAATTGGCTGGCTTTGGGATTTTTTGATGGATTTGAGAAGGGAGCTTTGTATAGCTCAATAAGATCAACCTTGGTAAAGGAGTGGAAATCATGAGCATCCTTGTATAATTCTTTATTCCCGCTCTTCCTTCTTACCATAAACATGTCCTACGTGTCATGAAATCCCCACGATATGATTCCTGACCTATCACCATATACGTCTCTGAAAGTTTGAGTGCTTAGGTCAGTGAAAGTTATGAGAGGCCTATCCCAAAGTGATTTATGATCCACACTTCTTTTAAAAAACGATTTGGTTTTGGGTAAGGCCCATATGGTGTTGGGCCCAATTAGGATAATTGGGTCATTAATGGGCTTTTATGGATCTTATAGTTTCAGGCCTTACTGGTTTTTGGGCTTAGGGTTTGGTTGTGAGTCTGTTTGTGCCAGGGGTAAAATGGTCATTTTACCACAGGTTTGGATTATGGATCACGGTTTGGAATTTAGTTGCTAATTGGATATTTTTTTGGTGATTGTTAGTTTGGGAAATCGTCAGGGAAACAACTAGGGATTTCGTGCAGTGAGCTTCTGCCTTCGAGGTGAGTTTCCTCACTGTTCTATGGGTCAAATGCATCAATGCTAGCCCATTTGGTTTATATATTGTAGGAAGGCCTGAGGGTTAGCCCTTGGCATTATATATAAAAGACCAGGAGGCGGCGCCTGGCACACTGTATGCTAAGTAGTTAAGTAGAGTAGATTGTATGCTACTTGTATTTGTGATGCTTGCATGGAATACCTGGAGGTGGCTCCAGGCACTTGTCTGTAAGACCCATGGTTGTGGCCCCCAGCTTGGTAAGGAAGACCACGAGGTGGATCGTGGCATAATGGCAAGACTATGTGCGACACATATCACCTTTATTGATTATGATATATGAATGATATGTATGGCTCGTTGTTATGTCCGAATCTGGATCTTTCACTAGTAATCAAATAATCACAAGTCGAGAATAATAGCAATAAGATGAATGAATTGAGCTTGCACACGATTAAACACTTGAACCGTCAGGTACAACTCAAAGACCGTCCGTAAAATCTAGAGCATCGAACCATACGAAAGACCAACTCCTAGACTATTTATACTTGCCGGGACAGTAAACATAGTTTGCTGCCGTAAACACGTTTACGGCCGTAAACGTGTTTACGATCGTGAACAGTACAAAATAAAAACCGACATAAATGTGTAATTACAGACATAAGACCAAAAAAAATCACATGCAAAGCCTAGCCCAAACCATTTACATGACCCTTCAATCTCCCCCTTGGTTTGGAGCAGGCTTGGATTTAGTCTTTGTCAACAACCAACACATCGGATCTCCCCATAGCTCCATTCCATATTCTCTTGTCGATAATTGTAGCCACCATCCTTGTATACTCCTTTGCAGCAGGCTCAAATAGCCCATTAGCAACAATAATCTGATGACTTGCAAGCTAATGAATGTCCCGCTCACCAAACTGGAGTAGATCCCTTTTGTCATACAAGCGAATGCAATCTTCTTTGAGCTTAATAACAGCAACATCTTATGTTTCATCATACACCTAATAATGCATAGAGTGTAGAGATCCATCAGGACAATTTTGAGGAACAGAGATGTGTTTGACTTGAGCAGTAGCAGGTCACATCACCGCCCGAATAGGCTCACTGGTTTCGGGATCAAAAACACGTTTGTGGACTTCAACAAAAGACTCCATAGTTTTCATTGATGGAAAACCCTTGGCCACTTGATCTTCCAAGAAAGATTTGAATTGGCTGGCTTTGGGATTTTTTGACGGATTTGAGAAGGGAGCTTTGGATAGCTCAATAAGATCAACCTTGGTAAAGGAGTGGAAATCATGAGCATCCTTGTATAATTCTTTATTCCCGCTCTTCCTTCTTACCATAAACATGTCCTGCGTGTCATGCAATCCCCACGATATGATTCTTGACCTATCACCATATACGTCTCTGAAAGTTTGAGTGCTTAGGTCAGTGAAAGTTATGAGAGGCCTATCCCAAGGTGATTTATGATACACACTTCTTTTAAATAACCATTTGTTTTTGTCGGTCGATTTATCAGCAACTTTCTTCCTTTTAGCACCTTTTGCCTTTGCAGCTTTGGAGGCCAGTTCTGGATCCACTTCAAAACGATCTACAACGATTGGGGATCTGATTGGTTGAGAGGAAATGTGTCACACCCCGCTAAAGCGGAAACTCAAGGTATGACAGCGATAACGGTTTCAATGCAAAAGATAAAGATACATCACCATAGCAGTATTTAAAAGTTTACAACCCATAGCTTCAAAAGAAACAAAATACAAGTTTTTCAAAATAACATTGTTCAAAATATAACTTCATAATAGCTTCAACACGATGCAACATGCTCTATGATGATGAATCTTTACATCCACATACTAATTACTTCCTGAAAAAGCATGTAAAACGAGCGTCAACTATGAAAATAGTTGGTGAGTATCACAAGTTTATAAAAATCGAGCGTACAATAAGGCTTTTCGTAAATACAAGTACATTGCTTCAATTATAAACAAGTTGATTGCTATTAATGAATACAAGTTTATTGCTATAACGAGAAACGAGTTTGTATGTGTATGAGCAAACAACGAGTCTCAACCAAACCTATGACTGAAGCCCTATCGAGATCTATGCTTATCGTTCCATAGATGAATATGGTATCATGCACTCCAGCGATTCGGGCGAGTGAGGAGTTGTCAATTCCTAATAGCGTTATCCATAACGACCATTGGCTCAAAGAGTTAATGGTTAGAGATAAGGGAAGGGCCTTAGTACGATAAGTTCTCATGTTCCGTGTTGCATAGACATACATAAAGAAACATAGCAATACAATAGCAATCATGTTTGATACAATTCAATTTAAATACAACATGCAAATAGTAGTTTTTCTGGACATGCTTTTCCACCCCAAAACATAAAAACCGAAAATAGGGGAGTGCGTGAATACTCACGATGTTTTGTGTAGACACAAGCGGTACTTCGGGATGCACCAACGTCTTACTACCGGGATCCTACGACATCAAACACACGCACTAGTGAGTTTCCATGTCGATATTTAATGCTAATATACTAAACTCTACATATAGGGAAATGCCAATTTATGTTTTAATATTGGATTTTATATCAATTAGTTACACTTTTTCTGAAGTAATGAAATTTTATATATCGGGCGATTAATTACAACCTTGGAATATAAACTTTCCAAATTTTTAAGTCCTTATTACAACATAAATTCACGAAAATAGCATTCGAGGGATAAAAATTCTCAAACTTTTATTTAACTGTTATTACACAATACTAAGCTGGGAAAATTATAAAAGTGGATTTTCAAGCTGTTTAATTATATTTTATGATTTTTGAGCATTTATTTCAATAAAAATTGAAATAAATAGAAAACAGTTTCCAAAATTACCCACACTTTTTATTTAATTGTTATTATACATAAATAGGCTGGGAAAAATATAAAAGATATTTTTCAGTGGGTATTTCTATTTTTCTTTGCTTTATTCCTTTAAATAGTCATTAATTAAAGAAATAATATTAAACAGTTAAAATAAATCACCATAAATTTTTGTAACATCATTTACAGTATAAATATCCTGGGAAAAATATCAAAAGTGGTTTTCATAATGTATAAACTGGTTTTGGGTATTTATGTATATTTAAGTGTATTTTAGTGCAATTAACTTTAGAAAATAAGAGAAAAATAGTTTACAGTAGAGAAAAATATTCAAAATTTTTATGTAACCTCCTACTCTATAATATTATATCCTGGTAAGTTTTCATGAATTTTGGATAATCAAAACTATTTCTTCCATTTTTAGACCATTATAATTACTAAAAATTGGGAAAAATAGTAAAACATGATGGAAAATCTTGAAATTATTTTTTGGAGTCACCCATCACAGGTAAGGTATGCAAAAATTGTTAGATACAATTTTCACATCCTATAAAGTGGTTTTGTAATTTATCATGTCCTAAATAAAAGAAAATTAGAAATCATATGAAACAGTAACAAAAATTGCTTAAATTTGGTGAGGGGTCATTATTCTCCATAAGGATCATCCATGAATTTATTTAGGATTTATTGACCTCTGGAAGTATTTTATGTGATTTATGCCCTTGGTTTTAGCAATAATTCTAATAAATCAAAGAAATAACAAAAGCTCTTGAAATTTTCCAGATTATCTCATGCATGCAAGGGCTTTCAAAAGGAAAAATGTAAAAAAATTTATTCAGAAGAGAAATGAGGGTAATGATTTCAAACAATTTAAGAAAAGTTGCATGCAATAATGCATGAAGTGTAAATGTGGCTGAAGTTCATGAATTTGTGTAGCCCATTCAGTAAGGTTTTAAGCCACGAAATTTCAACCATCATTCACTAGATATGTTAAGTTTCTAAATTATTTTTCCTCAGATTTATGGTTGGGTTTAAGGCCATTGTTTAAGCAAGATAAAAATAGTGATCACAGAAAAAGAGCTGTATGCGCAACCTTTTTGTAAAATCTGCCAAAAATCGGATATTTAATATTTTACAGTGAGACCAGTTGGGTTTGAAAGTTAACTCGTGGAACTAACCAATACAAAAAGAATATCATGATTTGGTTAAGAAATGACTGAGTTATGTCCATTCAAAGTCGAACAAAGTAATCTGGCAGATTGCATGTTTGTTTGTGTGTATTATTAGGGTATTTCAACAAGAACATCATGCATGCCTTTGGTAAAGTCCGATTTCTAACACATGCATGGAATGAATGAGCATCCAAGATGTACTATAAATGGTTTAAATGCTTTTGGTCATGCATGAACACAAAAGAAATGGAGAAGAACATGAAATATTAGATTTTGATGTCACATGATCATATGTGCATCTTTTCCACTCCTTGCATGGGTTTGATCCCGGATTTTCACCATCTCTAACACATGCATTGTGTTATGGTGAGAATATACAAACCACAAGGGGAGAATAAAGATTTCTAGCCATGGAAAGGCATAGAATCCGAAAAGTAGAGAAGACTAAGAAGAAAAAGAGGTTTAACCATGAAACTATGGAAGAAGATGTTGTTGTTTACCTTGGTTTTGACCTTGAGAGAAGTAAGAACACTTCAAGGGCTTCACAATCTCGAAATTTTGCAGAGAAATGAGAGGATTTTCGTGAGTTTAGAGAGAGGGAAGAAGGGAGTGAAGTGTGTGAAGAGAGTGAAGTGAGAGAGTGAAGAGGGAAGAGGTGGAGTAAGGGTTTAAGCTTAATGATTGTGTTTTGGGGAAGAGAGAGGGCATGGGGAGAGGTGATGGCCGGTTTTTGCATGCATTTTGGCCTCCTCTCTCCTAAATTTTAAACTTTATAAACTTCCCTCCTATATTTTATATAAAAACATTCATTTTTATAAAATGTTTATTAAGCAATTTGATTTATTTAAAAATCTTGTTTTCAACAAATAATTTATGATTAATACTTGTAATTTATATTTCTAGTTCATTGGTATAATCCATAATTTGATTAATAAAATTTGATATTAGGAAGTTTATAGCCAAATTTTATAAAGTTTTTAAGCTTTATAATTTATAACTTTGGATTTTTGGCTCTTTAGGGTTTTTGGAATATTGTTTGATATTCAACAACATGTTGAAGTATAATTAGAATGTTTTGATTTATTTTTAGAGTTTTATACCCTATTTCAATTATAACAAAGCTTGAAGCTTTATTCTAATTATAGTATTGGCATTTCCTATTGTAGCTAAGCAACTTACTAGAATTGTAAGTATCAAGTATATTAGTCCTAGACCTTAGTTGGATCCTAGTTTATGCAAGAATTTTGACCTAATTTATACTACTAGGTCATGGCATGTTGTGCATGAATGGTTATTATAAAGATGCATGAGTCCAAGAATGACCTGAATTGGCAGTTGTCACAAAATGGGAGCATCAACATGTTGGGTTGGGTTGAAAATTTTCAACCCAATTATTAAATGGGTTGAACCCGAACCTAACCCAGGTTAACCCATTGCCACATCTAGTTTAATGTAACACTTATATATTGGGTTTGTGAGTTGTTCTTATGTAGAGGGCTTATGTGATTGCTTACACTTCAAGGCAGTTGAAGCCTCATGAGGCCAATTACCCTACCCATGATTTAGAGGCACTATATGTATGGGGTTAGGTGTACTATCTACACTGACCAAAAGAGTTTGAGGTACCTAATGGATCAGCTGAATTCGAATATGCGACAGAGGAGACGGTTGGATGTGGTAAAAGATTATGATTGCGAGATCATGTACCACCTTGGGAAGCCTAATGAGGTGGTTGATGCCTTGAGCTGCAAGACAGTGAGCACACATATTGGAGATGTATGTTTGAGGATGGTTATCATTTCTTCTTTGTTGGATTTAATCAATAAGACTTAGGTGGAGGGATTGACAAAGGAGAATTGGAAAGCATAACGAATCATGGGACAAATTCCTTTATTTGTCAGAGACAGTCGATGATTATTGACTCATTGTGGTAGAGTTTTCCAGTTTGGGTTCCGACTACTGGTGGGGTGAGACAGACAGTTATATAAGAGGCTCATAAGTCAAATCGATGGTTTGCAGAGTGGTGCCTGACTTATAGGAAACTCTAGGCCGAACATCAGAGACCCCACGGCAAGATGCAACCATTACCTATTCCCATGTAGAAGTGGGAAGATATCACAATGGATTTTATCACGAAGTTTCGAAGGACGACGCATGGAGTTGATTCTATTTGGGTCATTGTGGATAGACTGTCAAAGAGTTTGCACTTTATACCTATTGGCGAGAGTGTATCTGATGAGAAGTTGGCCAACATTTACATTTGGGAGGTGGTGGTCTGGCACGGGGTGCCAGTTTCAAAGGTTCAGACCGATATGTTCGTTTGATCTCTAGGTTTTCAAGGAAGTTTCATGAAGAGTTTGGTACTCATTTTCACTTTAGTACAACATACTACCCCTAGACTGATGGACGTAGCGAGCATACGATTCAAACACTCGAAGATAAGCTCCAAGCGTGCATGTTAGATTTTGGAGGGAGTTAGGATATTTACATTCCACTGGTCGAGTTCTCTTACAATATCAATTGTCATGCTAGTATTGATTGCCCACCTTTTGAGATGTTGTATAGGAGAAGGTGCAAGACCATGGTTTGTTGGGTCGCGCAACACCGGCATAAGAGTTATGCAGGCTAGTGATGTCTAGACCTCATGTTTCAGGTGGGGGACTTGGTTCTTCTGGAGGTGTCACCTTGGAAATGTGTCATTCGGTTTTGGAAGTGGGGTAAGTTGGACCCCCCGATTTATTGGTCCCTTCAGGATTACCGCTCGAGTAGGTAAGGTTGCATACCGACTGGATTTGCTTGATGAGCTCAGTCAAATCCACAACACCTTCTATGTTTCTCAACTTCAGAAGTGTGCATATCATGATTCAATGGTTATCCCTTTGGATGATATTCAGGTTGATGATCGCCTAAATTATGTTGAGAGGCCATTGGCGATCTTTGATAGGGCGACGAAAGCCTTGTGCAACAAGGTGGTGTCGTTGGTTAAGGTCTAATGGCAACAACGGAAGATTTCCAAATGGACTTGGGAGCCTAAGTGGTGGTTGTCGAGGCCAACAAAATTAATAACCCTAAATATTACACAATAAAATAGTGTATACTGGTAAAGGGATCGAATCCACGGAGATTGGTTCAATTTTATAACTCTATGAAAAATCTCTTTGTAAAATGACAATAAATTAAAAATCGGGGGATTGGTCTTTCGAAAAACTTGAAATAAACTAGAATTAAACTAAGATTTAAATAAACAATTTCAATAAAAATAAGAGTTTGATGTAAATCAATAAGAGAATGATGGTTGACTTAACGAAAGTTGTGTGCTCTCACGTCTGCCGGCTATTCTCATGTGTAATTGGGTTTAATCGCTCGGGCACCGTAGTAGGAATCAGTTCACTTAGCGTTGACCCGAACCTCTCGTAGTATCTAACTCAAAAACCTCTCTAACATCACCAATTTGCAAAAAGAAACAACTCAATCTAAATACAATAAGACAATCCTAAATAAATGAATATCAAACGCCGGGTGACCAAAATCTAGGGAAATTTGTTCAATAATTGAATCGGTCACCTATCTAAGTTTATTTCAGTTTTTTTTTAAACTAACATATTGAGGTATCAATATGATAACACATACTTGAAGGTAATATACTAAGAATTGAAATTTTTTATTTTTTATCAAGAGAACTTTTTGACTCAAAATTTTGGTTCCCAAAAGTATGTAAGTGGAACCGAATGGGCAGCAATAATAATCCGGATGGTCTAAGTGTGAAAATGACCATGTGTGGAGCGTAAATATGTAAGCTCCTTTTCAAACTTTGATTTTTCATACATAAAGAAAATGCCCTAATGTGGGTTAAAAGACTCTCTAAAATCCTAAAAAAATCGCAAAAAAGATATGGTGATATAAAGAGACCGAATATAAATTCTACTCGGGGACAAGCACCAGTGCTTCATCTTAACGGTTCAAACATGATCAAGTGTGATCCTCTCGGCGGTATTGACCGCAAGGCTAAGAACATCCTTTGTTATAGTATATCCTACAGTTGTTAGTATTGCATGCATAATTCTTCATGAAAACTACCTGGCCATGATCACTTACCCCTTTAAGCTTCCAGCATCTAATCCCAAGTATGAAATCCCAAGTTACAACTAATGGTCACGGTTCGATGGGTAAGTTAACAACAAGATCATGGACCAATAATGATATAATTAGGAATGGCAACGGGGCGGGTTCGGGGCGGGTCAGCAAATCCCATCCCCGAACCCGATAGTTAAATTTGGCCCCGAACCCGACCTGATACCCGATGGGTTTCTTATCGGGGCGCCCCGTCGGGGTAGAAAATTTCCCCGATCCCGAACCCGAACCCAAAACCCGATATAGACCCGAAAACCCGAACCCGAAACCCGAAAATGGAAAAAACTACAATAGAACAATAAGAAATTAAAACCTTACAAAGGCTTAAAATACAAAATAAGTTCTTAACATAATTGAACCAAATATGAAAAACTAAATTCACCGCAACAGTACATTACACTTAAACATTAAAACAAACTTAAAATAAAGCAACCTCTTCTACATCCCACCTTGTTGATCCACAAAATCATTATTTACTTGATTATAACATGAACCTCCCACCTCTTGACTACTTTCAGTTGGAGCATGAATCTGACTGTTTGAATTCATATCCCCTGGAAAATAACAACCAATGTAATATCAGAAATCAAATACAACAGTTTGTTAAGTTCAAATTAGCTCAAATTCGAAATCAAATTCTTCAGAATATCAGAACTCAGAATCATCAAATAACAGAATTCAATTCAGCATAACAGAAATTAAATACAACAGTTTGAAAGGTGTGAATCAAATACAACCATATCTTTAACGAGAGTAAAGTGCATTGCTATTTCCAAAAAAATCCTATTTATATCAATATAAGGCAACAAAGAATGCAAATGATCAAGTATCATTATCTAGTTCAAGTATTTCAACTTATCAAATGTTACTTTTTAAACAAAACACACTTTCCACTTTCACATAAAAGCATTATTTGAAGGCATGAAAGTATAATTTTATATATCTGATGAAGGGATCTGCATAAAAGTCAACTAAATCAATATAACCTTTTCAATCCATACCACCAACACTATTGTTTGAAGTGACCTTAAGAACAGTAGATAACATTTTGTCAACTGTTAAGTTTATAATACCCTTAACAACTTCACAGATCACAGGTGTGTTATCCGATGCCTAAAACTAGGACAACATCGAAGCTATGCTATGCTTATAATAGGAAAGAAAATAGACGAGTTGAATCAAATTCATCAAAACTGGGACAACATCGACTAGATCAGAACTCAAATTGAATCAAATTAATCAAAAATCATAACTCAAATCAGCCGAAATTCGACTAGCTGCGATCATGAGAACAGATTCAGAATAGTTGTGCTACATCGGATTAAGAAAAAATAACGTAACCTTACCTGGATGGCTGTCGCCTAGATTAGAACTAGAATCAGCAGGTCGTTATCGCAGGTGGTGAGTAGATGAAAACGAATGAGGTAGATGGCTAGCATCGATCATAACTCGATTCAGATTGAAGGCCGCTGGCTCGCTGCTTGCTATTTCTGGTTCCTGCGGTCCTGCCTGCCACAAATGAAATGAACGAGGTAGATGAAACTTCCAAGGGTCGACAGCTCCACCATTTTTCTGATCGACAGAAGAGATACAGATGAAACTCCACTTTTTTCCGATCGAGAGAAGAGAATACAGATGAAAATTTGATTACGTCAATTTTTGTTGTCGGCTGGAAATTGGAATGGAGAGAAAAGGATGTGTGATTTTAGGGTTAGAGGTTTGAAGGGCTGAAATGTAATTATATATATATATATATATATATATATATATATATATATATATATATATATATATATATATATATTCGGGGCGGGGCGGGGCGGGGCAGGCATCCCCACTCCCTAACCCGAACCCGAAAAAAATACCCGATAACGACCCGAAACCCGACCCGAAACCCGATAAGCTTGCCCCGACCCGCCCCGAAATCTTCGGTAATCGGGTTTTCCCGTCGGGTTCGGGTTTTTTTGCCATCCCTAGATATAATAATAGTGAACCTGTTCCATAGCATCCAAGGGAGGTGAGATAAACAAACAACAAAAATGCATGAATGCTAATGCTCTAAGCTAAATGTTATGCAAAAATAAAAAGGGGAAAGGAAGAAAATAAAATATTTTTGGGTTTTTATAAAAATAAAAAAAATGAATGCAGATTAGCTTAAAACTAAAATGTTATGCAACCTAATTAAAAAAATGCATGAAAAAGTAAAAGGAAAAGGAAAATGCCCCACCCCAAGCTTAAGAACAAGCATTGTCCTCAATGCTTAAGGAAAGGACGAAAATGACCTAAATCGGAGGGTTAGGTGGCGGGAAATGTCTGTGGCGGTGGTTTTGTGAAATTCCGACCGGTGGAACTCCAACAATCTTCATTTTTCCGGCGAGGTGGGTATTGGAAGGTTATGTTATTGAGAGGAATGGATTGGGAGGTCAAGATAGTTAAATGAAGAAGGGAAGCTGAACATTTTACTCTATGGGTCAACAAGGGTCAATTTCGGTCAATGATGGTCAAGAAAAGTCAAAAGCTCAACTCAATAAAACCTTTGGTCAACACCAGGTCAAATAATAGCCAAAAATTTCCCAAATTGCCCAACACAGTGCGCGGGTTGCGCAGGTCCCCACGCAGGTCGCGCAGAGCTTGCAGTTAAGTCTTGGGCCAATGTCGCTTCATCACACCTGGCCGCGCAACCCACCCGCGCAACAGAACGCGGGTCGCGCAACCCGCTGATCCTGATCTTCATTTTCACCCGTTCTTGCTTTGGAAGGCCCCAAACACCTAGAAACTCTTGATTTATTCAAAAACAACTCTTTTGAATCCCAAAAATATCTTCACTTTAACACTATGGGGCATCCAAATGGATGACATCTTGGACATTTGAATCAAAACCTTCATTGAATGGCTTCAATCGATGTCCATTAACCGTGCAAATTTGCCCGTGTCTACATTTTTTAATTTCCACACCTCCATTAGGACTCTTTTCTTGTATTTGACTTTCTTTTTACGGGAGAACCATACCGAACTTAGACGTTTGATAATAGCAATCATCTAACCATATTCTCTCGTGTACTTGTTCAGTAAGGTGACAAACTCTTCCCTCTTTGACATGGGGGTTGAGTAGGTGACCTGTTGGGCGTCTTCTTTCTAGGGGATAGGTATCCTTTGAAGGGTCCGACAGATTTATCGTTTCCAGGTCTTGTGGTTGTTCTACCACTAGAGTTAGTTTCTTATTGGTAGTGGGTGGCTCAATATCTCTTTCGTTAATCCCTATTACTTCCTTTACAGTTTCATTGACAACATTATTAATTTCTTCTTCCTCTTTGACAACTTCTTCCACTTCTACTTCTTCTTCCTCTTCTTCATATAACACTCTTGGGCCATCAAAAGTTTTCTCATCTTTCAAAGGAATGCAACATGCGTTATGACATGGGCTCTCTTCATATGGTAATTTGTGTTGAGCTTCCACTATACTCAATGATTGAGCAATTTGTGTTATTTGTTGATCTAAGCTTTTGAGGCTAGCTTGAGTTGTTTCCTGGAAAATTTTGGGTAGAAGTGGCAATGATTTTCACAATTTCCGCTAAGGACATGCTTGGCGTTTCAGTAAGGATAGGGTTCTTGGAACAGTGGAGTTGGTTGGTATTGGCTATTTCCCCATGTTTGGTATGGGGTTTTGGTAATGCTTATTTCCCCAAACTTGGTTGTTGCCCCACCATTGATCATGTTGAGGCTGATAATAACTCCATTGGTTTGACTAGTAGTAGATTCCATTATCTTGCTCTTCTTCCCATCTTCCTTGTAAATATGGACACGTTTCAGAATGATGTCCATTTTGGGTGCAAAAATCACAAAGAAGAGGCATGGGCTGCACACTTTGGTCACTTTTAATCATCATAACTAACTGAGCAAGCTCAGAAAGTTGATCGTCAATGCAATAAGTGTTCATTTCTAAGACATACTTTTTTGTTCAATTTTTGAGTACTAAACTAGAGTACCTACACAATGAGATCTAGGATTAGAGAAACAAACTGATTAAATATAAATCAATCCCTGGCAACAACGCTAAAATTTGGTGGTTGTCGAGGCCAACAAAATTAATAACCCTAAATATTACAGACTAAAATAGTGTATTGTGGTAAAGGGATCGAATCCACGGAGATTGGTTTAATTTTATAACTCTATGAAAAATCTCTTTGTAAAAATACTTTTAATGACAATAAATTAAAAACGGGGGATTGGTCTTTTGAAAAACTTGAAATAAACTAGAATTAAACTAAGATTTAAATAAACAATTTCAATAAAAATAAGAGTTTGATGTGAAATCAATAAGAGAATGATGGTTGACTTAAGGTTTCCTCACTTTGACTTTTGATGAACATATCATTAGAATCCAATCGTGCAATACTTGATTTAAATCCTTAATTTGGCTATAGTAATCCAAGAAGCTTGAGATTACCTAGACTTTTCTTAGTTGTTAAAATGGTTAGAGAAGCTCATAACAATTTCCTTAGTCAAAGTCACAATTTCCATTAAACATGTAATTAGTGACAGTCAACTATCATTAAGAACCAAAGAGTCACCAAATCCAAGAGGGGTCAAATGCTTTCATCACCATGTTGGAGGAAATGTTTTTATGATTGTGTGAAGCAAAAACAACACAAAAATCACTTGTTGCTTGCTAATTTAAGGAGCCTTTGCTTAATCAAGAAATTAGCCAACTAATGACCACAAACACATTTAAACTCATGAACTAAAACATACAAGTAGTGATAAGATGTTAAAACACAAAACATTCCCATAAAGATTTAAGAACATGTTCATGGATTCTTCAACATTCAATAAAAGTTCAAAGGATTCAACAAAAGTCAACCAAGATTAGTTTAGCCAAGCATGGCTAAACTCAAAGAAACAAAGTTAGAGAAGATTGTACCAAACGTTAAGCAAGAATCAAGAGGTAAAAAGATGATGTTCTTGAGGTGTTCTTGGCCTTCAAAAGTCTTCAAAACTCCAGAGAGAATATTCAAAAATCGGACGTTTAAGAGTTGAGAAAAGTGGCACACCAAACTTCCTCATATAGTTCAAAACAAGAATTTCCAGAATTGCCCATGCAGGGGGTTACGCGACCCGCGTGCTGCTGTGTGGGTGGGTTGCACGGGTGGTGCCTGACATGGGCTTCTTTGAGTTTTTGGGCCTCCAAAACATATCCCACTAGCCCAGATCGAGTCCAATCACCTCCTAGCCCATTTTTCTTCAAGTTTTTCTTCATTTCAAGCCCAACTGGGCCTCTCCAAAGCTCATGCGCTCGCCCGATTAACAATCTCCACACGCTCGAATATTCTTCTGGTTCTTACAAATTCAAACTTCATTTTCTCCAAGCCTTCAAATAATCATCAAGCTCGCTCCATGCATCATCTCCACAATCACCAAGCCTAACATCATTTTTGTCTACCAACTCCCATTGCTTTCCATACGTCCCGAACACTCCCGCTCCGCTAGACCCGTGTAACATACACGTTTTGAAATCGTGTTTTAAGTAAATAATATTATGAAATATTATGTGAATTTGAATGTTGAGTTCCAACAGATAGTTTTACTAGAAATGAAGTAAAACTATGTTTAGAATCACTCATAAAATATTGGAAATCTTATGAGATTCCAATTAAAAGCCAAATAGTGAAATTTAGCGAAAATTTAAAATTTAAAATAAGTAAAATTCTATTATTCAAAGTAGTAGATAATCTATTTAGAAACATTTAGGCGAAAACCTCATCGAAATCTGAGTTATAACGAAGAAGTTATGACCAACTGAAGATCCGTGACAAAACCAGCACGGTGCCGAATGACGTAAAAAGTGAGTTTTTGATAAACTACTTTTTAGCCTTAATAATCTAAATGAAATTCATAGTATTCATTAAACCGAGAAGTACGATAAAAAGAACGCCAAAATCTGACTTCACATGAGGAAGTTATGATTTTTCGAAGTTTCAGCTTAGCAGTAGACAACTAAAAACTCAAACTTTAGATCGAGTTATTTTTAGCCGACACAACCTAAATGAGAATCGAAGGTCTCGTCATTAGTAGTACAACGGTAAAAAGTCTGACGAAAACGGACGTCGGGTGAAGAAGTTATGAATTTTTAACGGATTTTCCTGTCCCGGTCTGTTAAAAATAATCATATTAAAATTAAGGTCAAAATTAGCAAACGAAGTCTAAACGAAAGTTGTAGATCATAATTTTAGCTACGTGTGCATATAAAGAACGTCAAAAACGGAACTCATATGCGAAAGTTATGAATTTCGGAAGATTTTCGTTCAATTTCCGAGAAACGTCGCATGAATAGTGCCAGCCACGTCACCCTCGCTCTAAGATGGCCACGTATACGAAGCTGCTGCGTGGAGCGTCCGAGAAGCGACACGTGTTGCATGCTGATTCGACCGAGTGAGTGGCCCAATGACCTTCCGACGCGCCTTGCTGCGTCCGACGCGTGTTTGGTCCGAAGTCCGAAGCTCGCACCTGTCACCTGCCCTTCGCTGCTGCTGCCACCGAGCTGCTTCGCTGTTGACTCTCCCTTCCTCCCTTGCGTGTCTCTCTCCCTCACTGCCGTCTTTCTCGCTGACTCCCCCTTCTCGTACCGACCCTCGCATTCTCGACCTATAAAAGGGAGGCCTGCGAGCCTTCTCGGGTGACTTTAGAAATTTGGCATTTTCACCCCCCTTTTTAATATTTTTACTATTCCGACTTCCCCTGAAGCCTCGATACTGATTCCAAAGACCGAAACACACGCTGAGACTCCCGAGAAGCCCGAAAAATTTATCTTTTCAGTTTTGAAGCTCTACCTTCGTAGAGAGCCCGGTTTTCAACGACGAAAGTCATATTTAGAGCCGAAGTACTACCCAAATTAATATTTTAGCTCTCGGTTATTTCACGGTGAGTTTAATATATAGGAAGAATTGTATGTTATGTGTTATATATGCTATGTGCTTTTCAGTGTTATTATTCCAGGTCATTTTCCCGGGTTATTTTTATTCGCTATTTTTAATAGCAAAGAAATACCTTTGACCATTGGATCAGTGAAAGGACTTAGATTCACGTTGGTACTGGTATGTAGCCTATGGCCATGTAGAACATGTCTCCGTAAGAGAATGATTTCTATTCTATGATATTGGCAGAAGGCTAGACAGGGCTATAAGCTTGAAATCTACCAAAATGTTAATACGAAGTTGTATGTCTTCTGTGTCGTTTGGGCCATAGCTTTATTGATGTATATCAAGCATGGAAATTGTTATGTCTCATTGATTGGATATCTTTAAATCAAATCAATGATTGATATGGAATGTTTGTCACATGATTCACATATGTCTTGTTGTCTCTTGTTCCTCTTTGCTTCTGCCATATTAAAGTATATATATATATATATATATGGCATAACATTATATTGTATCTATTATTGAACTCACTAAGCGTCACCACTTACCCTCTCAATGTTTAACAAATTGCAGGAGATAAACATCCAGTATATTTATATACTGGTAGAAAATTTTTGAATAGTTTCAAACTATTGTATCGATAGAAGCTTATGAATAGTTTGAAACTATTGTATTTTGCACTCCCATATGTATAAAACTATAGAATCCTGGGAAGTAATGTAATATATAACACTTTAAAATAGTCGGTTTGTATCAAGTAGTTTGTAACCTCTTTATCAATGTAAAATATTGTTTTTATGAATATGCAAGTAGCATGTTTTGGGGTAACTATATTGTTAAGTATGAAAGTTTGGGTCTTTCATAAATACGAAAGTTAGGGTCTTTCAACCATGGTATCAGAGCAGTAGTGTGAGTGAACTAAATTCCAAGGATTGGTATTTAGACTTAAACTATTGGAAGTTCAATATATGAACTTAATCATTGTAAGTATAGGGATACAAACCATAGAAACTATATATAAGTAAAAGTATTAGGTAATAATAAACCCTAATATTCTAAAATACAATTTTACCCTGTATTGCAGAGCAATGGCTGAACAGGTTACTAGCCATACCCCTGAGGTTGGTGGAGGTCCTCAACCCGAGGAAGTGAATACTCCAGTATCTCCTCATGAGGAGCGAGTCTTGGGTAAGCTTACCGGTGTTATTCGATAGACTCTCAAAGAACACAAAAAGAATGGTGATAATGGAAAAGAGAAAGCCACTGAAGAATCTTCAAAAGGAGAGGTGAAGCATCCCTCGTTCAAAGATTTCAAGAATAGCGGTGCTAGAGCGTTTTCCAGTGTTCTCAATCCCATTATTGTTCTTACTTGGATCCAGAACACAGAGAAAGTGTTTCGTATTTCTCATGTGGATAATGAAGATAAGGCTAATTATTCTTCTACAATGCTCATCGGAGAAGCCTTGGTCTGGTGGGAAGCAACATATGAAGCTCTCAACGGGTTTGACTAGGAGAATTTAGCCTGGGAAATTTTGCAAACTCGTTTGCTAGAGAAGTATTGTCCTCTAAACATGAGGAGGAGATTGGAGAAGGAATTCCTCGAGCTTAAACAAGGAGGAATGATTGTGAATGAGTGTGAAACTCAGTTTAATCAAAGAGCAAGGTTTGTTACAAAGTATATTCCAAGTGAAGACGAGAAAATTCAGTTATTCATGGAGGGACTACGACACGAAATCCATGATTTCGTTGCCAATATAGAAGTTCTGTAATTCGATAAAGCCGTTGAATATGCTCGAAGACGTGAACATGACTTAGAAATACGTGGTGCCACTTTTACTGCTCCGAAGCATCCACGTACTGAAAGAACTATTCCTGTTTGTTCTTTTCTACCAGCTCAATCCGTTCGGACTAAACCTGGTAATCAAGTTCAAACTTAAAATGCCTCTCGTGGACGCGGTAGATCACAATATTTTTCTATGCAATTGCCTTCATGTCGTATTTGTGGAAGGAATCATCCGGGCAATTGCAAAATAGACAAGGAATCCATTGTCTGTTATGGATGTGGAGAAAAGGGTCATCTAAAGCCAGCTTGCCCAAGAAAGGATGTTACTTGCTATGCATGTGGTATTACTAGCCACAAGAAGTGTTTTTGCCCTACTCTTACTAGTCAGATGATGGGAAGTCAAGCTTCTGTTCAACAACCGGCGAGAAGTCAAGTCCCTGTTCAGCAATCAAAGGGTACTCCAACTAAAAAGGAGGAGGTGCCGAAATCTAAGGGCCATGCATTCCAGATTACCTCAGAGGAAGCACGCAAGGACCCGAATGTTGTGACGGGTACATTTCTTGTCAACTATAGACCTGCTCACCTCTTATTTGATTCTGGTGCCTCAGATTCTTTTGTGTCTTACGAATTTTCACATTCCTTTCTAATTGCTTGCTTCGTACTCGCGCAACCATTTCATGTAGATACTGCGGGAAGTATATCATTACTTGCTGATAAAGTCTATAGGGATTGTGTTATAGAAATTGAAGGCTATAATTTTTTTGCTAACCTGATCCCTATCTCCTTGCCCAACTTTGATATTATTCTCGGCATCGATTGGTTATCAAAGAACCTCGCAGAACTCTTGTGTTATGAAAAGATAGTACACATTCCTATTGAAGGGGAGAATCCTATCTATATCTTCGGTGAACAAAGACTTTTAAAAATAATCTCTTTCCTTAAATCTCGTAAATTCATATCGAAAGGGTGTTCTATCTATCTGGCCTACACAGTTTATGTCTCAAAATAGGAGAATAAAATTGTTAATGATGTTCTCGCTGTTAATGAATATCCTGATGTTTTCCTCGATGACTTGTATGGCCTTCCCCGGATAGGCAAGAAGAATTCCGATTTGACCTTGTGCCTGGTGCTGCTCCGATTGCAATGACTCCTTATCGACTTGCGCCAGCTAAGATGAAAGAAATGATGATCCAACTACAGGAACTACTTGACAAGGGTTTCATTCGACCGAGTGCCTCTCCCTGGGGTGCTCTGGTACTATTTGTCAAGAAGAAAGATGGATCGATGCGAATGTGCATTGATTATCGTGAGCTGAATAAGGTGCCTATCAAGAACAAGTACCCACTACCTCGCATCGACGATTTGTTCAATCAACTTCAGGGTTTTAGCCATTTCTCAAAGATTGATCTAAGATCTGGCTTTCATTAGTTGAAAGTTCACGAGCAGGATGTAACGAAGACTGATTTTCGTACTCAATATGGGTATTATGAATTCCTTGTTATGCCATTTGGTTTAACAAATGCTCCTGCTATATTCATGGATATGATGAATCGGGTATGCCGCCCGATGCTCGATAAATTAGTCATCATATTCATTGACGATATTCTAATCTATTCCAAGTCTGAAGCTGATCATGCCATTCATCTTCGTGCGGTATTAGAACTTCTTCGCAAGGAGAAACTTTATGCTAAATTCTCGAAATGTGAATTTGGGCTTCGTCAAGTTCAATTTCCCGGCCATGTTATTTCTAGTGATTGTGTATCCGTACATCCTATCAAAATTGAAGCCATTCAAAATTGGGAAATGCCTCGTAATGCTTCCGAAATTCTCATTTTTCTTGGGTCTCGCGGGATATTACCAGAGATTCATTAAAGACTTTTCTCGTATAGTCGTACCTCTCACGAGTCTTACACGGAAGAAAGTGAAGTTCGAATGGGGTAAAGCCCAAGAAAAAGCGTTCTCAACTCTAAAAGATCTTTTGACTCATGCTCCGATCTTATCATTCCCAGAAGGTGATGATGATTTCTCCGTATATAGCGATGCTTCAAGATTGGGACTCGGTTGTGTGTTGATGCAACGTGGCAAAGTGATAGCCTATGCCTCAAGACAACTGAAAGATTATGAAAAGAATCACCCCGCTCATGATCTCGAACTCCCTGCAGTGGTATTTGCCCTAAAACTTTGGAGGCATTATCTTTTTGGTACAAAATGTCAATTGTTTACCGACTACAAAAGTCTCAAGTACATATTCAGTCAGCAAGATTTGAATATGAGACAACAACGAGCCATGGAGCTGATCAATGATTATGATTGTGAAATCCTATATCATCCTGGCAAAGCCAACGTAGTTGCCGATGCACTTAGTAGAAAGGTTTATCGCAATAATATGTGTTATGCTATTACTCATACTACAGTAAAATTCACTATTTTAGATGAATTAGAGAAATGGCAAGAAGAGGCCCTAAAGCCATAAAATGTGAAGAAAGAAGGGATGATACTTTATAATGATGCTTTACTTGATGATCCGCGAGGATTAAAAGTATTCAAGAATCGGCTGTGGATTCTGAAGATTGGTGGATTGAGATAGAAGATTTTAGATGAAGCCCATAAATCTAAACTGTCAATCCATCCTGGTACAAGTAAAATATACTATGATGTAAGAGCTGATTATTGGTGGCCTGGATTAAAGAGAGACATTGGAAAATATGTACAGGAATGCTTAGTATGCTTACAAGTCAAAGCAGAGCATCAAAAGACTTATGGAACCCCAGAAAGTCTTAGTGTTCCTGTATGGAAATGGTAAGAATTTTCCATGGATTTAATTACCAAATTGACAAAGATTGCTAGATAGAATGATAGCATTTGGGTAATCGTCGACCACCTGACTAAAAGCACTCATTTTCTTGCCATGTGTGAAACGGATCCAATGGAGAAATACGCACAAGTATACTTGGATGAAATTGTTGCAAGACACGGTGTGCCACTAAAGATCATTTCCGATCGTGATACTTGCTTTACTTCTCACTTTTGGGCGAGTATGCAACGTGAATTAGGATCTCGAGTTGCTCTCAGCACAACTTATCATCCCCAGACAGATGGTCGGACGGAGAGAACAATCCAAACAGTTAAAGATATGCTTCATGCATGTGTCTTGGAGTTCGGTGGTAACTGGGATAAATACTTACCTCTTGTCGAATTCTCGTAAAATAATAGTTACCATGCTTCAATCAAAATGCCACCATATGAAGCATTATATGGTCACAAGTGTCGTACTCCATTATGTTGGCGAGACATAGGACAGAAGATCCTTGGAGGCCCTGAAATGATTCAAGACACCACCGACAAGATTCAAATTGTACGAGAAAGAATGAAAGCGACCCAGGATCGACAGAAGTCCTATACAGAAAAGAGGAGGCACCCATAGAATTTCAAGTGGGTGATTTTGAAATGTTGAAGGTATCCCCATGGAAAGGCCTTATGATATTTGGGAAGAAAGGAAAGTTGAGTCCTAGATTTGTTGGACCTTTCAAAATCATCCAGAGAATTGGAAAGCAAGCATACCGCTTAGAATTGCCTGAATATTTGGTAGGTATTCATGATGTGTTTCGTGTGAGCCATCTGCGCAAATGCTTGAGCATCAATGATGAGACAGTTCCATTATCCGAGGTGAAATTGGATACTAAGTTAAGATATGTAGAAGAGCCGGAAGAGATCGTGAATGAAAGAACAACTAATCTACGTAATAAAGAAGTAGAGTTGGTGCTTGTCAAGTGGAAACACCATCAAGGCCCAAATTATACTTTGGAAAATAAGAGTGAGATAAGAGCAAAATATCCCCCATTTATTTTAATCGATGTAATTTCGGGGACGAAATCCTCAAAAGGAGGAGGTATTTGTAACATACATATTTTGAAATCGTGTTTTACGTAAATAATATTATGAAATATTATGTGAATTTGAATGTTGAGTTCTAACAGATAGTTTTACTATAAATGAAGTAAAACGATGTTTAGAATCACTCATAAAATAATGGAAGTCTTATGAGATTCCAATTAAAAGCCAAATAGTGAAATTTAGGGAAAATATAAAATTTGAAATAAGTAAAATTCTATTATTTAAAGTTTTAGATAATCTCGTTAGAAACATTTACGCGAAAACCTCATCGAAATCCGAGTTATAACTAAAACGTTATGACCAATCGAAGATCCGCGACAAAACTGACACGACGCCGAATGACGTAAAAAGTGAGTTTTTTATAAACTACTTTTTAGTCTTAGTAATCTAAATTAAAGTCGTAGTATTCGTTAAACCGAGAAGTTCGATAAAAAGAACGCCAAAATCGGACTTCGTATGAGGAAGTTATGATTTTTCGAAGTTTCAGCTTAGCAGTAGACAACTAAAAACTTGAATTTTAGATCGAGTGATTTTTAGCCGACACAACCTAAATGAGAATCGAAGGTCTCATCATTAGTAGTACAATGGTAAAAAGTTTGATGAAAACGGACGTCGGATCAAGAAGTTATGAATTTTTAACGGATTTTCCTGTCCCGGTAAGTTAAAAATAATAATATTAAAATTAAAGTCAAAATTAGCAGACTAAGTCTAAACAAAAGTTGTAGATCATAATTTTAGCTACGCGTGCATATAAAAAACGTCTAAAACGGAGCCCGTATGCGAAAGTTATGAATTTCGGAAGATTTTGGTTCAATTTTCGAGAAAATTCGCATGAATAGTGCCAGCCACGTCATCCTCGCTCTAAGCTGGCCGCGTATATGAAGCTGCTGCATGGAGCGTCTGAGAAGAGATGTGTGCCGCATGTTTATTCGGTTGAGGTAGCAGCCCAATGACCTTCCGACGTGCCTCGCAGCGTCCGACGCGTGTTTGGTCCGGAGTCCGAAGCTCGCACCCGCCACCTGCCCTTCGCTCCTGACTCGCGTGTCTCTCTGCCTCGCTGCCATCTGTATCCTTGACTCCCCTTCTCGGACCAAACCTTGCATTCTCAACCTATAAAAGGGAGGCCTGCGAGCCTTCTCGGGTAACTTTAGAAATTTGGCATTTTCACCCCCCTTTTTGATATTTTTACTATTCCGACTTCCCCCGAATCCCCGATACTGATTCCAAAGCCCAAAACACGCCCCAAGACTCCCGAGAAGCCTGAAAAGTTTATCTTTTCAGTTTTGAAGATCTACCTTCGTAGAGCCCGGTTTTCAATGACAAAAGTCATATTTAGAGCCGATATACTGCCCAAATTAATATTTTAGCCCTCGGTTATTTCACGGTGAGTTTAATATATAGGAACAATTGTATGTTATGTATTATATGTGCTATGTGCTTTTCAGTGTTATTATTCTATGTCATTTTCCCGGGTTATTTTTATTCGCTATTTTTAATAACAAAGAAATACCTTTGACAATTGGATTAGTGAAAGGACTTAGATTCACGTTGGTACTGGTATGTAGCCTCTGGCCATGTAGAACATGTCTCCGTAAGAGAATGATTTCTATTCTATGATATTGACAGAAGGTTAGACATGGCTATAAGCCTGAAATATACCAAAATGTTAATCCGAAGTTGTACGTCTTTTGTGCCGTTTGGGTCAAAGCTTTATTGATGTATATCAAGCATGGAAATTGTTATGTCTCATTGATTGTATATCTTTAAATCAAATCAATGATTGATATGGAATGTTTTTCACACGATTCACATATGTCTTGTTGTCTCTTGTTCCTCTTTGCTTCTGCCATATTAAAGTATATATGTATATATATATATATATATATATATATATATATATATATATATATATGGCATAACGTTATATTGTATCTATTATTAAACTCACTAAGCGTCTCCACTTACCCTCTCAATGTTTAACAAATTGCAGGAGATAAACATCCAATATAGTTATATATTGGTAGAAGATTTTTGAATAGTTTCTAACTATTGTATCGATAGAAGCTTATGAATAGTTTGAAACTATTGTAATTTGCACTCCCATATGTATAAAACTATAGAATCCTGGGAAGTAATGTAATATATAACACTTTAAAATAGTCGGTTTGTATCAAGTAGTTTGTAACCTCTTTATCAATGTAAAATATTGTTTTTATGAATATGCAAGTAGCATGTTTTGGGGTAACTATATTGTTAAGTATGAAAGTTTGGGTCTTTCATAAATACGAAAGTTAGGGTCTTTCAACCATGGTATCAGAGCAGTAGTGTGAGTGAACTAAATTCCAAGGATTGGTATTTAGACTTAAACTATTGGAAGTTCAATATATGAACTTAATCATTGTAAGTATAGGGGTACAAACCATAGAAAATATATATAAGTAAAAGTATTAGGTAATAATAAACCCTAATATTCTAAAATACAATTTTACCCTGTATTGCAGAGCAATGGCTGAACAGGTTACTAGCCATACCCCTGAGGTTGGTGGAGGTCCTCAACCCGAGGAAGTGAATACTCCAGTATCTCCTCATGAGGAGCGAGTCTTGGGTAAGCTTACCGGTGTTATTCGATAGACTCTCGAACAACAATATGCTCACAAGATTCGAAAGTACCAGAAATAGTCATAAAATAGCAAAAAGAAAAATATGCATGGAAAGCATCTAAATTATGAATGAAATATGCTAAAATAAACTATAAAAAGAAGTAAATAAAACAAACTATCACTAAGACAGAGATGCGAGAGCACCACCTGATTTATTCGTGGCAGCGGACTTTGAGGACGAAATCTGATTCAAGTAGGGGAGACTTATAACATCTTGATTAAGGTAATCACATCTTTAACCCTTGGAATGAAAATTGTGTGCAAAATTGGTCCCTTTAGCCTTTTTATGATGGAAATTAGGTTTATCTTGTATGTTGGGCGTACATGGTCAGCGACCAAACCCTAGTTTTTAGGGTTTGGACCCTATTTAACCATACTTAACTCCCAAGACCCCCTTCATTTATCAACCTCCATCCCCACTTTCGTCCAAAGCAAACCCTAATCCATTTTGTGAGCATCTTTGAGCCATTAGTGTGTGTTTTGGTGATATTAGAGGAAGAATAAGGAAAGGAAATCATCTTGGAAGCTTGAAGAACTTTAGATCCAGAAGCATCTTGCCCTCAAGCTTAATTTAGAGGTATAAAGCTCTGATCTTGATGAAGTTTTGCTTAGATCTTGTTAGCCATGGATTTGTGTTCATTTCGATCCCATAAGCTTGGTGTTTATGAGTATGGTTTACCATAAATTATATAAGCTGTCCTTTCAGATGTTTTGAAGAGTTTAGAGTCATACAATGTAATATTGATCCTTAGTTTCCCTCCATGCATGGTCTTTAGTGGTTTAGACCTTGTATTTGTTGGATTAGTGTCTAAGTCCATAACTATTTTGGTATGTACTTGATCCGATTGTGAGCATGGTCCTTTTGGGTTGCCTTCACCAAAGTAACTTGATAGGATGATTTGTGGAGAAAGAGATTAATTATGATTATTAATATATTATATGAATAATATATTAAAAGAGAAATCATATTATTTAATTAATATTATTCAAGAATTAATTTGTGGCTAAAAGACATTAATTAAATAAAGGGAGCTAGAACTGTTAATTGTGTGATAGTTGGATATTGGGATAATAGACTCCATAGAGGTTGAAGTGGACGAAATCTATGGGGAAACCCATGATAATTCATCTAAGGCCTCTAACGAGGGAGTCCATGGGTTTCTTAGGGCTTAAGTAGTCAGATTAGGGTTTCCTAGTTCAAAACCATAATAGCCTCACTATATAAAGACCCATAGGGCACCCAAAAATATGGCTAAGCATTCCTTGAAGTTTCTTGGATGTTTTTGGTGCCTCATTCTCCTCTCCTAAGTCATCCTCTTGCTCTTGGTGTTTGTGAGCCATTAGAGGTGTGACACTTGTGACTCTACGCTTTCAGAAGCCAATTACAAGAAGGAATAAATTTTTATTGCTACATAACAATCAAACGTAAGTTCTAAACTCTATATTATGATAATATTGATTATTGTATGTTAGATCTAGGGTTTATGGCTTTAGATGATTATTGCATGTTCATTAGACAAACTAGATTCAAAGCTTTAGGGTTTGCATGTACACCATAGGAATGATGTAGTGCTCAAAACCCATCAGTGGTATCAGAGTCTAGGATGTTTTCTAATGTATTTGATGCAAAAGTTATGTTTTCACAGCAAAAAAAAAAAAATTGTTTTTGCTTTCTGCCTGTTCACCACGAGGTGGTGTCGGGTCAGATGGTAGTTTTTTCGGGATTTTGACATGTTTTGGCTTGGGATAGTTACCAAAAACATTTTTAACAGATAAAATCCGATTTTTTCATTATGATATTGATTATCTTAATCCAAATAGTAGATAATTGTCAAAATTAAGATAATTACTTGTTTTATAAGATAAATATTAATTATTTGTAATTTTGTTTTGAATTATCTAATAAGAAATTGAATTAGGTAAAATTTAGATAATTACCAATTATTTGATTAATTTTAATTATTTGTAATTTGATCTAGATAGTTTTGAAAAGTTTCAAAACTTGCCCTCAAGTTTTGGAATTTAATTTTTTGATTAAAAGTTTAATTTTGAAATATTTAAATTCTAAACCCTAATGTTTTAAACTGTTTCAAAACTTACCCTCAAGTTTTGGAATTTAAAATTTTTGATTAAAAGTTTAATTTTTGAAATTTTAAATTCTAAAACCATAGTTTTGAAAAGTTCAAATTACACCCTTATGATTTTATTAAGTTAATTAAAAGTATAATTAAAAGAGGGTTAATAAATCCATAATGATATAGTTTATATTAAATTAAATTAAAAGTGTATTTTTTTAAGTTAAACCACCTAGTGTTTTTAAAAGTGTAAAATACACCCTTATACTATATATAAAATTAAAGGTCTAATATTATATATGTATAAGTAATTGTCAGTCTTACCGTTAGTAGGTCTCATTTACGAAGCTAGTCTATAAGGGGTGTTTAAGGAAGCGGCCTGTAAAATGACCGCCATTGGGTAACCACTCTTACCCACCGCACTCTTGACTAGTGGAGGGTCGTCAGTCGAACGGGTATGATAGGGCAAACTCTCTCCTCATTAAAAGTATAATGAATGCTAAAGTAACTAAATGTTTTAAAAAAATTCCCAATCTTAGTTACCTTAGGCAAAAGTGAATTGATGAAATTCCATGAAATTACACATTGTACCCTTGCTAAGACGTTAGTGGAGCGTATGTGTTTAACCAACACACTAATTAGGTTCTAAGAAAAGGTGGCGAAGGGTGACTCGATGTTTGTCATAGTTCGGTGGAGCGTGTGTGGTTAACCGGCACATCAAATAGGTGACTATAACATTGGGGGGGACCATGTACATTTACATGGTTATTCACACCCTGATTTGTGATCCTCAGCATCCCAGTCACAAATCGAGGGGCATATCGAGATTTAAACATGTCATTGAAAATTTTAATGAATCTCAAAAGATCTAGGAGTTTTCAATACATTTAAAACTTAACCTTCTTTCATTTTTCATGGTGGAAATTGGTAAATCGTCATTTACCTACCTTCAAATGTTTTGCGAGTTAGATTACGACATCTCTCTTCTAATTTGTAGGATATTGTGTTGGATCCTAGCCTTAATATGTCATTTGGGTGTTTTATTAAGGACTCAATCAACTAACTTGAATTTCTCCCGTTTTATAGATGTCAAAGTCTGACAACTATGGTCTTCCTGAATCCATTGGAAAAAGTTTTCCACGTGAAGATGATGTTCCACGATTGGATTGTTGAAATGGAAATCATGCTTTGCTTCCTCCACATCCTCCAATAATTCTCTCTGACCCACATGTTTGAAGGCTTGAAAAGTTCAAGGTCACTCAAGCCCTATTGGCAATAAGACACAAAGATGGAAAGTCCGTGTGTGCATACATCTTAAAGATGAAGTCACACATTGACAGGTTAAGGATATTGGGTGTCGATGTCTCAAGGAAGTTGGTTGTTGACGTGGTTCTTCAATCACTTCCCGAATCATATGGTAAGTTCGTAAGAGAGTACTATATGATAGACCACGACATGACCCTCATTGATTTGACTTATTTGCTTATTGCTGCTGAATCAGAAATGATTTGGCGCACTACTCAAGCAAGTTTGTCTGGTAAATCAATATCCCAACCTTCTATGGGCAATGGCAACATTGGAAGTATAGAAAAGTTTTCTCTACGCAAGAGAAAGGCTGAGTCTGAGATAGTCCCATGTACCATTCCAGAAGAATCCATATGTTTCTATTGCCAAAAGAGGGGGCATTGGTTACGAAGCTGCCCTGATTACCTGAGAGATCTAAGAGATGGGAGAGTCAAGATGTATGACTCTGCTTTAGGTAAAATCTACTATCAAACTCCATTAAATTCCTATTTGGAGATTCTTAATACATGATGTGATAAGATTACATTTTGATGTTTTGAAAGATTGAAGAAAAGAAAGGAAGCTTAAAGGAAGGAGGGAGCTGAGTCTGATCGCGAAGAAATGGATTACGATCGCATGGATTCGATGATCGGATTTTTGAGCTGCTGCTTAGAGTTATGATAAATTGCTTAGGAATATGTAATAACAGAGTTTTCATTTGCATTGTAAGGATATATTTTTTCGCAATAAAATAAATTTTGATTTTGTATTATTTATATTTCCTTGCAATGGCAATTGTGAAAATTGATGTCTATGTGTTTCTATAATAAGCAATATTAAATGGATGTGATTCTTAGTTATGTAATCTATGGTATTGTCGTAATTTTCTAAGTAAGGAAAGATTCCCATCGCCCAAGTTTCAATTGGACAGAAGCTTCTAATCATATGATTTGAATCACGTGATGTATGGAAATCTTGTTACTTAGAAATTTTAAGGCTAATTCCTTGACAAATAGGCAAGTGAAGGACTAGGAGATCGACTTCACAATGTTGTGCACTGGTCAAGTCAAGTTAAGGCTAATTAACTGGTCATGTTTTATGAAAAGTTCCAATGAATGGCAAAACGAATAAGTAGAATCAATGAATGCAGAAAGACAAAAAGTTTCTCCAATATAAGAAGAAAGGAGAGTACTTTTGTATAATGTTTTATGATCGTCTTGGTAATCGTAGGAACCATATCACATTTCATCCTCTAAGGACACCTTAGCGCACTAGTTTGACTAAGAAGAGGAATTGATAATTGTTGTAGTGGTTAAGTCAATAAGATGTATCGTACTCCGTTCCAAAATCAAGTCTTAGAGTCATAGTCCAAGATTGGGACTTGAGTGACATAATCTTAAGTAAGAACGTTCTTACACTTGCACTTTTTGGTAAGTTGTGATGTCTTGAATAAGACAAAGATGTGACATCCCCAAAATCACGGCCAGAAAAGACGGATTTCATTTATGCTTTTTAAAATAATTTCATAGTAAATCCTTTTGATTTAAAAGAGTTGCGGAATTTGTTTCCAAAAACAAAATATGATAAGATAATATTTATCAAAGCATTTCATCAAGAGATGCATTTTCATTATATAACCAAAACTCGGGATGTCATGTTCCGATACAGACCATAAAGCATAAACGATAACATTACAAGTCATTCAACAAATATATACATATACATACTTGTAAACAAAACAACTTGATGATTCATCCATCTTATGCCATTACGCCACTTCCTGTAATACAAATAAACTGAGTGAGTCAGGTTTGGGAGCCAGGTGAGCATATAGGGTTTTCAACCCACAATAAATAATTATATTTAATTTCACCAACCAACAATAACCCGATTACCCATTCCCGTTATCCTCACTTTATGTCCCTAAAACAACATCTATCTCAAGGGACTCAATCTAGGATTTTCATCGGGACTGACATTACTGCTAAGGGGTTTCCTCAACAATAGATATCCTAAAGGCAACCATCGTTCACAACACCTACAAGTTATGAACCTGCTAGCGTTCCACTGGACTGTCTAGAAAGAGTTCGTGGTCGTCATCCATACTCCGCTAGATGACTAGGTCAACATCAACAACATCGAGGCCTCTCATCTGTTTATCACACATCAACTATCTACCCATGTTCTACCCAACATATTAGTAGATAAAAATATATATTTTTATACCTAGTTTAAAACCAGTATAGCATGTTCAATCAATACATATTCCATATAACATATGAGTCACACACATAACACGTATTTCATAGAGAATAAATCAGATCTATGAGATAGAAGAAAGTGAATATACATTCACACATATAACAACAAAATATACACATAACATGTATTTTATATAAAATACTTCATAATTATGCGTTAGAAGAAAGTAACTACACACCCACTTGATCAGAAGGTGATCGGACAACACTACGACTTGTAGAAGTAGTATTCTTCGGTAAATCTGGAAGATCTTCACAAAAACCGGGCTCCTCGTGGGCACAGCTTCGGTTCGGGAATTTCACTTCTCGGGATCTTCGGGGCTTCGGGACTTGCTTCGGGGCTCGGGATTGATACCAGCGCTTCAGGATATTTTTAGCACGCAAAACGATGCAAAACAGGAGAAAGAGGAGAGAATTTGGCAAATGGAGTCGGCTGCCCTCGCATGCCTTTTATAGAGGTTGAGGCCTCGCATTACGTTGGGCGTAATGCTCTACGCGGGGCGTACGCAACCGGAAACGTCACTGCATGCGTCATCGGAGCACTCGAGTCTGAGGCGATGCATGTATCGAGGTACGTTGGGCATACTCAACTACGCTAGGCGTAGTTCGGATCAGACCAATAACTCCTTCGGATATTATCCGAATTAAACATTAAATAAATAAATATTAATCATTTATAAACTTCTAAAATTCACATCTTCTTCATACGAACTCTGTTTTCGACGTTCTTTATATCCACGCGTAGGTGAGACTATGCTCTACAACTTTCGTTTAGACCCCGTCGGCTAAATTTGATTTTATTTTTATTAGGCCGGGACAGAAAAACTCCGTTATAAATTCATAACTTCTTCATCTGACGTTCGTTTTCGTCTGTCTTTTCACCAATGCACTACTATCAACGAGATATTCGATTCTCGTTTAGATTGTTTCAACCAACAATCCCTTGATTTCGAATCGACTATTCGGGCTGCATACTGCTAAGCTGAAACTTCGGAAAATCATAACTTCCTCATACGAAGTCAGATTTGGGCATTCTTTTTATGTACACTCTCGGTTTAATGAACTCTACGACTTTCGTTTAGATCACTAAGGCTAAATATCTCTCTAACGTAAATTTCACTTTTTACGTCATTCAGCGTTGCCGGTTCTGTCGCGAAACTTTGACAGGTCATAACTTTCTTTGTTATAACTCGGATTTCGGAATTCTTTATATATTCGGAAACCTCATTTCAACTACTACAACATTAACTATAGATATCGAGCTTATCTAACATTTCATTTTGACGCTTATTTTATTCTTAATTCAATTAAGTCACATAGTTAAGCACAAAACACATAATACTCAAATAATACACTTCTATAATTTCAAAACGGGTTACAAAGGTTAACCTAGACTATTATTTCAACATTAATGACAAGTCCATAAACACAGGCGTTACATTTCTCTCCACCTTAGAATGATTCCGTCCCCGAAATCACACATCAACAAACAAATGCGGTTAGCGACTCATCATGTCACTCTCCGGCTCCCAGGTGAGATTTTGCCCATTCGTGTGTTTCCATCAGACTAGCACTAACTCAACCATCTTGCGTTGCAACTTCTTAGTCTTTCGGTTAACGATTGCCTCTGGTTCTTCAATCAACCTTTTGTTCTCATCGATTCTCAACTCCGAAAGTGGAATCATGTCGGGAACTTCGCCCGTGAACTTCTTCAAATAACATACATGGAAAGTGTCATGAATTCCATTCAGTTCTTCTGGTAGTTCGAGCTTGTAAGCTTGGTTCCCAATCGTCTGAAGAACTTTAAACGGTCCAATAAACCTTGTACTTAATTTTCCCCTTTGTCCAAATCTTGTAAGTCCCTTCCACGGAGAGACTTTAAGCAAAACCGAATCTCCAACTTCAAAAGTCATCGGTCTTCGCTTGTTGTCAGCATAGCTCTTTTGACGATCCTGAGCTGCTAACATTCTTTCCTTAATTATTTTCAACTTTTCATCGGTTTGATGAACCATCTCGGGTCCCATAAACTGCTTTTCCCCAACCTCAAGCCAACAAGATGACGTACGACTATTATGTCCGTACAAAGCTTGATAAGGTACCATCTTTATGCTCGAGTGGAAACTATTATTGTAGGAAAATTCTACCAAAGGTAAATTTTCATCCCAATTACCTTGGCATTTCAGGGTACATGCTCTCAGCATATCTTTAAGTGTTTGTATCGTCCATTCGCTCTGACCATCAGTCTGTGGATGGTAAGTTGTACTTAAACACAACTTGGTACCCAATTCCAGTTGTAGACTTTTCCAAAATCACGAGGTGAAACAACTGTCACTATCTGACACAATTGTTAACGGAACGCCGTGAAGCCTCACAATTTCCTAAACATAAGAATTTGCAAGCTTTTCCATAGACCATTTCTCCTTGGCTGCTATGAAATGCGCACTCTTAGTGAATCGATCAACGACCACCCAAATCATGTCGTGACCACTTTTTGTTTTGGGCAGTTTAGTGATAAAATCCATAGCAATGTCTTCCTACTTACCCATAGGCACAGGCAAAGGTTCTAAACTCCTGTATGGTTTCTGATGTTGTGTTTTGACTCTCGCACAAGTCACACACTCAGCCACATACTTTGCAACATCAAGCTTCATCGTCGGCCACCAGTAGTAGGGTTTCAGGTCCCTATACATTTTAGTGCTACCGGTATGAATCGAGTACATGGTCTTGTGAGCTTCTTCCATCAGAAGATCTCTGACTCCTCCTGTCTTAGGTATCCAAATCCGATCTTGGAACTCCTTCAGTCCATGACTGTTTATACCAAACACCAACATTTTGCCCAAACGTTCCTCATTTCGGTCATTCTTCTCAGAAGCTTCCTCTTGAGCTTTCTTTATACTCTCCACAATTGTTGTGACAACTTCTATTCTCAACGCTCTTGGCCTCTTTCCTTCAAGATTGACTTTCCGATTGAGAGCATCAGCAACAACATTTGCTTTACCGGGGTGGTAAAGTATCTCACAGTCATATTCCTTAAGTAACTCTAGCTAGCGTCGTTGCCTCATATTCAATTATTTCTGATTAAAGAGATATTGGAGACTCTTATGATTAGTGAAAAGTTTGCACTTCGTGCCATAGAGGTAATGCCTCCATATCTTCAGAGCGAAAACTATCGCTGCCAACTCCAAATCATGAGTCGGGTAGTTCTTTTCATGCTCTTTCAATTGTCGAGACGCATATGCAATCACTTTATCTCTTTGGGTCAAAACACAACCCAATCCAACCCCAGACGCATCACTATAAATAGCAAAGTCTTCAACTCCATCGGGCAGAGAAAGTATCGGTGCCTCGCATAGCTTCTTCTTTAGCTTCTCGAATGCTTCTTTATGCTTATCACGCCAAGAATAAGTAGCTCCTTTGTGGGTCAAAGCTGTTATGGAGTAATGATCGAAGAAAAGCCTTGGATAAACCTTCGGTAATATCCGGATAATCCCAAAAAGCTTCGGATCTCCGTGGGACTTTTCGGTTGTTCCCACTTCATCATAGCTTCGATCTTTGCTGGATCAACCATTATCCTTTCTTGGTTGACCACGTGACCCAAGAATTGGACTTCTCGAATCCAAAAATCACATGTGGAGAACTTTGCATACAACTTCTCCTTCTTCAATACTTCTAACACTTCTCGCAAGTATCTGTCATGCTCCTCTTGGCTTTTCGAGTAAATCAGAATGTCATCTATGAACACTATCATAGATTTATCTAGGAACGGATTACAAACCCTGTTCATTAAATCCATCTTACTTCTTCACGAATAACACCGGAACTCCCCAGGGTGATGAACTAGGTCTAATGAAACCTTTATCCAATAACTCCTAACGTTGCATCATCAGCTCCTTCATCTCCGCCGGTGCTAATCGACAAGGTGCTTTTGCTATTGGTTTCATCTCTGGTAACAAGTCTATTATGAACTCGACTTGTCTATCAGGTGGTAATCTAGGAAGATCTTCAGGAAATACTTCCGGATAATCACACACCGCGGGAATATTTGATGGGTCTTATACAAACAATCCTATGTGTGCATGCAACCCTAGTATTGGATCTATGTTTTCACTATTAGTTATACAACTTTATGAACACAAAAAGAAACCTGGCATGCTACTATAATTTTCGAAATTCATATATAAAGCTAGAATAAATACCTTTTGTTGTTATATAGCATGTAGCGCTTGGTTTCCGGTATGTGAATTTTATTTGAGTATTGCCCTATTTTAGCCTTGGACTCGACGAGTCACTAGGTCCGACTCGCCGAGTAGGGACAAGACGCAGGACACGTTTAAGTGGGCGACTCGGCGAGTCCATATCCTGGACTCGGCGAGTCACCGCTGTTGGATGAAACCCTAAGTTTCAGGGGTTTGCACCCTATTTAAACCCCATATCTGCCCCTTGCCAGCCCCCATTCACCCCCAGAGCTCCCAACCCTCGTCCTAAGCTTGTTCTTGTGAATTTGAGGCTCTTGTGTGCATTCTTGAAGGTTTTGAGGCAAGAAGGGGAAGGAGATCAAGAGGAAGGAGAGCCATCCAAGCATCATTGTGTTTTTCAGCTGTTACATTGAGGTATATCTCGTTTTCCCCCTGTTTCCATGCTTAAGATTTCATTTAAGACACTCTTGAGCAATTCCTCAAGCTTGTTTGTGCTTAATGTTTCGTAATAAGTGGATGGGCCTTTAGATCTAGGCAAGATTGAGCTCCAGGAGCTCAGATCTGTTAGCTTTATGGCCCCATGTGGCTTGTTCATCCTAGATCTACCCTTTTGAGGCATTTTGAACCCTAAAATCCATGTTAGTGAGTATCCACACGTAAAGTTGGAAACTTTACGTGTGATTGGTGTCCTAGAAGTCCAGATCTATGAATGGCATGAACTGAAATCGAGTAAATCGGTGTATTTGGTGGATGCATGGCGACGACTCGGCGAGTCATATAGGTGACTCGGCGAGTCTGGTCGCGAGTCACCGATTTGGTCCCTTCATGATGTATCGAGTTGAGCCGTGAGTCACAGGGGGTGACTCGGTGAGTTGGGAGCTGGACTCACTCATGATAGGACTCGGCGAGTCAATGCCTGACTCGGCGAGTCCAAGGCAATCTTCATAGATCAGGAACAGACTCGGCGAGTTGTTCATACAACTCGGCGAGTCTTAGCATATGTGTTCTTCGGATGAAGATGAACTCGACGAGTTGTTCATACAACTCGGCGAGTAGGATGAAGGAGTTGAATGACAGTTTAGAAGATGAACTCGTCGAGTCATAGCCCAACTCGACGAGTGGAATCAGGGACCCAGGACAATAGTTTGCTAGGGACTCGGCGAGTGGGGATCCACTCGGCGAGTCGGGTCAACTGAAAGTTGACTTCGATTTGACTAAGGGCTAGACCAGGGGTAAAATGGTCTTTTTACCTAAAGGACAGCTAGCAGTGTATGATTAAGTATATTGTGGGAATTGCAGCCGGAGGACTCCCGGAGCAGCAGCAGTCAGTTAGTTCCCGATCAGTTCAGCAGCTACTTTGAGGTAAGTTACCTTCCAGTAGTGGTGGGCCTAAGGCCACAATGCCGGCCCACCAGTAGGGGACGTATGATAGATGATTGTCTTTGTGATATCATCTAGGTTTGCTATTACCTGTTATGTTATATGCTCTCATGATACGTTATATGCAATAGTAGTGGAGTTCGGTTGTTAGGACCGCAGGGTGGTCACACACCCCAGAAACATTTGACCGTATGTGATGGTATGCTTGTATGTTGGCCTGTTATGTTATGCGATAGAGGTAGCGGGAGGGGACCAGTCCCCGAGGATCGGTTGTTAGGACCGATGGGTAGTCAGCACCCCAGAATGGCTTGACATAGGTAGTCAGCACCCCAGAATGGCTTGACGCGGGTAGGACGGCACCCCAGAATGGCCGTATGGGTAGGTCGGCACCCCAGAATGGCCGTACCGGGTAGTCAGGCACCCCAGAATAGCCTGGCAGTATTTATGTTATGTGTTTGCATGGTATGTGGTACGTTGGGGGAGCTCACTAAGCTTTGTGCTTACGGTTTCAGTTTTGGTTTCAGGTACCTCCTCAGCTAGGGGAAAGGAGCCGGCACGGTAGCAGCATATCACACACACACTCTTCGGTTTCCGCATTTACGAGATTCACTGGGATTGTACTCTGATATTTGATGGATTGTATGGTTTGAATATTAAAACATGGTTTGCGATGTGTTATGGCGTGATCAAACAATGCTTTTATTTATTAATGTTTTCTAAAGTAATATTTTAAAATGAAATTTTTGGACATGAAAATTGGGTCGTTACATAGCAATAACAACTAGTTCCTTGAATTTCCTTAGCTCTTGAAAGCAAGTACCACAAGTGTAGTACCTCTAATGGAGTCACAAACACCATATGCAACTTGGATGAAGAGGAGAAGAAAAAGAGGCACCAAAAACGGCTGGAAACCCTAATGGAAGTGTTGTTCACGTTTTGGGGGCTTAAGGGTCCCTTTTATACATGTAGGCTATTAGGGTTTACAACTAGGAAACCCTAATCTGACTGCTTAGGCCCTAAGCAGCCCATGGACTCCTTAAACATATCCCTTGGACGATTTCTAATGGGCTTCCCATAGAATTCGTTCAACCTATATATTATTAGGTGATCCATAGCCCAATTATAATTATCTTATAATTACAACTTCAGTCCCCTAAGTTTAATTAATCTCTTTTAACCACAAAATTAATTCTTAATTAATTCTTGACCAATATTAATTAAACAATATGATTTCTCCTTTAATATATTATTCTCATAATATATTAATAAATCATATTTAAACCTTTCTCTCCTTAAATCATCGTACATATTGCTATGGTGAAGGCAACCCAAAAGGACCATGCTCATAATCGGGTCAAGTACATACCAAAACAGTTATGGACTTAGACACTAATCCAACAGTCTCCCACTTGGATAAGTCTAATAACTATTTTCCGCATGACTTCAGAACCTGATCAGCAATCGTAGCTTTCAAAAGCCGCTATCAACTCTGATCTTATCAGATAGCGTGTCCTCTAGATAAGGGATTATATATTCCTCCATTCTCAAGATATCATATAGACAAAAGACATGAATTTCAATCATTCTCTCTATACTATTTCCCGACTTCCGATTCATGATGACTGATAACAGACTACAATTGAACACATCAACTTAGTCCCGGCTTGGCCAAGCGCTTAGGTGTCATCACTAAATCATCGAGAGTCCCACATATATCGCTTTTATCCCACTTTGGGTAAAAGGAATGGATAAACTTCGACTCAAATGCTCGCTTGCATTTACTGATCGAATCACACACAACAATAAGTTTTATAACACCAAGTTACTGGTGCGTTTACTTATTATCAATGTGTAACTGACCAACAAATAACAACTCACACGTCTCGGTTTCAAGAATATACAATATTATCGTCTCACTAATCACTCATGATAAAACCGTGAAGTGATCCAAGTGAGCGTGGGTTTAATCCAATACTTTAATCTTATCAAAGCACTCACGAACTCTGCAGCAAACTTGTGCCATGTCTAAACACTTCAGACAATCTACAGACAGATTCATGACAGTCTTTATTCATACCTACTCCCAACGTATGACCAACTGTGGATGTTTGAATAACCTAGTTATTCTGGAAGTCAAAACATGCAAATTGAAACATAACAACAATACTTAATCCTATATGGCCCCAAACTTGTGAGAGTAAATAAAACCCTTCTATTTATCCACCATATTGATTACTCATTATTTATCATTTAATGTTTCGGATAATCAACTCATTGCTTGAATTACAACAACAATTGTACCATGCTCTAAGCATGCACACCGTGTTTCCTATGGTCCATGCTTTGTGAAATACATCAATTGAACACATTTCCAATCATTCTCATTTCACAACTCCAAATCCATTTTCATAAGTGTAAGAATATCAAATTCTCGTTACTTATAGAATATGCTAGATCTTAACACTTTATGCAACGATCCCTTCATAATGTCACTGCACTATTGCCAATGATATTACAAAGTCTTCTATCGGAGATTGTTACAAGACAATTCCTTAGATAAGATGTCTCTCACTCAAAGTACATTCCTTTGAACATCCTTTTGCATAAAAGTTTCTAATCTAGACAAAGATTTTCAATATTTACTTCCTAATATGAACACGCTTCCATATTTTCCTCATGACAACCCATTCTTAATAGAATCTTTTCTATTTGTAATGATGTCGATATGGTCCATCCAATATGGAAACATTTCCATATTTTCCAATACTATACTTCCAACTACTCACAAGTGACCAATTCTCGTCGAACTTTGGATTGTCCTTTGATAGTTGTTTAATTATTTTAGTCAAAACCAATTCTAGTCCCTTTTTCCCTCTAAATGCGCTAGACATTTGGAAAATTTTAGAATGGTAAAATACTATAGCATTTGCAATCGATCCTATACCCAAAGCGTATGGGACACGATGCATAATGTCTTACATAAAGATATGATACTTTACCAATCTTTTGCCATAATATTTTATGTGTCATGTTCTCATAATTCGAACTATGAAGAGGGATGCCGTAATCATAATCGTTTTAAGAACATACAATGTATCCTTTGACTGAAAATATTAAAATTTCTTAATCTAAGCTTTAGATTTTGAAACGGAGTATAATATTCTCTCCCTTAATTATAGCAAAACAACTTTTCAACCCATGCAACTTTGCAAATTGAATCTTTGTTTTTCTATAATTAATATTGCTAACTTGCATTACTTTCCATAATAATCATACAATCATAACTTTTATGCTCCCACTATCATGATGATTACTATAAAACATAACACTTATGCTCCCACTAGCTTCGACATGTATTCATAAACATCTTAACTTTCAGAAAGACAATAACTATTGAATTTCTTAAGTCCATGTTTCTAATACTTAGTGCTTTGATAATCTTTTATCAAGGCTTCTTGAACTTATACACCTTTGCCTTAGATAGTTCATATGTGTGTCTTAACAACTAAGACTAATTGCCAAACCTCACAATTCAAATTATGGAAAGGGATACCGTAACCATGATCGAATTCGAGAATGCAATTTTACAATCACTATCTTCTTAAAATCTTTCTCAGTGAAAGCATTTCCTCACAATCATTTTCATGAAGGAGGAAATCTTATGACACTTAGATTTAAATGGTGTATTTGTTCCTGTCCATGTGAATTTGTTAAAACCAAAGTTTATGACAAATTCAAACTCATATGGACTGACCTTTCTTACTCTTGATTTCTTGCCTTATGGTAGCACAGCTGCCCACCACGTCTTCCAAGTAGTTAAGCAGCTCACCCTTTCTTATCAATGTACTTTCATTGATCAAGGTCCTTGCTTTTTATGCATTCAAACGAGAATTCATAGAACTCACATGCATAATTAACTCGATTGGATTGGCACAGAATCAAAATAATGTCAACACGATAGGTTGTAAACCTCAACTCGTGCGCTAGTGATGATCGATAAGGTTTATTTGATTTGTTCTTGAAACTTTTTCAAAACATTAAAACTCCCACTGACCTCTTGACATATATGATTCTCTTTGTCAAGAAACATTTCTTGACAATCAAATATTCAAGAGTTAGTGCAGTTATTATCAAGACAAGAACACTTCACAAGTTGGTCCTAGTTGGTCTTTGTCTTATCCAAGACATCACAACTTACCAATCTCAAATGTACAAGAATAAGAAAACTTTTCCAAGTTCCATATTTGATGAGTGTTATAAACCTACTTAAAACTTTTCACTCAATGTCACAATCTTGACTTTAAGACTTGATATTGGAACGAAGTGTGATTGACTTCTTGGTTTAACCATTTCTACAATACTTGATTCCTCTTCTTAGACATGCAATTGCACTAAGACTCACTTAGAGGATCTATTGAGACATGGTTCTTAATCTTTAAGACTTATCATAAAACACAATAAAAGGTACTCTCCCTTCTTCCTAGAAAAGAGAAACTTTTATCTTTCTGCCTACTCGATTCTTCTTTATTCGTTCTACTATTCATTGAAACTCTTTCAATCAATCTCAGAATTACACTTAATCTTATAAGTATAATCACATTTACTAAACTTTAGTAAATCATGATGAATATCTTTGTCACTCTTGTGGTGGACTTGATCAACGCACAACCTAGTGTACTTGATCTCCTAGTCCTTCAACTGACACTTTGCCAAAGAATTAGTCTAAGTTTCCCAAATGTGAAAGTTTTCCATTCATCATACAATACACATTGCATGATTCCAAGTTTCTGTCCAATTGAAACTTGGGCGATGAGAAAGTCTCCCTATTTGGTACACTTTTGACATTTCCATAATTAAGAATCAAATCCATTTTGCTAATAATAGAAGTACATGAACATCAATTTTTCATATATTTCATTGTAAGGATAAATAAATAAGACAAAATCAAAATTTATTTTATTGCGGAAAAAACTTGTCCTTACAATGCAATTCAACTGAAAAACTATATTAACAATCTATTCTAACTCCAAGTTGTAGCTCAAAAATCCATTTTTCAAGTAATGCGATCGAAATCCATTTCTTCATGATCAGATTCAGCTCACTTCTTTTCTCAAGCTTCCTCTCTTTTCTTCGATCCTACAAAACATCAAAATGTAACATTATCACATCATGTATTAAGAATCTAGAATAGGAACTTAAAAGAGTTAGTTAATGGATTTTACCTGAAGCAGAGCCATACGTCTTGACTCTCCCATCTCTTAGATCTCTCAGGTAATTAGGGCAGCTTCGTCTCCAATGCCCCTTCTCTTGGCAATAAAAGCAAATAGACTCCTTTGGCACAACACATCAGACAATCACAGACTCAGTTCTTTCTGGACTTCCAATGTTGCCAGTGTCCATTGAAGTTTGGGAGTTTGATTCACTAGACAAATTTGCTTGACCAGCACGCCAAATCATTGCTGATTCAGCAGCTATAAGCAAATAGGTGAGATCAATTAGGGTCACGTCGTGGTCCATCATATAGTACTCTCTAACGAACTCACTATATGATTCAGGAAGTGACTGAAGAACCCAGTCAACAGCCAACTCACTTGAAATCTCGACACCCAACATGTTTAACCTATCAATGTATGACTTCATCTCTAAGACGTGCGCACACACAGGTTTCCCATCTTCGTGTTTACTTGCCAAAAGGGCTTGAGTGAGCTTGAAATTTTCAAGCCTTTGAACTTGTGGGTCAGGGAGAATAATTGGAGGAGGTGGAGGAAGTGAAGCATGACTCTCATTTCCTTGATCGTATCTCGGAACGTCATCTTCATTTAGAAAGCTTGTTCCAAAGGATTTGGGAAGACCATTGTAAGATTCAGACATCTACAAAACGGGAGAAAATTCAAGTTAAGTTGATTAGAATTCTTGATGCAACACCCAAATGAAACATCAAGCTAGGATCCAACACAATACTCTACAACCTAGAAGAGGGATGCCGTAATCTAGTTGCAGAATATTTGAAGGTAGGTAAATGACGATTTACCAATTTCCACCATGAAAAACGAAAAAGAAGTTTAAGTTTTAAATGAATTGAAACTCCTAGATCTTTTGAGACTCATTGAACTCTTCAATGGCATGTTTAATCTCGATTATGCCCTACTATTCGTGACTGGGATGCCGAGGATCACAAACAAGGTGTAAATAACCATACGAATCACGTGGTGCACCCAATGCTACTATCACCTAATCAATGTGTCGGTTAGCCACACACGCTCCATTGATCTATGATAAGCATCGAGCCACCCTTTGCCACCAATGTCATCCCCAAATTAGTGTGCCGGTTAACCACACATGCTCCACTAACGTTTGATAAGGGTACGAAGTGTAATTCCATGGGTTAGCATACAATTTCACATTTTGCCTAAAGTAACTATGATTTGGGAATTTGAAAAAGCATTTAGTTACTTTGTACTTCATTATACTTATAATGGAAGGTTTCTGTCCTATCCTACCCGTTCGGCTAACGACCCTCCACTAGTCAAGAGTGCGGTGGGTAAGAGTGGATACCCATTCAATCGCCATTTTATAGGCAATTTCCTTAAACACCCCTTATAGACTAGCTTCGTGAATGAGGCTTACTAACGGTAAGACTGAATTTTTAGTTATACATATATAATATTAAACTTTTAATGTTATATATAGTATAAGGGTGTATTTTACACTTTTAAAATACTAGGTGGTTTAAATTATACTTTTAATTAACCAAAATCATTATGGATTTATTAAATCTCTTTTAATTATACACTTAATTAATTTAATAAAACCATAAGGGTTTAATTTGAACTTTTCAAAATCAGGGTTTTGGAATTTAGACTTTCAAAATTAACTTTTAATCAACAATTTAAATTCCAAAACTTGAGGGCAAGTTTTGAAACTCTTCAAAACAATTAGGTTTTAATCTCACTTAAAATTTTCGAATTTAAGACATTTAAATTAAAATTTTAAATATTAAAACTCTTGATTTAATAATTACCATAAATTAAACAATTAATTTAAATTATTAAATCACAAGGGATTATCTAGATCATGAGGATAATTACCAATTATACATCTAAGATATCCTAATCCCTTGAATCCCTCTCTAAATCTCGAAAATAAGGGATGGGATAATTCAAGATCTTTAATTACCATATTTAACAATTAAAAGATAATTACAAGATATGGGATTATCCAAATCCCTAAAATTTAGGATCTAACCTTGGGGAAGGAGGTAATTTCGAAATCCAAGGGTTGGATAACCCTAGATTTCAAAATTTTGGAGGCTAAGGAAAGGATTTGGGAAACCCTAGCAAAAATCGCCATCTAGGGTTTTGCAACCCTAATTGCGAAAATTACCTAGCCTTTAGGGTTTATTAGCCATAAACCCTAATATGTCAAGTTCACAAATTTGAATAAAAGCTAATTGAAAACAAAAACCAATGGCTCTGATACCACTGATGGGTCTTATACAAACAATCCTATGTGTGCATGCAACCCTAGTATTGGATCTATGTTTTCACTATTAGTTATACAACTTTATGAACACAAAAAGAAACCTGACATGCTACTATAATTTTCGAAATTCATATATAAAGCTAGAATACATACCTTTTGTTGTTATATAGCAATAACAACTAGTTCCTTGAATTTCCTTAGCTCTTGAAAGCAAGTACCACAAGTGTAGTACCTCTAATGGAGTCACAAACACCATATGCAACTTGGATGAAGAGGAGAAGAAAAAGAGGCACCAAAAACGGCTGGAAACCCTAATGGAAGTGTTGTTCACGTTTTGGGGGCTTAAGGGTCCCTTTTATACATGTAGGCTATTAGGGTTTACAACTAGGAAACCCTAATCTGACTGCTTAGGCCCTAAGCAGCCCATGGACTCCTTAAACATATCCCTTGGACGATTTCTAATGGGCTTCCCATAGAATTCGTTCAACCTATATATTATTAGGTGATCCATAGCCCAATTATAATTATCTTATAATTACAACTTCAGTCCCCTAAGTTTAATTAATCTCTTTTAACCACAAAATTAATTCTTGACCAATATTAATTAAACAATATGATTTCTCCTTTAATATATTATTCTCATAATATATTAATAAATCATATTTAAACCTTTCTCTCCTTAAATCATCCTACATATTGCTATGGTGAAGGCAACCCAAAAGGACCATGCTCATAATCGGGTCAAGTACATACCAAAACAGTTATGGACTTAGACACTAATCCAACAATATTCAGCATCACCTTCTTTTCCTTCTTAGCATCGATCACGAATGCTAAATATGATGTACACCCCTTGGTCAAACACTTTCTGGATTTCATTGGGGAAATGATTTCAGAATTCACCCTGCGTTTATCCCCATATACCATAAATGACTCTTTCCCTGGTGGGTTCACTTTCACTAGTTTCTTCTTGCATAAAATCTTGGCATCATTGGCGCTAAGCCAATCCATTACCAGCACGATGTTGAAACCATTAAGTTCAATAGGCAATAATTCCTCGTGAAACTTATTCCCATTAAGGTCGATTAAGATGGTTTTTATATGATGGCTAACAGGTACAAACTTGCCACTAGCAACTTCGACTAATAAAGCATTATTTAGTATATCAATAGGTAAAGCTAGTTTTCTACCAAATTCATACGAAATAAAGGAGTAGTTGGCTCCAGAATCAAATAAAATTTGGGCAGGCAATTTGTTTACGAGAAAGGTACCTGAAGCGACATCAGCTTCATCTTTAGCAGCTTCCAGTGTCATCTGGAATGCTCTCGCCTTCGGCTTTGGAGGAATATTAGGTCTAGTTGCCTCCTTCTTCTTCGGGCAATCCCTTGAGATATGACCCTCCTCACCACAACCATAGCAAACTTTCTTAGTGAGGGTGCATTCGTTGGCATAGTGCCCTGGCTTTCCACATTTAAAACATGTGGCCACCACCTCACATTTTCCATGATGCTTCTTCTTACATTTTTCGCACCATTTCGCTTCTCCTCCTCCTCTTCTCGAACTAGACGTCGAGAACTTGTTTTTCTTGTTGGACCCTGAAGGTCCATCGAACTTCCTCTTTTCACCAACCTATATCCTTTCCAGACCCTTTTCCTTCTGTTGGGCCTCCACATTCTTAGCTGCTAGAACAACTGTTTTCAGAGTGGTTGCCATCTTGACTGTCGGGCCAAAGTCGGCAGGCAGTCCATTAGCGAACCTCTCAATCTTGGAGAGTTCCGTTGGCACTAGGTACGGAAATAACTTCATCTTCTCAGTGAATGTTGTAGCATAGTCATCTATGCTCATCCTCCCCTTCTTCAAGTTTTGGAACTCATTGTTCATATCTATATCTGAACAATATTGCACCCTTAACTGTTCCAAGAACTCCTCCCATGACATTTTCAGGGCTTCTCCTCGTGGCATAATATCTGCCAACAACTTCCACCAACTCAAGACTCCAGTCCTCAGTTGTCTAACTGCAAAGATAGTCTTCTCTTTGTTGCTACAGTCGCAACTTTCAAATACCTTCTCCATTTCGGAGATCCAATCCATAATCTCAACAGGCTTCGAGCTTCCAGAAAGACTTGGCAGCTTGGCGCCCAAGAAGTTCTTGTACATTCGCCCATCCTTGTTGTTTCTCCTTTCCGGGTCGTTCCTTCGTTCTCCTTGAGTCCCAACTTGACTCATAATGCGACTATTGTTCCCTTCCTCCAATTGCTAGAGAATCGATTCAGGTTCCTCGATGGGTATGATAGGTTCGTCCCTATTATCATGCAACATCTGTCGCATTTCATCCCTTTGTTCGGCTAACATAGCCCGAATCATGGCTTGGACCCCAACCATTGTTATTGGTTCTAGTGCTGCTGCGACAACAGGTATTTGCTCAATCACTGGCGGTTGATTCCTGTTTTCATCCGCGTTTCCAACGCCACTCCTTGTTCTCACCATTTTTGATCTACACACCAAATAAGGTGAAATTAAATCCTCATTCACGATAGATATTCAAATCATCCTTATTACTCTGAAACGTTTACATGCTAGTTCTAATACCGTCGCCATACGCTTAGAATCCTAAACACATAAGGTTTCCAGATCCGGTCGGCAACAGACCATAGATCCGAACAAATAATATCATATATGGCAACATATAATATTTAGCACATAAAATCATTTTAGGCAACTTTCCTAAAATAAACTAGTGCTCGTGTCTGAAATATAACAGGCACACATCTAACAACCTTCACTTAGCATTCTAAGTTTAAGTCTAGAAATCATACAAATTCCTAGCTCACTTAAACTAATGCTCTGATACCAACTGTGACATCCCCAAAATCACGGCCAGAAAAGACGGATTTCATTTATGCTTTTTAAAATAATTTCATAGTAAATCCTTTTGATTTAAAGGAGTTGCGGAATTTGTTCCCAAAAACAAAATATGATAAGATAATATTTATCAAAACATTTCATCAAGAGATGCATTTTCATTATATAACCAAAACTTGGGATGTCATGTTCCGATACAGACCATAAAGCATAAACGATAACATTACAAGTCATTCAACAAATATATGCATATACATACTTGTAAACAAAACAACTTGATGATTCATCCATCTTATGCCCTTGCGCCACTTCCTGTAATACAAATAAACCGAGTGGGTCAAGCTTGGGAGCCTAGTGAGCATATAGGGTTTTTAACCCATAATAAATAATTATATTTAATTTCACCAACCAACAATAACCCGATTACCCATTCCCGTTATCCTCACTTTATGTCCCTAAAACAACATCTATCTCAAGGGACCTAATGTAGGATTTTCATTGGGACAGACATTACTGCTAAGGGGTTTCCTTAACAATAGATATCCTAAAGGCAACCATGAGGGGGGATAGAGTACACCGGTGAACACATCGTTCACAACACCTACAAGTTATGAACCTGCTAGCGTTCCACTGGACTGTCTAGAAAGAGTTCGTGGTCGTCATCCATACTCCGCTAGATGACTAGGTCAACATCAACAACATCGAGGCCTCTCATCTGTTTATCACACATCAACTATCTACCCATGTTCTACCCAACATATTAGTAGATAAAAATATATATTTTTATACCTAGTTTAAAACCAGTATAGCATGTTCAATCAATACATATTCCATATAACAGATGAGTCACACACATAACATGTATTTCATAGAGAATAAATCAGATCTATGAGATAGAAGAAAGTGAATATACATTCACACATATAACAACAAAATATACACATAACACGTATTTTATATAAAATACTTCATAATTATGCGTTAGAAGAAAGTAACTACACACCCACTTGATCAGAAGGTGATCGGCAACACTACGACTTGTAGAAGTAGTATTCTTCGGTAAATCTGGAAGATCTTCACAAAAATCGGGCTCCTCGTGGGCACAGCTTCGGTTCGGGAATTTCACTTCTCGGGATCTTCGGGGCTTCGGGACTTGCTTCGGGGCTCGGGATTGATACCAGCGCTTCAGGATATTTCTAGCACGCAAAACGATGCAAAACGGGAGAAAGAGGAGAGAATTTGGCAAATGGAGTCGGCTGCCCTCGCATGCCTTTTATAGAGGTCGAGGCCTCGCATTACGTTGGGCGTAATGCTCTACGCGGGGCGTACGCCTCCGGAAACGTCACTGCATGCGTCATCGGAGCACTCGAGTCCGAGGCAGTGCATGTATCGGGGTACGTTGGGTGTACTGAACTACGCTAAGCGTAGTTCGGATAGACCAATAACTCCTTCGGATATTATCCGAATTAAAGATTAAATAAATAAATATTAATCATTTATAAACTTCTAAAATTCATATCTTCTTCATACGAACTCTGTTTTCGACGTTCTTTATATCCACGCGTAGGTGAGACTACGCTCTACAACTTTCGTTTAGACCCTGTCGGCTAAATTTGATTTTATTTTTATTATTTATTTTTATTAGGCCGGGACAGGAAAATTCCGTTATAAATTCATAACTTCTTCATCTGACGTTCGTTTTCGTCTGTCTTTTCACCAATGCACTACTATCAACGAGATATTCGATTCTCGTTTAGATTGTTTCAACCAACAATCCCTTGATTTCGAATCGACTATTCGGGCTGCATACTGCTAAGTTGAAACTTCGGAAAAATCATAACTTCCTCATACGAAGTCAGATTTGGGCATTCTTTTTATGTATGCTCTCGGTTTAATGAAATCTATGACTTTCGTTTAGATCACTAAGGCTAAATATCGCTCTAACGTAAATTTCACTTTTTACGTCATTCAACGTTGTCGGTTCTGTCGTGAAACTTTGACAGGTCATAACTTCTTCGTTATAACTCGGATTTCGGCATTCTTTATATATTCGGAAACCTCATTTCAACTACTACAACATTAACCATAGATATCGAGCTTATCTAACATTTCATCTTGACGCTTATTTTTATTCTTAATTCAGTTAAGTGACACAGTTAAACACAAAACACATAATACTCAAATAATACACTTCTATTATTTCAAAACGGGTTACAAAGGTTAACATAAACTATTATATCAACATTAAAGAGAAGCCCAGAAACACAGGCGTTACAAAAGACCAACTAGTACCAAATTGCGTATAGGTTTTGTCTTGATATAGACATACACTAACTCTTGAATATTTGTTTTGTCAAGAAATGTTTCTTGATAAGAGAATTTAATATGTCAAGAGGTCAATGGGAGTCTAAAGATCTTGAAAAGTTTTAGAATTAATCGAGAGTAAACATGCTATTAATTACTAGCACACGACTTGAGATTTCTAACCTATCGTGTTGACATATTCTTGTTTCAATGCCATTCCAGTTTGGTCAACTATGCATTGAGTTCTATGAGTTCTCAATAGGTTGCATAGGGGCAAGGCACCTTAATCAATGGAAAGTACATTGAAAGGTAGGGGTGAGCTGCTCAATAACTTGGAAGCAATGGTAGGGCCCTTTATGGCAAGAAATTACGAATAGACAAGTTTGATCCATAAGAGTTTGGATTTTTCATAATTATTGTCTTATGATTATGGTTATGACAAATTCAGATGGATAGGAACACATACACCACAAAATCTGAGTGTCATAAGGTTTCTCTCCTTCATGAAAATGATTGTGTGAAAACGCTTTCATTAAGAGAGATTTTGAAGATAACATTATGTAATTTGCATTTCTCAAAGTCGATTATGATTACAACATCCCTCTTCATAGTTCGAAGTGTGGGAAATGGAAAATACGTTTGAACATTTTAGACTTATTGCTATAAGTTCTAAAAAATTTCAAACATACATATAGGTTATCTAAGGAAAGGTAGATAAAGGCTTATCGAAGCGTCTCGGTTTCAGAAATCTGAACTTTTGTAAATAAAGTCAATAAGTATTGGGTTCTAGAAGTCCAACTAATTTTTGAATACGTGTCAAAGCTAGTGGGAGCATAAGTGTTATGCTTGGAAAAAATATAATCATCATGTGAGTGGGAGCATTATAATTATGGTAAGTATTGCGAGATATCAATATTAATAATAGAAAATAAAATGTTCAATTCGCAAAGTTGCAAGGATTGAAAAGTTGCTTTGCTGTAATTAAGGGACAAAATTTTATACTTCATTTCAGTTCTAAAAGCTTGGATTGATTTTTTTATCTAATTTAGTCATATAAAATTAAGAATGTGTTCTCAAATTCGGTTATGATTATGACATCCCTCTTCATAGTCCGAATTGTGAGAGCATGGAAAATAGAGATATTGTAGCAAAAGACTAGTCAAGTATCAAGTCTTTATGTAAGACATCATGAATCGTATCCCATATGCTTTGGGCATAGGATCGATTGCATATGCTATAATATTCACGTGTTCTAAATTTTCCAAATGCCTAGGGCATTAAGAGGGAAAAAGGATTGGAACCAGATATGACTAAAGGTGATTAATCAACTGTCAAGATGACAATCTAAGGTTCGCTAAGGATTGGTCGCTTATGAGCAGTTGGAAGTATAATAATGGATGGACCATACTGACATTATTATTAAATATGATTCTATTAATAATGAGTTGTCATATGGTAAATATGGAATTGTTTCCATATTGAGAGTTGGACTTTAAGAATCCCTATGTAGATTAGAAACTTTTATGCAAGAAGGATGTTCAAAGAAATGTACTTTGAATGTGAGACTTCATGTCTATGGAATTGTCTTGCAAAAATATCTAATAGATGACTTTTTAATTTTATTGGCAAAGTCTTTGTGACTTTGGAGCTATGACATTACGAAAGAATCGTTACATAAAATGTTAAAATCTAACATATTCTATGAGTGGCAAGAATTTGGTATTCTCACACTTGTGGTAAGGATTGGGAATTGTGAAATGAGTGTGATTGAAAATGTTATTCAATTATACTATTTTACAAAGTAAAGACCATAGGTAAATATAGTGTGCATGCTAAGAGCACGAGACAATTATTGTTATAATTTAAGTAATAAGCTGATTACCCAAAACATTATACAAAGAATAATGTGTAATCAATATGGTGATTAAATAAAATAAGTTTTATTTATACTCAAAAGTTTGCGGCCATATTGGATTCGATTATTCTTGTATTTCACTTTGTATGTTTTGACTTCCTGAATAATAAGATTATTCGAACGTTCCACAGGCGCTCATACTTTGGGAGTAGGTATGAAAGAAGATTGTCATGAATTGGTTTGTAGATTGCCTAAAGTGTATTAGACATAGCAAATGTTTGCTGCAACTAGGGGTGTAAGTGAGCCGAGCTACTCGCGAGCTACTCGAGATCGACTCGCTAAAAGCTCGACTCGAGATCGAATTAAACGAGCCCGAGCCGAGCTCGAGCCCAAATATGAGGCTCGTTTATTAAACGAGCTCGAGCCGAGCTTCAGCTAGTGGGCTCGCGAGCCTAAATGAGCCTAAACGAGCCTATATATATATATATATATGTGTGTGTGTGTGTGTGTGTGTGTGTGTGAGAGAGAGAGAGAGAGAAAGAGAGAGTATATATATATATATATATATATATATATATATATATATATATATATATATATATATATATATATATATATATATATAGGCTCGTATAAGCTCGTTTAGGCTCGCGAGCTCACTAAATTGTTCACGAGCCAAGCTCGAGCTTCATTTTAAGGCTCGAATCGAGCTTGAGCTCGAGCTCGAGCTTTTTCAAAATTAAATGAGCCGAGCTCGAGCTTGGTTAGGCTCGGGCTCGGCTCGGCTCATTTACACCCCTAGCTGCAACGTTCATGAGTGCTTATGAATATGAGTTGAGCATTGGATTAAACCCAAACTCACTTTCGGATTTAACTTTAACACAATTTGTTATTTCTTTAGCTTCACTAATAGCAAAGTCAAGCCTACTTTTCCTATATTATTCAAAATATTTAATCAACTCCTCTAAATTTTTTATTGCAACATCAAGAAACATTTCTTTGAATTGTAATTTTTTACTTACCAAATTAAATTTATATAAAATTTCATATCATATAACTAAACTTCAAACAAATTCAAAATTAGAAAAATTCATCATTTACTAGTGATTCCACATCTCTACAAACTTTTGGATCATCACTTATTTTAGATATTCTTTTTAAATCTTTTGAATAATATAGGGAAATCCATAAAGCGATCCATGAATAATATATATAAGTGAGCGTGAGTTTAATCAAATGCTCAAACTTAGAGCCACGTCGTTTGTAAAACGTGATTTAAGATGATAATTTTGTATATAATTAATAATTTTTTATATATTTTCTATTATTATTCATTTTTATATACATATGTGATTTAAGATGACATTTTGTCAAAGCTTAACGACAAATATAATATTTGGAGTCAATGACGTGTGATGACGAAACATTGGGTAATACTCTAAGATTGTTAGTCAATCAGGATACAACTCTAAAATACAAAAATTCTAAAGGGATAATGTCACTGTAGCACAATGAACTTTTGTGATTTGTCCGACTTGACCAATTATGTTTTTTTTGCTCATAAGGTCATCTAACTTTTACTTTACATGCCAATTTGGTCATTATTGTTAGTTTTTAACCATTCATTCGTTAACTAGTTATCAAAATTACACGAATGGCCCCTATGGTTTAAATTTCTTTCGTAATTGGTCGTTATCAGCCATGTTTTAAATCACTCGACTAAAACTACTACAATCCTGAAACTCTAGGGACCAAAGTGTAATATTGTCATTATTCTCCCCATTAAATCTGGTTGAAACTAGAAGCATACCACTGGATTTCATAAGCACCAAACCAAATAATAGGCAATTTTTTTTTTTTGATGTAGTAGTTTTCAGGATTGTAGTAGTTTTAGGTGGGGATGGTGGTAGTTTTAGTATCTATCTTCGAACCTTTTCTTCCTTCCATCGATCCTTGCTGCCAAACCGTCCCCACCTGAAATATCGCAGGTTGCCTTGCCCCATCAAAGAGCTCCTTATGATTCTGCCTTCGTTCTCCCTCGCGAACGGTCAAAGACCGGAAATCCTTTGCCCCTCGCTCCCTTCTATGTTGTTCCCATCAACCCAATGCCCCAAAAGTCTCGCCTTGTTGCCACCACTACTTGAAAAGCCGTAGTTCACACCTCGTAGCCAGAAGAGACGAGGAAGGCTTCGCAGCTTTCCCCTTTCCTTCTCTTTGGTCTCACCTGACCCTCCTCTTTGCACCCTACTGACGGAGAAGCAAGAGCGCAGCCCCGCTGCTCCTTTCACTTCGTTGCGTAGGGTCGTAAAACCCGAAGACGATCTCCCTCGTTGCTATCAATCGACCCATGACCTACGGGATTAGCCGCCTGCGAGCCTTTCTTTCCTTCCCCTCACGAATCGCCAACCATCGTCGAAACCCCAAATCAGATTCTCCTTCGATTTCGTTTTTGCCTCAATGACTGCTTCGTATTCCTTCCGATCGACTTGCCACTGCTTTCGTTCATCCGTTGTATACCCGATCAAACAAAAGAAACGGGGTCTTAAAAGCCCTAATGTTACACTTTGGTCCCTAGAGTTCCAGGATTGTGGTAGTTTTAGTCGAGTGATTTAAAATATGGTTGATAACGACCAATTACGAAAAAAATTTAAACCATTATGGACCATTCGTGTAATTTGGATAACTAGTTAACGGAGGAATTGTTAAAAACTAACAATAATGACCAAATTGACATGTAAAGTAAAAGTTAGATGACCTTATAAGGAAGAAAAAAAACATAATTCATCAGATGGAAAAATCACAAAAATTCATTGTGGAGTGACATTATCCCAAATTCTAAATAACAAAGATTGATCATGTTTAGACGGGTTGGACCCGTTTCAATCGAGTGGGGAGTTAATTTGGTGACGTGGAGATAGGGTGAAGAATCCATCTACAATACTGGTGAGTAACACGGCACGTCACATATTCCAGGATTTTGGCTTGCTCTATTGCTTAATCCGCCACTCAGCCCTCAAGCCCCACAAATTCAGTGCCCAAAAGATAAGATTGATTGCTCCACTTGCTAATTTCAACCTCTCTTGAAATTCCCTTAATTCTATGGACTGGAAATTCGTTGTTTCTGTTCCTCCTCAATGATAGCTTCGTCGCCGGAACTCGCCACAAGTTGTCGTAAAATTATCGTTAGTTTCATCAGTTCAGCTGCATGAGTAGTCAAGTGATTCAACTGAGAAGGGAGTTTACGAGCTGCTTCAAGGTGGAAGCAGTTTTATTGAAGTCGAATCAATCATGGTTGCGGTTTTTGTTTCTCCAACGACGAGGGTATCTTCGACGAAGATGTTCTCGTCTTTATCTCGCCGTCAATGCGATGCTTATACTTATTCTTCTATTACATTACGCTCTTCTCCTCGACGATTGATCCCTCGTTTCACTAATTTAAGGTAATCTCATCTACTATTATTGTATTTTACAATTTATCCGTTTGATTATGTTGAATTCGGAAGCGTTTTCTGTTCAACCAAGTTTAATTTCTTTGTTGGTGCTGAATATTATCGATCTAAGAATTTTGTGTTGGTAGGTTTTGGGAGTGTTTAAATTTGCATTTTCAATGTGATCAGTCACTTGAACAGTGAGATGATATAATCATAATCAGTTTTTGCTACATAATAGAAACTGATTATTGCAGTAATCAGTTTAGATGGACAACCAAATATCATTTTTGTTTGGCTTTTATGTTTTCTGAGTAATTTTCTCAGTTTACATAATCTATTCATCCATTTTTTTTTGCAGGCTGAACAATTTCTGTACAAGATGCTCTATTATGACAAATACTGAACTCTTGAATAATGTCATCACAGAAGATGCTCATCATGATCCATCAATTGATGCATCAAGTTGTTCAGTTCCCATTGTTCATCTTAATTCTGAAACCCATGATACCGAATCAGCAAACTTACTTGTGGAAGGCACTTTTGTAGACATGATTTTAACAACATTGCCGGTAAATCAAAGAATAACATCTTACTTTCTTGATTTCTAATCTGTTTTTCATATAATCTTTACAAATATATGTGTCTATTTTTCTCTTTAGATTCTTTCAGAGGAGGAGCAGGAAGTCATTGCTGCAATGCCTGCTCATCCAGCAGGACTATATGGTATGTAACCTGAAAAATCCCACTCATAACAAGCACATACAAGAATTATCAGAGAAGGAATGGAATCAAAAAGATGCTGTTTGTTTTGTCTGATGGAATGGAATGAACCATTCTTGAAAGAATGTGATTCCTTCTATTTTGTTAATTTCATTCAGGGTGTTCTTTTTCATCCGATCATGCAAAATAGACCTCATTCTCATTTATGTAATTTTTAACAACACAAATATTTCTTAAAAATTTCACAATTTTAATTAAATTCAAATTTTATTTTCTAAACCTAACTCGAATATGTTTTTTTATGATAATCTTATTTGGGTTATAATGAGATTAATTATGTTCCAATCTTGATTTTTACAAATAAAAATTCAGTAATCATGATTAACTAATGTATAGAGTAGAGTTAAACTATACATTGTATTTACACATAATATATAAATTTCATTTTATTCATGGAGACCAACCAAAAAAGATCATGGAATACAGGAATGTAACGACTCATTCCATTACCTTGTTTATTTCATTATATATATATATATATATATATATATATATATATATATATATATATATATATATATATATATATATATGGGCTAAATGCTAGAAATAGCAGTGTCCTTCCATTTATTTGTGTATTGCAGTGTCCTACTTTTAGTTCTTTCTATAGAGCATTGTACTTTCATTTTTTTTTCCTTATTATCACATTTCATTTTGAAAAATCCAGCCAATTATAGCAATGTACTTTTATTATCAAGACATCATACTTTGAAAAATCTATCCAGTTATCTAGTTATAGCAATGAAAATTGTTTTGTATTTCAATGGCATTGCTTTAACGGGGTAGATTTTTAAAGTATAATGCTGCAATAGGAAGAAATCAAAAGTAGGATGATATAATAAACAAATCAATGAAATTACATCGATATCTCTGACCTTTAACCTTATTCATATCATTCATCTGTTTCTAACCTAAAAATAAATGTGATCATCAGCATTATATGCTAGTTGCCTAGCTGGCAATTTGGTGGAACAGCTATGGAATTTTGCTTGGCCTGCTGCTATTGCATTGCTTCATCCGAGCCTTCTTCCAGTTGCTGTCATGGGTTTCTGCACTAAGGTTACATATGACCTTAATTGCTTCTATTTTTAGTTCCATGTGAATAAAAATTGTATTTTTTTTTTTTTTAATAAAAAAAAGTATCTTTTTGGACAGGTTGCTGTTATTGCTGGAGGCCCATTAGTTGGCAAACTTATGGATCTATTTCCTCGTGTACCTGCATATAATTTTTTGACTACAATCCAGGTTATCCATAAGCCATGTTTCTTTTTATTCTCTTTAAGTATTGTATGTGTAAAGTGCTGAATGGATAAATGATTCTCTTTTGACTAAACGAACAGTCTGAATATTGAAAAAATAACCATTTTACCTTTCTGTCTAGAAGTGATGCTCAATAGTAATTGACTGTTTATTTGAGAACTGTCATAAATTAACATTGTAATAAATACAGTAAAAAGAATAGTAAAAGTGTATGTTTACAATAACATTGTACTTAAAACATTAATAATTTTCAGTTTCTGATAATAACCAAAATCACCCGGAATGGAATATGCCCTATTTGAAGAGCTTACAACCAAATATAAATAATAGAAATTTATTCTGTGTTATATGATGATTTCATCATTTTTTTTTTTTTTTTTCATTTTGATATGAAAGACATCAAATGGGTATTTGGAAAGGAGAGACTTTGGTTGAAGGGTAGTATGATAATTCCAAAACATTGTTTGTGCAAAAGACGAAATGCCCTCGTCATCCTGATCATTGAAAATAGCCATACAAAGCTTGTACAATCATGTCCCGTGTAACAAACACATCCTAATTGTTATTGAACATATATAGTAGTATTTAACATGAAGTTTTGAATGAAATTTCTAATACCTGTTTGTGTTTGTATATCAGGCATCTGCTCAATTGTTATCAGCTGGGATGATAATTCAAGCACATATGGCACACGCCTCCCTTGAAACCTCTGTACTGATGCGCCCTTGGTTTATCATATTAGTATTAGCAGGAGCTGTTGAGAGGCTATCTGGACTGGCTCTTGGGGTTGCAGTGGAACGTGATTGGGTTGTTCTGGTATTGCTACGCTACATATCCTTTTTTTGTTGCAAAAGACGTAAATACCCTCCTCATCCTCATTATAAAAAAACCCCTAGAAAGCTTGTCTAGTCCTATCCTATGAATTATGAAACAAAACACAGACTAAGTTCTTTTTTTTGGTTGTCTTATATCTTTTTTTTGGTTGTCTTATATCTTTTTTTTTTTTAAATGTGGGCCCATAGAGACATTTTCTAATGTATTTTTTTTTGTTTATTCAGTTAGCAGGAACAAATCGTCCAATTGCTCTTGCTCAAGCCAATGCTATTTTAAGTCGTATTGATCTCCTCTGTGAGGTAATTGACTAATTGTGGTTGTATAATCATATCATCCTGCTTATATTTCTTTCTATTACAAGTTTACAACATTGTACTTTCATTTATTTTCTTACTAATGCATTGCAGTTTGAAAATCTACCTGATTGTAGCATTGTACATCCATCTTTTTTATATTATTACTACATTGTATTTTGAAAATTTTTCCAAACCATTTTTGGTGTTTTGGGTATCACAAGTTTTCATATGATTGATACAGTTATTGAAAATGATTTTAGTTAATTGATACTACTGATTGAAGGTTTTGAACTTAATACTCCTGTATTTATTATTTACACCATTACAGATTGCTGGAGCATCTCTTTTTGGCATTCTTTTATCTAAATATGAAACAGTTACATGCTTGAAGCTTGCTGCTGCCTTGATGATGTGGTCACTACCTGTTGTGGTAAAGAACTATGATTTCTTTTTATAGTCACATATTGAAAACTTCCAAGGGATTTGGCAGGAACTGGAATTCAATTCCATTCCATTCTGTCATTTGGTTGCAAATGAGTACGGAATTGAATTCTGTTGGAACTACAAAATCCTTTGATTGATGGATGTCAACATTCCATACTAAAAGTCTAAAACTAAAACCCTTGGCATTCAATTCCAAGCATTTCCTATTCCTACCACGAATACTCTTTTTATTTTCTAAAAGGGTAATTTATATATTTAAAATTGTTTTCTTACGTAAAAATTGCTTTAATTTTTTCTACCTAAATATAGTTCTAACGCCTCCTATGACATTGTTTCTAGACCACAATGTTAATGAAGTATGATTTTTCTGTTTAGATTGGTCTCACGTGGCTAACCAACATGCTTTCCTCTGGTGTTCTTGATCGTGCCAAGTGTCCACAAACATGCTCCAGAACATCCTCCAAAGAGCACATGCCACATGTTCATAATTTAGGTTAATATATATATATATATTATTACTAAGGCCACCTTTTTAATGCATGACATGACAAAATAAGTTGTACTGTGTTTGACATGCAATAGACTAGGACTGGAACCGATGATGTCATCAATCGGTGGACAAAAATTGAAATTTTGTCCCATCCAAAAAGATGGAACATGGACTTGCTCTCGATCTCTCTCTGTGCAAAAGACGTAAATACCCTCATCCTCATGGTTCCTGTACTAATACTTTAAATTGTGTTTTTGTGTTGATCAGTGGGTATGAGTATGGGTGCTATTAAACATGGGTGGGATGAATATATGAAGCAGCCTGTTCTTCCTGCTAGCCTAGCCTATGTACTTCTTTGCTTCAATGTTGTTCTTGCCCCAGGTGGTCTAATGACAGCCTTTCTCACACAGCATGGTATGTATATGCCTATGCTCATCTTCCCCTCTTTCTCTTTCTCTTTCTCTTCACATTTTCTGCAACCTATTTTGAAAAATCCACCCGATCCAATTATATTTATAGCAATATCATCCAAATATGAAAGCAACATTCATTTAGGAGATTTTTTTTTTTTGATGTATTGCAGGTTTAAGTCCATCCCTTATTGGAGGGTTTAGTTGCTTATGTGCTTTTATGGGCGTTGGAGCAACATTCATGTCTGCTCAAATGGTGAAGCAACTTGGCATTTTAAAGGTTCTTTTTTTTTTCTTGACTAAAATGCCTTAATAAGAAAAAAAAATGGAAGTAGAATGTTGTAATAGAAAGAAATGAAAGTTGATTGCTATTTCTTGTTGTAGGCTGGGGCAGCTGGACTCATATTGCAAGCTTCACTTCTTACGATGGCTGTTGCTGTGTATTGGAGTGGAACTCTTTCCAAGCAGACTGGCCTTCTATTCTTTCTTGGGTTTATTGTAAGTCACCTTTTTTTCTTGAATAAATATTTTCCTTTTTTCATGGTTTATGGAAACGGGAATCTTTGCTAGATTAGGAAAAAATCTACCCGATATTTTTATTAGAACATTGTGTTTTGAAAAATCCACCTACATTTTTCAAAGTACAATGCTATAATAGGAAGAAATAGAAGTAAAGTACATTGCTATTTCTTGTATTCAACCTTTTTTTATTATGTATATATTTATTAAGGTGTTATCAAGATTGGGACACATGTCGTACGATGTGGTTGGAGCACAAATCCTACAAACGGGAATCCCGCCTTCAAAAGCAAATCTAATTGGGGCAACCGAGGTTTCCATTGCAAGTTTAGCAGAATCTATAATTTTGGGTGTTGTTATAATTGCAAACGATGTTTCTCATTTTGGATTTTTAGCGACGCTTTCGCTTTTATCCGTGGTGGGGGCCACATGCTTGTTTTGCCGATGGTTAACCAATCCTACAGATGTACAAAGAAGTCTTTTTGCTTTTTGATACCAAATTTTTTATTCCATTGTAATTATGTACACTTGGGGCCCTAATTTTAGTTGAAAATCTATGTTAGTTGTAGTTGTATAGAGTAAAATGTTGGAATCTATTATTTGTATAAATAAATAGGCCCTTTGAGACCATGACTGTTAACAAAAATTTTAAATCTAAAAAGTTGGAACAATGTGTGATAAAGACCATGCTAAAAGAAAATCAGGTTGTTAGTTTAATAGTTTGCTCTTTAAATCATATTTAGTACATTCACTATTTATACGCCGACATCATAACATAGATAAAAATATAACCCAAATCGAAATTTATAGACTTGAGTCTCGACCAACAACAAAAGTTACCTATTTTAGCAAAAAAAAATTGACATGATGCTCAACCTATTCTATCTTAATTTTATCATGTTTCTAAGGAACTTTTATCATTATCAAGGTGGCTTAATGGTGATCATTTTGTATGGAACACTTCAAAATGAAGTTGACTCAAGTTTGAATCTTAAATTTATTTGATTGATGTATCTGTTTAATAATATAAAATTTAAATTTATTGTAACAAAAAGATTTTATATAAATTTGTAAAAGCCTTGTAAATTGAAGAGGTATTTATGAACATCTAATAAAGTTGAAGAAAAAAAATATAATTGAAATATTCTTTTTGATAAGATAAATTATTGTTAATTATATTGTTTTTTTAAACTTAGAATAAACAATGACCTAATGTAATTCACTCGTTATCATGGACATCAACATCAAACTTATATATTATGTTTTTTCTGGAGTGATAACGTGAGAATATGTTTTATATCGTATTTTTTTTAGTATAAAATTTGTGGTGATGTCATTAATAGCCATAGATTTTTATTTGTCATAGTCATAATAATAGTCAAATGGGAAGTGAATTACAAATTTGCTCCCTCAACTTACAGATGATAACTTGTAAGTTTAGTTGATAAACTACTATTTGTGTTTTCAACTATTTATACTTATACTTCAAACAAATCAAGTTCGTTAAACTAACACCATTACCCAAAGACGAAAACGAGTGGTGACTCCATAACTATATTTCCTTGGTGGTATTATATGCAATATCATACAATAGCTATATGAGACATATAAACTAGATTATATAAAATTATACAATATATATGCTTCATACTTTTTATTGTATCTTTCACGAGGATATACATGTAAATCGATACACTTTTTAACTAGCATAAGATAGCCAACTAACTAGGTCAGTATGTCTAAATCAGTAAATTCTAAAAACAAGACAAGCATTGAGCATTCATTATTAAAACATATGGTATGGGCAACTTGAAGTGATGTTATAACAAGAAGCAACAAGAAGAGGGGGTGATGTTCATGGTGTTATAACACTTGTTAAGAGGAGAGAGATAGAGAAAGAATTTGTACAACTAATAGAAGATCACGTTTCATCTAGTCATGGCCACAACAAGAAGCAACACAACTAAATACAACAAGAATGAGGGATGATGTTCATCTTGTTATGACTAGGTTATAAGGTGCCACATCAATAATAATAACATTTTTCGTTGCCCATACCAGTTGCTCTTAAAATGTAGAACAAAGAGATAACAAGTATTCAACGTCTTATTTGCATTCATTAATCCTTCTAGATTGTTTATTTTTATTTTATTAATCGAAATATAAAAACATCTTTGGCATTTCAAATGCTACTCCTAAATACCAAATGAAAGTTATAAGAATCCAATGTCATGGAATGACCTATTAATTGTGTCGTCTCCTTGACTCCTTGCAAGTTTTGTAGTTGGTATATTAACATGTTATTTCATCTTTCATCCTCAATTTATTAATTTCACCAACAAAGGTTACAAACCCTAATTTCAAAACAACTCAAACCATGACACAATTGCATACACATCAAAAGCTCTAATATTATAAAGATCTCTTAAGCTTTTGGGATGTTGAGTTTGTGCTGCGATGATCTTTAGAGATGTTTAATAGAAGAAAATTTTATTTCTTAAAGTGAAAATAAAAGATATATTTATTAAATCATGTCCTATTAAATTCATTATATAAAAAATAACACTTAAACATAAACAATATTTATGCCAAGAAAAAAAAACACCAATTATATATTTCTGAATCAATGAACGATGGAAATTTAATATAGAAACGAGTGATTTCAACTTAGGAAAAGAAGGGGAAATTTACATTTTCAGCGTATAAAACAAACTCTGTTGAGTTTTCCCTCGCTGGTTCCCAACTACGTGAAGACTCAGTGAAGAAGAAGAATTCAAGAAATGGAGAAGAAGAAAGGCATGAAGAACATCTTCAAGAAGCTTCACATAGGAAGCAATCACGATCCTAATCGATCATCCAACGATCCAACGTCGTCATCGTCTTCGTCGTCTTGCGCCACCGCCGACCACCGTACATCTTCAACTCTCACCGGACAAATCTCCGTCCAATCTCCAGCTGCTGCCGCAAGTCCTCCTCAAACGTCTCCGACCGTCAATGTAACATCGCGTCAACAAGATTATTATTCGTCAGAAGAAGAGTACCAGGTCCAGCTAGCCCTAGCTTTAAGCGTGTCGAATTCGGAGTCTAGAGGTGATACCGATAGTGATCAGATCCGTGCTGCGAAGTTGTTGAGTTTAGGGCAACATTCGAGTAATAATCATGTCCCTGATAGAGGTGATGCGGCAGCTGATAAGCTGTCTCGGCAGTACTGGGTAAGTTGAACCTCCTAAATTGATACGAATAACATGTACTTGTGTAGCAAAGTTCAAGATTTTGATTTTCTACTCGATAAACTTGCTTCAATTTCATTCTAATCTCCTATAAAGAATATGACACAGTGAATATTAGGGTATATTTGTGCATTGCTCTCGTTTCTATGTGCATCGGCATAGGAAGTAACAGGTTATTAGCATGAGGAGATTACACAAGTGCATTTAGAGGATTCAAACTGGTTATTGGAACACAGATATTCCTGAAATCAAGGAATTTCCTTTAACCAGGTCTCTCAATCAAGTTATTACCTTCTCTACTTTTGTTTAATATCATCACTCCACCAATGGGTAGAAAAATGTAGGAATGGATGATTTGGATTACAAAATAAGGTTATTGAAATGGGAAGGAGACTGCTTTGGTTTTAGTTACTAGTGGTGTTACATTGGATCATATAAGTTGACTTCACTTAGATTATCTTTATTGGGTTAATTGTTATCTTATTCTTCTTCCAATTATCAGTTAGGGTAGTATGTCTTATATCATGATTCATGAGTGTAAATCCACAAGATCAAATTACTGGTTGGATTCTATAAACATGGAAGATTGGTGTTATCTTTTGGCCCACTTTTGCAGGTTTAGCTATTTCTTTTGGCATGAAAATCCAGTGAGATGAGCGAGTCTTTGTCAACATATGTAATAAAGATTCTAATATAATAATAAATACATACAGATTTGTCTAATTAACAGATGTAAAAATACTCCTTATAAATGATGTGATCAAGAATCACCCTTTGACATGGTATATAAAATAAAAAAAAAGGTTAAATGCAAGGAATTACACCATCTATTTATTTGTCTATTGTAGCATCCTACTTCCATTTTGTCTTGTTATATCATTATACACAGAAAAATCTACCCTATTATAGCAATTTCATTCAAATACAAAACAATTTTCACTGCTACAAATAGCAAGATTTCTCAAAGCACAATGCGCTAATAAGAAAAAATAGAAGTACAATGTTATTATCGGTAGGTTTTTCTTTTATTGCCTTAATAAGAAAAATATCAAAAACAAATGAAAGTAGAATGTTGTGATAAACATATAAATGCAATTACATTGCTGTTTCTAGCATTTAGCCCATGAGTTTACAATCCCTTTTAATGCTATCTACATGAGTTTAACTTTTTTTTTTTTGGTTCAAATCAACCAGGATTATGGTCTCCTTGATTATGAGGAGAAAGTAGTGGATGGTTTCTATGATGTATATGGGCTTTCAACAGAAACAACATCCCAAGGGAAAATGCCCTGTTTGTCAGATCTTGAAACAGATCCTCAAACTTCAGGTTTTGAAGTTATTATAGTAAACAGAACCATTGATCCTGCCCTAGAAGAGCTGTTTCAGGTAGCCCACTGTATTGCATTAGACTGCCCTCCTGCTGAGGTGAGTCTTTTAGTGCAAAGGGTTGCTGAACTTGTGACAGAACACATGGGTGGACCAGTGAGGGATGCTAATATCATCATGGCAAGATGGATGGAAAGAAGCACAGAATTGAGGACATCTTTACATACCAGTATATACCCTATTGGATCTTTAAGAGTTGGACTGTTACGTCATCGTGCTTTGCTTTTCAAGGTGAACTGTTGTTCTTGTTCTTTTATCCTTTTTCTTGAATCTAAACATTATTTGGTTTTTGATTTCATATAATATTGGCTATTTTGCTAGGTGGAACTGTAGCCACTAAGGCTTATTTTCTTTTTTGTTTGGTTAAATGTGATGTTTAAAAAATGGAAGGAAAAAGTAAAGGGTTCAAATCAATGCTCCCTAGTTTTGTTTCTTTCTATTACAACATTGTACTTTGAAAGATCTACCTGATTCTTGGGTCCAACAGACTTAGCTTTTCTTAATCTATATAGTCATGTTGATTTTTTTCTCATTTTTTTTTTTTAACACTTGTGAAGTGCAGGTACTGGCGGAAAGTGTTGGAATAACCTGTAGGCTTGTCAGGGGTAGTCACTATACTGGTGTTGAGGATGATGCAGTCAACATTATCAAGTTGGATAATGAAAGGTAACATGTGCTCCTTTTAGTTTTACATATCCTATTTCTCTTTAATTTAGATTGTCAGGAATATACTGTTTCTGTCTAAACTCGTCTTATTGTCATATTGTTTGTGGGTTAAGTGCAAGAAACAGCAACATACTCTCTTAGACCAAGTTTATTATTTATCCTTTTTTTTTATGTGAAGATGTTTATTTGTTTTTCCTTTGCCTTCAGTGAATTTCTGGTGGATCTAATGGCAGCCCCTGGAACACTTATACCCGCGGATATTTTCAGTGGAAAAGATTCCTCCTTGAAACCAAACATCCCAAAATCAAGTCAACTTCCAGGTGTCCAGTCAACTAAAGATTTCTCACTTCCTTCAAGACCCAATAATATCAATGGTGCCAGTAGTCAAAACATTGAAGTGCAAAACAACACTAGTCAATTAGATCACATCCCTTCATCAGCAATCGGAAATTCTCTTTACAAAGGAGGCCGTGGGCCCAATGCAGTTAGTGGCGGCTCAAGGATGAACGTTAACATAGTCCCGTATAATACCCAAAATACCCCTGGCCCCGAGGACAATAAAAACCTTTTCACAGAGCTCAATCCTTTCCAAATCAAAGGATCCGGTAAGGCTTCAATGCAACAGGCTGATAACAAAAACACAAAAATTAACCAAGTTGTTTCCGGAAGACCTCCGGTCCCACAAATGTGGAAAAACCGCCATGCTGTTAACGAGGTAGTAGCGGGACCCGGACCAGGAAGGGTATATTCTGATGGGCTGAAGTCACGTGATAGTTATGGTGGGACTTTGAATCAAAATAGTGAAATGGGTTCTTCGAATAATGCTGCTGAGTCGGAAGCTGCATGGGCTGAGTGGAAAAACTATAGATTGTCTTTGGAGGTTGTGGGGAATAATAATAATAATAATAATAACAACAATGCTTTCTCAAGGAATAAGGAAAAGTTGAATGTGGTGAGAGGGGAAGAAGATGTTAGAAAAGGTTCAGAGTATCGGGTCAATGTTGAAAACCGAAAGGTGGTGGGACCCGAAAGCTCCACGTCATCATCATCATCATCATCGGTTGTTGATCCTGTGATTGATGATGTTGGAGACTGTGAGATTCCGTGGGAAGATTTGGTCATTGGTGAAAGAATTGGACTAGGTAATGGTTTAAAAAAGAATATTATTCCCCTTTTTAAGTTGTGTTGTGTCTTGTCTGGAAAAGACGTTAATGCCCTTCTCATCTTGCAGGCTCATATGGTGAGGTTTATCATGCTGATTGGAATGGCACTGTAAGATTTTTCTGTAGTCTTACTGAAATAAATTTATGGTAGTTTATATATATTTAATTGTGTTTGATTTCCTAATTAGTTGATTTTTCATTGAACAGGAGGTGGCTGTGAAGAAGTTCCTTGATCAGGATTTTTCAGGTGCTGCTTTAGCAGAGTTCAAGAGGGAAGTAAGTAATAATGTTTCCTAAAAACTACATTATGAAATTTGGTTATTTGTCTTAAAGTCACAAATGCTTCAAGTCTTTTGTTTTTTTTTTTTGTTTTTTTTTTTTTTTTACTACATAGGGGTTCACAACTCATAGTATTTTTTAATTTTGGTGGAATAAGGAATTTAGTTGGATACTTTCCTATTCAGATAAGTGGTGAAATGCAACAAAGAGCAATGTACTTTTCACTAATATAATTGATTAGATTCTTAATGATGCCCTAACAAGAAAAAAATTTGGAAGTGCAATGCTACAATTGGGTGGATTTTTTTACAGTATAATGTCCTATTAAGAAACAAATTTGGAAGCACAATACTATAATTGGGAAAAATTTCAAAGTAAAATGCTATAATATGGAAGTGCATTTCTTATTTCATCTTTTTTGTATGTAATTGTACACTGCATTTAAAGTGGAAATTGGTGGTTCTCTTTTCCTTCTTTGCCAACTAAACATGGGTTAAATAAAGAAAATACTGCATTATTTGTAGGAAAATTATTGAGCAAAAAGCTGTATTAAGTAAGCATATTGTACTTTGATGGGACAGGTGCGCATTATGCAGAGATTACGCCATCCAAATGTTGTGCTTTTTATGGGTGCTGTTACTCGTCCTCCAAACCTTTCAATCATCACAGAATTTCTCCCCAGGTTTTGCTTTATTTTACTTCTTTTAAATGATGTATATAAAAACAATACTTGAGAAAATATGTCACACTTTGGAAATGGAAGGAAACAATAAATGAGGGAAATGTAAAAGGTTAGGACTTATTGGGCCCTGACTTTCTCTATTAAGTTCTTTCTGCATTAATTAAAATATAAACACTTACATATATAAAGCTTGTTGGACACCATTAAGTCAATAGAGTGAAAAGGAAACACTTAAGCTATGGAAATATTATATATCATCCAATAGAAGATAGCTGATATCATACATGATACTATGAGGAGAATTCAGAATACCATAACTATACTAGAAAAATGATACAAGTAAATAGTATAAACTTCACAAATATAAAGTACCTAACCAGTATATGTTTTATTTTTAAAATAATTTACCAGTTCAAATGGTATTTTGGGAATTGTCTAGATACATTTGTTAAGCTATCAGTTAGGTTTTGATATTGGTTTTGCTATCTAATATGGTGCAAACTAAACTCTTAACAACTATCTTTTGGTGTTTCAGAGGAAGCTTATACAGGATAATTCATCGCCCACATTGCCAAATTGATGAAAAACGAAGAATCAAAATGGCTCTTGATGTTGTAAGGAAGTTTACATACAGTTATATAAATATTTTATCAACTTATCTATGTATGTTTGTGTTTGAAAGTTGAATGGTGTATTTTGTAGGCAAAGGGGATGAATTGCTTGCATACAAGCATCCCAACAATAGTTCACAGGGACTTGAAATCACCAAATTTGTTGGTTGATGAAGATTGGAATGTCAAGGTAAGTAATTTACTTATATACCCCTTCATCTCTTCTTTTTATTACCAGATCCCCGTCCCTTCCTACACCACTTTTTTAATTCCAATAAAACAGAAAAATCTATATCTATAGATTTTTCAAAAGTAGAGTAGGTTGCTATTTGTTGCCTTTGCTTAATTGCTTTAATAAATCGGAGTTTAAACCCTGCAGGTGTGTGACTTTGGGCTGTCTCGCTTGAAGCATAACACATTTTTATCATCCAAATCAACAGCAGGAACGGTGAGTTTTTATATTATTTCTTAAGATTTTTTTTTTTTTTTTTTTTTTTGAATATTATCCTGAACATAACTTATGGTTGATGTCTTATCTTATAGCCCGAGTGGATGGCACCTGAAGTCCTGCGTAATGAAAATTCAAACGAGAAGTAAGTTTTACGACTTTTTCAGCTAAATGCATTTATCTCTGTATTATTATTTATAGCTTCCTACTTTTATTTCTTTTCATTACAACACTCTACTTTCACTTTTTTACTTTAAAAGTTTATACCGAATGATCATAGCAACCTCTAGCAAAACACCACCCTGCAACATTGAAAAAATCTTTAGGATCTGGATCAATGCTGTTCCTATATTTTATAAATTATAATGATTATGGATGGGATGGGCAGGGCAGAAAGGTAATTTGAGTTTGAGTTGTTGCATATAATTTGTAGGTGTGATGTGTATAGCTTTGGTGTTATACTGTGGGAGCTTGCAACCCTAAGATTGCCTTGGAGTGGGATGAACCCGATGCAGGTGGTGGGTGCTGTGGGGTTCCAAAACCGCCGCCTCGACATCCCCAAAGAGTTAGACCCCTTGGTCGGAAGAATCATCTGGGACTGCTGGCAAACGTAAGTCCCATCTCTTTTTTTTCAACTTCCATTCATTACGGCAAAAACGCTATTTCACTTTTTCATCATTTTATTCATACTATTTTGATTAAACCTTTCTTTATACATCTTCTGAACCATTTTTAAAAGTTATAAATTATGAAATTGAACATGGCAGGGATCCAAACCTACGGCCTTCGTTTGCACAACTTACGGTGGCTCTAAAGCCATTGCAGCGGTTGGCAGCCACTACACAAATCGATGATGATCAACCAATCGACATTTAAATTAACCAACCCCCTCTCTCTCTCTTCTCTCATGTTTATGTAAAAACAGTGTTCACAAATTGAGTATATAATAGGAAAAAAAAGAGAATCTGTTTTTGGGTTGATGATCTAATAATTTGTATACCCTATCTGTATGCGAGTGTGCATAGTTTTGGGTGTGTGTGTGTATGTAAATACGCTTTTGATATTACCATAACATGTGTTGCTATGTTTTCTTCCTGGTTTGAAACTTTTTATCCGTGGTGAAAAACCGAAAACTCAATTATTATTATTATTATTTTTTTTTTGGGTTCATGAGAAAAAAAAGGATGCTATAATTAGCAAATAAACAGATTGTTATTTCTTGCATTTGACCTGTTTTCGGTTAAATGCAAGAAATACTAATGTTGTAGTAACAGAAAAAAAAAAAAAAAAAAAAAAAAAAGTAGAATGCTATATTGATATTGTCTGCATTTAAGAAGTAGCAATGTTATTATAGAAAGAAAAAAAGTAAGCATATTACTATTTCTTGTATTTTACCGGTTTGTGTTAAATGCAAGAATATAGCTATGTAATTTCATATAGTTTGTCACATTATAACATTCTATATTGAAAAAGTATCAAATTTTAAATAATGATGTCATATATATATATATATATATATATATATATATATATATATATATATATATATATATATATATATTGTTATAGTCATGTAAATTCTTTTTAGTACAATATCTTAATATGAAAAAAGGTACAGTTTTATAGATTTGGGAAGTATATTCTTTTCTTCGTCCTCTCCAAGTTCAGGAGTATCTTTTGAGTTTTTCCTTCCACATAAAAACTAAAATATAATTTTTATTTCTATTTTTTAGTTAGACAACCATTTTATGCTTGTACTATATCTGCAATAATAAGTTTGAAAACGCATATCTAAATATCCTTTATATTATAAATCCCATAACTAAATAAGGCCTTACATTTATTGTAAATATGCACCAATAAAATGAAAGCAAATCATAACCTTTACACTTTGTTTTTCCTTTCACCATTCACCATTTCTATTTAGATTTGCCCATTTCTAATTAGATTTGCCTAGAATAGAACCCACCTTTAGAATGGACTTCAATGGCTTAATTTCATCATCCTCTTCAATCTCCATTGAAGGCCATTGCTTAATTTTCTTCCTCTTTCCCTTATTATTTCTTACATAATCCTCAATGAACTCCACTTCATGTTTAATACTCACCGATTTCCGTACCACTTTCGGTTTAACCAACGATGAGCCAACATGTGTCCCCGCACCATGCACTTTGGGTGGCACTGGTGGTCCATAACGGTCACGCTCGTCTTCAACAACCGTTATGGTTCGTGGGCTCGAGCCACCTAAAACAACTGTCTTTGTAGCATGGCCTTGAAACCACTCAACAAATGACCCAATTACATAATTACCCGTGACCCGTAGATAACAAAACGGGCATCTTGTGCTCGTGTTGAGATATTTGTAGAAATAGAAGTTTTTGCATATAAGGCATCCCGAACCCATGGTGATGAAATGAGGATTTTTTAGGAGATTGATTTGTGGAATAGAATAACATAGTTTGAGAGGGGAATGAGGTGGTGGGGTTTGGTTTTGATTTTAGTGAATTTTGAAGAGGTTTCTTTGAAGATGAGGTTGATGTTATTCTTGTCATGTGATTTGAAGGTTGCTTCCCTTTTGATGACTCTATGATGTTGGAGATGTATTTTGCTTTTCCAATTAGAAGATTTGTAAAGAAAGTATTGAAGAAATAAGTCATGTGTGATTAGAAAAAACAATTTATGAACAAAGATCGTTTATTTTTTGAACTGTCTGCATTGTCTGAATGAGAGTGACATTTTTTATGTGGTAAAGTGATATTAAATAACAATAACTTTTATCAAGATATATTTACCATATATACTTTACTTTTGCTTTGGGGACAAGTAAGCCATAGTCACATCTTTGGTTGTGAATCTTTGAAGGAAAAGAAAGGAGGGGTGTTAATTGGGTCAAAGCTGATGGACACACAATTTGTTTGGACTAGGCTGGTTGAACGTTTTCTTTAAAATGCATTTTTTGAAACTTGTATAATAATACAATTATTTAAAGTATTAGTCTGTAATTTTATGACAATATATATTTAACAATTCATTATTTGTGAGTTATAAATTCATGATCAAAGTTTTATGTTTTATCAAATTTTAGTAAAAGTAAAACTTATATATATTTCTCATAAATAGATAACTTTAGAGTTAATGAATTCAATTATACCGGGACAAACAAGATAAGGGCATAAAGCCAAGATTATTTGTCAAACATAACTCAAACTAGTCAGGATTATTATTATTATTATTATTATTATTATTATTATTATTATTATTATTATTATTATTATTAGAGGCGCACAAAAAACCCGCTCTATAATCCAAAATCGGTTTCCAAACCAACCTGATTCGATTTAACTGGTTTGGTTGAAACCGGTCCGATGGTTTATGTCAGTTTGAGGATTTTACAATTAAAACCTATCTAGGCGGTTTTCAAAGCTGTAAAAAAACAATTCTCATATAGTAAAAACAATAATGTTTTCATCCATTATTTCTTTATTTTATTTTTTTGGTTTATACAAGGTTTTAGAGATTTCCAAGACAAGTTTTCACCCCTTGTACTATCTTGAATGCGGAGAAATACTTTTCTAAAAATAAAAAAAAAATAATAAAAAATGTAATTAGTCCCAAATGCCTGAAAAATACCCTAGCTTATAGATTTGGATATTTTTGCTTAGAAATTGGTTTTAAGTTTTGTCCACCAAAACCGATCCATTTTGTGCATCTCCAGGTTAACCAAGGTTTGACCCATTAGCCCAACACGAAGAGAATATGAAAAAATAAAGAACCGAAAAGAGCATTTACAGAGGTTTGTTGGTTGATGGTGTATACGTGACACTTTTTCTGTATTTGTTGACCGTCGATTAGAATTAGACATTTTCCGCAAGTTCTTAATAACAAGATACTAATTAATAATATCTTCAAAAATGATTTAGAGGGTTATTGAGTTACCTCGTTACTTTGAGCTCATATATTGATTCTCCATAGTTTTTTGTTACAATGTAGACCTGAATATGATGTGAGGGTGTCCTATCCTTACCAATGGGTCCCGCAACCAACATGGGGGCATGCAAATGAAATTGATGTCCAATTCTTACTAGGAAATGCTATCCAACGGTTTATGCAAAAAGGGTTATTCCTTCATGGACCCTAAGTTGGCCCAGAGAACATCACATCATGTAAGAACCCAATTCACATTGACATTGGAAGTGAAACTCTTGAAAAGTTGCAGATACACCACCCCATAAGAAATTGTGCTATTGCTATGCCTAAGGGCTCATTCAAAGGGAATAGAATATTTACTAACACACTAAAATTCAACATATTGTTTATTAATTTTTGCTGTTGATGGTTTTACCTGTCTTTTGGATGTTGAAGATAAACAAATTATAAGGAAAAGGTTGTACCTCATTCGTACAAAATTTGTTACATGATTAAACAACAAATGAAATGACTTTTGTCACCTTAAAATCCCAAATGACTTGAAGAAGAAGAAGAAGTTGATGATTTATTTATCACCTGGTTTTACAGGAATTCGTCCACAAAGACGCCAATATGCACCAGGGTGAAATTGGGATTTTTCAAAAACCCAAATATCACGAACAAGGACCTAAATACATAAATTAATTAATTAACAACAATTTTAGTTATTTATCCATGCGTAAATAACTAATTATATATACAAAGAGGCACCAATCTATTTATTACCTCCTTATCTCTATTTCCAGCAACCACATTTCCTTTGGAATCATAGGCCTCGAATTTCTGAATTAAGCAAGTGAAACAACAACGTTATCAATAATTTTAAACATATCATATGTGAAGAACATTAATTATATATATATATATATATATATATATATATATATATATATATATAAATACAAATTTAAGGTACAGTTGTGGTTACCTGTTTGGAGAGAAACTCAAGTGTGAGCTGTATAAATACTTTACTCAGATCATCACGATCCACTCCAATCTGAGGGAACAAACAACAACATGCTTAATGAAAATAACATTTTTTTTTTATTATAAACAAAAAAACATAATTGTTCTTTCTTATTAGAACATTGAAAAAATAGTAGTATGATGCTATGATTAAAAAAAAAAAAAAAAAAGGAAAATGATACTTGCCATTCGAGCGCGTAAAGTTCGGATTTTAATGACTGGCTCTATCAGTTCCCAGTAAACATTACTCCATCTAGATTCTCTTTGCTTAATTTCACTCTTCAGTGCCTGTTTTACACACACACACACACAAAATAATAATAATAATAATAATAATAGCACTCTAGTTATCCTTGATTAAGAGGCTGAAAGAAATCATTGATTAAAAAAACAAACATAAATATAATTCAATAAAAGTCACTTACGGAATACATATGCTCAGTAACCATTTTCCGTAATGTTGTCTTGTCACCATTTGCCATTAAGATGTTTATCTGAAAAAATAAAAATTAAAAATGATACAAGATGAAATGCATGATGATACAAAAAAAGTATCAAATAGATGGAGGTCTGATCATCATATGCTGAAGAAATAGAGTTGGTCATGGAATTGGAATTAGGGAAGGAATGGATTGGTTCATTCCAATGGAATGAAAAAAGCTGCTTGTTTTGCCTGATGGAATGGAATGAAAATTGAAATTAAACATATTTTATTTATGTAAGTTGTAATGATATGGATCCTTTTTTATTGCAAATTTCATAATTTTCAATAAACTACATATATAACTAGAAAAAAAAAACATTTATTATTATCAATTTATTTGGGTTTTATGAGATTTTATTATGTATACTTTTTTAACTATGTAAATAAAAAATCATTACTTTTAATTAAATAATGTATAGAGAAGAGGTAAAACTATACATTATATTTACATATATTATAAAATTATATCAAAATTCATTTCATCCAACAAAATATGATCATTAATATAATGACTCATTCCATTACCTTGTCTATTTCATTCATTCATCATTCCATTCCATCCAACCAAACAGACCTCAACAGGATTTAATGTGATGACCAGGACTTGTTTCCTTATAATTTCTTTAAACAATTACAAACAAGATAATCTTATAGTTAAAAACACATCCAAACATATTTAATTTTAACAGTGATTTATAGTAAAAATCATACCTCTTTATATAAGTTTACAGCCTCAGCATAGAATTGTTTCTTTGAGTAGCCAGATTTTCTCAATTTGGCAATAGCATATGCATTTTTTAGCTGCATGTATATACACAACAAGTAGTACCAAGTCAACAGACAAAGGAAGCTAAATTTGGAACTTCATAAGTTAAATTACACTTTCAGCTTATATATATAAAAGGTAGTAAAGTAGAAGATGTAATTGTAACCTCTAGAAAAATATCATCTTTTGTTCTTCTCCATCCAGTCCTTGTGAACCACCTGCAGATGAGGTGTCTAATTAAGCTCTTTTAATCAATTCAGGTCTCTAATTAAGCTCTTTTAGGACCCTATATACCTTTTATGCATTCAAGCCAGTATATTTATATTTTTAGATTCAGTCCCTAAATAAGATCTGTAGGATCCAAAACCTCATAGGTGTTTAATCAAACCATATAAGGTGTTTTATTTAGCTATTCAACTCAAAATCATGAAAGGTTGTGAAACCAAACATTCTTAATAAAAGAAATTAGATAATTTTTCATATCTAACCTTCGCAAAAAAGAAATAGGCTCACGAGGACCATATGGCTCATATATGATTCCAGGACTTAGCATGGATACCTTTAAAGCCCCCTGCAAATGTAAAATAACATAAAAATGGTAAATTTTTCATTGGTTGTTCGAAGTAGAGAGCTATCTAGTCCTTAATATTAATGTGAAAAAGCTAACAAACTTACAAAAGGGTAACAAACTAAGGCCCTCCTATATAAGAGTGAAAAAAACATAAATTGTGACAAAAAGAAAAAAGATATAAGAATCATCCCCAAATATGAACATAACTTTTTTCTCATAGGTGTAGCAGAAAAGAGAAGTACTTGAACATGTAGCTTGGGAAGAAAAGTTGACCAAGTCAAATGAAAGGAAATGGTTATACCATTTTTCGCGCCTGGGCAGGGGCTTTCACTTGTGTTGATAAATTCCGTGAACCATTCAAGAAGATTGATAATTCAGCAATCTATACAAAAAGCAATAGATGTGATCTATACAATGATTACTATCAGTTAAAAAGCACAGTATTTTACAATACTCATGAATCATGATGATGTGAATACATCATGGTGCTTTAATATAAATGGTATTACCTTTGCAGTATGAAGTATCTTATTACCACCATGGATGAAAGAAGGTAGACAATTTTGGACCTTGAAGCAATAAGGATTTCTCTTGTTAATGATCTCAGGAGCTGATTACATAGAATGGAGACTTTCTTAGTCAGTAATTTTGGACCTTGAAGCAATGAGGGTTTCTCTTGCTAGTGATTTTGGTGATACGTTTTGTCAGATCAGGCTTAAAATAATACATAAACTCCGTTTTCCCTAAATTGATAAGAGCGTAATTCAGATAGCCCTAATTTTACAACTAGAATACCACTATAATCCATTGCACACTTGACATTGGAAAAATGCAGTTTCAGCTAGATGATTACCTTCTATTCCAGCATTCGAGTAGCTCCTCCAGTTTCCACACCTGGAAGTTCAACCAAAACTGCATTAGACACGATGATCTTAACCTTCTTAAGGAGGCAGCACATCAAAATTGGACAGAAAAATCAAAAGGAAAATAAAAATCGTGAATTTAATATCATTTTGTTCATGTAATTATAGCAAGCAATGGATCAATCACGTCGAACGAATCCACCGCTGTTATCGTAGCACGCCAACAAAAATTAGAAGAGATAAAGACGGGATCAAAAACGAACAGGTGCGATGTTTTTCGAATCTCCAATGCTTGATAAACATTCCGAGTGTTCCGGAGACTTCTGAATGCCATCATCGATCTCACGCACACTGCTTGCTCTAGAAAGGGGTTTAAGGTTTTCGTTGCCGAGAGGTTTATGAATTTAGAATTGGGAAATAACAGTTCATCCCCCAGGTTTTTGTAAATTAGAAAAAATACCCCTCATATATATTTTAATTGCAAAGAGCTCCTCATGTTTTTGTTTTTGGACTAAGGGATAAGTTCAAAAGCATGATAACTAATGGGTTGTGTCATGTGTGGCGAGTCTCTAGATGAAGCCGAGACGACTTTGAGGATGATAGAGAGGAACAAAGTCGTTACTTCGTATTAAATCTCTATTAATACATGAGAGTGTCTTGGGTGGTAGGGGGTTGTAGACTAGTTAAAAATAACTGATACCTGATTATCCGACTCGATCCGTTTTGAATTCGGGTAGAACAGGTCGGGTAACTTGCGTATCAAGTTCGAAAATTCGGATAATTGGGTAACCTGATATTTAAATAGATCGTGTATTGGGTAGGTTTAAAAAAAATCAGATATACTCGAATACCCGATTAAAAAAAAACCCTTATGTTCTTAATCAGTTGATCCATCTCTCAAAATTCATTCTGACATCTCTTTAAATTGGATCATATACACAAATCCGATCCACTCTTATCATCTGTTGTAGTTATTAAACTGGATCATACACACAAACTCGACTGAATATGTAACTTTTGCTTGATTTTAGGATCCCAAACGATAAAAAATGATTTCCATATAAATGAAATGTTATTTTTGGAGAATTTTTAAATGGTGTATGAAATGATTAATTAAACAATCACATGCTTTTAACTCGGCAAAGATTTATTAGCATCAAACATGAAAAAAATAATCATATGCTTGCAACACAAGTCTTATTATAACAATCACAAAAATAATGTGCTGAAGGCTTAGTTCTAAGTAACAATGCCGATATATTTTTTTGATGTGGATGTTTAAATGTTAAAGATTTAATAAAATTAAAGTTTTCTATTTTCATTCATTTATATGTATATTTATATTGGCAGATTTATCAATTTTCATATACGTTAGAGGTTTTTTATGCAATTCAAATCTCTATATTCCTTAGTTTTTTTATATACTTCAATTACACAAGATGGTACAATACAAAAACAGATTCTTCTGCATAAAATTTACATTTAATTTATGAGATCCGAATGTATCAAAAAAAATATAAGTAATTTGCGGGTATACACAAATTCCGACCCGAATTAAAACTTGATATACCCGAACTCGAATACCCGAAGTGCAATATAGGTCAGATATCGGTTATTATTATTTCTTTTAAAAACCCGAACTACTAGAAACTCGAAAATTATATCCGATCAACACCCCTAAGGAGTTGGTGATTAACGAATCTCTTTAATGCTATATTAGAGACAACCAATATCATTGAGGAATGGAGATTCAATATTGTAATTATGATATATAAGCACAAATGTGATGCATAAAGCTACAACTATCAAGATATTAAGTTACTTATTCATACCATGAAATTTTGATATAGAGTTCTTGATGTCATGTTACTTGCACTATGGTACTTTCAAAAACCAACTACGTTTTCATGTCAGGGAGGTCATTCGGTGATCCGTTTACTTATACATCTTATGAAGATATATAAAGAAAGAAATATGGATCTTCATATGATGTTTATCGACTTGTAGAAGACATATGATACTATACCACATGAGCTGATGTGGAGGACCTTAGAAGCATGAAGGGTGCCAATGAGATATGTTATAGCTATTTGAGATAATTAATTGCCCATGACTTGTATCTGGACCGATTAGAGACATAGAGTCGTGGGTTTCATCAAGGTATGAACTTTAGCCTGTATATCTTCGCCTTAATATAGGATGCAATACATTACACAATTTACAGAGGGGTACTTTGGTGTACGCTTTATGTCGATGTCATTATCTTAGTGGTTGAGACCAGGACTAAGTTGAATGTTAGGTTGGGCATTCAAAGGCCGAAGTTGGAAGAGAATGGGTTACATAGCAACATTATTTAGATGGAGTATATATGGTATAACTTTAGTGTGGATCATATTTATGATGAAGTATATGTAAGCACAAGGGAGGAAGACTATGGGAGTCATTCAAAATATCCTTATGTGCATTCACTTAGGATGGGAGACTATGTGAGTTATTCATGATATTCATACAAGATTTTACAAAGTTTGAGTGATTAGATTTCTTGATAATCATCATTATGTACAAAAAAAGGTTCTGTGACCTTCGTGTAGGTATTATGATATGGTTCACAAGATGTCTAGCCTAATATAATTGGTGTGATAGGATGTATTTGAGTGGAGTGATTCCAATGTATAGTGTGACTCAATACTACACTAGCTTAAAAGTTGAACCATATTTATGAGCTTGGACTTTTGTGAGTGACTTATGAATATGATAATTGCATATTACATTGTTATTATTTGTTGACTAAATTATCCTATTTTGAGTTTTTGAATTATTCGGAGATCCTTTGGTCTTATTTGGCTAACTAGTGTTAATGGTTGTTTGAATCAAAAACTTAAATTTGGATTGTGGGTAGCCCTGTCAAAAATACACGTTATCCGAATTACCCACCCGGTTTTTTCGGGTAACGGGTAAATTGCGTTGGGTAAATCGGGTATCGGGTTAATTTTTTCGGGTAAGTGGGTAACCCGAATTTTTTTCGGGTCAGGTAAAGGGTAAGTTGTTTGGGTTTCGGGTATACCCGATTACCCGAAATATATATAACAAATAATGTCCATTTATGAGTTTATATGTCCCTCCAAATTCCCAAACCCAATTTCCCTCGTTGAGGCTCGTTCGATTTTCCCCACGTCAAAACACCCTTGTACCTCATCCGCTCTTCGTTGGTATTCGTCACCAATGGATGACTATATTGAAGTAGAAGATGAGACGATTGAAGTTGACACCCAACCAACGACATACTTACTTCATTACATTTATTTTTAGGTGCCATTAAAAAATAAAAAAAAAATTAAAAATCAGGTAATACCTGAATTACCCTTACCCGAATTACCCATACCCGAATTACTCGAATTTAATTTGGATAGGGTAACGAGTAAATTTTTTTATATGAAAAACCTGAATTACCCGAAACCCGAAAATTTTACCCGATCAACACCCCTAATTGTGGGTAAATAAAACCTTTGTATTTGGATTGTGCATTAATAAAGCCTTTAACTTTGGATTATGGTTATTAAACCCTTTATGTAACACCCTGTTTATTTATTTAATAAATAAATAAATTAATGAGCGAATAGTAGCCCTAAAATAAATAATTACATGTAAAATGATGATCTCCTAGAGCTAATTGTCATAATCTGGAAGTTGAGGGTTAAAAGTGTAGTTCCGGATTGATTTTGAAAGTATTTATGAAGGTGGGGATTAAATGGTAAATTTTGAACCTTAATTGAAAAGAATCTGTCAAGCAAGGGGTTGTTTTGTAAATCCCAAACTTAATTAGTAAAGATTTTCTGGGACAGGGTTTAATTGGTAAATATTGGATTAAGTTTGAAGAGAGGATAATGGGGAGGGGCTATTAGTGCCATTATGGCAAACTTTTGTGTGGAGCGGGTATAAAGGGTTAAGGAAAACCTAACCTTAACTCATTTTCTCTCCATCCGTCATGGAGCCTCCTCAGCCGCTTGCATCAAGAGCCAATCACACCACCTTTGTGTTTCCGATCGAGCAAGACCGCCAGATGCCGCCATTTCTCTTATTGCCGACAACCAAGCCGTCACAGCACTGTCACTATTCCATCGTGGGGACGATGAAGACCACCAGCGGGAGTCCGTCCCGTTGTCGTTGCTGCTGTCATTTGCGACCACGACACCTCTTTTCCATCTTCTGCTGATGTGTTGCATCGTGAGGACGAAATCGCCGTCGCTGCTGTCCGGTGGAGGCGACCTCCGCTTTTCCCGCTACGTACACCACGACTGAAGATTGGAGATCGGAGCTAGGGACATCGTTGTGCGGGCTATGAGTGACCAGAAGACGTTCGGAATGCTGACAACGCCTCTTCCTTGTTCCTTCTTATGGGTTCGGCATCTTAAGCCGCTGTAGCTGCTGGAGATGGCCCTTGGGCGTCGTTTCAACCTGCCCCAGCCACCTAGTGGTTATTCAGGGAGCTGTGGTGAAACATCCCAAAAATACAGTCTAAAATTTCATTTTAAAATAGTAATAAAACCATATTCATCAAACATCGTATAAGAATCATAAAGAGTGTATCTCAAAATATCTTAACAACTGTCAAATATATCAGGGTATAAACATCCCAGGTTGAACAAATGGTGTGTGCACTACAATCTTCCCGAGCTCCTCTTTTGAAAACTGAGTACCTGAAACCAAAACTAAAAACCGTAAGCACGAAGCATAGTGAGCTCCCCCAAACTACCACATACCATACAATAACATATAAAGCATCTACTGGGCCTTGCCCACTGCATTGGACCGAAGTCCGGAAACTAACCAGGGCCTTGCCCTCTGCATCGGACCGAAGTCTGGAAACTGCATTGGACCGGAGTCCGGAACTAACCAGGGCCTTGCCCTCTGCATCGGACCGAAGTCCAGAACTGATTGAACATAACATAGCATAAACATGTCAACTAGCATGAAAACATATAATGCCTACTACATCGGAACAGAGTCTGGAACACATAACACAAAACATGCTTGAATCACAAAGACATCAAGCACTCTAACTACTGCATCGGACCGAAGTCCGGAACTACTGCTAACTAAACGGGTCGGCATTGTGGCCGTAGACCCGTTCCTACGGGAAGGAAACTCACCTCACACTGCTGACGTCCCGTAGACACAATCTCATACTGCTGAAGTCCCGCAGACTCAACCTTAGCTGCTGGATGACAGATTCCCGAACTGTCAACACCAAAATAACACCCAATTAATAATTAGGTTCTAACACATAACTATAAATACATACTTTGGGTAATTACTACATTACCCCTAGCTTGGCTTACCCAAGACCAAGGCCCAATCCCTAGGCCCAAAGTCAATTAGGGATCAGAGCCCAACATATGGCCCAACTTTCCAAATTGGTCCCAATCCTTCATATGGGCCTTACCCTAAAGCCCAACTAATTACTCTAGTCCATTTGATTATTCTTGGATGGCCCAACACAAAGCCCAAGTGAAATTAGGGTTTCTCATAAAATAATAATTAGGGTTAAGTGTTTCTCACTTAACCCATTAAGGGCTTAACCCACTAAGGACTTAATCCATTAAGTCCATTATTGCTTAGATTAATTTCCGTCAATGATTATTATTTAATATTTCACTTATTAAATAATTCCCGTGTGTGTGTCCTGATAATTTCTCAAATATTAGTATTTTCTCAATTAGCCCATTAAGGACTTAATCCATTAAGTCCTTTACTCTACTAGATAATTGGTATGGAGAATTTGGGCTTAATATACAATCCAATCTCAATGGCCCAAAAATGGGTCCAATAAGTCTAAGGCCCAATACTCATAATTAGGGTTTTCCACCCAAACATGGCCCAATAGGCCCAAAACCAATCTCTAAGCCCATTAGGGTTTGCTAGCGGGGCACCACCCACTACCACCTCGGGTAGTGGTGGTCTATGGCGGCTTACGGCGGCGGCCACCACCTTACGGTGGTGGTTATCATTATTTTTTATTATTAACCAAAGCTAAGTACAATTACAATGTTTAATCCAAACATAAACACACACACACACACACTAACTAACACACACAGTCACACCATGGTGGCCGGCGACAGTGCTTGGCGGAAACCACCACCCTACGGTGGTGGTGGTTATGATCTTGGGCCAACGCAAAACCAAAAGTACTTCAATCATCAATCTAAACGCACTCGAAATCCCACAGCCACCGGAGATGGTGGCTAACAGTGGCGGAATGGCGGCAGAAGGTTGTGGTGATGAGTTTTCTTCATTTTTCATATCCAAGAATATCAATACAATATTAAATCGCGAACTAGGCCTGCACACACACTAAATCACGCATACAACCACCCTCCCACAGTGGCTGGTAGTGACAAAAGAGATGACAGCCACCACCTCACGATGGTGGCAGTTGCTTTCCGTCCAAAATATTGCTCAACCAACCCCAAAAACATGATCAGCAGCATATATACTCGAACCAATAAATATCTGGCCACCAACCAAGTGGCTGACGCCGCCGGAAACGGCGAGATCAGTGGCCAACAACCACCGATAGAAGTTACATCATCGATCAGGTGAGAGGAAGGAAGAAATACCAGGTGGCGATACTTACCAAGGACCCTCAGGTCACGCATGACCCTCTCAGTAGCGAAAATGGAGACTGCCACCGATCTTGGTGGCTCTCCGAGCTGTCAACGACGTCTCCGACCGGCAACAGTGTCGCGATGGTGTTCCAGGGGCGAGGTGGCTTCGTCTGATCGAAAAACGAACGAGGAGGGGAAGCGGCGGCTGACAACTCATGCATGGCGGCTGGAAAACGGTTTCTTAGGTTAGGGTTGAAGGTGCGGTGTGGGGGGGGGGGGGGGGGGAAAGGGATACGGGTATATCCCGTGTCCATTCAAACTTCCTTTCCTTTATCCAAGATTAGTCCCTCCCCACCAAATTCATTTCCAAATAAATCCGAAACTTACCCATTAGCCCCTATTATTTCAAAATCTTTACAATTTAAATCCTAATAATTACCAACCATACCCTTACTTCTAAAATTCTTCTCAAATAAACTCTGTAATTTACTAAACAACCCCCAACTATCAAAATTCTTCATACATTAGTCTGGGACTCACATTTATTAATTTATTTAAATAAACGGGGCGTTACATGTGTAACTCCCAAAGTTTGGAAAGCCAAGAAAAGAAAGAAAACCTCAATTTTAAGGGGAGACTCGGCGAGTCCAAGGAGGGACTCGGCGAGTCCGAGCGGGATCCGGGTCGAGGAGTAAGCGACCGACTCGGCGAGTTGGCCAAGGTGACTCGGCGAGTCTGGTCTGATCGAGGAAAAACCCTAATCCCGGGAGTTATATCCTATTTAAAGGGTGTTATGTCCCTCCCTCAGCCCCCATATCACCCTAGAGAACCTGTAAACCCTTGATTTCGTGTGAGCTTCCATCATTTGAGAGGAATAGCTTGGAGGAAGGAACTTTCGGAAAGGAACTTGAAGATCAAGAAGGTTTCTTCAAAGGAGGAGGTGTAGATCCGAGATCTACTTCAGTGGTGTTCATCTTGGAGGTAACAAGCTGCTATTTTCCTTCCTTTACACCTAGATCTATGTGTTATTGTTGGGGTTTTTAGCCATAATGTTATTCTTTCAAGTTAGAAGCCAGATCTGAAGTTGCTACTTCAGATCTAAGCATGTGATGGTCTTGAGAAGCACAAAGTATCAGCCCTTGAGTGGATCATGGAGCCTCTTTGCCTTAATCCCTAGTTCATGGTGTATTTTGCCTAGATCTCCTTCTCTACACGTAAAGTTTGCAACTTTACGTGAGGATTAGGCTTGGGAAGGGTAGATCTACAGTTTGGAGTCCATGGATGACTCAAAAGCCCTCTGCGTGTAAAGGGATTTGAATGGACTCCGCGAGTCCTTTGAGTGGACTCGGCGAGTAGCATGAAGGTGTGGAGCAACTCGACGAGTGGGATGAACAACTCGTCGAGTCAAATGAAAATTGCCTTGTACTCGACGAGTCTGTTCTTGGACTCGGCGAGTCAGGTTGCGAAACCCCAAACCCTTCGAGTTGAGACTCGAATCAGTGAGTCGGGTGGAGACTCGGTGAGTTGGACAGGTCAGGACTCAGAAATCGGTAGACTCGGCGAGTCATGGACTGACTCGCGAGTCGAGACGCGAATGAAAGGAATCTGAACATTTTGAACTCGGCGAGTCAGTAGGGTGACTCGGCGAGTAGGGTTGACCTGGAAGGTTGACTTTGACCAGGGTTGACTTGATTGTCTTTCGGGGGTCAGTTAGACTCAGTATTGCTTTGATATTGGTAGTTCGGGGAGCAAGGGGAGCAGGAGTTCAGTGAGTTGCCGGGCAGCAGCTAGTGAGATCATCAACAAGTTCAGCCAGTGCAGGTGAGTTTCCCTTTGTGTGAATGGGTCTAAGGCCACAATGTCGGCCCATGTAGTTATGAGTAGAAGACCTGGAGGTTAGCCCTAGGCACAGTATGCTAGTATGATATTCAGGATGAGGTCCAGTAATAGCGGGCGGGTTCCCAAGGATTTGTTTATATGATAGATTATACTTGTTGTCTGTGTGATACATGTATGTGCCTGGTAGGGAGGTGAGTGTGGGCGAGGTCCCGTATCTCACCAATAGCAGAGTGTGGATGGGGTTCCATATCTCATTAGTAGCAGAACAGGGGCGAAGGCCAAACTAGAACAGGAGCGAGAGTGGGTTGGGCCCGTATCTCACTACCATTAGGAGCGTGGACGAGGTTCCATGACTCATCAGTAGCAGGACATGGGTGAGGCCCAGGATAGGCGAGGCCTTAGGACAGAACCAGTTGCATGTGTTTAGTTATGTGTTGTGATATGTTTATGTATTATTATTTGTTGGCGGGCGAGGCCCTGTGTGTGACATCCCCATTTTCACGGCAAGAAAAGACCGATTTGTTTACGCTTTGTTTTATAAAATCAGAGTAATCTTTTAAAGAAAACGGTTGCGGAATTTGTTCCCAAAACAACATATGATAATAACTTATCAAAACATTTCTCAAAGAGAATGTATTTTCATTTAATAATAAAACCTCGGGATGTCATGTTCCGATACAGACATATAAGCATAAACAGAACTTACATTCAATTACACTAATGATTTACATCTCCTTTAATCTCTCAGTGCAAAGCAGCTTCGTATCGATACCTGTGATACAATTAAACTGAGTGGGTCAGGCTTGGGAGCCTGGTGAGCATATAGGGTTTTCAACCCACAATAATATAATTATTATATTCAATCATCAAACAATCAACCCAATTACCCATCCCCGTTATCTCCATTTATTTCTTAAGTACCTTCCCTAAGGAATTATCCTAAGGGTCATCTCCTACATCATATTTACCTCTCATCTCCTTACATCACATTTCCTGGTATGTTTGTTCCTAAGGATCATCGCATGAATACGTAGTCACAACATCGCCTGGACTAGTAAGTCATAATAAGGGTTAGACTATCATCGCATGAATACATAGCCACAACATCGCCTGGACTCGTAATTCATAGTAAGGGTTAGAGTATCATCGCATGAATACGTAGCCACAACATCGCCTGGACTCGTAATTCATCACCTACAGGTTATGAGCCTGCTGGTGTTTCCACGGGGTCATCTAGAATAGTCCGTGGTCGCCATCTATACTCTGGTAGATGACTACATCGCCAAATTTCCACATCGCCGGTCAAGGTTATGGTATCTCCTCTCATCTCACATCACCTATTTATCATTACCTAATTATCATCACCTTTCTATCATCACCTATTTCTCATCACCTAATCATCATCACCTGTTTCTCATCACCTAATTATCATCACCATTATATCCTCACATTTCTCTTATCACATTCGTTCAACACACATCAACTATTTCATCTACCCATGTTCTACCCAACATATTTGTAGATATAAATTACACATATAGTTTAAATCATTTAACACCCATATAAAAACATCAATTCCAAGCCCATCTCATATAGACAATTAATATATAACACATAACACGTATTTCATAGCTAATGCTTTATATTTATGTGTTTAGAAGAGAGTAACCGCATACTCACACATATAAACCACAATATATATACATATAACACCTATTTCGTATAAAATACTTCATAATTATGCGTTAAAAGAAAGTAACTACACACTTACTTGATCAGAAGATGATCGGACAGCACTACGGCTTGTAGAAATAGTATTCTTCGGTAGATCTGGAAGATCTTCACAAAAACCGGACTCCTCGCGGGCAGAGCTTCGGCTCGGAAATTGCACTTCTCGGGATCTTCGAGGACTCGGGACTTGCTTCGGCGCTCGGGAATGATACCGGGGGTTCGGGATATTTCTTGCACGAAAACCGATGCAAAAACGTGAGAAAACAGGAAGAAATGAGCAACTGAATCGGCTGCACTCGACTTCCTTTTATAGGGGGCCGAAGCCCGATTTACGCGGGGCGTAAATTTCATTACGCAGGGCGTAACGACGATAAGGTCGCTGACTCCCCCCAAGGATAATATCGGCCAATTTTTATTTAAATTAAATATCGAAATTATTAAATAAACTTCAAAAATTCATATCTTCCTCATACGAACTCCGTTTTCGAAGTTCTTTATATCTACGCGTAGGTGAGACGATGATCTACAACTTTTGTTTAGACTCTGTCGGCTAATTTTGAATTTATTTTTATTATTTATTTTTAGTAGGCCGGGACAGGAAAACTCTGTTAGAAAATCATAACTTCTTCATCCGACGTCCGTTTTCGCCTATCTTTTTATCGTTTTACTACAATTAATGAGATCTACAATTCTCATTTAGATTGTTTCGGCTAAAAACCGCTCGGTCTCAAATCGAGCATTCGGGTTGCATACTGCTAAGTCGAAACTTCAAAAAATCATAACTTCCTCATACGAAGTCAGATTTGGGCGTTCTTTTTATGCACGCTCATGGTTTAACGTATTCTATGACTTTCATTTAGATTGCTAAGGCTAAATATCGCTCTAACGTAAATTCACTTTTTACGTCGCGCTGTGTCGTGCCGGTTCTGTCGCGAAACTTCGACAGGTCATAACTTCTTCGTTATAATTCGGATTTCGACGTTCTTTATATGTACAGAATCCTTGTAACATATACTACAACTTAGTTAAGATTATTCATTATAAATAATCTTTCATCAAAAATTTATTTTTTACGCCTATCGTCTCTAAATTGACTAGCCCTGATCTACGGGCGTTACAATTATCTCCCCCTTAGGATGATTACGTCCCGGAATCATCAACGAAATAGGACTTGTATACTGACTCCATAAGTTATCTCTCCATCCTAAGTAATAACCTTGATGCTCAATCTTGCATCTACTCTTCGTACTATATTGGACTTTCAATCGAAATCTTAAAGTTACAAAAATAAATCCTTATTGTGGACTCCTTCTTCTTCTTAGGGTAAATACATTCATTTATATATATTTTAACTAACTGATGGGTCGAGTTCCGATGACTTCTCATCGTAGTCAAACTCAATTTAATATGACCACTAGGGTCGGAATAACCATCATCCCACTAGCCATTACCGAAACAATGGTAATGACAAACTTGAATAAAACGAAATCAATTACTAGCTTCTTGGTAACCTTGCGACTTTCCGTGATCCAAGTGCGAGTCCTGTGCTTCCAGTAGTATAGATCTCTACTACCATTCACACCTACTCATACTCGTCCCAAGTATTAGCTCGCAGTTAACCAAGTCACCATATATAAATCATATAATCATTCAACACACCAGATAACAAAACCAGGGTTTATATTAATTCTTGAAACTATTACACAAAAGTTCAAGTTCACCCTATACTATGCCTCCAATAGGCTACATCATAAGTTACATTCACACTGTTACTTCATAACTTGATCGTTGGATATAAAATCCTCATCCTTGATTCGCTTCGTCGAGGATCATGTGGAATGCCCTTGGCTGTGGTGGTGCATTTTTCTTTGCAGCTTTGTCTTTCTTTGGGCAGTTCTTCGAAATTTGACCACCATCTCCACATTCGTAACACTTCCTATTGTCGAACGTACAATCTCTGGAATAGTGACCGATCCTACCACACTTATAGCAGGTTACTTCTCCATCGCATCTTCCGAAGTGCTTCTTCTTGCACTTTTCACACCACTTGGTTTCATCTTTTCCTCCGGATTTCGAGAGTTTGGTTTCTTTGTCGATCATTGAAGATCCCTCGTGTTTCCTTTTCCCTCCAACTTCAACTCTCTCTAGACCCTTTTCCCTTATTTGGGTCTCAACATTCTTGGCTGCCCAGATGGCGGCTTTCAGAGTGGTTGCTTGCTTCACTATCGGACCAATGTCCGTTGGTAATCCACTGGCAAACTTGTTGACCTTGGAAAGTTTAGTTGGAATTAGGTATGGAATAAGCTTCATATTCTCCGTAAAGCTTGTAGCGTATTCAGTGACGCTCAATTGTCCCTTCTTTAAATTCTGGAACTCATTGTTGATTTCCAGAAGATCCTGCTCAGAGCAGTATTGCATTTTCATTTGCTCCACGAACTCTTCCCAAGACATCTTGCTAGCTTCCCCCTTGGGCATTGAACCAGCCAGTAACTTCCACCAACTCAGTACTCCAGATTTTAACAGAGGGATTGCAAGAGCGGTCTTCTGTCTGTTGCTACACTCGCAACTTTCAAACATTGTCTCCATCTCGGAGATCCAGTCCATGACTTTCACCGGTGTCGGGCTCCCAGAAAGATATGGTGGTTTGGATGCCATGAAATCCTTGTACTTGCATCCACGTCCATCATTGTCTCCATCCTGATTGTTTTGGCGAACTATTGGTGGGTTGGCTTGACCAATGGTCCCACTATAGTTCCCATCTTCCGACTGCCCCTCATTCAGCTCAGGTTGTTCAACTGGTATTGAGGGTTCACTCCTGTTGTTCAGCAACAATTGTCTCATTTTCTCCTTTTGTTCAGCCATCATGGCTTGAATCATGGTTCGCACTCCAGCCATTGTAATTTGTTCAGGTGTTGCTGCTACAACAGCCACTCGCTCAACCACAGGTGGTTGATTCCTATTTTCGTTCACGTTTCCAGCTCCACTCCTGGTTCTTGTCATTTTTGATCTATACACCGAATAAGGTGAAATTAGATCCTTATTCACGATAGATATTCAAATCATCCTTATCACTCCGAAATGTTTACATGCTAGTTCTAATATCGTAGACGTACGCTTAGAATCCTACACACATAAGGTTTCAAGATCCGGTCGGCAACAGACCATAGATCCGAACAAATAATATCATATATGGAAACATATAGCATTTCGCACATAAAAGCATTTTAGGCATCACTACTAAAATAAACTGGTGCTTGTGTCAATTTAGGTGTACTACCTAACATATTTTAGACACACTCCTCACAATCATTACTTAGCATTCTAAGTTTAAGTCTAGAAATTTCCTACAATTTCCTAGTTCGCTTAAACTAATGCTCTGATACCAACTGTGACATCCCCATTTTCACGGCCAGAAAAGACAGATTTGTTTATGCTTTGTTTTATAAAATCAGAGTAATCTTTTAAAGAAAACGGTTGCGGAATTTGTTCCCAAAACAACATATGATAATAACTTATCAAAACATTTCTCAAAGAGAATGTATTTTCATTTAATAATAAAACCTCGGGATGTCATGTTCCGATACAGACATATAAGCATAAACAGAACTTACATTCAATTACACTAATGATTTACATCTCCTTTAATCTCTCAGTGCAAAGCAACTTCGTATCGATACCTGTGATACAATTAAACTGAGTGGGTCAGGCTTGGGAGCCTGGTGAGCATATAGGGTTTTCAACCCACAATAATATAATTATTATATTCAATCATCAAACAATCAACCCAATTACCCATCCCCGTTATCTCCATTTATTTCTTAAGTACCTTCCCTAAGGAATTATCCTAAGGGTCATCTCCTACATCATATTTACCTCTCATCTCCTTACATCACATTTCCTTGTATGTTTGTTCCTAAGGATCATCGCATGAATACGTAGTCACAACATCGACTGGACTAGTAAGTCATAATAAGGGTTAGACTATCATCGCATGAATACATAGCCACAACATCGCCTGGACTCGTAATTCATAGTAAGGGTTAGAGTATCATCGCATGAATACGTAGCCACACCATCGCCTGGACTCGTAATTCATCACCTATAGGTTATGAGCCTGCTGGTGTTTCCACGGGGTCATCTAGAATAGTCCGTGGTCGCCATCTATACTCTGGTAGATGACTACATCGCCAAATTTCCACATCGCTGGTCAAGGTTATGGTATCTCCTCTCATCTCACATCACCTATTTATCATTACCTAATTATCATCACCTTTCTATCATCACCTATTTCTCATCACCTAATCATCATCACCTGTTTCTCATCACCTAATTATCATCACCATTATATCCTCACCTTTCTCTTATCACATTCGTTCAACATACAAATTTCATCTACCCATGTTCTACCCAACATATTTGTAGATATAAATTACATATATAGTTTAAATCATTTAACACCCATATAAAAACATCAATTCCAAGCCCATCTCATATAGACAATTAATATATAACACATAGCACGTATTTCATAGCTAATGCTTTATATTTATGTGTTTAGAAGAGAGTAACCGCACACTCACACATATAAACCACAATATATATACATATAACACGTATTTCGTATAAAATACTTCATAATTATGCGTTAGAAGAAAGTAACTACACACTCACTTGATCAGAAGATGATCGGACAACACTACGGCTTGTAGAAATAGTATTCTTCGATAGATCTGGAAGATCTTCACAAAAACCGGACTCCTCGCGGGCAGAGCTTCGGCTCGGGAATTGCACTTCTCGGGATCTTCGGGGCCTCGGGACTTGCTTCGGCGCTCGGGAATGATACCGGGGGTTCGGGATATTTCTTGCACGAAAACCGATGCAAAAACGTGAGAAAACAGGAAGAAAGGAGCAACTAAATCGGCTGCACTCGACTTCCTTTTATAGGGGGCCGAAGCCTGATTTACGCGGGGCGTAACGATGATAAGGTCGTTGACTCCCCCCAAGGATAATATCGGCCAATTTTTATTTAAATTAAATATCGAAATTATTAAATAAACTTCAAAAATTCATATCTTCCTCATACGAACTCCGTTTTCGACGTTCTTTATATCCACGTGTAGGTGAGATGACGATCTACAACTTTTGTTTAGACTCTGTCGGCTAATTTTGAATTTATTTTTATTATTTATTTTTAGTAGGCCGGGACAGGAAAACTCTGTTAGAAAATCATAACTTCTTCATCCGACGTCCGTTTTCGCCTACCTTTTTATCGTTTTACTACAATTAATGAGATCTTCAATTCTCATTTAGATTGTTTCGGCTTAAAACCGCTCGGTCTCAAATCGAGCATTCGGGCTGCATACTGCTAAGTCGAAACTTCGAAAAATCATAACTTCCTCATACGAAGTCAGATTTGGGCGTTCTTTTGATGCACGCTCATGGTTTAACGTATTCTACGACTTTCATTTAGATTTCTAAGGCTAAATATCGCTCTAACGTAAATTCACTTTTTACGTCGCGCTGTGTCGTGCCGGTTCTGTCGCGAAACTTCGACAGGTCATAACTTCTTCGTTATAACTCGGATTTCGACGTTCTTTATATGTACGGAATCCTTGTAACATATATTACAACTTAGTTAAGATTATTCATTATAAATAATATTTCATTAAAAATTCATTTTTGACGCCTATCGTCTCTAAATTGACTAGCCCTGATCTACGGGCGTTACAATTATCTCCCCCTTAGGATGATTACGTCCCGGAATCATCAACGAAATAGGACTTGTATACTGAGTCCATAAGTTATCTCTCCATCCTAAGTAATAACCTTGATGCTCAATCCTGCATCTACTCTTCGTACTATGTTGGACTTTCAATCGAAATCTTAAAGTTACAAAAATAAATCCTTATTGTGGACTCCTTCTTCTTCTTAGGGTAAATACATTCATTTATCTATTTTAACTAACCGATGGGTCAAGTTCCGATGACCTCTCATCGTAGTCAAACTCAATTTAATATGACCACTAGGGTCGGAATAACCATCATCCCACTAGCCATTACCGAAACAATGGTAATGACAAACTTGAATAAAACGAAATCAATTACTAGCTTCTTTGTAACCTTGCGACTTTCCGTGATCCAAGTGCGAGTCATGTGCTTCCGGTAGTATAGATCTCTACTGCCATTCACACCTACTCATACTCGTCCTAAGTAGTAGCTCGCAGTTAACCAAGTCACCATATATAAATCATATAATCATTCAACACACCAGATAACAAAACCAGGGTTTATATTAATTCTTGAAACTATTACACAAAAGTTCAAGTTCACCCTATACTATGCCTCTAATAGGCTACATCATAAGTTACTATTCACACTGTTACTTCATAACTTGATCGTTGGATATAAAATCCTCATCCTTGATTCGCTTTGTCGAGGATCATGTGGAATGCCCTTGGCTGTGGCGGTACATTTTTCTTTGCAGCTTTGTCTTTCTTTGGGCAGTTCTTCGAAATTTGACCACCATCTCCACATTCGTAACACTTCCTATTGTCGAACGTACAATCTCTGGAATAGTGACCGATCCTACCACACTTATAGCAGGTCACTTCTCCATCGCATCTTCTGAAGTGCTTCTTCTTGCACTTTTCACACCACTTGGTTTTTCGAGAGTTTGGTTTCTTTGTCGATCATTGAAGATCCCTCGTGTTTCCTTTTCCCTCCAACTTCAACTCTCTCTAGACCCTTTTCCCTTATTTGGGTCTCAACATTCTTGGCTGCCCAGATGGCGGCTTTCAGAGTGGTTGCTTGCTTCACTATCGGACCAAAGTCCGCTGGTAATCCATTGGCAAACTTGTTGACCTTGGAAATTTCAGTTGGAATTAGGTATGGAATAAGCTTCATCTTCTCCGTAAAGCTTGTAGCGTATTCAGTGACGCTCAATTTTCCCTTCTTTAAATTCTGGAACTCATTGTTGATTTCCAGAAGATCCTGCTCAGAGCAGTATTGCATTTTCATTTGCTCCACGAACTCTTCCCAAGACATCTTGCTAGCTTCCCCCTTGGGCATTGAACCAGCTAGTAACTTCCACCAGCTCAGTACTCCAGATTTTAACAGAGGGATTGCAAGAGCGGTCTTCTGTAAATGGGTAAATGGGCTAGTATATGGGTTGGAAACCCTAATTAGGGTTTTCAATAAAACCCTAGTTTGGGGAATTAGTCGGGACACACGAGAATTACTTAATAACTTGAAATATTAAATAATAAACACTGGAAAGATTAATCTAAGCAATATTGGACTAATGGATTAAGTCCTTAGAGGAATAATTCCTTAATGGGTTAAGTAGGATACTTAACCCCAATCATCATTTTACGTGAAACCCTAATTTCACTTGGGCTTTGTGTTAGGCTTTTCCTTTGGGCTTTGGTAATTGGATTATTAATGGGCCATCCAAGAATAATCATATGGATTAGAATATGTTGATGAGCTTAGGGTAAGGCCCATATAAGGGTGTGGGCCCAATTTGGAAAATTGGGCCGTGGATGGGCCATAGTTTGGGCCTTGATGATTATATGATGTTGGGCCTTAGAACAAGACCATGTAAAGGCTTAGGCCTAATTTGGAAAATTGGGCCATATGTTGGGCTTTGATTCCCAATTGACTTTGGGATTATGGATTGGGCATTGGGCTTATATAAGCCAAGCTTGGGGGTAATGTAGTAATTATCCAAAGTAAGTACTTATGGTTATGTAGTGGAGCCCAATTATTAATTGGGTATTGTTTGATGTTGACAGTTCGAGAATCTGTCATCCAGCAGTTGGGGTTGAGTCTGCGGGATTTCAGCAGTGTGGGATTGATTCTGCATGACCTCAGCAGTGCCAGGTGAGTCTTCTCACCATACCTATGGGTCTACGGCACCGAGGCCGACCCATTATGTGCTTATGATATATGTGTAATTACTCTGTGTCTTGATATGTATTGTGATCGTATGTTTTGCATGAAGACCCCGGGGGAGCCCATGGCCTTGGGTGTAAGACCATGTGGGGTAGCCCATGGCAGTCCAAGTAAAGACCATGTGAGGTAGCCCATGACCTTGGGTGTAAGACCATGTGGGGTAGCCCATGGCAGTCCAAGTAAAGACCATGTGGGGTAGCCCATGGCCTTGGGTGTAAGACCATGTGGGGTAGCCCATGGCAGTCCAAGTAAAGACCATGTGGGGTAGCCCATGGCATTGGATGTAAGACCATGTGGGGTAGCCCATGGCAATGTTACAGGTTTTTGTATGCATGACTTATATGTTATATGTAGCTTTGATAGCTAGCAGGATATGTGATACGGGTAGCTTTTATAGCTAACAAGATATGTGATATGTGGATTGTGTGTATGGTATGCTTTGAAGAACTCACTAAGTTTTGTGCTTACGGTTTTCAGTTTTGGTTTCAGGTACTTCGTTTTCAAAGGAAAGGAGCCGGCTTGATCGCAGCGCATCACACTATGTTTACCGCACATGAGATCTTTGGGATTACACTACGATATGCTTTTATGATAATATGTTTTGATTATTGACACTTTGGTTTGACACGAGATATTATTATGAATGTTTTTATACTGACGGTTTTATGTAATAACTTATTTAAAAATGAAATTTTTGGCCTTGAATTTTGGGACGTTACACTTTAACTTTGAATTACAAGTTATAAAACCTTTCTGACTTGAATTTGGGTCCATTGTACCCTTGATTTGATATTATTTGTGACATCCACAATTTCACGGTCAGAAAAGACTGATTTGTTTATGCTTTGTTTTATAAATCAAAGTATTCGTTTAAAGAAAACGGTTGCGGAATTTGTTCCCAAAACAAAATATGATAAGAATTTATCAAACCATTTCTTTAAAGAAATGTATTTTCCTTAAATAAAAAAATCTCAGGATGTCATGTTCCGATACAGACCAAAAGCATAAACAATATAAAATAGACCTTACAACAGTTATTTATAACTATTGATCCATAATCCAAAATCTCTCGTCAAGTCCACCAACTTATACTCTTGTGCCATTACCTGTAATGCAAAGAAAACTGAGTGGGTTAGGCTTGACAGCTTGGTGAGCATATAGGGTTTTCGACCAACAATAATATAATTATTATATTCAATCATCAAACAATCAACCCAATTACTCATCCCCATTATCTTCTTTATTTCTCAAGATTTTACCTTATTAATCAACTATCCTTCCTTCATTCATTCCTAAGGACTGACCTAGGGAATTAGCACAAACTTCCATTGCACAAAAGGCGCATCTGCCAACATTATCCTTGAAGCGCCTCTGTCAGGATTACGACATTCACTATTAGGCGCATCTGCTAATATTATCCTTAAGCGCATCTACTAGTATTATGACATTCTCTATTTGGTGCATCTACCAATATTATGCTTAAGCACATCCGCTAGCATTATGCCATTCTCTATTTGGTGCATCTACCAATATTATGCTTAATCATCTTTCATACCTCATCATTTACCTCATCATTTTATCACATACCAACTATCTCATCTACCCATGTTCTACCCAACATATTTGTAGATATAAAATACATATACAGGTTAACTCATTAAAAAAAACTATATAAAACATCCATTCCACACTTATCTCAGATAAACAACAATATATAAACACATAGCATGTATTTCATAGAAAATACTTCATATTTATGTGTTAGAAGAGAGTGACTACACACTCACCCAAAACATATACTTAATACATTCGAACAATAATTGTATTAATATCGTGTTTATGAAAGGGACTATACACTCACACATATAAACAACAATATATATAAACGCATAACACGTATTTCATGGCCAATACTTAATATTTATGTGTTAGAAGAAAGTAACTATACACTCACTCAAACATATACTTAATACATTCAAACAATACTTGTATTATACTCGTGTTTATGAAAGGGACTATACACCCACACATATAAACAACTTTATATTATACACATAGCACGTATTTCATAGCAGATACTTAATATTTATGTGTTAGAAGAAAGTGACCACACACTCACTTGATCAGAAGATGATCGGACAACACTACAGCTTGTAGAAATAGTATTCTTCGGTAGAACCGTGCTTTTCGTGGGAAGAGCTTCGGCTCGGGAATCTCACTTGTCGCGATCTTCGGGCTTCGGGACTTGATTCGGGTCTCGGGATGAAACTAAGGCTTCGGGGGTACTTCGGGATGGCTATAGAGGGTATCTGGAGTGAGTGAGAGAGAGAGAGAGAGAGAGAGAGAGAGAGAGAGAGAAAGAGAGAGAGAGGAGCTGGAGCAACCCAAACTCGGCTGGCCCTTCAAATCTATTTGTAGGGCAAAATTTGCCCTTGCCACGTCATGGTGGCTGGGTCGTCAGTGCATGCGTCATTGCAAATGGGTCTGACAGACTCCATAGCTCCTGCCACATCGTGGTGGCTGACAGTTTTGGGGTTTCGCGCCCCGGACTTCAGAAATTCATAACTTTCGCATATGAACATCGTTTTCGACGTTCTTTATATCGACGCGTAGGTGAGAATATGCTCTACAACTCTCGTTTAGAATCTGTTGGCTAATTTTGACTTTATTTTTCATATATTATAAATATATTACTTTTATATTATTTTTAGTAGGTCGTGACAGGAAAACTCCGTTATAAATTCATAACTTCTTCATTTGACGTCCGTTTCCGCCTATCTTTTTATCGTTTCACTACTATCGATGAGATCTTCGATTCTCATTTAGATTGTTTCGGATAAAAATCACTCGATCTCAAATCGAGGATTCGGGCTGCATACTGCTCAGTCGAAACTTTGGAAAAATCATAACTTCCTTATGCGAAGTCAGATTTGGGTGTTCTTTTTATGCACGCTTTCAGTTTAACATATTCTACGACTTTTGTTTAGACCGCTAAGGCTAAATATTGATCTAATGTAAATTCACTTTTTACGTGATATGGGTAACTTCTTCGTTATAACTCGGATTTCGCCGGGTCATAACTTCTTCATTATAACTCGGATTTCGGCGTTCTTTATATGCACGAAATCCTTGTAACATATATTACAACTTACTTAAGATTACTCGTTATAAATAATCTTCCATCAAAAAGTCATTTTTGACGCTTATCGTCTCTAAATTGACTAGCCCTGATCTACGGGCGTTACAATTATCTCCCCTTAGGATGATTACGTCCCGGAATCATCAACGAAAATAGGGCTTGGATAATGATTCCATACGTTACCTCTTCATCCTAAGTAATAATCGTAACTTCCATGTTTCCTCGAAAGAGTATTTAACTCTATGGCTTTCTTGACCGAAGACGATGCCCAATCTTGCATCTGCTTATCGTACCATGTTGGACTTTCAATCGTAACCTACGAGTTACAAAATAAATCCTTATTGATGACTCCTTCTTCTTCTTAGGATAAGTACTTTCCTTTATCTATTGTAATAGACCGATGGGTATGATGCAACGCTTATACTCAAGTCTCTTAGACTCAAATTCTAGAATGGAATATATCTTCCTTCATATTCTAATGTGATATAATCACGTTTCATCATGTAGCATTTCTATCTGCAAACTTCTTTTAACAACGAGCACGATACCAATGATCGCATTGACTTGAATCTTCTGACTTACGTCAAATGTTACATCGAACTTGGTTCTCTGAACCCCGTAACATACACACCGTAGTCGGACCCCATTTGGACATGACCACTAGGGGCGGAATAACAACCATCTTACTAGTCCTTACCGAAACAATGGTAATAACGTACCAAAATAAAACGGAATCAATTACTAGCTTCTTGGTAACCTTGTGATTTTCCCCGATCCAAGTGTGAGTCCTGGGCTTCCGGTAGTATATGCATCTACTACCTTTCACACCTACTCATACTCGTCCTAAGTATTGTCCCGCAGTCGACCAAGTCACCATACAAGAAAAATCATACAATCATTCAACACACCAGATAACAAAAATAGGCTTTATATTATTTCCTTGAAACTATTACAACAAAGTTCAAGTTCACCCTATAATATTCCTCTAATAGGCTACACCACATGTTACTATTCACATCGCTACTTTATCACTTGATCTTTAGATATAAAAATCCTTTTTCTTGATTCCTTGCATTGCTATCTGCTTCATCAAGGATCATTTGAAATGCTCTTGCCTTTGGCATTAGCGGTGCCTCTAGCCTTGCTGCTTGATTTTTCCTTGGGCAGTCTTGCTTAAGGTGTCCCTCTTCGTTACATTTGTAACACACCTTTTTGTTGAATATACATTCATCAGCGTAGTGCCCATGTTTTCCACACTTGAAACATGTCACATGTTTGCCAAATTTTCCTGAGTGCTTCTTCTTGCACTTATCGCACCACCTTGCTTCATCTCTTCCTCCTCCGCTAGACTTCATCGAGAATTTTCTTTTCTCATAAGAACCTGAAGTCCTTCCAACTTTCTCTTCTCGCCAACTTCAACCTTGTTGGCGGTTCTCCCCTTGATCATATTCTCAACAGACTTGGCCACCCAAATAGTTGCCTCTAGAGTAGGTGCCTGACGCACTGGCACCGCATACTCCCATGGGAGTCCCTTTGCGTACCGGTCGACTTTTGTCAGCTCGTCTGGGTTGATGCGCAAAGCAAACTCCATCTTGTGTGTGAAGGTATTAGTGTATTCATCCACTAACATGCTGCCTTTCTTCAATATCAGAAATTTGTTCTCCAACTCTAGCAGGTTTTGGGCCGAGCAGAACTTGTGCTTGAATTGCACCAAGAACTCTGTCCAGGTCAGTTGTAGTGGCTCATTAGGGCTTAGGATCTTCCCCAGAGTGTTCCACCAAAGAATAGCACCACCCCTGAACTGACGTACTACGAAAGTGGTCTGCAACTTGCCTTTGCAACCACACGTCATGAAGGCTAGCTCCATTTCCGATATCCAATCCATAACTCCGATCGGATCCTCCTTTCCAGTGAAGGTTCCTTATACTTGCATCCCATTCCATCATTCCTTCCATTCTGGTTGTTTTGCCTAACTATCGGTGGGTTGGCTTGACCAACAGATCCACTGAAGTTTCCTCCTTCCGAGTGCCCTTCATTTAATTCAGGCTCTTCCACTTGAATTGACAGTTCTTCACGATTCTGTTGAAGCAACCGCCTGGTCTCCTCCATCTGACGATCCAACATTGTTTGAATCATCATTTGTACACCAGCCATTGTTATTGGCTCGGGTGCAGCAGCTACAACAAGTATTTGTTCAATCACTGGTGGTTGATTCCTGTTTTCATTTGCATTTCCAACTCCACTTCTGGTTCTTACCATTTTTGATCTACACACCGGATATGTTGAATTCAGGTCCTCGATCACGATAGATAACTAAGTCATCCTTATCACTCCAAAATGTTTACATGCTAGTTCTAATATCATAATCATACGCTTAGAATCCTACACACATAGGGTTTCCAGATCCGGTCGGCAACAGACCATAGATCCGAACAAATAATATCATATATAGAAAACATATAACATTTAGCACATAAAATAATTTTAGGCATAATTCCTAAAATATACTAGTGCTCGTGTCAATTTAGGTGTACTGCCTAACATATTTTAGACACACTCCTCACGATCATTACTTAGCATTCTAAGTTTAAGTCTAGAAATTTCCTACAAAATTCCTAGTTCGCTTAAACTAATGCTATGATACCAACTGCGACATCCCCAATTTCACGGCCAGAAAAGACCGATTTGTTTATGCTTTGTTTTATAAATCAGAGTATTCGTTTAAAGAAAATGGTTGCAGAATTTGTTCCCAAGACAAAATATGATAAGAAATTATCAAAGCATTTCTTCAAAGAAATGTATTTTCATTAAATAACAAAATCTCGGGATGTCATGTTCCGATACAGACCAAAAGCATAAACAATATAAAACAGACCTTACAACAGTTATTTATAACTACTGATCTATAATCCAAAATCTCTCGTCAAGTCCACCAACTTATACTCTTGTGCCATTACCTTTAATGCAAAGAAAACTGATTGGGTCAAGCTTGGGAGCTTGGTGAGCATATAGGGTTTTCGACCCACAATAATATAATTATTATATTCAATCATCCAATAATCAACCCAATTACCCATCCCTATTATCTTCTTTATTTCTCAAGATTTTACCCTATTAATCAACTATCCTTCCTTCATTCATTCCTAAGGATTGACCTAAGGAATTAGCACAAACTTCCATTGCTACAAAAGGTGCATAGAGTTTAGTGGCAGATGGGTTACATCGAGCTTTCATTGACTGCATCCGGAAAGGAAAGGAAATAGAGGTGTTGCTCACCTCTTTTCAATTGTCTTCCATATCCGATTTTCACAAAAAAATTCTTACAAATAAAAAGAATCTTAATTTTTCTTCTTTAACTATTATTCTTAGGATGGCAAAATTGGTTTATTGGTGAGTTTTTAAGTGATTGTGGTGTATGAATTTTAATTATAACAGAGAATGGTCGTTTAGGTTTACGATTCATTAATCGAGAGAGAGAGAGAGAGAGAGAGAGAGAGAGAGAGAGAGAGAGAGAGAGTTAATATTAAATAATTATTATTTGAGTAAATTACTAAAATCATCCCTGTGGTTTGGTCAAAATTGCACGTTTGGTCCCTAACTTTTTTTTTGCACTCGGATCGTCCCTGTGGTTTGATTTTGTTGCGCTTTTCGTCCCTATGGTTTGGTAAAAATTGCATGTTTGGTCCCTAACTTTATGTATGTAAATGACGAAAAATATAACAAAATCAAACCACAGGGACGAAAAACGCAACAAAATCAAACCATAGGGACCATCCAAGTGCAAAAAAAAAGTTAGGGACCAAACTTACAATTTTGACCAAACCACAGGGACGATTTCAGTAATTTACTCTTATTATTTTTCTTTTTAAAAAAAAAAAAAAAAAAGATAAAACTTTATAAATGGTCCCTATGGTAATGAAAAGACAGAAATGCCCTTCACTTAACGGCTAAAAGCTAGCGACGTTAGCGAAAATAACCCTTTGTTAAAAGAGTTGAAACCACAGGGACCATCTGTGAGGTTTTTTGAACTTAGGGACTAAACTTGATATTTTCAAAAACCACAGGGACCATTTTTGAAGTTTTGTACATATATATATATATATATATATATATATATATATATATATATATATATATATATATATATATATATATATATATATATATATATATATATATATATATATATATATTAGTTAGACCGGTTTACAATATATTGATCTGATTCTGTCTCTTTTTGGTCTGAATTGATACGATTTTGATCGAACTAAGTTGTGGTTTTATCGACAAAAGTTAACAAAGTTAATGTAACCGGGTTACCCGCTCCCGGAAACGGAACCGCCGGTTCCGGGACTGGTTCCAAAAATTTAAGAACCGCCAAATGAGAGGGGTACCCGTCTATACTCATCCCTAATTTACATCACCAAAAATTTACATATCAAATTTATAATTACTTGGACCGATTCTTTTTTATAAGATCTGAACTGAAAAATATAGGTGATATACTTAACGAACAAAAAACTTTTAGTATTAAAGTGAAATATTTACGTAATTGTTTGTCAGAATTTGACACCACGTTTGTTTATTGAAGGTCAGAGATCTTAAGCCATGGCTTGCCTTTCTTGAAAGCAACTTTTACTATTTGCCTTTCTATAAAGCTACTTAATTAACATTTAACACCACGTTGTTTACTAACCATCGCACTCATCAATCAACAGCCGAGACTTAAACCCACCCTACCAAAAAGTCCCAAATTAGTCGACAACAGAACAGAATCACCCTTGACTGCTTAACTAATAAGGGTATAAAAGTAATTCACAATAAGGTTACAAGGATATAGCAGTCCTTTCACATTAAAGGATATAATAAATTTCACATCAGTAGTGACCTCAAAGCAAACTTCAGTTACAAACAAAAGCCTACCAGCACTCCTTAAGAAACCCACCACCATTACAAAAACATACATAAATCATGCCTGGTTGCTGTTGTTAGAACTTAGAACACCCCTACCCTCTACACCCTACCCCTACCACCCACCCACCCCCAGAGATATGAACAAACATGTTCTTCTATTGTTCATTTTCTGCATACCACATCTAACCAATGGCATCGACTTCAATTATCCAGCGGTTTTTAACTTTGGAGACTCGAATTCTGACACTGGCGACCTGGTCGCCGGTGTCGGTGATAAACTCGAGTCCCCTAACGGTCAAACTTATTTTAAAGGACCGTCAGGGAGGTTTTGTGACGGTCGTCTTATCATTGATTTCTTAAGTTAGTTCTCTGTCTATATCTATATATATCTATATCTATATATCTTATATATCTGTATCTGTATCTGTATCTAAGAACATTACATGGTGTTCTTGTAGTGGATGCGATGGACTTGCCTTTCCTAAACGCGTACTTGGAAGCTCTCGGTGTGCCAAATTTCCGCAAAGGATGCAATTTTGCAGCTGCTGGATCGACTATTTTACCCCCGTCCGTAAACGCCGTTAGCCCGTTTTCATTTGGGATACAAGTGGCTCAATTTTTTCGATTCAAGAGTCGGGTTCTTCAGTTGCAAGCCAAGTGTAAGTCATAATACTATACTTTTTATGGTTTGAACTTTTGAAATTTGAATATAGATATAAGATTTCCCTTTTATGACCGAAATTCCATATCAAACATACATGCATATACATACATACATACATGGATAGACCAAGGAATGGACGAAATTATGAGAAAAAACGTTCATTTTTTTTTATCTCGTCCATTGGCAGCAAGAAGGTTCAATAAGTATTTACCTGATGAAGACTACTTTAGCCAGGGGCTTTATATGTTCGACATAGGCCAAAATGATATTGCTGGTGCATTTTACTCAAAATCTTTCGACCAAATTGTGGCTTCGATTCCATTGGTTTTAGCCGAATTTGAAGCCGGAATCAAGGTTAGTTTCAGTTTCTTTTGACCAAATTGATATCATTCACTTACATCAATAAACAATCTCGGATTTAAAACACGATGGACTAGAAGAAATAACAATGTATTTTCATTTATTTGTGTTTTGTAACATCATAGCTTCATATCTATTTTTTGCATTCAACCCTTAAAACACCATTGCATTTTGCTCTTTTGATTGTTAAGAAATAGAAACATACTTTCATATATCTGTGCATTATCACACCAATCCTACTTTCATCTCTTTCTATTACAAGACGCTACTTTCAATAATTTTTCATAATTACAATTGTTTTGTGTTTGGATTTTCTAGAAGCATTGTTATAATAGGAAGAAATGAAGATAGAATAGTATAATGCATAATACAATGAAAGTACATTGATATTTGTTACATATACAAATATGCACATGTTCACACTACTAGTATCTAATTTTTTTTTTTTCAGAAATTATATGATGATGGTGCAAGAAACTTTTGGATTCATAACACGGGCCCACTTGGGTGCTTGGCCCAAAACATTGCAAAGTTTGGGACAGATCCCTCAAAGCTCGATTCCCTTGGTTGTGTTTCAACACACAACCAAGCGGCTAATCTATTCAATATACAACTACATGCACTTGCCACGAAATTGCAAGGGCAGTATTCAGACGCAAATGTAACCCACGTCGATATCTTCAAAATTAAATCTAATCTCATTGCAAATTACTCGAAATACGGTTAGTGCTTCTCTCTAACAAATTCACTTTTGGTGTATTATTTAATAAGTGACATATATATGATAAAATACATGGTAATTAATAAAAGAAATAAGTTGATTAAAAAACCGGCTAAATCACTCCATATCCCCCCACGTGGGCGTGTCATGGTGGAAAGAAAGAAAACAAATATCGAGTCACATGGAGGATATGAAACAGTGCAAATTTCAAAAAAAGGACAAACATGTGAATATGTGATTTGATTTAGTTTACGTGGGAAAATGACTTAAAAGCCCAACGAAGTTTTCAAACCGTTTAAAAAACCCCAATCATGTTTTATCTGTTTAAAAAAATCCAACAAACTTAACATTTTATCTAAAAAGCCCAACTAAGTTACATTTTCTCGAAAGTCAAATAAGAGAAACAGATGACATGGCTTATTACCGTATCCGAAAAATGACTTGTTAGACCAACCAAGTTTCCAAAACGTTTAAAAACTCCAATCATGTTTTGACTGTTCAAAAAAAAACCCAACGAACTTAAACAAAACAAAATTGGATTTTTCTGAACGGTTTGAAACTTTGTTGAACTTTTTAGACAAAATGTTAAGTTCGTTGGGTTTTTTTGAACAGACAAAACATGATTGGGGTTTTTTGAATGGTTTGGAAACTTCGTTGGGCTTTTAAGTCATTTTCCCTAGTTTCTGTAGGTGATAAGGATTGGTTGATACGCAAACATGATTATTATGTGATTAAGTTTATAAAAAATTACAAATTATAGTTTATAACATAAACAACTGTTAATGTTTTATATATTTTTTATGAAGTGTAATATTAATATTTTTTATTTTATGATAGTAACATATTTTCTTTTCCTTATCATATTAACAACATACTTATATAAGAACATATTTAATGTTAATATACTTACATTTTAAACAATGTAGTTATAGCTTCATTTCCTTACAGATGATATAGTAATATGTAACATGATATTTTACTGCTTTTAAATAATATATTGTTATCATGTGTAAAAGAAATAAATATATGAGTAAAGATAAAGTATATTAACTATATTAAATATGAGTAAATATGTTATTAGTTTCTATTTATAATCAAAGTCTTAGGTATAAACTTGTAGACCAAAGTATCTTTTTGTCCATACAGTATCGAATATATAGTTCAGCTACTTTATTATTAAAACGATGCAAGACACAAGATATCCATGTCAAAAGACTTAAATGCCCCTATTCAAGTAGCTTTTAACTTTTATGTAAGACCAATTTATATTTTTCCAAACATTTTTCCACAAATAAAAACTACAATTTTAAGGTAGTTTTGCCAAACATACTCATAACCTTTGGTGTTATGTTTGAATTTGTAGGTTTTGAACAACCAACGGGTGCATGTTGTGGGTACGGCGGTCCACCACTAAACTACAACAGCCAAGTGGCTTGTGGTCAAACAAAAACCATAAATGGTACCTCGATTACAACAACAGTTTGTAATGATACTACCGAGTATGTGAATTGGGATGGAATCCACTACACCGAGGCTGCAAATCAACACATTGCTTCACAAATACTCACCGGAAAGTTTTCCGATCCACCATTTGCTGATAAAATGCCTTTTCTTTTAAATCTCAAGTTTTAATACCCCAAATTGTAATCAAGACGCTTTCAAATAAACCATAAATTTATCCAAGTTATATTTATATTTCATGTTATACAAATTGTATCATATGTTTAAGACTAACAACCATAAATTTATCCAAGTTATATTTATATTTCATGTTATACAAATTGTATCATATGTTTAAGACTAAGGTAGTGTTTGTTTTTTGTCTGCAGATCTGCGAGACGTCTTCTGTCTGTGCCGCGCAGACCACGCGCAGACATTAGTCTTCGCAGATTGTTTGTTTTTTTGAAGACTGCAGACCTAAAAATGTCTGCGCGCCCTCTTCTTGGCGCAGATGTGGACCAGAGTCTTCTAACATCTTCTAGCTTAAAAAAACATATATATCTTTATTTTTTTTAAGTTTTTTTTTAATTTATATTTTTTCCAACTTTATTAATGATAAACAATATGAAAAAAAAAATTACAAAACTTAAAAAAAAACATTTGACGATACACACATGATATTTTTAACAAATTTATAAATAAAAATTTATTATAATAATAGTTGTTGAAGTTGTTTATATAAATATGAAAAAAAAAATCATAATATATTCTTATATTTTTTTGCCAAAATTTTGTAAAACTTTATTTAATAGAGTATCATCAATTTCTCGAGAAAATATTTATCGTACGTTTTTAATAGATTTATTTGAAAAAATCGAAGTTTATTTCCATCTATTTATGTATCAAATTCTTTGATCACTAATTATAATGTTTAGTTATAACTTTGCAATCAAAGTTGTTGGTTTTTATCAAATATGTATATGAATTAATACCATTTTTATTTTTATTTTTTATATAATAATACATAAAAGTTGATCTAGATTCGTTATATATTTATAATAAAGTCGTAAAGATATATAAAAAATTCGCTTTGAAGTTTTAAAAAATCAGTTTATTTAGATTTCAGTTTATTTTAATAGCCCGCAGATGTTAAAAAAACAAACAGTCTTCTTTTTTCAGACTGCAGACGTTTAGTCCACCTCTTCTACTGCAGAGGTCTACAGATGTGGTCCGCAGACTGCAGACATTTTGCCTCAGAAAAAACAAACAGCACCTAACAATCTTCCTTAAGTCCCATATAACATGTTGTATCATATGTTGTACTGTGTTTGACATTAATGACATGACATATACCATTTTGTTTGACATGATATGGTATGACATGATATAAGAGACTGCGTCTCTTTTTTCTTAATTTTCTCATATGTGCAAAAGACATAAATACCTTCTATCCCACGACTTGTGCACAAACTATAGATCGAGAACAAGTCTTTGTCCCACCTTTTTGTGTGTCCCACATTTTTGTGTGAGACCAAATATTGCAATTTTAGTTCGATTGACATCAATCTCAGTTTCGGTTCAATAACACAATAAAATTTGTTTATCATGTCGTGTTTTGCGTAACAAATGAGGCCTTAAAGTACATTGCTAGAGCAACTAACAACAAGTGCAATTCGGTAAACAATACAAATCCACATTTAAAATATCATTTTTCTAATTACATTCCTCACTTGTATTCCATGAAGACAATTTTATACGACTAGACATGATGCATAAGCATATATAACTACTTTTTGGAGACATAGGCATAGTATTGTGCCATGGGAACAACAAAAGCAATAGCCAACAAACCTCCAACAACAAGTGTAAACTGATCTCTTTTCTCGGCTGTCTCTTCCTTAGTTTTAAAGTTTGATTCCCTTTTGTTTTCCTTTGCTTCGGGCCCACCAGGATCCGGAAGGCCGTCGATTGCAGCAACTAGCCGTTTAGCAGTACTATAAACCGCTTCATTGTACTTTTCGTCTGTCGCCAACACTACAAATTATACAAAAATGTCAGAAATAGCAACATACTTTACTCTTCACAATTTGAATAAAGGACAAATTTGTGGGAAATAGCAATTTACTTTACTCTCTTTGCTAAATATGGGTGATAGCATACATTGCCTATATTGGTAAAAATAGCAAAATATGTTGTTATTTCCTAGAACTTACCTTTGAATAAACAATAATTTCCTCTCTTTTGTGAAGTGCAATGTTTTATTGCAATTAGTCAAATGACTAAAACACCTCCAAAATCAATTCGATCAACAGTTTCTAAGGTCAACAAGGGACTAATAGGTAATTTGCTTCCAGTGACTTCCTAGAAAGGGTATATCGCAATCAAGTAGGTCATCTCAAAATAGAATATTTTGTAATTATAAAATAATGCAACAAAATTTTTTATTGGTATAAAATATCAAATAAGGTGCAAATGGAAGAGAATAGCTATGGGTGTTTCTTTTTAAATTAAGGCAGAAAGAACGATTTAAAGAGTAAGTTAGGGAAAAGAGGCTTTTCCCATTAAGTCCTAACTTCTTACATATTTATCCAAATAACAGTTAATAGAAAAAATAAATAGGGCCTAAGTATCATTTTTTTTTCAGTGTTCACATATAATTACATATATATATTTTTTAAAAGATAAAATAGACCTACTTAATATTAGAAAGTTAAATTAAAAGATTTCAAATTCACATTATCTCAAACATTAAAATTCCTGACCAACTAATCAGAAATCCCACAACTTGACTTCAAACTTTTTTCTTGCACTGAAATCCCAAAGCTCCACTAATTTTTCTTTACACTTTTTCTTTTTGTTAGTTCAAATATAATATTCATACTAAAATAATTAGTGAAAATTACCGGTTAACATGAAACAAAACAAATTCAAAGTCTTTTTGTTTTGCGTATAGAGATTAACCCACTAACCTAAATAAAGGTTAACCACAAAATGAGAGTGAAGTTTAAAAAGGCTAACCACATTTGTGTTAAGGTTCGAGGTTCTTAAAATTATAAATTATTGAACCCCAAACACCACTATTTTTTTACCAGAAAATCGGACAAATAAGCAAATATTTTCAAAAGACGAGGTACAAATTCTAAAAGAGTCAAATGCTTGTTTAACCTGTTAGGCATTAGTTGAATTAATGAAATGTTGTTGTATAAATGGGGAACCTCAAAATCATCATTGCATTAACAAAGTATTAAACATATGAATATTTTATAGTGGAGAGAAGAATTAGATGGATACCAGGAAGGTTCTGGGATACAGTGGCATCAAGAACAGTATCACCAACAGCCTTAATGAATTCAGGGCCTCCAGACACTGCTCCTTCTTTTTGACTTGTTACAAGCACCACTATCCCTTTGTTGTTTCCCTCTTCTAGTGTTGGATACCAACGCTCCAAAACTTGGTCAGCATACTCGAATGCATCGGCTTTGCTCTGCAAACCCAATGTCAAATCATAAGAAGTTACTTCGTTTTCATACATTAGTGTTTTTGTATTTACAGCACTGAATAAATCTTTGTTATGGTAGAGCGACATTCAATCGAACACTTGGTGTGCACTAACCGTGAGTTTGCGAACAGTAACGAAATTAATGCGAATTTTCTTCCGGTACTCCAAATCCGACAACAGATTCTTCAAATCGGATTTAGTTACCCTGCTAAGAACACCGGCATCATCCAGCACATAACTTTCTTTCGGAGGACCGTCATTGAGGACATCAAATTCAGATGCAAATGCAGACCCGGCGGCCAAAACAGGGGTAAAATTTAGTGCTAATGAGATCGCTAAAGCAGCTAATCCACGCTGAACATGAGAAACCCAATTGTTGGTGTTGGGTATTGCTGAAAAGGATTGAAAAACTGAATCCTTCTTGAGATTACAACAAATGGGTTTGGCGTTTGCGAGAGTGAAAGCGTTTGAGTTTGATTTGGGATTTTGTTGTTGTTGGAGAGAGGATTTAAGATTGAAAAGCGAAGAGAATGAGTGAGGAGCTAAAATGGTTTCCATCTGTGCAGAGATTTGATGACAATACGTTTGTTCTTCTCATCATCTAATACTTTTGTTGGGTGAAGTGGAGTGATTTATGAGTGGTTTGGATTTGTTTCTTATGGATTGGTTTCTTGAGCGTTTTTTGATATTGTGGATACTGGATAACGTGTTGTCTATTTTAGAAAGGGAAATTTGTGTTTATACCCCTATAGTATGGCTGAATGTCATTTATGCACCCATATTATTGTAAATTGTCAAATGAGTCCAAACCCATGGTCTTGCTCTTGCAATTCATCTAGCCATGTGAGCAGCCATTAAGGTTGCATGTGTGGGTTCTCACGCTTTCCTTAGATGCTAAATCATATCAATGTATTGTTCGTTTTTACCATAATAACAATGTACTTATATTTTTAATCATAGAGGTAACATATTTCATTATCAATGTAGTCAGTATACTTTGTTAAACATTCCTATTATCCATAACAAATACGTAAACACCATCCGAACCCAATTTAAGTTATTCTACACTATTGAGTATTAACTTATGACATCCCACATAATGAAATCACGTTGAAGCTAGCCCTAAAATAATCAACTTTGCGTCAATTAATATTTGGGTGTCACTAAACCAAAATAATTTTCTATTATGTATATTACTTTTGACATAAGATTTTACATAGAAATAAATAATGCTACTAGACATGTCTTCAAAGTATAATCCTACTATATTCGTTTGATCTTCTAGTCCAATCTTATGACTTCTTAATCAAACTCCATTTCAACATATGATATGTGAGAAAATGAGCCCTAATCAACATAAGACAAAATTGCAAAAATGGATCCCGTGATATGCATTGTTTTGGGGTTTTGGTCCAAACCACGTGTTTTTTAGGTTGGTGGTCATTTTGAGCTAGTTTGTTTGCAGTTTCGGTCTATGTCCAAACTAAAATGACTATTATACCCTTAATGAATTTAGTTTTCATTTTTCTTTTACTTTTTAAAATTGTTATTATTAATAAATATAAAAGTGGCCTCTCTCTCTCTCTCACACACACATACACACAACACACCACCACTCTACCACCTACACACCACCATTCCAAAACCCTAAACCCACCCAACGCCTCCCTTATGACCCATCCTTAAGCCCCACCACCAGCCCAGCCCTCCCTCTTCGATTCCATCTCGAAAACAGGAAGAAGAACCAAATGAAAAGCCACCCTTGGAACCCCTCTGCCACCTCGTCGCCATCCACTGTCACCACAAAAAACAGCCCCTCCACCTGTTGGATTAGTGTCTAAGTCCATAACTATTTTGGTATGTACTTGACCCGATGGTGCATGGTCCTTTTGGGTTGCCTTCACCAAAGCAACTTGATAGGATGATTTATGGAGAGTAAGGATTAAATATGATTTATTAATATATTATGGGAATAATATATTAAAGGAGAAATCATATTGTTTAATTAATATTAGTCAATAATTAATTGGTAATTAGTTTTGTGACTAAAAGAGATTAATTAAACTTAAGGGACTGGAATTGTAATTATAAGATAATTGCAATTTGGGCCATGGATTGCCTTGTATTAAGGGATGGACGAATTCTAATGGGAAACCCATAAGGAAATCGTCCATGGGCTTAATTAAAGGAGTCTATGGGTTGCTTAGGGCTTAAGCATCCAAATTAGGGTTTCCTTGTTAGATAACCCTAATAGCCCAACTATATAAAGACCCCTTAAGGCTCAAAAACGTGGCTAAGCTTCTTGTAAGGGTTTACACACGTTTTTGGCAGCCTCCAACCTCTCTCCTCTTCATCCTCTTGCTTATGGTGTTTGTGAACCATTAGAGGAGTGACACTTGTGACTCTAAGCCTTCCAAAGTCAATTCAAGGAGATTCGTGATTGTTATTGCTACATAACAATCAAGGTAATACTATAAACTTATTCTCATGTTAATATGATTATATGTATGCTAGAATTAGGGTTTATAGTCTTGGATTCAAAGCATGTACAATAGAGAAACCTAGATCCAAGCATTAGGGTTTGTATGAGCACATAGGATGTCTTATGACCAAAACCCAGCAGTGGTATCAGAGCCTTGATTGGTTTCTATTGTATTGATGCATATTTGATCGTAATAAGCACTGAAAATCGATTTTTTTTGAGTTTTGAAGGTTTGACTCGCCGAGTCACTTGGTGAACTCGCCGAGTCAGCTGATCTCGACGAGTCCAAGCCCGACTCGACGAGTCAAAGTGTCTGACAGCTCGTTTTCGCGATTTTCTTCCTGTTTTGGCTTTGGATAATTACCATAAACTCGTTTTTGTGATAAAATCCGAATTTTTTCATTATTATGTGATTATCCTTACCTAAATAGAAGATAATTGTCAAAATTTAGATAATCACTTGTTTGATTAGATAAAGTTTGATTATTTGTAATTTAGATTTAAATTATCTTGTGAAATAGTTTCAATTTATCCCTTTAGGTTTTATAGTTTAAATTTGAACCCCAAAAGTGTAGCACCTGGTTTCCGGTATGTGAATTTTATTTGAGTATTGCCCAATTTTAGCCTTGGACTCGGCGAGTCACTAGGTCCGACTCGCCGAGTAGGGACGAGACCCAGGACACGTTTAAGTTGGCAACTCGGCGAGTCCATATCCTGGACTCGGCGAGTCACCGCTGTTGGATGAAACCCTAAGTTTCAGGGGTTTGCTCCCTATTTAAACCCCATATCTGCCCCTTGGCAGCCCCCATTCACCCCCAGAGCTCCCAACCCTCGTCCTAAGCTTGTTTCTTGTGTAGTTGAGGCTCTTGTGTGGATTCTTGAAGGTTTTGAGGCAAGAAGGGGAAAGAGATCAAGAGGAAGGAGAGCCATCCAAGCATCATTGTGTTTTTCAGCGGTTTCATTGAGGTATATCTCGTTTTCCCCCTGTTTCTATGCTTAAGATTTCATTTAAGACACTCTTGAGCAATTCCTCAAGCTTGTTTGTGCTTATTGTTTCGTAATAAGTGGATTGGCCTTTAGATCTAGGCAAGATTGAGCTCCAGGAGCTCAGATCTGTTAGCTTTATGGCCCCATGTGGCTTGTTCATCCTAGATCTACCCTTTTGAGGCATTTTGAACCCTAAAATCCATATTAGTGAGTATCCACACGTAAAGTTGGAAACTTTACGTGTGATTTGTGTCCTAGAAGTCCAGATCTATGAATGGCATGGACTGAAATCGAGTAAATCGGTGTATTTGGTGGATGCATGGCGACGACTCGGCGAGTCGTATAGGTGACTCGGCGAGTCTGGTCGCGAGTCACCGAATTGGTCCCTTCATGATGTATCAAGTTGAGCCGTGAGTCACAGGGGGTGACTCGATGAGTTGGGAGCTGAACTCACCCATGTTAGGACTCGGCGAGTCAATGCCCTGACTCGGCGAGTCCAAGGCAATCTTCATAAGATCAAGAACAGACTCGGCGAGTTGTTCATACAACTCGGCGAGTCTTAGCATATGTGTTCTTCGGATGAAGATGAACTCGACGAGTTGTTCATACAACTCGGCGAGTAGGATGAAGGAGTTGAATGACAGTTTAGAAGATGAACTCGTCGAGTCATAGCCCAACTCGACGAGTAGAATCAGGGACCCAGGACAATAGTTGCTAGGGACTCGGCGAGTGGAGATCCACTCGGCGAGTCGGGTAAACTAATAGTTGACTTCGATTTGACTTAGGGCTAGACCAGGGGTAAAATGGTCTTTTTACCCAAAGGACAGTTAGCAGTGTATGATTAAGTATATTGTGGGAATTACAGCCGGGGAGTTTCCGGAGCAGCAGCAGCAGTAGTAGGTGATCAATTCCCACACAGACCAGCAGCTATTTCGAGGTGAGTTTCCTTTCATTAGTAACGGGTCTAAGGCACCAAGGCCGGCCCGTATAGATGAGACGTTAGTATTATAGTGTGGGCCGAGCCCGTATCTATTAGTCGAGTTGATTGTGATATATACCAGTATGATAGAACTGTTTATACTTGTTGTCTGCGTGATACTTGTATGATATGTGTTGACGGTTGGGTGTGGGCGAGGCCCGTATCCCTCCGAGAATGGAGTGTGGGCTAGGCCCGTATCTCCCAGGTAGCGAAGTGTGGGCGGGGCCCGTATCTTCACGAGTGTGGGCGGGGCCCGTATCTCTCAGAAAGTGAGGTGTGGGCGGGGCCCGTATCCTCACGAGTGTGGGCGGGGCCCGTATCTCCTAATTGCATGTTATTTGTTATATGCTGTATGGTATGGGGTATTATGGGGGAGCTCACTAAGCTTTGTGCTTACGGTTTCAGTTTTGGTTTCAGGTACCTCCTCAGCTAGGGGAAAGGAGCCGACACGGTAGCAGCATGTCACACACACACTCTTCGGTTTCCGCATTTACGAGATTCACTGGGATTGTACTCTGATATTTGATGGATTGTATGGTTTGAATATTAAAACATGGTTTGCGATGTGTTATGGCGTGATCAAACAATGCTTTTATTTATTAATGTTTTCTAAAAGTAATATTTTAAAATGAAATTTTTGGACATGAAAATTGGGTCGTTACAAAAAGTTTTGTTGTTTTGAAATTTAAATAGTTAAAACCCTAATGTTTTGAAAAAGGTTTCAAAACTTGCCCTCAAGTTTTGGAATTTAAAAGTTGATTAAAGGTTTAATTAGAAATGTTAAATTCTAAAACCCTAGTAATGTTTTGAAAAGTTCAAATCACACCCTTATGGTTTTATTAATTAATTAAGGAGTATAATTAAAAGAGATTTAATAAATCCATAAAGGTTTAGGTTAATTTTTAATTGAATTAAAAGTGTAATTGTTAAAGTTAACCATATAGTATTTTAAAAGTATAAAATACACCCTATACTATATATAACATTAAAAGTCTAACATTATATATGTGTATGAGTAAAAGTCAGTCTTACCGTTAGTAGGCCTCATTCACGAAACTGGTCTATAAGGGGTGTTTAAGGAAATTGCCTATAAAATGGCGATTGAATGGGTATCCACTCTTACCCACCGCACTCTTGACTAGTGGAGGGTCGTTAGCCGAACGGGTAGGATATGACGAAACCTTCCATTATAAGTATAATGAAATACAAAGTAACTAAATGTTTTTCAAATTCCCAATCTTAGTTACTTAGGCAAAAGTGAATTGATGCAATTCCATGAAATTACACTTTGTGCCCTTGCGAAGACGTTAGTGGAGCGTGTGTGGTTTACCGGCACACTAAATGGTTCTAAGCAAAGGTAGCAAAGGGTGACTCAATGTTTTTCATAGTTCGGTGGAGCGTGTGTGGTTTACCGGCACATCGAATAGGTGATTGTAACATGTGAGGGCACCATGTAGTTTGCATGGTTATTCACACCCACTTTGTGATCCTCGGCATCCCAGTCACAAACAAGAGGGGCATATCGAGATTTAAACATGCCATTAAAATGTTCAATGAATCTCAAAGGATCTAGGAGTTTTCATAGATTTAAAACTTAAATTTCTTTTTCATTTATCATGGTGGAAATTAGTGAATCGTCATTCACTTACCTTCAAATGTTCTGCAATTTGGGTTACGGCATCCCTCTCCCGAGTTGTAGGATATTGTGTTGGGTCCTAGCCTTGGAATTTCATTTGGGTGATTTACTAAGGACTCAATCAATCAACTAACTTGAATTTGTTTTTTCTCCCGATGTCAAAGTTCGATAACTATGGTCTTCTCAAGTCCCGTGGAACAAGCATTCCACATGAAGATGATATTCCACGATTCGATCGAGGAACAAGAAATCATGCTTCACTTCCTCCTCCTCCTCCAATTATTCTCCCTAACCCACAAGATTGTAAAATTGAAAGGTTCAATATCACTCAAGCCCTTTTGGCAAGTAAACATAAAGAGGGCAAGTCGGTGTGTGCACACGTCTTAGGGATGAAGTCACACATTGATAGATTAAGAATGATGGGATCCGTTGTCGGTGAAGCGATGGGTGTTGATTGGGTTCTTCAGTCACTTCCTAACTCGTATAGTGAGTTCGTAAGAGAGTACTACATGATGAACTACGACGTGACCCTTATAGATCTCACCTATATGCTTATTGCTGCTAAATCAGCAATGGTTTGGCGTAATAGAAAAGCAAAGTTGATTGGTGAATCTGCCTTCAAGACCTCTATGGATATAGACAATGGCAATGAAAGACATGCAATGATCGAAAAGTTTGATCATAAGAGAAAGGCGATGTCTGAAGTAGTTCCATGTGTTGTTCCAAAAGAGTCAATTTGCTTTTATTGCCAAGAGAAGGGGCATTGGAGATGAAGTTGCCCTATTTACCTAAGAGATCTAAGAGATGGGAGAGTCAAAAGTATGACTACGCTTTAGGTAAGAATCCACTATCTAACTCCATTAAGTTCCTATTCATTGATTCTTAATACATGATGTGATAAGATTGCATTTAAATGTTTTAAAGGATCGGTGAAAAGAAAGGAAGCTTGATAAGAGAGCAAGATGAATCTAATCACAAGAGATGGATCTCGATCTCATGGACTTGAAGATTGGATTTTGAGCTTAGATAGTTATGATAGAGTTGTTAGAAATTTTCTTTTACATAGTTTTCAATAGATTTTGCATTGTAAGGACAAATGTTTTTCCGCTGCTTTTTATAAATAAAACAAATTTTGTTTGACTTATTTATTTGTTTATTTCCTTGCAATGAAATCGTTATGAAAATTGATGTTTGAATATTTCTACAACGAATGGATGTGATTCTTAGTTATGTTATTTATGGAAATTGGACTAATTCATTGACAAAGTGTCAAGTGAAGGACTAGGAGATCGAGTACACAAAGTTGTGTGTTGATCAAGTTCACCATAAGAGTAACAAAGATATTCGTCATGATTTACACTTACAAGATTAAGTGTAATTTTGAATTGATTAAAGGGTTTAGATCAATAGCAAAACGAATAAGAAGAATCAAGTAGGCAGAAAGATAAGAGTTTCTCCATTCTAAGAAGAAGGGAGAGTAGCTTTTATGCTTTATGATAGGTCTTAATGATTAAGAACCATATCTCAATTGATCCTCTAATGAGTCTTGGTACAATTGTATGTCCAAGAAGAGGAATCAAAGATTGAAGAAATGGTCAAATCAAGAAGTCAATCATACTTCGTTCCAAAACAAGTCTTAAAGTCAAGATTGTGACATTGAGTGAATAGTATTAAGAAGGTTTATAACATTCATCAATTGTGGAAAGTTGTGATGTCTTGGATAAGACAAAGACCAACTAAGACCAAAATTATGAAGTGTTTTGTTTTGATATTAGCTACACTAACTCTTGAATATTTGTTTGTCAAGAAATGTTTTTGATAAGAGAATCTTATATGTCAAGGAGTCAGTGGGAGTCTTAATGGTCTCGAAAAGTTTCAAGAACAAATCAAATAAACCTTATCGATCATCACTAGCACACGAGTTGAGGTTTACAACCTATCGTGAAGACATTATTTTGTTTCTGTGCCAATCCAATCGAGTTAATTATGCATGTGAGTCCTATGAGTTCTCATTTGAATGCGTAAAAGGCAAGGACCTTGATCAATGAAAGGTGCATTGATAGGAAAAAGGTAAGATGCTTAACTACTTGGAAAACATGGTGGGCAGCTGTGCTACCATAAGCAAGAAATCAAGATTAAGAAAGTTCGATCCATATGAGTTTGAATTTGTCGTAAACTTTGGTTTTTAACAAATTCACATGGATAGGAACACATACACTGTTTAAATCTAAGTGTCATAAGGTTTCCTCCTTCATGAAAATGATTGTGAGAAAATGCTTTCACTAAGAAAGATTTTAAAAGATAGTGATTGTAAAATTGCATTCTCGAATTCGATCATGGTTACGGCATCCCTTTCCATAATTTGAATTGTGAGGTTTGGCAATTAGTCTTAATTGTTAAGACACACATATGAACTATCTAAGGCAAAAGTGTATAAGTTCAAGAAGTCTTGATAAAAGATTATCAAAGCACTAAGTATTAAAAACATGGACTTAAGAAATTCAATAGGTATTGTTTTTTTCTGAAAGTTAAGATGTTTATGAATACATATCGAAGCTAGTGGGAGCATAAGTGTTATGTTTTATAATAATCATCATGATAGTGGGAGCATAAATGTTATGATTGTATGATTATTAAGACACGTATTGCAAAGTTAGCAATATTAATTATAGAAAACAAGAGTTAAACCTTGCAAAGTAGTAAGGGTTATAAAGTTTTGCTATAATTAAGGGAGAGAATATTATGCTTCATTTCAAATCTAAAGGATTAGGTTGTGGAATGTTAATAAATTTAGTCAAAGGTACATAGTGCATTCTTAAAGTTTCAATTATGATTACGGCATTCCTCTTCACAATTCGAATTTTGAGAACATAGAAAATAAAACATTGTGCGTCGTGTCCCATACGCTTCGGGTATAGGATCGATTGCAAATGCTTTAATGTTTGACCATTCTAAAATTTTCCAAATGTCTAGCGCATTTAGAGGGAAAAGGGACTAGAATTGGTTCTGACTAAAATAATTAAACAACTATCAAAGGACGATTCGAAGTTCGACGAGAATTGGTCGCTTGTGAGTAGTTGGAAGTATAGTATTGGAAATTATGGAAATGTTTCCATATTGGATGGACAATATCGACATCATTACAAATAGATAAGATTCTATTAAGAATGAGTTGTCATATGGAAAATATGGAAGCGTGTCCATATTGGGAAGTAAATACTTCAAATCTATGACTAGATTAGAAACCTTTATGCAAAAGGATGTTCAAAGGAATGTACTTTGAGTGAGAGACATCGTATCTAAGGAATTGTCTTGTAACAATCTCCGTTAGAGGACTTTGTAATATCATTGGCAATAGTCTTGGAGACTTTGGTGCAGTGACATTACAAAAGGATAGTTGCATAAAGTGTTAGAATCTAGTATATTCTATAAGTAACAAGAATTTGATATTCTTACACTTAAGAAAATGGATTTGGAGTTGTAAAATGAGAATGATTGGAAATGTGTTCAATTTGTCTATTTCACAAAAGTAAGAACCATAGGTAAACATTGTGTGCATGCTAGGAGCATGGGACAAGTGTTGGAATTCAAGTAAGAAGTTGATTACCCGAAACGACAAATAATGAGTAATCGGTATGGTGATAAATAAAACGTGTTTTGTTTATACTCAAAGGTTTGAGGCCATATGGGATTAGTATTATTCTTGTGTTTTACCTTGCATGTTTTGACTTCCAGAATAATTGAGTTTATTAAGAATAATCGAATTATTCAAACGGGCCACAGTCGTTCATATGTTGGAAGTAGGTATGAATGAAGATTGTCGTGAATTGGTGTGTGGATTGTCTAAAAGAGTATTAGACATAAGCAAATGTTTGCTGCAACGTTCATGAGTGCTTATGAATATGATTTGAGCATTGGATTAAACCCACGCTCACTTGTATCACTATCTCGAGTGATTAATGAGACGATAACATCTTATATTCTTCAAACCGAGATGTGTGAGTTATATCTTGCGAATCGGTTGCACATTGATAATATGTAAACGCACTAGTAACTTGGTGTTATAAAACATATTGTTGTGTGTGATTCGGTGAGTGAGTGCAAGCAAGCATTGTATCAAAGTTTATCCGTTCCTTTTATTCAAAGAATAAAAGCGATATCTTTGGGCCCCTCGATGGTTTAGTGATGACATACGTAAATGCTCGGCCGGGCTAGGGCTAATTTGATTTGTTCAATTAGTCTGTCGTCATAAATCGGAAATCGAGATATAGTACAAAGAGAATGATTTGAAATCATATCTCATACGATATCTAGAATGGAAGAATATATGATCCCCTATCTAAGGACACGCGTATCTGATATGATCAGAGTTGACAACGGCTTTGGAAAGCTACGATTGCAGATCGGGATCTGAAGTCATACGCAGAATAGTTGTTAGACTTATCCAAGTGGGAGACTGTTGGATTAGTGTCTAAGTCCATAACTATTTTGGTATGTACTTGACCCGATGGTGCATGGTCCTTTTGGGTTGCCTTCACCAAAGCAACTTGATAGGATGATTTATGGAGAGTAAGGATTAAATATGATTTATTAATATATTATGGGAATAATATATTAAAGGAGAAATCATATTGTTTAATTAATATTAGTCAATAATTAATTGGTAATTAGTTTTGTGACTAAAAGAGATTAATTAAACTTAAGGGACTGGAATTGTAATTATAAGATAATTGCAATTTGGGCCATGGATTGCCTTGTATTAAGGGATGGACGAATTCTAATGGGAAACCCATAAGGAAATCGTCCATGGGCTTAATTAAAGGAGTCTATGGGTTGCTTAGGGCTTAAGCATCCAAATTAGGGTTTCCTTGTTAGATAACCCTAATAGCCCAACTATATAAAGACCCCTTAAGGCTCAAAAACGTGGCTAAGCTTCTTGTAAGGGTTTACACACGTTTTTGGCAGCCTCCAACCTCTCTCCTCTTCATCCTCTTGCTTCTGGTGTTTGTGAACCATTAGAGGAGTGACACTTGTGACTCTAAGCCTACCAAAGTCAATTCAAGGAGATTCGTGATTGTTATTGCTACATAACAATCAAGGTAATACTATAAACTTATTCTCATGTTAATATGATTATATGTATGCTAGAATTAGGGTTTATAGTCTTGGATTCAAAGCATGTACAATAGAGAAACCTAGATCCAAGCATTAGGGTTTGTATGAGCACATAGGATGTCTTATGACCAAAACCCATCACCACCACCCTCCATTGTTGTTATGCTGCTACTTGTGAGGTCCCTCCATCCGCTTCTGTATTCGTCTTCATCAGAAAGCAACAGAAACCAACAGCAGGAGGTTGTCGGCCTCCTTCCATCATCATAACACCAGCCATTGTCACCTTGTTGCTGCTAAGCCTGACCACCTCCTCCTGCCTCTCATTTCACCGTAAATTCCCTTGCACCACCATTCTTTTATGATTTTGTTTTGTCGATCGTATCAGTGGTTGGCGATGGTTGGAGTCCTCACAGCGGCAGCGACCAAGGTGGGAGCGGGTGGTGACAATAGAGTGGGCTAGCATTGCAGGCGGGTAATGGAGCTCCACCGACCTCCTGTGGTGTCGTTCTTGCTCCCGCTCTACGGAAACTATGAGTTGGGGATGAGAGGGAGTTCGGGGAAGGTGTTTCCGACAACAACGATTATAGTGGGTGGTGGTGGTTTGCGTTGGCAGGCCAAGGGAAAAACAAATCGTGGAGGCTGGTGGTGGCTCCTGGTGGTTCTCGATGACACTACTACAACAACATCAGCGCCCCTTCTTGGTGGTGGTTGTGCTCGACAGTGTAAGAAGGAAAGAAAAAAAAAAGAAGAAGAAAAAAGAATGTGAATGGTGGTTCACGATGGTCAAAGGTCACCAGTGGTGGGTCTATGGCACGGTAATGGTGGTGCAGGGGTGATGATGTATTGGTGGTGTTAATGATAAGAATGCAGGTTTCTTTTATAACCACTAACTCTAAACATGGAGGCGAAGGTGATGAATGGGTTTAGGAAGTTTGATCGGGAGGGAAAAGAAATTTTGCAGTTTCTTTTTTTATTCATTGACTTTAAGAGAGAAAGTGAGAGAGAGAGAGAGAGAGAGAGAGAGAGAGATGTGGGTCCCAAATTAGTTATTTATTTTCTTTTTCCTTTAAATTAAATAGAAAAAATATAAAAAATATAAATATCAGAAAGAGCATTTTAGTCTTTTCAGTTTTTCAAGGGACCAAAACTACAAACAAACATAGTCAAAAGGACCATCGACCTAAAAAACTCGTGATTTGGACCAAAAACCCCAAAACATAAATACCATAGGGACCATTTTTGCAATATTATGTTAACATAAAAACAATCAATCTATTATACACTTCTATCATTTATATATATCCGGTGAAGAAGAAAACGACAACATACTAAGTACTTATTTTTTTCCCTTTGAGTTTTGAACAACTAAATTTACCAAATTGGAAATGTTTTTTCCTCCATAAAACTATGCGGACATAAGGTTGTTTGTTTCTTTTTTGAACCAAGTCTGTGTGTTTCTTTTTTGAATCAAATGAAATGTCCAAATTTAAATAAATGACTATTTTACCATCATTTAGAACATAATATTTGAAGTGAAAATTTATTGCAACAAAATAAACATTACATAATAACATAAAGGATGTGTTAGACAATCTAGCCGACAGTTAATAGCTGGAAGCTGGAATCTGTAGTTTTTATTTGTATATTAGTGTTCAAAAAAAGTAGTTCAAAACTTTTAAAATATATAAAATTACCTAAAATGACTTATCTAAAAGACATCTTTGGTTTTAAAAAAAGGGTAATTAAGTTAATTTGCAAAATTATAAAGAGCTTTTATTACCCTACTTTATGTAACTTTTAGATTTGGAGCTCTTTGTTTTAGGTAAAAATTAGAAGATCCTGCCATTGAACGTTTTTTTTCCTTATTTTCTATAACACCCTGTTTTAAATCGTTTCATATTTCGGGTGTAACATCCTGATGATAAGGTACTTCTAATTTCAACCCTATAATTTAATTATGTTGCATATTGGTTCCTAAGTTCAAGATGTGCGCAAAAGGAGCCCTAGTGGCATTTTTGTAATTTGGCCCCGGGGGAGTACGCCATGCGTACGTGTGTATGCTGAACGTACTAGGGCACGTCCTAGTATGTTGGGCGTACATACTATACACTGGGCATACTTGCCAGATTTGGAAACCCTAATTTTTAGGGTTTAGCTCATATTTAAACACCATTATGGCTTCATTTCCCGTCATCTCATCAGTCTCCATCCCTCTTGAGATGTTTTGCAACCCTAGTTCCCCTTAAAAAGCTATTATAACCTAAGAGTGTGTGTGTTTTATGCTTAAAAGAAGAAGAAAGGAAGCCAAGCTCGTCTTGGAAGAGTGAATCATTTTGGATCTAGAGTTTCTACATCATTTACAACCTTTATAAGGTATAAAGCTTGAAATTTTATCCCTCTAACATATAGATCTAGATTTAGATGTCTTTATGAAACTTTTTGATCCCAAAATGTTAGATCTTGAACACGACATGTTTTTGACCTTTAAGTTGTCCTTTCAAACCCTATGAGGGGTCTTAAGTCCTAAAAATGGGTTCCAAATGGTTAGTTTTGCTGCATGCATCATTTAGAAGGTCTTAATGGAATAAGACATTGAGTTAAACACTTATTGGACATGCTAAGTCATTAAGTTGGATACTTTATGACTCCTTAAAGTATCTGTATGCATAATTGCATATAAATTGATCAATCCCGAATGGAGCAAGTAAGATATTGATACATTGTTATTGTATATAACTTTTTAAAATTATATAAATGATCTTTTTAACTTTATCATGTATCAAATTGATCAATCCTCAACATTTTCTTAACGATGCATAGGAATCGTATTAAGCAATTATGTATTTGCATATTGATAGAATTGTGATTTCTCTACCTATTGTATATTAATTATATGTAATAATCTAGAATCATCAATATTTCTATCACAGACTCAGGGTAGCTAAATTCCCTTCAAAGTTTTAACCCCATATCAGATTATGTAATCACTTTATTATTATCATAATTGAATTAATCAATTGACGGTGATTGTTAAAAGATGTAAACGATGAATAAATAATTTGTTATTAATCTTTCTTTTTCAAAAAAAAAAAAAAGAACTTGAATGAATTCATATGCATTTAGTTCACTTTTGGTAAAGTGGAATAATATTAGCACAATTTTAAGCTCCATTGTACTTGTATATAACCTAGTGGTGAAAAAAATACAAAAAAATCTAATTTTTTGTCTTGACGTTACAACATTCAAGCATATTTTATTTATTCACTTTGAATATCCCCAAAGTGTATAAAATCATGTTCTTGATTTTTCAATTTTTTATGCTATCGATTTATTTATTTCTTTTATGGAACATATAAGAATGGAAAACGGAATTGAAGTTGGTTCTTTATTGGCATACAAAATAATGGAATGCAGAATCGAACTGATTTTTGAAGAACGGAAGACATGATTGTTACTTATTCTTAAAGAATGGTAATAACAAATGAAACTGATTCTTGAAGAATGAAACATAGAATTTGAAACTGATTCTCATAGAACAATATACAAAACTGTTGGGCTGAAGATCATTTTTGTTGATTGCGTCTTTTGGGCTCGCTTAGCCTAAGGCTTTTTGTGTACCGGTTTGGGCCTGTCCAACCGTGAACCTTTTATGTTTTGTATATATGTTTACGCTTGCATGCATATTAGGTTAAGGTTTTAGAGATCTGAGAATAGCGATACATTTAGACGACAACAGGTTTCTTTGATCGTTCTTGTAACCTTCCAATCCTCTACAGTTGATGTTCTTAATCGAGCTCTTCTGAGGATTTTGTTTAATCATTCGACACGTTTGATTCAATCTTGTCTCGTTCTTATTATTGTGTTTTTATCGTCTTTGTTTACTTACTTGTTCAAGATCTAATCGATCTTCATAGATTAAAAGATTGTTAAATCTCATCAATTGGTATCAGAGCAGGAGGCTGTGTAATTGATACACATCTTTTCTGTGAAAAAGATTTCCATTAGGGTTTTTCCGCAATCATCAATATTTATTGAGCCGTCATCTCTTTATTGACGTATCTTGATATTTATTACTTTGCCCTAATCTGCTTTATTACAAGTCTGATCTTTGAACAGGTTTTTACGATCATAATGGACGCGACACAATCAAACCTTATTAATATCTCCAACAGCATTGGTTCGACGACAAAGATTCCGATCTTATACACCCATGACTATGAAGTATGGGCACATCACTTCGAAGACTACGTTATTGGATTGGAGGATAATGGGTATCTCATTTGGGAAGCCATCACCAATGGACCATTTTCTCATTCTGCAACGTCCAGAATCATCAAGACACAAAAGGAGTACAATGATCTGCTAAAGGACGTGAAAGATATTGCACAAGATGAAAAGGATAAGTTCCAGTGCAATATCAAGGCATTAAGGTTGATCAGGTTCGCCCTTCAGTCCGATACATTCAGATTGGTTAGCTCATGCACGACGGCAAAGGATGTTTGGGATAGACTTCGCGAACTGTATTCTACAGACGAGGATCTTGAACATTCTATTCAAACTTTGCTCCTATCTGAGTTTGGAGAATTCAGGCAAGGGGTTGAAGAAACTGTGACCCAGACGTTCGATCGCTTCAATCATCTTCTCAGCAAGATGATCAAACACAATATTGAAAGGAAGCTTATCGAACAGAAGGTTACATTCCTGAATGGTCTGAGGTCTGAATGGAGAGCAGTGGTCTCCACAGTTAAAGCCCATGAGCAGTTTAAATCATACTTTTTGGTGAAACTGGTGGGTATTCTCAAGTCCCAAGAGAAGATTGTGCTGCAAGAAAAGAACGTCGTTTCCAGTCTCGGTTCGTTGGCCCTCCTATCTAAAAGTAAAGCTGCGATGGAGGATGAAGATCTCAACCTGGAGGAATATGATCTCACGTCTGAGGATTATGCCATGATGGTGTCCAATCCCAAGAGGTTCATAAAGAAGAGATTCCCCAGCAACAAAAACCGAAGCTGGCAGGGGAGTTACAGCTCTGAAAAAGTGATTAATGAACCGAAAGCTGAGGAGCACAAAAAGGAACCGAAGGTGGATGGCGATTCTGGAGTAAGCTGTTTCTTCTGTGGTGGGAAGAATCACTATGCTAAGGACTGTGTCCTTAAGAAGATGGCTGAAAAAGATGATGGGAATGACGAGGAAGCCGTGTTGCAGAAAAGACTGGATGAGTTGAGAAAGAAGAAGTCTGCCGTTAACCCTTCTATTAATGCTCTTATTGTGCAGGGTTCGGTTAAAGGTGATGAATTCGGTAGCACGGAAGTTTGGTCTACCGACTCAGAAGACGAGGAAGTGAGGCAGCCTACCCATGGAAAGGCCTACGTGACTAAGGAAGAAAGTAGTGGTGGAAAGCGCTTCATGGTAACTGACGTATCTCAAATGAGGGGATATAACACCGATGGAGGAAGTGATGGACCGAAGGCAAAGGAGGATATGTGCTTTACGGCCAAACCGCTCAGCCAGCAGTTCAATGAGCTTGATGAACTGATAAAGAAGGTACAATCTGTTTTTATTTCATGCAAAGTACCATCATCCTCTTATGAGAAAGAACTAAAAAACGTCAATACAAGAATTTCACATCTAGATAGTAGCTTAACTCAAACTCGAGTCACAAATTCTAACCTAACTGATCAATTGAGCAGGGTGGCGTCGAAGAGTGAGGAGCGGAGAATGTGGATAGAATTAAAGGAGTCAGACTTAGTCAAAGTTAAAGATGAAAACATTTATTTGCAAAGAGATAATTTAAAATTGTTAAAACAACGAAATGTTTTTTTGTTTAATTGCTAAACGTCTATATTCTAATATTACTCAGCTTCATTTGGATTGTGAAATAGGCCAAAAGATCCACCGCATGATCTTGCCCTTCCTAGAGTTTAAGGAAGATGAAATCGATGCCGAAGCCTATAATTGTGAGAGTGTGATATCGTATGATGATGTCAATCCAGCCTACATGTATGGACTGGACAAAATTGAGTCCTTCATTAAATCCAAAGACCACAAGAACATGCTTAAAAATCTTTTGGATGAAAATGACAGACTTAAACTGAGAACCGAAACCATGCAAAAATTTGACTCTTTAAACGCCAACGTAAGCTCAGAAAACAAAATTGATGTTGAAAATGCATCTGAGCTTAACGAGGACGATAACATGAGCGAAATTTTTGTAGAGGACACGGTTGACTGCTCAGAATTTATTAAAACCGAGTCTGAAAATCACAAGAATCTAATTTCTGAAAATTCAGTGGAGTTCGCTCGTTTGTCCCATCAAAAGTCCCCAAAATTAGTTGAGAAAGCTGTTGTGTATCAAAAGGTCAGGACCACTCCAAATCAAGTATACAAGGTAACAGGAGTAATCGAACATCAAACAGCTGAACTTGTAGCCATTGTAAACGAAGACAATGCTAATGGCTGTGATGAGTACTTCTGGGAAGCTCCAATTGATAATGCAGACGAAACCATTGGTTTATCTGAAAGAACTTCCTGGAAGAGCAAAGGAAGATACATACCTGAACCCTTGAATAAGCCGAACAACTTCGATGAGCCGAGCACCAGTGGTACAAAAGATATTCCTCAGAAGAATGATCACTCGGCAAAAGAAGACATTCCCTCGGCTCCTTCAGCTCAAAGTAAAACTCCTGCAGTTCAAAAGGAACCAGCCAAGGAGTCACCAAAAACGAAAGCAAATGTTCATCATCAACCTTCTCAGATGAGGAATAGGAAGATAGAAAGGAACAATAGATACAGGAAGAACCTTTCTGAAAGGAAACAATTCTGGCATTCCCAGAATGCATATTTCTCTCATCAAGACAAGAATCTAAAGTATGAAAACAGTCCTGTAGGAAAGCTTGAAAGTCACAAAAACCAAAAGCCAAGGTTCGGTTCACAAGAAGATATCAACCGAAAGCCAAGGTTCGGTTCACAAGAAGATATCAACCGAAAGCCAAGGTTCAGTTCACAAGAAGATATCAACCGAAGGCAAAAGTTCGGTTCTGAAAAGGACTTCAACCGAAACCAAAGGTTTGGTTCCAAAGACAGTTCCAACCGAACGCAAAGGTTCGGTTCTGAAGTCAAAAGAGAACAAAACTCTAAGGTCATTCCCTCCAATGATCAAAAGCAAAAGGGTCACCTAGAGTCTCAAGCCCGGAACTTCTCTCAATCCAAACCCTCTTGTTCAAACTCTTCTCGTTCTTCTAATTCCTCTTCTCGGTCTCATAATTCTTCTACTCCCACCGATTCGTCTCCATCTTACTCTAAAGCTGATTTCTCTTGTTTTCAAAAATCTCATTCGTCAACTGAGCAAAAGTGGAAGAAAAAGGTCAATGAATCCCAACCAGAATCCAAACCTAATTCACCCAACCCTAACAAAATAAAAGTTTTTACCATTAAAAGGAAAGATGCAACAACTCTTATAAAACGAACTTATCTTGTTGATGTCTCTCTTATTGTTCCCGTTCCCATGCAAAGCTCACGTGGACCCAAGAAATTTTGGGTTCCTAAATCTATCTAATTTTTGCAGGTTATAAGTGACGAGCAGTTCAACGAAGAATGGTACATCGATAGTGGCTGCTCACGTCACATGACAGGGAGGAAAGAGGAGCTTAGGGAATACAGATCTCTTGCAAATGGTGGCAACGTCAAGTTTGGAAACAATTCTTTTGGCACCATAAAGGGATACGGGATGATAACAAATGGAGACTTTACTATAAGGAAGGTGGCTTATGTGGAAGGACTCCAACACAACCTCATTAGTGTATCTCAGCTTGTTGGAGGTACAGGTCTCAAAGTCTCGTTCGATGATGAAGGTTCTGAAATCATAGAGAAAAAGTCAAAGAAAGTGATTCTCAAGTCAGAGCGAAAGGGTGAAATGTTTCCCTTAAACCTTAAACCCATCAAAGGAAACCCAGCTATATGCTTGTTGTCAAAAGCTCAATCCGACGAAAGTTGGTTGTGGCACCGAAGATTATCTCATCTTAATTTTAAAGATATCAACCGTCTTGTTACTGGAGGTCATATTAGGGGCCTTCCATTGCTCAAGTTCGACAGGGATCATCGGTGCGCTGCATGCGGAATGGGGAAGCAAAGTCGTCAAAGTCATCCATCTATAATCAACACAAAAGTTGTTGAACCACTCGAATTACTTCATATCGATTTGTGTGGTCCTTCATCTATCGAAAGCATCGGTGGTAGCAAGTATATTCTTGTTATTGTTGATGACTTTTCACGATTTACATGGGTGTTCTTTCTAAAGCTCAAATCTGAAGCGACTCAAAAGCCGAAAGTGTTTATCAAGCAAATTGAAGTACAACTTAAGAAGGTTGTTCGTAACATCAGAAGCGACAATGGTCTCGAATTCAAGAACAGGGAGTTTGAAGAATTTCTTGCAGAAAAGGGAATTAGTCATAATTTCTCAGCTCCCTACACACCGCAACAGAACGGAATAGTCGAAAGACGAAACCGATCTTTGTGTGAAGCTGCCCAAACTATGCTAAGTTTCGCTTCCTTACCTCTTTATTTTTGGGCTGATGCTATTTCGGCTGCTTGTTTTACACAGAACAGGTCATATCTCAACAAGAGGTTCACGCTCACTCCATATGAGATACTGAACAACAGAAAGCCAAATGTGAAATTTTTCCATGTGTTCGGCTCAAGGTGTTTCATCTTTAATTCTAAAGAACAACGCAACAAGTTTGACGTCAAAGCCGACGAGGGAATTTTTCTGGGTTATTCTCTCACATCCAAGGCGTACAGGGTCCTAAACAAGCGTTCGAGAAGGATTGAAGAAACATACTATGTGACCTTTGACGATACCTATGTCAAGAAGCTACAGGCCAAAGAAGACACCGCAAGGGAAATTTTTACTCTAACTGGCCAAGTCACAGTCTCGGTAGCCAATTTATACGAGAAATTTCTGGAGCTCTTTGACGAACCAGAGAAAGCTTCACTCTCCGAAGCAGGTGCAGCAGACAACAAAATTGATCACATGAAGTAGATTGTCGAAGATGCTGCAAGAAGAATGCATGAAGGAGAATCAACCTCTGACGACTCTCCATCCAACAACGCTCAAGTCGAGGGGGAGACAAGCTCACAAGTCCAGGGGGAGCCAAATTCTACATCTTCAACCGAAGGTCCTTCATCAACCGAAGAGGCCTCAACACCAGGAAGCTCAGTACCACAAGAAACACCTGAACCTCATGTTTTTCAAAGCTCATCAATTGAGGGGGAACATAATGATATGATGCTCGGTTACGATAGCCAATCTGAGCCAGAAGAAATAATTAATGCTGAACTAGACCCAACCTTTGATCCGAATTACCCTCCTCTTATCAAATGGACCAGAGATCATCCTGTTTCTCAAATAGTTGGTGATGTATCTGAAAAGGTCTTGACCCGATCACAACTGAAGACAAAACAGACATCCTTATTTTCAAAAGTTGAGTTTTGTATGTTCAACTCATTCGTATCAAAAGTTGAACCGAAGACAGTTAACTCTGCCCTAGATCACTCTGATTGGGTTCAAGCAATGCAAGACGAGCTGAACGAATTTGAAAGGAACAAAGTCTGGCGCCTCATTCCAACTCCTCCAGATGCTTCGGTTGTTGGTCTCAAATGGGTATTCAGGAACAAAATGGACAAGGAAGGTAATGTTATACGGAACAAGGCTCGTCTGGTGGTAAAGGGATACTGTCAGGAGGAAGGGATAGACTATGAAGAGACTTTCGCTCCAGTAGCTCGGCTAGAATCTGTTAGAATATTTCTGGCTTATGCTGCTCACAAGAACTTTGAGGTTTTCCAAATGGACGTCAAGTGTGCATTTCTCAATGGAGAACTCGAAGAAACGGTGCACGTGGAGCAACCTCCTGGGTTCGTGAACGAAAGGCATCCAAATCATTGCTATATTCTGGATAAAGCTGTGTACGGCCTTAAGCAAGCTCCGAGAGCCTGGTATGAAACGCTTACAAAATTTTTAAAGATGTCTAAATTCAAACAAGGTTCGGTTGACCCAACCTTCTTTCGCAAAAAGGAAGGTAACCACCTTATGATAGTTCAAATTTATGTCGATGACATCATCTTTGGTTCCACGAATCGTAGCTTAACAGCTGAATTCAGAAAGCTGATGGAGACTAAGTTTGAAATGAGCTCAATGGGTCCTATTAATTTTTTCCTCGGTTTAAACATAAGACAGGGACCCGAAGGCATCTTTATTAATCAGGAAGCCTACACGAAGACTCTCCTAGCAAAGTTTGGAATGATGGGAGACTCAAAAGTCAAAGTCCCAATGGCATTCGGCACCAAGCTTACCCCATCCCTAGACAAACCGGCTGTTGATATCATGCTCTATCGTCAAATGATTGGCTCATTAATGTATCTAACCGCTAGCAGACCTGATATCATGTTTTCTGTTTGTTACTGTGCTCGATTTCAGGCAAACCCACGCGAACCTCACATGCTTGCAGTGAAGAACATCCTACGCTACCTCAAGCGAACCACCTTCTTAGGTCTATGGTATCCATCCAACTCAGGCTTCTTTGTTCAAACCTATTCTGATGCTGACCTTGGAGGATGTGGACTCGACCGTAAAAGCACAACTGGTGGCTGTCAATTTCTTGACGGGAAGTTAGTCAGCTGGCAATCCAAGAAACAAACGTGAGTGTCGCTATCTACTGCCGAAGCGGAATACATTGCAGCTGCATCATGCACGTCACAAGTGATTTGGATCCAAAGTCAACTTCGAGACTACGGACTCAATATGAAGAAGATCCCACTATATTGTGACTCTGAAAGTGCAATTAGGATCTGTCATAACCCAGTGCAACACTCCAAAACCAAACACATAGCACTGAGGTATCACTTCATCAAAGATCGCGTAGAAGATGGAAACGTCGAAGTTCACTTCGTAAGAACCACTGATCAACTGGATGACGTCTTTACAAAAGCTCTTCCTGAAGCATCATTCAATAAAATATTGCAAGGACTAGGTATGATGGAATCAGAGTCAGTACCTCACGCTACCTCTCAAACTCAAACATAAGAACCGAAACCAACCGAACGTTCGGGTTCGGTTCAACTATCTGACCCACTCATTTCTTCAAAGGTAGTTTTTCAATGTTGTATATTTCTTGTACAATTCTGTTTTTCCTCGTTTGATTCAAAAAATATATATATATATCTTGTTTTCTTACATTTCCAGGTTCTTCAAAATTTTCTAGAACCGAAACCAACCAAAGGTTCGGGTTCGGTTTTTCAGAATTTTATAGAACCGAAACCAACCAAAGGTTCGGGTTCGGTTTTTCAGAATTTTCTAGAACCGAAATCAACCGAAGGTTCGAGTTCGGTTTTTCAAAACTTTTCTCAACCAAAACCAACCGAAGGTTCGGGTTCGGTTTATCTCAAAAATTCCAAATTTTTTTTTCTTGTGTGTTAGTGTTCGTTTATGGGGATACATTTGATGATATACCTAAATGTCCCTAGAAGCTGCTGCTGTATGTGTCTCAAGCCTCATAAGATTTTTAATAATGGCCTTCATGACCTGGTATACACAAACCTTGTCTTCCCAATAAGGCCAATTTATTTATTCTAATCGTGAGCTACCTCACTCTTTTCTCACATGAGTTAAGAGTTTCCTGCTTGGTCCTTCTTTTCGCAGTAGAGGTACTTTGTTCTCTTACACCATCTCTACATTACTTCTCCACTACACTCATTCCATCATGGTAACCCTTGAGACTCTCAGAAATTACCACTGAGGTTTATGGTTACACAACATCTGTGTTTATGATCTTAGTATTGTGTCACTACGAACTAAGTGAAACCCAAAATTCCACACCTAACGAATTGACGGTGAACAATTAAATTGCTCAAGTTCTCACTAAAGAATTGATGAAAGTACCCTATTAAAATCTCCAATTTTATGTGATTCCTATGAAATTGTTACAAACCCATAACATTTCTTCCCTTGGGATCTCGTTCTTATTTTTCTTTCTGAGATTTTATTTTCAAGCTAGTCGTTTTTAGCCTAATTAAAAGAAGCCTTTCAACATTTCTTTATAACTGGTTGATCGTAATTTTAACGGACATTCTTTTAAACCTTAAGTTTTTTCTTGTTCTGTGGCATTTAATGCGCGTGGTTAAACAGTAACGGCTTGTCCCTATGAAACGGCGCTTATTGGGCGGCGTGGTCCTAGGAACCTGACACTCTCTCTCCTACGTGATCATCGCACGTCCCAACTGTCATCCATAAGAGATTTGACACGATTTTTCTCTCTCTTATCACCCACTATAAATAGCCCGTTACACCTCCTTTTACCTCTTTACCACTTTCAAAATTTCCGAAACGCAAACACTCCCATACAGTTTCCTGTTCATCATCTTCTTCTCACCTGCATCAATGGCTGACTCCTCTTCAGTTCATGCTACCTCACAGATTCTTCCCATTCGCCCACAGCAATGTTTGGTCATTGATCTTAACCCAATGGCATACGACTCCTACATGTCGCCGGTCATAGAGTGCTTAAAGTATTCCCAACACGTTCCAGCACTTTCCAGAATCGAATCGGTGCCGATGGCGGCCCTATCGCAGGTATACGCGACTGCATATTACGACAAGGCTGTCGACCGGGTATTTTTCGAGATTGGAGACCACAAAACCTCCGTCTCTCGCCCGCGTTTCTGCACTTTGCTCGGATTTGCTACTCACCATTCCAGAGTTCATCCGGAGTCGATACAGATTGGTCATCTGTATAACATGTTTTACAACATGGGATACACAGAAGTTCTTACCTCCGTTGCAAAATTCAAAAAGTCATGCTTGCCGCCACAATGGAACGGTTTATTTACAGTCCTTTTCAAGGGATTGTCGGAGAGAAGTTCAGGTTCAGATGGTGCAAGTCGTCTGTTCCTCACCATCATGTACGGAGTTTATAATGGGATCAACCTGGATTATGGGTTTGTTCTATGGCAACAACTTATTCAAAGCCTCTCTTCTTCATCCCGACACTCTGAAGTTTCGTTGGCCCGATTCTGGATACTGATAACTAAATGGGCCATGGACAGATTCGATGTTCCCACTGCTGAAGGTGCATCGATGTCTTCTGTTGGTACTTTCCATACCAAGAAGATCATCGTCTCAGATGCATCAAAATTCTCCTTTATTGGCTCTATCCCGGAGTCAATGTATGGTGATGTGCCTTCGGATAGCAGGTTGATTCGGAAGCTCAAGGAGCTAAGTCCATCTGGTCCAAGGGATCTGACCCCAGATATGCTCAAGTCTATTCATGATGCAGATAAACCGGTGAGCAGAGGTAAAAAGGCAGAAAAAGGAAAGCAAGCCTCCAAAGCTTCAAAGGGACCTTCTTCTAAAAAGAGGAAACAGCCAAAAGCCACACCATCCCCACCACCGAAGAAGAGGAAGACCCAACCGAAGCGAAAGCTTGTTATACCCTCTTCTTCGAGTGACTCTGAGGGTGAGAGTTCGGGTTCTGACGACTCTCAAGGGGATGCATCTCCTCAACGAGGCAATACACCACCTCGGTCCCCTACCCCAGAGATTGAACTACCCATTTCCCCAATTCCTTCCCCTCCACCAATCTTTACAACTACAACCGAATCACCACATGTAACCGAACCTCCTCAACCCAAAACCCACACAACCGAAACTACTCATACTCAACCACCAACCGAAACTATACCATCACCCACTCAACCTGCTCCTACCAAACCCTCAACACCCCCAACCTCTCCACCCTCTTCATCTCATGAAAATGCATCTGAGGGTGAAACCCCTTATCTTGGGGGAGAAAACATGATCTTTGATTCGGTCTACTATAGTCCGTTTCAAGTTCAAAGTGACGAGGAGGATGATGCTCCAGTAACCAAGAAACATCTCAAAGAGCTCAACGAGAAGATTGACCTACTTCTCGCCTCCTCGTCTAACCAACAGTCCACTTTGTCTGAAGCTGCCCTTCAGAAGATTGTTGATGCCTTCTCAAGGGCTCAACATGATTCAGCGGCCTCAGCAACTGCTGCAATTCAGGCATCTACCAGGGCATGTGAGGCAGCGACCGAAAAAGTCGATAAACTATTTTCTGATGCTTCTACCCTGCTGCAGTCCCTGCAGGAAAGTGCAGATGCCACAAAGGCATCTTTGGAACCAATTGTCCAACAATTGGTCAATTTTGTCTCATCAGAGTTGCCTTCGTTCGCAACTCTACGCCAAACCATAAGCGACGACAACTCGGCCTTTATTGCCTCCATTGATGCTCGCCTCGCCAAGCTACAAGAAGATCTGGCAACCGAGCGTTCGTTAATGGACGATCTGACAATCAAAACAACTGCACTTGAGGTCAAGACAACTCAACTCTCTCAATCCCAACAACAACTGGAAGATCTTCGATCTGAACGGGAGGTGGTCAAGACATGTGTTTCGGATGTCCACGCTGTTATATCCAACATTCTGGAAGCACACGATCCAATCTTAAACTTTTCGGTGAGGCGTTCCCTTGCTGAAAAGCTCTCTCCAACCATCGATCTTCTTAACAAAGTAGAAGGCCTCCCAAGTTTTGTGTCCATTCCGAAACAAGGGGGAGATGAGAAGACAGGATCAAAACCACCTCCTTCCTCCAAAGCTACTCACACGACCGAACCATCTCCAACTGATCAAACTTTAGGTTCGGGTGTGAAGAACAAAGGCAAAAACATAGCTGAGGTCGAAGATGAAGAAGGCGACAAGGAGACCATTGCTGACATTTTAAAACGAAAGAACAGTCGCAAGGTTGGTGAAGATGCCAGTCGTGTGGTGCGTGAGGCTGCCGAAGCCGAACGCAAACAAAAAGAAGCCCACGATCTCCTTGAGAGCCGAAAGACTCTCTTCCCTGCCTGGACCAGGGAACGCTTAATCAAAGAGGCCATTGAAACTCCCAACATCTTATGGCTCGAGCCGGTTATATCGTTCGACTGCGGCAACACTGTCGATTCGCAGTTCGATATGCCGCTGACTCGAAAGGCGTTCATCTTCCACGTCTTCTCTAACATTTTTGAAGTCCTTCACCCGAATGCTGAGCTTGACAGGGAGCTCATTGACTTCTATCTGGCGGCTGCTCGTCCACAATTCCTTACATGGAGCGCCCAGAAGATTGTAAACGTTCGGGTGCTAAAACCTTATACTGAGGGACGTTTTATAAACGTTCGGTTCAAATTGATTCGGGGATCTGCAAAGACTGCTCATCTTATCTCCCTGGCAGATCTACCGAATCTAAATCCTCATGATTGGATCGTCTTGTATAATATCCTTTTGACTAATGAAGCTGAATATAGTCCCATTCTAGACCATGTCAAAAGGATGTTAATCTGCTACATCATGGAGGTTGCCCTAATGGATCAGGAGGTCGCCACAGTCTTCAAGAAGAAACCCAAAATTGCTCCTGTGGGATTGGCCAGTGATCTCAATCAAATGCTACTGGGCAGGATCGACCCAAGACGTAACACGGTTATGTTCACTCGAGCGGAAGGACAGAAATGTCTCTTCGCTTTAGCTGACAAGCATCTTTACACCACAACCTGTTTGGAGCATGTGCTGTTCATTGTCAAACGGTGTAAAGAGAACTCGGCCGATGATGTCAAGTATTTTGAAGATATGATTAACTGGTACATCCGGTTTAGACAGACCATTCTTTCAATCACCAAATGTCTGTTTAGTACCGTGAAGAAGGTACCGGTTTCAGCTGCTGGCCCAAGTAATAAGTGAAGGTCTCGCTCCAAATTGACGCAAAGGGGGAGATTGTTGGGCTGAAGATCATTTTTGTTGATTGCGTCTTTTGGGCTCGCTTAGCCTAAGGCTTTTTGTGTATCGGTTTAGGCCTGTCCAACCGTGAACCTTTTATGTTTTGTATATATGTTTACGCTTGCATGCATATTAGGTTAAGGTTTTAGAGATCTGAGAATAGCGATACATCTAAATGACAACAGGTTTCTTTGATCGTTCTTGTAACCTTCCAATCCTCTACAGTTGATGTTCTTAATCGAGCTCTTCTGAGGATTTTGTTTAATCATTCGACACGTTTGATTCAATCTTGTCTCGTTCTTATTATTGTGTTTTTATCGTCTTTGTTTACTTACTTTTTCAAGATCTAATCGATCTTCATAGATTAAAAGATTGTTAAATCTCATCAAAAACAATGGAACATAGAAGATGCATATGACAAAAATGTTACTTTTACAACAATATATATTCATTGTAATATATTTTTTTTATTTAAAATGTTAAACATTGTATCAAGAATAAAGAAGTAAAACTTTTTTCTTTCAGGAATTTCATTCTCATACATATATCTAATATTCTTAAAGAATGTTTGTAATAATTGGTGGTTTTAATTTATGATTAACTTCTTACAGATTCTTAAAATGAAACACTACATTCTAAATATGATTAAATTATATGCATTTGCATTCTTTAAGAACGCTAATTAGAAATAGAACTCTTAAATGAAGTCATATTCTTTTAGAATTAAACCGAAGTATGTGAGAATGAACTGGAAAAAAATGTGTGTGGTGAATACGTATTCTAAAAGAAGTGATTTAATGATGTATTTAATAAAATCCGAATTGAAATTTGATTTTTATTAATTAATTTAAATTAGTTTCCTAAAATGTTAGTAATTTTGATTTCTCTATCTTAATAAAACATTATGTTTCCTTTATATTTAATAAAATGTAATTATATAATACATGTTGTCCCATGTTAATAACGTGTACCATATGATCGAAACCCTTAATTCTTTTTAATTTAATGGTTGGAACTGGATCATACATTCATACAATACTTGTCCTTCACATTTGATCATAACCCTACACACACACACACACACACACACACACATATATATATATATATATATATATATATATATATATATATATTCTTTTCTGTTCGCTCGGCCAAACACCACCCTACCGCCATGGATGATAGCCTAGGCTGCCACCGGGATTTCTACCACCACTCGCCACCCCTTGGTGGTTGTGGTTCGTGTGTGTGTGTGTATGATGACATCCAAGACCATAAATAATTCTTTTTTCAGCATTTCGTGTGATTTATTGCCACCACCACCATGAACCACCACCAACAGCCTCCTACCATCGATGAGCGGCTCCACCTGCCATTATAGGCCACCCTGAATGGGTGGATGTGGGTTTTCTCTTTTTTTGTAAATGAGTTTTAAGTCCATATACCATGCATTCAAGTATTGTCCCCTTTGATTCCCTTTATAACATTCTATATTCATTTGTGGTGGTTGACCACCATTAGCCACCACAACTACACCATTAGACCACCATTTAATGATAAATCTATGAAGTACTTGAATTTCCAGCCATGTGGTATTTTAATAGCTTAATGGGTTAAGTTGGTAACTTAACCCTAATATGAGAAGAAAATGATACATTATTGAACATCTATAACTTTGAGACCTTATTAGGCCAAGCATTATGTCCTTTCAGAAAAATTCATTAATACATCTTGTTAAACCAATATGTAATCAATTATTATGTCTAAAGTTCTAAGGTTAAAGCTTAACCATTAAGTCCTTAATAAAACACCAAAAGTGAATGAAAAGCTAAAATGGCATGTTTTTCCAATTCTGCCCTTTAACTTCTAAAATCCGTTCAAGGCAATCCGAACATCTAAAAATCACGAGACTTACTTTTATTGAAATCTTAGTATGTCTAGTTTGTTCAAACTTTGAATCACTTTTCCAAATTCCAAACCCTTGAGGGGTAAAATGGTCAGTTTTCTCAGAAGGGTCTATGTTGTCACAAATTTCATGTGATGTCTTCTAAAAATAATAATAAATTCCTTAGAACTCCAAATGCCAAAATTCCAAAGCCTGTAGTTAGATATGGATGTCTAGTCTCCTCCTTATCAAGGAATTGATTGAAATCGTAGTCGATTTGTACAAATTATTAAAAGAGTACAGAGTGGTCCGAGAAGCTACAAAAAGTATACATCAACTTGTGATGTGCATAATTAATTCTTCAAAATTTTGATTCATGAAAACTCAGAGGTTATGGTTAGAGAATAATGTCTTGTTAACCATGGATTTTTCCTATGATTTAAATATTAACCCTCCTAGATTAAAAGTTACCGAGTTTGCATGTGAGTCCAGAAAGGAACAACTTTGGTTAACTTGTATAATTTGTATAAAATCAACCAAAAATCGTTAGGACAAGATCCTTATATTCCCGAAGAGCTAAAAGAGGGAACTATATGAATAAAATTTCATCAGAACCTAACTATGGATTTATAGTTAATAAATCAGGCCTAGACTAGAACATCAAAATCAAAGAAAAGTTAAAGTAATGCAAAGGAAAGTATTTTAAAGTATGGTTATGAAGCAGAGGTTAAATAAGTGTTATAATTGTAGTGTAGGTATTCGAAAAGAAGAAAGTTCACTTGGATATTGCAACTAGTATTTCAAGTTACCAAGAGAGGTGAGTTACACCAACTCTCCTATTATGTAAACATTGTGTGATCCATGTTTTGTTCATGGATACCCTAATCTAGTAGAGTGAACAAGGTAAGGCAGAATGTGGTTTGTCCTCTAGTGAGGCAAACTGCACTCTTATCTCTTATTCCCTAATTAGGGGTAGGGGTACTTCCCGGAAGGGGGAACAAGGTTATGTTTGGTACAAACAATATGTGCTAGGAATGATATGTTTATGTTATGCTTTATGTGACATGTTTTATGTATGCTATGTGTAAGTAAGTGATTTATATAATGGTAGTGTAACGTGCATGCTCACTAAGCGTTATGCTTACCCGTTGTTATTTAACATTTTTCAGGATCATCAAGTTTTAATAAAGAAAGGAGATCAGTGTGACCGCAGGCGACATTCTCTTAAAGACTTATATAAAAAAAATGTTATATATTTAAAGCTGGGATGTTTTTGCTTCCGCTAATGTTTCTTTTAAATAATATTTTATAAGTATTGTTGGAAGTTTTTGATAACCTTAATTGTAGTTTTCAAAGGGTAACGACTGGTTTATTTTATGAAGAGTTAATATTATATTTTAAATATAAAAAAATTGGGTTTTGACAACCTCCAAGGGTAAAAAGACCATTTTGCCCTTCAGTTAGTCCAAAACCCTAAATCTTGACCAAAAGTAAAAAGTCAATTGCCCAACGCGTATGGTGGGTGTACACATCCTTACGAGGGGGTGCAGCTCAATCAGAAGCCATCAGGGGTAGAACTAGCTACGCCCTGAGTACGCCTGACGTACTTCGTCTGCTTCCTTAGTCACCAACTTTGTGTCTTAATCCTTTAAGACAACTAACCAAAGCTTAGATCTGACCCATTTGCGATGTCTTAATCCATAAACTCATCAAATTTAAGCCTTTTCATGGCTAGGAAGGTCTCAATGCAACAAACCTGAATTTTTAACACACTCTAAGATACTTTATTTATGCATGAGCCATAAGGAATAATCAAGTAACCATTTTTATTAATCTACAGGTCCTAAAGTACATGAAAGGACAACTACAGCTTCCTGAAGTGCTTTAAACTCATAAAGGTCCAATCTTGGGGACAAAAGCTCATAATACTTCAACCATGTAGATTAAAAAGAAAACTCATCAACGTATAAACTTTATACCTGAAAAAGATGCACAAGGTGGAAAGGTTCCTGGATCTATAAGCTTGCAAGCAAACACTTCATCTTCTCTAGACCCTTTCTTCAACAAAATGCACAAAAAACACTTAATAAGTTTAAAAGACTCACACAAGCAACTAAGACTCAAAATTAGGGTTTAAGTAGGGAGTGGTGGTTGATAAGGTGTAACACCCTGACTCCCAGGTAAAAGTTTTAAAGCATTATGTACATTTCTATGGACTTACTCGATGAGTTGGTTGCCCCAACTCATCGTGTAGAGGCGGGTTAGGTCACATGGATTATTGGACCTACTCGATGATTCGGAGGACCCAGACTCGACGAGTAGGAGCTAGAAGATGAAACCCTAAATTTTAGGATTTGCACCCTATTTAAAGGACCTTAAGTCTTTAACTCTATTCCCTTACCACCTCTTGATGGCCAGAGGAAGCCCTAATCAGTCTAGATCTTGTTCTTGAATGTTTGTGAGATTTAAAGAGTGATTTGGTGCATTTTGTGAAGAAGGTTTGGAGCTTAAGGAGCTTGGAGCAAAGAAGATCTTGTGAACCTGACTCTACCTCATCTTGATATCATTTTAAAGGTAACAAGTCATTACTTTTACTTCTCTCTAGCTATATCTCCCTATGCTTAAGTTTAGGGCCATTTTTAGCATATATGTGAGCCATTTCGAGTATTAGCCATGATCTGAAGTTGCAACTTTAGATCTGGACTCCTCCAGGTCTTAAATTTATAAAGCTATCAACTTTATCTCGTATTGACCTCTCTCCATGCCGTAAAACTCATTCTAGACTTGGTTCTTAGTGTTTAAAGCCTTTAAGACCTTGCATGCACATAAAGTTTGAAACTTTACGTGGAAACTATACCTTAGGAAGTTGGATCTATAATTTGGAGCTTTGGTGTAGCTTAAAAATGTTTGAATGGGAAATAGACTGAAGGGACTCGATGAGTTGCATGGTCAACTTGGCGAGTCCGATGAAGATTAGCCATTGTGGGTTTCTGCATGAGCTCGGCGAGTCAGTTAGGGTTTTGGACATGCATGTACTTGATGAGTTGCCTGGGAACTTGGCGATTCAACTAGATTTTTCACGATTTCTCGAGTTCTAGAAGGACTCGACGAGTCAGTGAACTGCACTCGACGAGTTGGGTCAACATGGACTATTGACCTTAACTGTAGACTTTGACTTTGACCAAGGGTTGACCAGTTTGACTTATGGGGGTATTTTGGTAATTTAGGAATTTATGGAAGAGGACCATTGGTGGATGTAGGTGTTGGAGTTGGAGCTATATTTGGAGGAGTTTGATACTATCATTTCCAAGCTACTTGAGAGGTGAACTGTCCTCACTATACTAACATGATTGAAGGCACCAATGTTTTTCAGAATTGTATCCGGGTTTATTGCATGATATGCTTTATGATTAGTATCCTGGTTATAGGATGGTTGCTATGTTAGCGATCTGTTAGATCGGTATCCTGGTTATATGATTATGTTAAGTTAGTGATCTTTTAGATCGGTATCCTGGTTATAGGATGGTTGCTATGTTAGTGATCGATTAGATCGGTATCCTAGTCATAGGATGGTTGCCATGTTAGTGATCAGTTAGATCTGTATGACTAAATGTACATGCTAGCTAGTGTATGATATTTATTTGCACATGTTTGTTTGATTGGGGGTTGGGTTGAGGCGGACATGCTTTGTGCTTAGGCCAACATACCTAGCGCAGATCTGATAGACTGCAGACCCAAGAGGGTATACTAGTTAGACCGAAGGCCTAAGGAGCGATCTGGATAGGCTAAAGGCCTTGAGAGGCGATCCAGACATGTCGTAGGCTCAGAGAGCGGTCCATATAGACTAAAGGCCTATGAGGCGGTCCAATTAGGCTGATGGCTCATTATGCATGTTGTTTGTTTATATGATATGGTTATATATGTATATCGTTGGTGTTTTGGGGGAACTCACTAAGCTTCGGGCTTACAGTTGTTGATTATGTTTCAGGTCCTTCCGATGATCGCGACAAAGTGAAGGCACGATTGTGCACCTCCTTATATTTTTCATGATTTGATTCTGGGGATACTATGATGTTTAAACTATTTTGAAAACAAATTGTAATAACTTAATGGTTTTTAATGTTTTAAATTGGCTTGAGTTTTATGAGTGTTACATTGTAACACTCCGTTCTTAAAGTATTTAATTATGTGTCCCTGAGATTTAAGAGGAAGGGTAATTCTGGTCCTTTTTCGGGAAATGGGTTTTATCCGAGAAGGTTTCGGACTGGTGTATGTTGTTAGAAGCATAGGGCTTCTCGTCACCCTCGTGTGAATGTAAAGTCTATTGGGAGCGGGTTTAGAGTAGAGAAGTTGCGGCGTTTTGAAAATGATAATTAATTATAGCTCTTAATGGAAAAGTGGAAAAAGGGGTTCCATGCAAGCCATGCATGAGTTTTGGGTTTGGCTGGGTACGCCCAGCGTAGTACAGGAAAAATGCGAGGTCGCCAGGTGAGTACGCCCAACGTACTCTCAGAAACCCCAAACCCTAATTTAAGGGCCACAACTATATAAGGAACATGTTGGTTCATACCCTAGCCTCCATAAGCTCACCCTTAACCTCATAAACCCTAGAAACCCATATTCCCTCCATTGTTGGGTGTGTTTGGCCTTGGAAAGCTCATTTTTGGCAAAAGAAAAGCTAGAAGAAGAAAGGAGAAGTTGTCAAAGAAGGAAAGGAACGATTGGAGCTTGTAGATCTGAAGAGATATCATCCTTTGGAGCTTATTTGAGGTATAAAGCTTCTTTCTTGTCAATTATTTTGCATAGATCTAAGTGTTGTGAAGTTTTAGCATCTTTCTTGTCCCAAAAGTCCTGAATCAATTCATGCTTTGTGTTGGCCGAGATTATCTGTCCTTTCAGATCTTTGGAGAGGTCTTGAGTGAGAAAAATGAGGTCCCAAGGGTTGTGGTTGTTCCATGTGTGAGATATGTAGGTCATAATGGGTTAAGGCCTTGGATTAAGAGCTTTATGGACGTCCCAAGTGATAAAGTTTGAGACTTTATGAATCTTAGGCATATTTGGCCTAGGGATCTGAAGTTTGGGCTTAAGAGCTTAAGCCAATAAGAAGTTATAAGGACTTAATATGTGGCAGGGTTACGCCCCGCGTAGCACTTGAGTACGCCCCGCGTAGTGGGCCAGTGCCCCAATCCCCAGCTGTGATTCAACGTGTACGCCCCGCGTACCAAGGAGGGTACGCCCAACGTACTTCCCCTGATTGGATTTTAATATTGGGCCTTAGAGTTTGGGCCATTTGTGGGCTGTTGGTTTATGGGCCATGACTGGAAATTTTGGATAGAGTATTTTGGGCCCAATTATTGTTATGGACCTTGGATCTAGGCCCATTTGGTGAGGTGGGCCCAATTTGGTAAATTGGGCCAATATTGGACTTTGTGTAAGATTTGGACTTTGGCCTTGGCCCGATAAGTGAATATATGCTTGGCCTAATGGGTATTTGTGCTATGTGGGCTAGTTCGGGATTTGCGGTGAGTTGGTGATTTGAGAATCTGCTTCTTCAGTTCAGAGTATCGGCAATCGCGAGGTGAGTTATCCTCACTATATCAACAAGGTCTAAGGCACCAAGGTCGGCCCTTTATCGGATTGAGATCCGGGTATTTGTTGTTATGCTATTGCTTTGATATGTTTGCATCCTGGTAGTTAGGATGGTATATGCTAGTGACCGGTTAGGTCGGTATCCTCGTTAGGATGATGATATGTTATGTGATCTGTTTGATCAGCTTGTTGACTGTGAACTGTTATATGATTGTATGTTTTTGTGCACATGGTTGTTTGGACTGGAGTTGGGTTGAGGCGGGTCCTGCTTTGTGTTGTAGGCCAAGATACCCAGGGCGGACCGGTTGTTCCGAAGGCCCAGCGAGCGGTACAGATAGGTTGTAGGCCCCACGAGAGCGGACCAGACGTGTCGAGGCTCGGAGAGTGGACCAGGCCGACTGAAGGCCCGATGCGGGCGGACCAGTCATACTGTAGACTCAGAGAGTGGACCAGGTGGGTTGAAGGCCCGGTGTGGGTGGACCAACCGCACTGCAGACTCGAGGGACATGACTAGACTCGGAGGGTGGACCAGGTGGACTGAAGGCCCGATACCGCGGACCAGTCACACAGTAGACCCGATATGCATAGCTGTTCTGTGATTGGTTTTGATATGACATGTTATATGTGTATGGTATATGTGGTTGGTATTTTGGGGGTATCTCACTAAGCTTTCGGGCTTACAGTTGTGGTTTAATGTTTTTCAGGTTCTTTAGGAGACCGTGGCAAGGCGAAGGCGTGATCGTACCGTTCCTCGTGTTTATGTTTCATGTTATGTTTCTGGGAATACTTTGATAATCAATGTATTGAAAACCTTTTTGTAATAACGTGATTAAAATGGGTTGTTTTTGAAAAGTTAAATTTTGTTGAAAATTTTGGTCGTTACAAGTTGGTATCAGAGCCTTGGTTTGAGTGAATTGGAGGAACATTCGTGTGAATCCAGTCTCACATCAAGGAGAGTTTAAAAAAAAATTAAAATGGTTTTCAAATTAAGAAAAAGGAGGACGCGGAGGTACGATCAGCCGGAGCCAGTAAGTAACCCCAAAATACCATACATGATATTTGTTTTCGAGCTTTGATAGAACAACATGCTAGTGCTAGGCTAGGGATCTTCAGGATTTCATGATAATGTTGCCTGTTTTATGATGCCTGCTAGCCTAGGGTCTCCTTCTGTATGAGATTTTCAGTGTTCCTCTAGGAGTGAGGATTGAGCGCTTGCTATGCATATTTGTTACTAGGGTGTTGTGGTAGTACTTCATAAAAATATAGGTAGGTGTGGAAGGTAGTATGGGCCCGTACTACTGAAAGAATAGGACCCATACGCGTATCAGGGAAACCATGACCTCTAGGGTTGGGTTGAGAGTTAGTTCCCGGGATAGTGGGAAATGTCTGAGATTTTGTGGTTTATTTTCAGTATGGAGATTTCGAGGCATGCTGTGAGTGGATCCGGGTCAGGATCGGGAGTAGGAGAGGGAGTTCCGGGCGGGTCAGCACCGCCCGAGGTTATTGGTCAGATGAGCACGTGCGAGTTGGATGCGAGGATTCGTGAGATCCTGCATGATGAGGTTGCTGCGTTGTTCCGGGCTGAGCTGCCGGAACTTTTTGGGTCGATCAAGACCGCCATGGTGGAGTATTTTGATGAGCGCTATGCGATTTTCACTGAAACGGCTGCCGCGGCGGCTACAGCGGCAGGGGGAGGAGCTGGTAGAGGTTTCCAGTACCGGGATTTTGATAATACGAAGCCTCCTACCTTTGATGGAGTTCAGGACCCGATCGTTGCTATGAGATGGTTATCGGACGTGGAGAGGTGTTTCTTCACATGTTCATGCCCTGCTGATCAGAGGGTGAGGTGTGCTCTGAACCTGTTAAGGCTCGGGGCAAAGGATTGGTGGAGATTAACCACGGGGTCATATTTGGATGCGCAGAGGGTTGCGGTTTCATGGGATCAGTTCATAGAGATGTTCAGCACTCGTTATGTTCCGCAGGTCGAGAGGGAGAGATTGGCTCAGGAGTTCCTTGAGCTGAAGCAGGATTCGAAGTCGGTGACAGAGATCACCACGATATTTACTGAGAGGGCGATGTTTTGCCCTGAGTTCGCTTCGGAGCAGGCTCAGATGTCCCGATATCTGAGTATGCTAAAGAGATATATCAGACAGTTTGTGTCCATGCAGAGGTGCGAGACATTGTTAGAGTTACTGGAGGCCGCCAGGTGGCGGGAGTTAAAGATTGATTTGCAGTTGCGTGAGCTGAGGCAAGCTCCGGTGCAGTCGCAACCGGCATCGAAACGGTCCAAGACCGTTGATTCCAGGGTGGGAGATCAGAGCAACCACGTTTGTGGGAAGTGTGGGAGGGGTCACACCGGAGTTTGTAGGTCCGGTGGTTCATGTCGCAAGTGCGGAAAGGAGGGGCACTATGCACGGGATTGTCGGCAGGCAGCCCTGTGTCGGGATTTGAGGATCTGTTATCATTGTCATCAGGTTGGGCACTTGAGGGTCAACTGTCCACAACTTGTTGCGGGACCGGTGCAGGCTCCAACACCGGCCACTTTGAGGATCACGGGTGGAGGTCAGGGTGGAGCGGAGCCCCCAAGGGCTCAGGGTCGTGCTTTTTAGCTTACAGCAGAGGAGGTCAGAGAAGTGCCGGATGCAGCTGCGGGTATGTTCCTTTCTTGATATCTTGTTATCTTGTGATTATTGTGGAGTATTATTATCTGCTAGTCTCGTTGTGTGGTTTTCGTTTTGGTATCCGTTGTTCCTTGAGGGTTTGGTATGGTTATGGGTTAGTGTTTGGGTTTTTTTTGGTTATCATTCATGAGGGTTATTAGTGGAAATATGGTGTTGGTTTGAATGACGGGTAGCATCTGCAGTCTGAGGAGTGGTTAGCTGAAGATTGAGTTTCTTTCGAGCATGATGATGAGTGCGGAAATGTGATTTTGTGAAGGTTGCTAGTGCTAGTGGGAATCAATCCGCGTGTAAGTGTTGGGTTTTGTGCACGGTTGTTTTGGGAGGTCAGTGATAACGACCGGTGGTTGATAGTCAGTGCCCTAAGTGGGGGAGAATTGGAAATTCTCCGGAAGGTCGATAGGCATGAGAGATTGTTTAGCTGCTTGGGATTCAGCAGTGTTTCTGTCAGTCGAGAGCAGGCTGGTATGAGTGAGTGGCAGACGTGCGGGGTGGGATACAGACTTATGGCATTGATTGTGGAGGGCCAGGGATCGGGCCGGGATCGAGTATGTGTGATGGAGATAGAGTTCGGAATCCCTAGAGGGCTAGAACAGTATGCATGGGAGGATTTCCTGGAGAGATAACTCGGAGTGTTGAATGCTAGTTGAGCGGTCCGGATAGACTGAAGGCCGGTAGGCGTACCAGTCAGGCCGAAGGCTTGGAGGACGGTCCAGCCAGACTGAAGGCCCTGGAAGGTGGTCCAGATTGGCTGAAGGTTTTGAGAGTGGTCCAGATTGGCTGAAGGCCTGGTAAGGCGGACCAGTCATGATGAAGACTCTGCAGGTATTCTTAGACCGGTTCGAGAAAAGGGGTTGAGTATGTCGTGATGTGTTATCATTAGAAGGTCTGGCCCCGGGTATTGATCTTGATTGGTGGAGATGGTGCATGGACTCGAGAGTCCTTGCGAGCAGAAGTGAAAGTAGCAACGTAGAGTTATGATTAGAGTGGTCCAATTATGGTCTTTGAGCAGCGTGATTGCGGCAGTGGTATGGGGTCACATCTGGGTTGGATGGTTGTTGAGGCTCGGCAGAAATGCATGGATGGAATCTCGGATTTCCAGTTAGACTTTGTTTTATGTGGTGGAAATTCATCCTGAAGGATGTTTGGAAGTGTCATCAGTGTATCGGGTTTTTCCTAACCCGAGGACACCAGGGCAGTTCAGTGTGGTTATGAGATTGCGGTGGAGAACTCGTGGGAGTTGCTCTGAGGTTGAAGCACGTGACATCCTATCAGCAAGAAAGGTAAAGTTGGGTTTCAGATTTCGATGGTCGAGTCTTGAGGAACCTGGTCTGGTGAATGCTAGGTGGTGCGTTGCGGGGGTAGTTCTAGAGTAGAGTTGTCGCAGGCTTCGAGGATGAAGCCTAATTTAAGTGGGGGAGAATTGTAACACCCCGTTCTTAAAGTATTTAATTATGTGTCCCTGAGATTTAAGAGGAAGGGTAATTCTGGTCCTTTTTTGGGAATTGGTTTTATCCGAGAAGGTTTCGGACTGGTGTATGTTGTTAGAAGCATAGGGCTTCTCGTCACCCTCGTGTGAATGTAAAGTCTATTAGGAGCGGGTTTAGAGTAGAGAAGTTGCGGCGTTTTGAAAATGATAATTAATTATAGCTCTTAATGGAAAAGTGGAAAAAGGGGTTCCATGCAAGCCATGCATGAGTTTTGGGTTTGGCTGGGTACGCCCAGCGTAAGCTGGACGTACGCCCAACGTAGTAAAGGAAAAATGCGAGGTGGCCAGGTAAACCCTAATTTAAGGGCCACCAATATATAAGGAACATGTTGGTTCATACCCTAGCCTCCATAAGCTCACCCTTAACCTCAGAAACCCTAGAAACCCGTATTCCCTCCATTGTTGGGTCTGTTTGGCTTTGGAAAGCTCATTTTTGGCAAAAGAAAAGCTAGAAGAAGAGAGGAGAAGTTGTCAAAGAAGGAAAGGAACGATTGGAGCTTGTAGATCTGAAGAGATATCATCCTTTGGAGCTTATTTGAGGTATAAAGCTTCTTGCTTGTCAATTATTTTGCATAGATCTAAGTGTTGTGAAGTTTTAGCATCTTTCTTGTCCCAAAAGTCCTGAATCAATTCATGCTTTGTGTTGGCCGAGATTATCTGTCCTTTCAAATCTTTGGAGAGGTCTTGAGTGAGAAAAATGAGGTCCCAAGGGTTGTGGTTGTTCCATGTGTGAGATATGTAGGTCTTAATGGGTTAAGACCTTGGATTAAGAGCTTTATGGACGTCCCAAGTGATAAAGTTTGAGACTTTATGAATCTTAGGCATATTTGGCCTAGGGATCTGAAGTTTAGGCTTAAGAGCTTAAGCCAATAAGAAGTTATAAGGACTTAATGAGTGGCAGGGTTACGCCCCGTGTAGCACTTGAGTACGCCTCGCGTAGCGGGCCAATGCCCTGATCTCCAGCTGTGATTCAACGTGTACGCCCCGCGTACCAAGGAGGGTATGCCCAACGTACTTCCCCTGATTGGATTTTAATGTTGGGCCTTAGAGTTTGGGCCATTTGTGGGCTGTTGGTTTATGGGCCATGACTGGAAATTTTGGATAGAGTATTTTGGGCCGAATTATTGTTATGGACATTAGATCTAGGCCCATTTGGTGAGGTGGGCCCAATTTGGTAAATTGGGCCAATATTGGACTTTGTGTAAGATTTGGACTTTGACCTTGGCCCGATAAGTGAATATATTCTTGGCCTAATGGGTATTTGTGCTATGTGGGCTAGTTCGGGATTTGCGGTGAGTTGGTGATTTGAGAATCTGCTTCTTCAGTTCAGAGTATCGGCAATCGCGAGGTGAGTTATCCTCACTATATCAACAAGGTCTAAGGCACCAAGGTCGGCCCTTTATCGGATTGAGATCCGGGTATTTGTTGTTATGCTATTGCTTTGATATGTTTGCATCCTGGTAGTTAGGATGGTATATGCTAGTGACCGGTTAGGTCGGTATCCTCGTTAGGATGATGATATGTTATGTGATCTGTATGATCGGCTTGTTGACTGTGAACTATTATATGATTGTATGTTTATGTGCACATGGTTGTTTGGAATGGAGTTGGGTTGAGGCGGGTCCTGCTTTGTGTTGTAGGCCAAGATACCCAGGGCGGACCGGTTGTTCCGAAGGCCCAGCAAGCGGTCCGGATAGGCTGTAGGCCCCACGAGGGCGGACTAGACGTGCCGAGGCTTGGAGAGTGGACCATGCCGACTGAAGGCCCGATGCGGGTGGACCAGTTATACTGTATACTCAGAGAGTGGACCAGGTGGGTTGAAGGCCCGGTGTGGGCGGACCAACCGCACTGCAGACTCGAGGGACATGACTAGACTCGGAGGGTGGACCCGGTGGACTTAAGGCCCGATACCGCAGACCAGTCACACAGTAGACCCGATATGCATGGCTGTTCTGTGATCGGTTTCGATATGACATGTTATATGTGTATGGTATATGTGGTTGGTATTTTGGGGGTATCTCACTAAGCTTTCGGGCTTACAGTTGTGGTTTAATGTTTTTCAGGTTCTTCAGAAGACCGTGGCAAGGCGAAGGCGTGATCGTACCGCTCCTCGTGTTTATGTTTCTGGGAATACTGTGATAATAAATGTATTGAAAACCTTTTTGTAATAACATGATTAAAATGAGTTGTTTTTGAAAAGTTAAATTTTGTTGAAAATTTTGGTCGTTACATACATAAGGATGATCAAATGGGGGATATAATGTTGTTTAAATTGGGAGCAACCCTTAAGATTAGGGTTTAGAGTCTGGGCTAGTACGCTTGACGTACCATATGTACGACCAACATACTAGCGAATCATCTGCGATTCCATGTTGCGCGAGTATGTCGTGCGTACTCTTTAAGTACGACTTGCGTATGACCACAAAATACAAGCATTTTCATTAAGGGACCAATTGTGCAACTTTTGATAAAGATAAAACAATAATAAAAATACCTGAAATTGGGATGTTACATAACCAACATAACTCCATGACGTTGATACATATAGAGATTACAATGAGAGAACCAACCAAACTCCATGGCATTGATAGATATAAATAAGAGATTACAATGAGATAACGAACAAAACACCTTGATACATATAAATAACTAAACAACAAATAACAATGGGTTCATCCAACTCTATTTGCAAATGTCTTGAACCAACCAAACCTCATGGCATTGGTACATATACATAAGAGATTACAATGAGAGAACGGGCAAAAAACGAATCTTCAATACACCAACACCAAGTTAACTTAACGTAAACTTGTGCATCTATGCACCTTTGAGTAGCCATAACATAAGAATAAGTAAGGATTGTAAGATCTTTAGGCATGGCATAAATAGGCACCAACAAAGTAAAATCCTTTTTAAACTTACCAGATTAAAATCATTCTTTAAAATCCTTTTGAGTTGTAGTTAAGTTGAAAACTTATGGAGTTTTAAATGAATATGATTAAAGAAAAATAGATACTAGGTGAATGTCCTTGCATTGCACGTATTAAAATTATGTACACAATTTTTTTATAAATATATGTATTGAAGATTACTATGTCATTTACATAAACTATAAAATTCTTATGAAATATACAATTATATATATATATATATATATATATATATATATATATATATATATATTAAAAATGATATCATAATTATATTATGTATCAGATTCACGTTGTTCATTGACATCTATCGACAATCTATATGTGAATCAAACTAAACATGAATGTGAAAATGCATGTCAATACTTATGTGAAAATGTTCAATACTTTAAATACTTGTTTATTAAAACTTGGCTATTCTCTAACTTCTTAAAGGATATTTCCTCTCAAACAATTATCTACAAAATATCCAAACTTATAAAATGGTCATTGTTTTAAGGGTAAATTACACGAATGATCCTTATGGTTTAGAGTAATATACACGTTTGGTCCCTAACATTTTTTTAAATTGGAAGGTGACTGTGATATGTTTTTGTTGCGTCTTTAGTCCCTTACCGACTTAAATTAACCATATCGCCCTTAATGATATATTATATTATTATTATTATTTATTACTTGTTATTCAAAAGAAATAGTAATTATCTTTGATGTCCCGCACAAGCTCCTATCCATTCCATTACCCTTTCTTCCCCCATCAAACCCAAACCATGTATCTTTTTCTGTCCTTGCTCTGTTCGGTCGACATCAAACCCTTAATTACCGCCACCTACCGGCCGCCAACGCTACAACCTGGAAGAAGGTCACCAGAGTCACAATCCTCACATTGCAACCCAAACATTCTTCCCTCTTTATTGGATCAACACCGCTGAAACTCCACCTTTACTGCCACTAACGTCCATCACCCCCTCTACTGCCCTGCTTCCCTATGTACGACACAATTACCTTCATCCTTCATCCACAACAACATGAGAATATAAATTATTTTGACAATGAGATGAAAACAACACATTGAACACACCCATAATCTCATATTTGCATATCAAGTATGAGTTCTTGCCAGGAAACCAATAAAACAGAAATCAGATACCCTATGAATCATAAAATGTGTTTTGTGTTGATTTTGTTTTCTAAAAAAAATAATGATTTGAAAGAAGAATGTTGTCAATTGGGTTTATAGGCTCATAGAATTGGAACTGCTTTAGCCGTTGGTCACTGGCAGGAGGGTTTAGGCTCTTGGCGGGAGTGGGTAGCGGTGGATTCATAGGTAGGCATGAATCGGTGACCAAATTTGCAAATCGATGGGAGCGGAGATCTGTAAACCAGCATATGTAAGGTATGCTATCCAAATTTGCAAATCGGTTCCGGTCTAGTGTTCGGGGGTATGTTGATGACCCTTTGTTTGACTAGAAAAACGACAAGGAAATGGAGCGTGGGGAGAGGTAGTATTGAAATCGATATATTGAATCTTGAATATGCTTGAAACCTTTAACCCATCCTTGTGAGCTACTACTAAACCTGATATGATGAAAAAAATGCTATCTGAATTGATATCTAAAGACGATCAGTTGAACAAAAGTTTTTGCCGTTTATTCTGATGTCGAGAGGTTTTCTATAGATTTCGACATTTGTGTAGGGTTTCCTTAGGGTGAAAGATGATGGATATCTACCACCATTGAATGAAATAAATGGATTTTAGGGTCACATGGATGACCACGAGGGGCCCATTGGGATAAGGAACTATATTCTTTTTTTATTACTGCTTTTTTAATTTGATTTAATAATAAAAAATTTATTAAAAATAATTAAAGATATCAATAAGAGTAATGTGGTCATTTCAAATCAGTAAAGGCCAAAACCAAAATAAAAATATACTATATGATATTCCGAATTAAAAAAAAAAGTAGAGAGTTGTTTTAATGAAAAATAAAAAAATATCTCTTAAACCAATTACAAAAATGGTCCTTATAATTTAATAATTTACAAGAATAAATCTCTATTCAAAGTTATTTTTATAGGAATGATCCTATGAAACAATTACATAAATGGTCCCTTCTAATAACAAATTTAGAGAAACAATTTATATGGTTCATAAAATTATAGACATGGTGTTGCCTATTAATCAATTTACATAAATGATCTAGGTATTTCAAAAAACTATAGAAATGTTCCTTATTTTCATAAAATTACAGAAATAGTCCATGGCAAAAGCGAAATTCCATAATTTGTCCATATGTTTTACAAAACTAAAGAAATAGTTCCTTTCTAATTTAAAATTTAAGAAAATGTTTCCAATACAAGCGGAACATTAGAAAAATTTTGTAAAAAAAATATAAGACTACAATAACACGTTGTAAAGACATCCCACTAATTTTAAACAAAAGGAAAATATACTAAAATTAAATATGAAGCAAAATAAAAGAAAATATTGGTTACTCTAAATATATATATTTTTTTACAAAATCGGTGTTATTTTAACCAAAAGAAAAATACTAAAATTAATCACAAGTTCATATTTTGTTTTAGGACGTAAGGGATCTTATCCTTTTTAATGGCCACTTCTAACGATGAACGAGCCGTTCCTCTGATCCTCTCAAAACCCCAGTTTTCATGGCCAGATTTCTCTCTTTGACCTCACAATCACATCCCCCTAAACCTTCTTTAAACCCTTTTAATGGTATAACAAACACTATCTCTGAACATTCCTCTTCCAGAAGAGCATTTGCTTCAATTTGCACTGTATCATCCTTAATAGCGCTTGTTCAACCTCAAATTCTCGTAGCTCAAACTACTTCCTCTTCTGCTACTAACACGATTCTTTCAGGCCTTACCAGCACTAAATCATGGTTTCGATTCTTCGGTAGTGGATTCGCCATCAGGATCCCGCCTGATTTTGAGGATATTATGGAGCCAGAGGTCAGATTTTGTTATCGTTTTCGTTAATTTTTTCTTTAGGCTTTCGTGATTATACTTGCAATGTAGAATTAAAGTTTGTTTAATGTTTATGAGTTAGGTTGGGGGCTTTTAAACTAATCTATGATATTAAGTTGTCGTTGCATCATCAAGTTGTAATAATCACTTTTCACGGTGTTGTATTTGTAGAGTTCTTCTTATATAAGGAATTAATAATTATATTTTAGTAACTTTACTCTAACAGTTTGTAGTTTTGGTTATTCAAAAGATTATCTGATAGCTTCAGTTTTTCGAACTGCATCTTTTTCATGACATTAATGGTACTTTATTCCTGTTTTGTTTTCATAGGACTATAATGCTGGTTTATCTCTATATGGAGATAAAGCTAAACCAAAGACATTCGCAGCACGGTTTGCTACACCTGATGGGTAAAACTGTAATTTAAGTTTTATCTTTGTATTGTTTTGTGTTAATAGTTCATATGCTATCTACTTATCTTAAACCCTGCTTCTTTTCCCCTATTACATCAAATGTTGTATGAATAGTAATTTTTATAACAGTTAGAACATAAAGCCTCAGTGTTCTTGACTTACTCTATCAACTTGTTTTTTCTGCATCCATTGTATTATAAAGCTCTCCTCATTGTATTGTTTCTTACACAACATATGAATACAAAATCCTCTTTGATAACAAAATGGAACCATATTCATATCATATGTAAACACAATCTATAGTAGAAATAGATTGTAAAGTTATATGCCTAAGTAATATGTCTTTATTTGTTTGTGAAATTGAGGTTTTGGTTTTCTACTAAATGTGAATGTTACCATATGATTATGCAGTCTCACTTGGTTAGCAATTAATACAGATCCGAAGTTATAAGTGTTGTCATCCGCCCTTCTAATCAACTCAAGATCACATTTTTAGAGGTTTGTGAGACTTAAAAAGCTTTAGTGTTTAATAAAAAGTTCAATATCTTAGAGATGCAATGCAATGTTGGAATGTTAAATGGTATAAAGCTGGATATCTGGATCCTTCCTTTTGCTACATTTGTTGAAAATCAAATCCATAGTTGGTTTGGTTTATAAGGAAATTCACACTATCCAACCTTATACCACTGAAATTCCATCATGAAATAGTATGGCTATTTCTTTCATTTGTTATAAAATATAAGGTTAAATTATACCAATGCCTTGTACCTATTAGTCCCATGAATTTTGCAACAATGTTCTTTTTTGAATGTTAGTTGATATATACTGTTTCAGGCCAAAGATGTTTCTGATTTTGGGACCTTGAAGGAAGCAAAAAAGATTTTTGTTCCAGGTAAATTTGAATTTGAGGATAGATTAGAGGGGGGAATTTCAATTTGTTAATGTGAAAATGGGTTAATTTGGGTTATATTGGATTGTTAACGGGTCAAATACGTAAAAGTTCAAGAACGTATCAAATTAAGAAACGGGTAAAAAGTTGTTCATGACATAATTGAGTCTTTACAACTTTTTAAAAGAATTGGATCGTTATTTTAATAATAGCTTATGTGATACAAATTTTTTTAAAGTATTTTGTCATGCTTATTAAAATTTTATGTAAATTTTGCATCTTGTGATTTCTTATTTACAATTTTTCATTGGTTTTTGATAGGCGGGACAAGTTTATATTCAGCACGTGCCATAAAAATAAAGGAAGATGAAGGTTACAGGTTATATTTTGCATTTATAATTTTGTATCATACTCCTTTCCCCATAATATGGGGTACAAGAAAGGGTCACATGCAAGAAATAGCAATGTACTTTCATTGATTTATTTATTATAGCATCATATTTTCATTTCCTCTTATTACAACATCATACTTTTGAAAAGGTTATCCAAATATAGCAAAGCAATTTTCAATGTTAAAAATTGTAAAATTTTTAAAATATGTTGTAATAGAGAGAGATGAAAATAGAATGTTATAACACACAAATATATGGAAAGTATGTTTACATTATTTGCATTTAACCTATAATAAAATAATAAAAAACTAATAAAAACATGATTGATATTGTTTTTGTTCAGGACATATTATTTCTATGAATTTGGGAATGATGATCAGCGGGTTGCGTTAGTAGCCGCAGTCAATAGTGGAAAAGTATGTTTCACTCTTTATTTTGAGTAAATTACACGAATGGTCTCTATGGTTTGGGGTAATTTGTGCGTTTGGTCCCTAACTTATTTTTTTAATTCGGAAGGTCCCTACTGTTTGTTTTTGTTACGCACTTGGTCCCTCCTGCTTGTTTTTGTTACGCGTTTGGTCCCTGTCTTATTTAAAAAAACTATTATTTAAATTGGGAAAAATGCTGGGGTAGGTAAGGTAAGGTGAAGGGGATGAGGTTGGGGGTGTGTTTATTTAAACAAATTAAAACATCAAGGGCAAAATAGTCTTTTTAGGTAAGGCAGGGACCAAGTGCATAACAAAAACAAATAATAGGGACCTTCTGAGTTAAAAAAATAAGTTAGGGGCCAAATGCGTAAATTACCCTAAACCATAGGGACCATTCATGTATCGGAACTTTCATTTTTTCTATTAAGACATTGTGCTTTGAAAAATATACCCAGTTATAGCATTGTACTTTCAGTTTTCCTATTAGGAAAAATCTTTCTATTTATAGCTGTGAAAGTAGGTTGCTATTTCTTATATAATTGGTTATTTATTTATTTTATTGCAAGAAGGATGATTTGTTTGTTTTGCAGACAATTATTGCTGCAGCAACTGCACCACAGTCAAAATGGGTGGATGATGGCGTGAAGCTTCGTTCAGCTGCTGTTTCATTAACGGCTTTATGACAAAATGAAGATTTGTTGAGGATGTTTATGAGAGAGAGTGTAGTAGATTTTTCAATCAAGAATCTCAAATGATGTATAGAGATTAGTTTTTGAAAGGATAGAAAGGAAACAATCGTTAATGCCTCATTTTGGTCAAAAAAAATCATTACTTTTGAAGTTATGTAATTATGTTTGGGGTGAGACATCATTCTTTTAATTTAATTTTTATTTATCAAAAAAAAAAAAAAGATAATGTAGGTAGATGGATGCATGTGATACAATGTCCTTGTTTTATGATAAAATTTGTTAAAGATAATTTAGTCATTTTACATATATTAGGGACCAAAATCGAAACAAAACAATACTATGAAGATAGTCCGGAGTTAGATAAAAAAAGTTAAGGACAAAGTATGTAAATTATCCCAATACGAAGGGACTATTCATGTAACTTTCGTCTTTCTATATATGTTATTTATATAGACTTAAACAGATAAAACGAAAAACATATTTAAAACTATTGTTTCAATAAAAATAGTTTGGGATAATATTTATAATTTCTTACATTAAATGATGATGAATTTAATTTAATTTAATATTCTAATATGAAGAAGCTCATCATCTACCTACCTCCTTTTTCCTCATAGTTTCAGCAGACTTAAAATTCCCCACAGTTTCCTGTAAATTTTGATCCAACTACCACCGATTTTCTCCGAAAATGGCGATTTCATCCACTGCTTCAAGTTTAACCTCACTCTACACGCCAACAACTCCTCAGCGTACACCATCAACCTCTCTATTTTCGTCTTCGAATTCATCCTTCCTCACCACGACATTCAAACCCTTGAATCTCGTCCAACGACACAGATCCATTCCGGCCAACACCAAAAAAAGCGGTTTTTCTTGTAATTGCATGTTCGGACTTGGTATGCCGGAGCTGGTGGTTATCGCTGGCGTCGCCACCCTTGTTTTCGGCCCTAAGAAGCTGCCGGAGGTTGGTCGTAGCATCGGAAAAACCTTCAAGAGCTTCCAACAGGTTTGATTTCACTTTTTAATTATTAGTTTGGTTAAGATAAGCTTCATGTTCATGCTATTTGATTCGATTGGCTCTCTCAGAACGCATAGATAATATGTCAATCAATATGACTGCCATATGAAGTTCTACCTTCCTATCTTCAAGATGTAAATTATTTGTCGGTTTTTTTTTTAAAAAAAATTTGGGTTTAAGAAGCCTGATTTGAGCTGATATGTTTAGTGATAAAGAAGCTCGATCCAAAATCATACATCAAAACTTAACGATAAAGTAGATCTAGTTTGCAGGATATGAGTTTGCTGACATTAATTTTTTCATTCAATTTCCCCCAAATGTGACGTGAACTTCTTAAATTAATTTTTTTAATTATTTATCTCGACATTTGCAGGCAGCAAAAGAGTTTGAAACAGAGCTGAAAAAGGAAAGTGAACCGATTGAAGAGTCGAGAACTGCTTTAAATGAGATCATTGAGCAGGAAAATGGAGACGCCAATAGCACGAAGATGAGTTTGTAGAAAGCGTCTAGATTGTTGCATGTTAGAGAGTGTTAGCTTATAAAAGCAAAATTTAGTATTCCAATTCGACTTTTTGTAACATCTTTGATCATCAAGATTCAAAGAATAAACTTTACTATTTGTAGTGGCGTGAATTTATTTCAGGTGTAACTTTTAATTAATAAGTGATATACAAGGGTGTTTTGGATGTGTATTTCGAAAGTGATTATCTGATATTGAATAATCAGAATCGGATGATCCACTGTAATAAAACAAAAGACAAAATGTCTCGTGAGATTAAATATTAACAAACAACTTAGAGTGAATTGTTTTTTATCAATAATACCAGTCACTTTTATTCAACTAAATACTTTTTTTAAGTTTCATTTTTGTACAATTAAGCAAACATATTATATTTAAGCTTCAAAGCTTTATTATCTTTCGACTAATTGTTTTTCTAATTCACAATATTGAATATTAAATTCGTATTCATGATATTTTTTCAGATTTTGTAACTATATAGGTAGTGTTGATGCGAAGATAAAAGCAAACTTTATGCTTCAGATTTAATCGTATTTATTCTAATTTTGTGTATTGTAATATATTGATTTTTATTTGACAAATATGAGGATATTAATTAAATGAAAAACATTTAAAATGGTCAATGATCGTAAAACGTTCAAATTAATATCGTTTTGTTTGATAAAATTATTCAAAAAATGATATGCAACACAAAAATTTATTCAATGGGGTGAGCAAAAACCGCACTGCAACTAAAATTAACAACAAAAATCGAAACCGATAAACCGCAACCGCAATAAAAACCGATGGTGAGGTTTTCTGTTTTTCAAAAACCGCAAATTTGCGGTGCGGTACGGTTACTAGTTTTCAAAACCCGCAAAAAAACCGCACCGCACCGCATATTATTATATACAATTTTTTTTAGTTATTTATATATTAAATATTCAAAATAAGACAAGTTTTGTGGATAAAATACTAGAAGACAAAAGTTTTAATTTTTTTTGTTAAGGTTAACTTTGAAAAATAGAGAAATTAGATAATTTTAAGATATTTATTGTTAATTATTATTGATTTTACGTTTTTAATATATTAGTTGTTTGTGGTTTAAGTTAATTGTCTTATACCTTATGTTTTTTTTTATCATTACAAGTAATATGTTTGAACTTTTAAAACTGTTTGAGCTCTAAACTATGGTTAAAAACCGCATAAAATAACCGTACCAAATCCATACGATTAATAACTGCAACATGCAAAAAAACAAAATCGCACCGCAAAAATAACAGCCTAACCGCACCGCAAAATAACCGCACCAAACGGTTTTGAAAATGGATTAACCGTATTTACGGTTAGTGATGAACTTTTGGCTAATAACCGTACCGAACCGCACCGCGCTCACCCCTTACTATTCATGAAGTTGATGGCAGGAGATTCTTTAACCTACATAGCTTTTGACACAGAGCTATAACTTATCAATATTTACTAAAACTTTTGTTTTACTTTAACACTATAACATGTTTTCATGCTTTCATGTTATTATGAAATGTAATGCAATGCATACACTGTGAAATGTCATTTTGCATTCTGAATCACCTTAGTTCTCTAGCACCGTATACTGAGTAGAACAAACCAACTCACCATGAACATATCTTTTATGCCTAGGTGGCCTTATCCATTTATAAAATATTTATGTATGCATAATGCATATATGTATGAAAGAAAAAGTAAGCGAGAACTTCTTCACGGGCCGAAACTGTCCCATGGCATATCATGTGGGATAAACCGTGGAACATTAATGATATTTTGGGTGTAATGGTTTGAAACTTGAATTTTTTTTTTGTAGAAATTTACACCTCAATCGTCAGGCTCCCGTCATAGGGGCTATGTATATATGTATGAATGCAGGCAGTTCATTGATTTTGAATGTCTATACAAAAAGCAAATATTGGCCCATAAAGTTTTAGATTAGCAATAGATTAATGGCATATAAGGATGTATAGGGACACGGTAGAGACAAATTAGTGATAGATTATTGACGGAAGGGCGATGAATTAAAATTTTGAGGGCCCTTATGACAAGTGCATCTGTGGTAGGGGTGTACATTTGGACATGTGAGCCGGACTGGACAGATGAACCGCATCGGACCGTATTTTTGAACCCCCGGACCGGTTCTTGGTTCTACGATCTGAGCAAAACCGGTTCGGTCTGCTCGGTTCTGCGTAAAAACTGGTTTTGGATCAGCTTATTTTACAAAAAGATTGTATTCTGTGAATTTCTTTAAACAAACATATCTCATTCATTTTAAGTCGGATTGACATGTTTTTTTTTTTTTTTTCCAACGTGTAATTTAGAGTTTGTAAATGATTTTAGACTATAATTTTATTGTTTTTAGTGTTATATTCGATAAATTGCAATCCTTCAAAGATGAGATATCAAAGTTGAAATATTTTAGCTTTTCAACAAAAAATTTAAACTTTTGTATTCAGTGAAATTATTTAAACAAACATATCTAATTTGTTTTAAGTCGGATTGATATGTGGTTTTTTCAAAAGTGTAATTTATAGTTTGTAGATGATTTTACATTATAATTTTGTTGTTTTTGATATTATAGGTTACAATCCTTCAAACAAATGGCATAAAGTATAAATAATCAAAGTTTGATCGGTCCAAAGGACACAAAAAACAGAAACATATTCATTTTACGAGTTGTACCGTATCAAACCCGAAAAAATATTTATTTTAATGAGTGGTAACGTATCAAACGCAACAACATATTCATTTTAACGAGTTGTATCAAACCTAAAAACGCGTTTTAACAAGTTATACTGTATGCCTGTAAAGTTGTACCGGTCCAAGAACTGGAAAACCCGGACCCGGTAAGTCTCATCCAGTCCGCTACAGTCCACAATATTCTCCAAAGCCGATCGGGTCCAAGAGTGGTTCGATCAATATGCTCACCCTATTATGCGGCCATACATCTAATATATGTCGAGGCCGGGCCATGTTTGTAAGCATGTATGTGTGTGCTCCTTTTACGATTTTGAATTGTATTTTCGAAAGGGATAATGACTTGAAAGGGTAATGGACTTTCGACTTTGTTCACATTTAGTCACTAAACTTTTTTTCGTTATCTATTTGCCACTGAACTATTGAAACTGTTCATATTTTACCCTTATCATAAGGGTAAAATGTGAACAGTTTCAATAGTCCAGTAACAAACAGATAATGAAAAAAAGTTTAGTGATTAAATGTGAACAAAATCGAAAGTTTGTTTCCATCTCAAAAAAGTTCAATGATTAAATGTGAACAAACTTTCTTCTTGTATTATGGTTTAGCAAATGATGTATTTTTTGTTAAATTTTAACAACTTTGTTAACGAAGAAATCTATGAAAAAAAAATTAAAAAAGGTATAAAAAACGCAAAACGGAACCAATGTTATATGTATAAGTTTTATGCTATAAAACTATGCAATATTATATGTATAAAAATTATCCTAATATTACATGTATGAATTTTGTGTTATAAAATTATGCAACATATAAATTGACATACATTAAACAATATACATTGTTTATAAAAGAATACATACATTCATTGAAAACATTATATATGTTAGACAAAATTGCAAAAATGGTCCCTGTGGTTGTCAAATTTATGCAGTTTTGGTCCAAAAAAGTTTAGTGGTGCATCAGTAGTCCAATTTTGGATACTTTGTGTGGTTTTGGTCCCTATGGTTGACATTTATATGTAGTTTTGGTCTATACTCCACCTGAAATGAAAAATCTGCCCTTAAATAATTTTCTTTTTAGTTTAATTTAATTTCTTTTCTAATTATTCTAATTAAAAAAAAGAAAAAAAACAAACCACCCCTCTCATCCCTTCCGTCTCTCTCTCTCTCTCTCTCTCTCTCTCTCTCTCTCTCTCTCCTTCCTGTAATTATGTTCTTCATCCCCATTACCCATATCCTTTTTCCCAAACTAAAGTCGTTTTGATTAGTACATAAATGTGAATGAAAATTTTCCAATTTTGGATTTGCAATTTGTTTACGAATCAGAAGCAACCCCTTCTTCTCCATATTCAAATCTCCACAGAACCCACCGCCCATCTTCATCAATCTTTCTCAAACCCTAATCCAAGCAATAACGACTCTCTCCGTTCGTGATAATCGAAGACCCACATGCCTCTCTCCACCCACTGCTTATGCAAAACCTCCTACCCATAGCAAACTCCCATGACGATGGATTGTGACCCAGATGTAAATTCAAGCGACTTTGCCTACTTACCACCACCTCTTCGTCTTCCCTGGTAGCTCTAGATGTTCGTTTCTAGATCTGCAAACGAGAGCTGCATACTTGATTTGTTCTTTAAACATATCGATCTATAGATTTAAACTCGAGGAAGAAGAGGGAGGTGATAAAACCCTTCAAATCGAATTCGTCTTTTTTTAAACCATTGATCGTCTGGTGCTTTAGGTTTTATGGGAGGGAGAGGCAGTTGGAAGAAATCCGATGAACAATGCTTTGATGGTCAGTGGTGAAAGATCGTCTCGTTAAGGAAGAAAAGTTAAGGGTGGGGGAGATAGAGGTGGTTGTCGACGAATAGTGGTGGAGAACAGCGATGGTGGTAAATGACGATGGCATCATCTTTTGTGACGGTGGTTGTGACGGCTAAAAACCCAATTCATTGAAAGATCGTTGTGGCGGTATTTGGGTGGGGACAACTCCGATCAGAAGGGTGGTGTCGGTGGGTAAATTTCATCGAGGTCCGGGGAAAGAAAGATGGTGGCGGACAGTGGTAACTGTTGGTGGTTGTAGTCGGTGGTGATGATGGCATCCATTAGGGGTGATATATTTTGTGTATGTGTGTGTGTTTGAGAGAGAAAAGACAAATAAAATATAAATATAAATATAAATTAAATTAATTTATGTATTTCAGCATTAAAAAAATGAAAAATATAAATTATAATGGCATAATCGTCTTTTTAAGTGTGTAGGGACCAAAAACAATAAAAAGATCCAAAATTGGACTAGTGGTGCACCAAGGTATCGTTTTGGACCAAAATCGCATAAATTTGCCAAGCATAGGGACCATTTTTGCAATTTTCTCTATATGTTATTATACTCCATATATTGACATACATTATATTAGTATATTTACTATTAAAAATGATATCGATAATGAAAGTCAACTTGTTTAGAATTTAGACATTTTTAATTTACTCGGACAATTGATTTATATTTGAGATTGTATTTTCTTAAATAATTTGAATAATTATTAAAGTTTCTGATTATTTAACTAGACATATAGAGTTAAGTAAACTATTAACATGTTTTATGAAGTGTTCGTCCAAACCACCCCGTCCAAATTACCTTTACAAAAATATTTTTTTAGATATATATATATATATATATATATATATATATATATATATATATATATATATATATATATATATTCAATAATTAAAACGATGTTATTTTTTTTTCAAAAGAGTCACTAATAATTTTAAAATATTTAGAAAAAATGATTCAAATTTAAATAACTATTTTTTTAAAAAAAAAAGGTTTTTAATTTTTTTTTTCTCCAGAATATAATGTAATTTCTTACCATTAAACACAATTTCTTAATAACTATGTGTGAGAATGGTTCATTTTTTTGTAAAACCAAAATCAGATTGAAAATTTTGATTTTTTATTTTGAAAAATACCAAACCATTGGTTTTTTATTTCGGTTTTGGTTTTTCATTTTTTTTTAAATATATTTTCAGGGTTTTGTTTTATTTTTTTTATTTCATAAATTTCTTCATCAACAAATGTTGCTAAAATTTAACAAAAATAAATAAATTGCTTAAGACATAATACAAGAGGAAGTTTGTTCACATTTAATCATTGAACTTTTTAGAGATAAGGAACTTTAGATTTTGTTCACATTTTGTTGCTAAACTTTTTTTCATTATCTATTTGACACTGAACTATTGAAATTGTTCATATTTTACACTTATGACCGGTTGGTAAAATGTGAATAATTTTAATAGTTCAGTTGACAAATAAATTACGAAAAAAAATTAAATAACTAAATGTTAACAAAGTCGAAAATGTATTACCATTTCTAGTTATTATCCCATTTCATAAAGTTAACTAAAGAGAAAACAAAAATGTCTACGCCGTGATAAACGTGGTCAACTTTTTTAAATCGGAAGCGTAGTTTGGTGAGCTGTAATGATACCTCACGTGTTACATATATTATATCATACATGTCAAGTCATGTTTTCATTGCGAAGATACTGACGATTTCTATTTTATATGGTCTTTAAAATTATGATATTTTCATAAAAATATGTTTGTATAATCATATATGTATAATATTCAAATTATATTTTTAATTAAAATTGATAGCTTGGTAGTTACTATTACATTATTATTATTATTATTATTAAATAATAACAATAATATTGTCTTTAAATTTTAGAATTTGTCTTTGTTCTTTAGTAGATTTCAGTATTTCCAAAAATAATCACGGTGTTTGATTTTTCAACCCGTTAGGGTGTAAGATTTTTCAACGTCCCAAGAATTAAAGATTGTGAATGTTATTATATTTAATGGTCACATAACTGTTTAAGTAACAAATTATATATATATATATATATATATATATATATATATATATATATATATATATATATATATATATATATATATATATATATATATATATATATATATATATATATATATATATCTTCTCTTCTTCTCTTCTCTAATAAATGAGGGTTTTTTTGCCACTTATCACATTTTCATTCATTTTACCACATGTCATTTTGTGGTTATTTTGAATAATTTTTATTTCATATGTAATTTTGTGGTTTTCCTATTTTATTAAATTCCATATGGTATTTACATTTAATAATAAATGTATATCAATTTCATTAATGAACTTTCCTTATAATTTTAAAATTTTAAAATAAAATCTCATTAATTTGCTTTGATTATTTTATCTAAATGATTTCTTTAAATTTAAAAGAGAAAAAAAAAACACTTTAATTTTAATAATTCAATATTTTTCTCATTTTTCTTATAAATTCAAATTTCTCAAATGTTTATACATATTTAATTGTTTTAAATACACTCATGTAATACATGTGGCTCACACCTAGTATATATATATATATATATATATATATATATATATATATATATATATATATATATATATATATATATATATATATATTGAATTTAGGGGAGGGATTCCATTTTCATTGACTCTTTTACCACAATCGTCATATTGGTTTTTCTCTTATGTTGCGTTTGGTTCGTATAATGTTTTTGATGGAATTGGAATCTGTTAAGATATTAGAATCTGTCAGGAATTCTAATCCAATTACATATTTTGTTTGGTTGTCAGGAATGAAATTTGTATAAAATTCCATATTATGTTTGGTTGACAGAAAATGGTATTGAAATAATATAAAATGACAAAATTATCCTTTTTGCTTATTTTTATTTTGTTTTATCACTTATATGTAAAAAATATATTATATAAATTATAAAATTAATAATTGATGGTGATGGTGGGAGTGATATTGATGGTGGCGGTAGTGGTGTTGGTTGCAACATAGGTGATGTGGGATAGTGGCGGAAGTGATGACGATGGTGGCGGTAGTAATTGTGATGGTGATGGTGGCTGCGATGAGTAGTGGTGGGTGGTGTTGTAGTGGAGTTAGCAATGGTGGCAGTAATGGTGGTGGTGATGAGGGTAGTGGTGGGTGGTGTTGTAGTGGAGGTAGCAATGGTGGCAGTAATGGTGGTGGTGATGAGGATAGTGGCAGAGGTGTTAGTGGTGGCAGTGGCGGAGGTGATGACGATGGTGGTGGAAGTGATGGTATGGTCATGGTGGTGAGTGGTGGTGGAGGGGGAAGGTGTTGTGGTGGTAAAGGTGGTAACGGTGGTAATGGTGGTGGAGGTGGCGAGTGATGGTGATGGTGGCAGTGGTGGGTGGTGGCGGATGTGGTGGTAGCGGGTGGTGACGATAATGATGTATGGTGGTGGAGGTGGTGGTGAAGGTAACAATGCTAGTGGGTGGAGGGTAGTAGTAGCGGAGGTACAAGTGGTGGTGATGGTGGGTGGCGGTGAAGATGATGGTGGTGGTGGTGTGTAACGGTGGTGGATGATGGTGGAGGTGGTGATGATAGTGGCGACATATGGGTATCGTACGTAGTGTTAAAAGTAAAATAGGTAATATGTTAACATTCAACATTGTTACTTGAAATGAATTTTAATTTCTTAACTTTTTAGATGAAATTTATTTTCCCTTATTGGAAGGAAATTTTGACTCATTTAGGAATCCAATTCGTTTTGAAAGTTTGAACCAAACAAAGGAAAGTGATGGAATTAAATTCCAATTCCTTCTAATTCTAATGGATTTCAGCAAACCAAATGACACCTTACTCTCACTTCAACTCTATTGTCGTATCGGTTTTTCTTTTTTACTTTTAGGTTCATCTTTCCAACCTATATTACAAATAATTTATCTTTCTCAACCCTTCCAAACAACATATTTTTCTTTTAAAAAAAATATTAAAACATTACTCACTTAAAGATAAATGAATAAAATTATAATTATAAGTAACATTTCATTAAAAAAAGCACGCTGCTACAAACAAAAATTTAAAACCTAAAAACGATAATTGAAATTTGAAAATGATAATTAAAATCCGAAAATGATAGTTAAAATTCTAAAAAGAATTCTAAAACTCCTAACCGTGAATATGTGCTAGTTCCCGTTTGTGAACTGTTAGGTGTGTCAAACCTAACATATAATAGAGATACAATACACTTCAAATACACTGCTATAATGTATTAAAAATGGCAGTACATAGTAAGCAGGTCGATCCTCAGAGACACGGTACAAAAGTCTATACACCATTGCACAAGGTACTTTGGTCACAAAGGGTTAAATGGTTCTACTTTAAGAACAAACAAAAAATGAACTAGATTTGTAAACAGTGGGTTTAATGGTTCTAATTGTAGTTCTCAGTGTTGTCATTTAACTTGATTATGACTTGATATAATTTATGATTGTTATTCTAAGTTGGTACTGAAAGATATGAACACACTCTAATGCCTATCGTTTGCCAAATCATCTAATCAAAACATACTCTTTGACTATACCTCGCTTTACTAATTCAACCTAAACACACTCTTAGATTGTATTGAAGAATTGCATTTAGTTTTGTACAAACTTCCCAATAATGTTCGTTTCTTCTGATATGCTCGAAAGTGTGAAAACATGTTATATATGTTCTACAATAAGAAAAACTATTGTTTGTTACCAATCATTAACTTTATAGAATGTTTAGGTGCCCCAAAAGTTAATTAACTATATAAGAATTCAATTCATATAAGTGGCCAATCAAACATAAATCAAATTCAATGATTCTAGTTTAAACAAGAACATAATCACTAGAATAAAATCATATATCAAATATCAAGCCATATGTTTCAAGTCAAACAATCAACATGTTTTGAACAAGAACTAGAAATTAGGGTTTCTTAGCCACGCATAGCTAAGAACAAATCAACAAAGAGATGAAATTGAAATGTTTAATGCTTACAAATAGAAATCAAATGTGTTTGCAATGATTAGTAGCCTTCAAAAGTTTATAAAAATCACCCAAAATTGCCAAAAGTTGCTCCCAAAATCATCTCTTTGTGTTATGAGCCAAAAACCTACATTTTAGCACAAACTGTAACTGCCCATTGGAAAAGTACACAGTCATGCTTGAGACCGTGAGTTTTGAAAGCGTTTTTTTGCCAGACCATGTTTTTTTTTGCTAGAACGCCTTTTTTTTTTTTGCCAGAACGCGCTTTTTGCTAAAACTTCAATTGGCCTTTGATCTTCATTCCACATTCACTTTAACTTCAACCCAAATTATGTTGCTCAAATATGTGATGAAAATGACAAACACGACCCATGCCAGTGTGACACAAACTGTGTTTCAAACGTAGTCCTTTGCTATGATGATGTGCAATGACTCAGTTTATGTGTTCGTGTTTTCTTCTACGATATGAGCGGTCTATTTTATATTTTTGCTCCAATTCTCCAATCTCCGTCATCCAAGCTCCATGCTCGCCTCCATAACTCAAATGCTTTGTGCTGCATAATGCTTGCAAAGTAAATCAAAATACAGTGAAGTATTAGACATTCTGAATAAAACATGTAAGTGCCCAAATAGTTAACTAGATGCAATAATTAGGAAGTAAAATGAAATGGAAAGACAGGAATAGATGTGCAAAATAGGTGCACAAAATGCACCTAACATGAACGAGCACCATATTCGACATCCCTCTAGCCAAATGATCATGCGGATGGAAAAAATTGAGAATCTTTTTCAAATCATCGTTTTTTTCCCCAAATGTGTAGCTCCTCCTCCAAGATTAGTGTAACATCCCAAAAATAATGGCATAAAATGTTCGCTTTTAGGTTAAAATAATAGTCAATACATGTCATTTCCATAGAACCAAGGTAATCGATATCAAAATATTATCAAATCAGAGTAATTCACAAAATGCGGAAACCATGTGGTGTGTGCTCTGCAATCATCTTGAGCTCTTCCATTTGAAAACCGAAGTACTTGAAACATAAACTAAAAACCGTTAGCACAAATCTTAGTGAGTTCCCCAAGTTACCGCATACCATACATACACAAATAAACACATAATGGGCCCCGACTTGTCATCGGGCCCCAACCGACATCAGGCGCCGCTCGACATCGAGCTCCGCTTGGTAATAGATCGGGCCCAACCCAGTACACATATAAAACATATAAACATATAAACATATAAATACATAACATATTCAACAATCACAAAGATACATAGCATACAGAATGGTCATCAGGCTCCGTCAGACATCGAGTCATACCCAATAGACATAAAAACACACACAAATAACTAGCATATAATACTCATTAAGCCCCGCCCAGCATCGAGCTTCGCTCGATAATCATAAACACATAACACATGCAAGAATCATGAAGACAACAAGCATACTAAGCATAACAAACCATGGGACGACATTGGTGCCTTCGACCCACCAAATACATTGTGGAAACTCACCTCACACAGCTGAATCTTGCGGATAAATCTCTGGCTCCTGGCTGACCGATCCCTGAGCTATCAAAATCAAAATGAAATCCAATCAACATCTAGAATCAAATCTATATCCTTATTCCATACTTAGGGTAAAAGACCATTCTACCTTTTATCTAGCTTGGCCCAAGGCTATGGCCCAAACCTCCAATAAAAAAACCAAAACCAAAACCAAAACCAAAAGATCACTTAACTCCTATACTTGGCCCAATTTTCCAAATTAGGTCCAAACCCATTACATGGGCCTTACCCAAAAGCCCAAACATTTTCCATGGTCAACCCCAACCAAACTCCCGTTCAAAGTCAAAGTCAACGATTAATGTTGACCAAACATGCCATGTTGCCCCTTGGACACGTCGTGTTCCGAAATCATCTAAACAATCGGGAAAATCCCAGCCAACACACCGTGTTTTCTCGAGATTCAACATCTTAACCAATAAGCACTTAATCCTTGAAGACATAACCCCAAAACATAGATCTGACCTCCTTGAGCTAGAAAACCACGTAAAGTTGCCAACTTTACATTTATACATGCCTAAATGAAGCTCTTAAGCTTAAAAAAAGGAACATAATGTAAGCATGGGACCAATTCTTCTAGAAAAAGCATGCACCTTTAAGCTCAAGGGGTCCAAGGCAACTTAGATCCGGAATGACAAACCCCCAAAACGACTTCTCATACTCTTCAACCCAAAAGGGGAAAAACACAACAATACCCAAAATGAGGAGATCTAATATGTAAGATTACGTGTCTAAGTTCATAACTATTCCTGGAATGTACTTGACCCGGTTAGCATGGTCCATTTGGGTTACATGGCATTGCAGCACTTGGATAGACTAAATGAGAGAAAGGACACTTAAGGTTTATTAATATATTATAAGTTCTAATATATTAATAATATTATTTAATTAGTATCCATCAAAGAATTAATTAAGTGATCAAAAAGAAACTAATTAAATATATGGGGTTGATTGTGCAAATCATCTAATCTTGTATAGTGGGCTAATTGTAACATCCCCAAAATCTCGGCCAGAAAAGACCGATTTCATTTATGATTTTTAAAATAATTTCAGAGTAAATCCTTTTGATTTAAACGAGTTGCGGAATTTGTTTCCATAAGCAAAATATTATAAGATAATATTTATCAAAGCATTTCATCAAGAGATGCATTTTCATTATATAATCAAAACTCGGGATGTCATGTTCCGATATAGACCATAAAGCATAAACGATAACATTACAAGTCATTCAACAAATATATACATATACAGACTTGTAAACAAAACAACTTGATGATTCATCCATCTTATGCCATTGCTCCACTTCCTGTAATATAAATAAACTGAGTGGATCAGGCTTGGGAGTCTGGTGAGCATATAGGGTTTTCAACCCACAATAAATAATTATATTTAGTTTCACCAACCAACAATAACCCGATTACCCATTCCCGTTATCCTCACTTTATATCCCTAAAACAAAATCTATCTCAAGGGACCAAATCTAGGATTTTCATCGGGACGGAGAATACTGCTAAGGAGTTTCCTCAACAATAGATATCCTAAAGGCAACCATGAGGGGGATAGAGTACACCGGTGAACACACCGTTCACAACACCTACAGGTTATGAACCTGCTAGCGTTCCACAAGACTGTCTAGAAAGAGTCCTTGGTTGTCATCCATACTCCGCTAGATGACTAGGTCAACATCAACAACATCGAGGCCTCTCATCTATTTATCACACATCAACTATCTACCTATGTTCTACCCAACATATTAGTAGATAAAAATATATATTTTTATACATAGTTTAAAACATGTATAACATGTTCAATCAATACATATATTCCACATAACAGATGAGGCACACACACATAACACATATTTCATAGAGAATAAATCAGATCTTTGAGATAGAAGAAAGTGAATATACATTCACGCATATAACAACCAAATATACACATAACACGTATTTCGTATAAAATACTTCATAATTATGCGTTAGAAGAAGGTAACTACACACTCACTTGATCAGAAGATGATCGGACAACACTACGACTTGCAGAAGTAGTATTCTTCGGTAGATCTGGAAGATCTTCACAAAAATCGGGTTCCTCGCGGGCAGAGCTTCGGCTCGGGAATTGCACTTCTTAGGATCTTCAAGGCTTCGGGACTTGCTTCGGGGCTCGGGATTAATACCGGGGCTTCGGGATACTTTTGGCATGCAAAACGATGCAAAACAGGAGAGAGAAGAGAATTTGGCAAAAGTAGTCGGCTGCCCTCGCATGCCTTTTATAGAGGCTGAGGCCTCGCATTACGTTGGCCGTAATGCTCTACGCGGGGCGTACGCCTTGGAAGTTCTTCACTGCTTACGTATCCGAAGTACTCGAGTGCGAGGCGTGTCATGCTTCGCTGTCTCTAAATTGACTAGCCCTGATCTACGGGGGTTACAATTATCCCCCCCTAGGATGATTACGTCCCGGAATCATCAATGAAATAGGATTCGTATATTGACTCTATATGTTATCTCTCCATACTAAGTAATAACGTTGATGCTTAATCCTGCATCTACTATTCGTACTATGTTGGACTTTCATTCGTAACGTTCGAGTTACAAAATTAATCCTTATTGAGGACTCCTTCTTCTTCTTAGGATAAATACTTTCCTTTATCTATTGTAACAAATCGATGGGTCATGTTCTAATGACCTCTCATGGTATGATGCAACGCTTAGACTCAAGTCTCTTAGAGTCAAATTCCAGAATGGAATATATCTTCCTTCATGTTCTAATGTGACATAATCACATTTTAGCATGTAGCATTTCTAGCTACTAACTTCTTTAACAACGAGCGCAATACTATTGATCGCATTGATCTTAATCTTCTGTCTCGAGTCAGATGTTACATCAAACTTGGTTCTCTGAACCATGTAACAAACTCATCGTAGTCAGACTCAATATGATATAACCACTAGGGTCGGAATAGCATTCATCTCCTTAGTCATTACCGAAACAATGGTAATGACATACTTGAATAAAACGAGACCAATCAATAGCTTCTTGGTAACCTTGTGACTTTCCCTGATCCAAGCGTGAGTCCTGTGCTTCCAGTAGTATAGATCTCTAGTACTATTCACACCTACTTATACTCGTTCCAAGTATTGTCTTGCAGTCCCCAAGTCCTAAAATCACCAAACAATTTAACACATACGAATGTGTCCAATTAATCATAATTTTTTTCCTACACTCTACTAGGAATTGTTCCATGCGTATCTTCTATCATCAATCATGCTTCAACTCAATTAGTGATGGAAATTCTAGATTATGGGACAACTTCAAGAATTACACCAATCGTTCCATCATCCTGCCAATCGAAGGTGTACTTCAGACATACCGTACTCCTGTAAACGTTCCATTATTTTATCAGACATATTCTAAAGGCAAGATACCACTCTTAAGATATCTTCGCATAGGTGGCATTCACTATCATAAGCTTTTCATTTCCTCTATTTACTCAATTCTCTACGAGTCTTCACCATAACGCTTTGTACATCCAAGCAGATGTTCGGTGTACCGGGCGAGAATTTAAGATAAGCAAGCTTTATTTACGATCGACGTATAAATCTCCTTATCACTCCGAAACGTTTACATGCTAGTTCTAATACCATAGTCGTACGCTTAGAATCCTAAACACATAAGGTTTCCAGACCTGGTCGGCAACAGACCATAGATCCAAACAAACATATTCATATATGGAAAACATATAGCATTTAGCACATAAAAACATTTTAGGCATCTTTCCTAAAATATACTAGTGCTCGTACCTAAAATATGGTAGACAGTCATCTCACAATCATCACTTACCATTCTAAGTTTAAATCTATAAATCCTATAAATTCCTAGTTCGCTTAAACTAATGCTCTAATACCAACTGTGACATCCCTAATTTCACGGCCAGAAAAGACCGATTTGTTTATTCTCTATTTATAAAATCAGAGTAATCATTGAAAGAAAACTGTTGTGGAATTTGTCCCACAAAAATTGATAACCATTTATCAAAACATTTCTTTAAAGAAATGTATTTTCATTAAATAACAAAATCTCGGGATGTCATGTTCCGATACAGACCAAAAGCATAAACAGTATAAAATAGACCTTACAACAGTTATTTATAACTACTGATCTAGAATCCAAAATCTCTTGTCAAGTCCACTAACTTATACGCTTGTGCCATTACCTGTAATGAAAATAAAACTGAGTGGGTTAGGCTTGGGAGCCTGGTAAGCATATAGGGTTTTCAACCCACAATAATATATTTATTATATTCAATCATCAAACAATCAACCCAATTACCCATCCCCATTATCTTCTTTATTTCTTAAGGTTTAACCTAATAATCGACTATCCTTCCTTCATTCATTCCTAAGGATTTACCTAAGGAATTGGCACGAGTCCATTGTTGCCAAAGTTTATCTATCAGGTACTAAATCCATAGCTATCAGGTGCTAACTCCATAGTCACCAAGGTTTATGTAACAGACGCTAACTCCATAGTCACCAAGGTTTATGTAACATGCGCTAACTCCATAGTCACCAAGGTTTATGTAACATGTGCTAACTCCATAGTCACCAAGGTTCACTTAACTGGCGCTAACTCCATAGTCGCTTGGTTTATCTCGTTTATTAACAACATTGGTTCCGAGACATCCTCTAGCAATACATATCAATGGGTTTTTAGAGTACATTGGTGAACATCAAGTCCACAACACCTACAAGTTGCGAGCCTGCTAGTGTTCCACAAGACTGTATATAATAGTCCGTGGTTGTCATCCCTACTCTGCTGAACAATGGGGGCCATCGTTTGGGTAAAGGTTTCACTCATTTTTCACCTGTCACCCTCATCTCATGATCTATATCATCTTTCGTCTCATCCTCAAACTAATCTTTCCTCACACTCCAACCATTTCATCTACCCATGTTCTACCCAACATATTTTTAGATATAAATTACATATATAGTTTAAATCATTTAATAATATGTATAAAACATTCATTCAACAACCATCTCAAGTAAAGAAACAACATATAAACACATAGCACGTATTTCATAGCAAATACTTCATATTTATTCGGTAGAAGAAAGTAACTACACACTCACACCAAACATATACCTAATATATTCAAACAATATTTGTATTAAAATCGTGTTTATGAAAGGGAATATACACTCACTTGACCAGAAGATGATTGGACAACACTACGGCTCTTCAAATAATATTTCTTCGGTAGATCTGGAAGATCTTCACACACCGGGCTTCTCGTAGGCAGAGCTTCGGCTCGGAAACTCTTTTCTTCTAGGGATCTTCGGGCTTCGGGACTTGCTTCAGGTCTTGGGATGAAACCAGAGCTTCAGGGGGGGGGGGTTAAAATAGGGCTTAGAGAGGGTATCGGGACTGGGAGAGAAGAGATTGAGCAACCAAACTCGGCTGCCCCTTGAAGTCTATTTATAGGGCCATTTTTCTGGATTCACGTCGTGAATCTTAAATATTCACGCCGTGAGTTCAATAGTCATCAGGTGCATCGTCGCAACTTGCATCTTTCAGGCTCCAGAAGTCATAAATACTGAGTTCACGTCGTGAACACTGTATTCACGTCGTGAACTCTGACAGTTTTGGGGTTTCGCGCCCCGAACTTCAGAAATTCATAACTTTCGCATACGAACACCGTTTTCAACGTTCTTTTTTCCACGCGTAGGTGAAAACAAGATCTACAACTTTCATTTAGACTTCATCGGCTATTTTTGACTTTAATTTTTATTTTATTATTTTTAGTAGGCTAGGACAGGAAAACTCCGTTATAAACTCATAACTTCTTCGTCTGACGTCCGCTTTTGTCTGTCTTTTTACCGTTGGACTACTATTCATGAGATATTCGATTCTAATTTAGATCATTTTGGCTAGAAATCACTCGATCTCATATTTGAACTTCAGGCTGCATACTGCTAATGCTGAAACTTCGAAAAATCATAACTTCCTCATACGAAGTCAGATTTAGACGTTCTTTTTATGCATGCTCTCGGTTTAATGTATTCTACGACTTTCATTTAGATCCCTAAGGCCAAGTATCACTCTAGCATAAATTCACTAATTACGTCGCTCTGTGTCGTGTCTGTTTTTTCACGAAACTTTGACATATCATAACTTCTTCGTTATAACTCGGATTTCAGCATTCTTTATATGCATGGAAACCTTGTGACATATACTACAACTTAGTTAAGATTACTCCTTCTAAATAATCTTCCATAAAAAAGTCATTTTTGATGCTCTTTGTCTCTAAATTGACTAGCTCTGATCTACGAGCGTTACATCACTTATCTTAAATGGCGTCTCATCATCATCTCAGTTCCACGAGACCTTGAAAGAGCTACGATTGGTGATCGGTTCCTGAAGTTATTCTTGCAGTTATAGTTATTAGACTTATCCAAATGGGAGACTGTTGGATTCAGTGTCTAAATTCATAACTATTCCTGAAATGTACTTGACCCGGTTAGCATGTTCCATTTGGGTTGCATGGCATTGCAACACTTGGATAGACTAAATGAGAGAAAGGACACTTAAGGTTTATTAATATATTATAAGTTCTAATATATTAATAATATTAATTAATTAGTATTGATCAAAGAATTAATTTGGAATTAATTAAGTGATCAAAAAGAGACTAATTAAATATATGGGGTTGATTGTGTAAATCATCTAATCTTGTATAATGGGCTAATGATCCATGATTTATATGAATTGGGCTAAAACCCATAAGGTGCTCCATGGATAGTCCATGGAGGTTAAAAACCCATGGATCATGGAATATGGAAAGCCATGTCAATTAGGGTTTACATGCTGTAACCTTACTTGTGACACAACTATAAAAGGACCCCATGACTAGCAAAATCAGACTACTAAGTGAAGAACAAGAGGGCTAGCCGATTTTGAGTGTTAGTGAACTTCTCTCAAGGTTATTCCAAGTGTTGTGGTGTTGTGTGAGACATTTGAGGCATCACCCTTGAGGTGCTAGGCTCACAAGGTTCTCAAGGAATCCAAACGAAAAAAAGGTATGTTCTTCTACTAGCTATTATGTTTCAAAGTTCCCCATGCTATGATAGTTAGGCTAAAAACCTTGGAAAATAAAATTTGCATGTATATTAGTAAAACATAGATCCATGGTTTCTAGGGTTGCATGTACACCTTAGGAGTGTTAGAATGCTCAAAACCCTTCATAATCATCTACAAATCAAGGTATGAGCTTGATACCTCAAAGAGTGTGCAAAAAGTGCATAGATTCTGGAACTATGACCTTCCTTCCAAGCTAAACACCTTCAATCTTCAAAGTTTCCTTTAGAAATGAGAAACACTACCAAAGGAATCCACTCAAGGCTCAAGAAAACCATCAAGAAAGCTTAAAGGACAAATTAAGGTTTTAGTGACAATGGAGGCTGGCAAAGAGGTCAGCCAAGAGGACTTATGGTCTTTAAATAGGATGCAACACCCTAAAATTAAGGTTTCCTTCCCAACTGCCAACACCCCATGTTAAGATAGCACAACACACAATGTTGTTCCATTAATCTTCACACTTCTTTAAATCTAGAAATATCGTGTCGATTCCTCCAACACGGTGTGTCCAACCCAAAAGGGCTTTACTCCCAAAAATTCTCCTCAAGATTCTGGGTGTTCCAATTAGTATCTTTTGTATCCTTTCCTCCTCCAAAAATACCCAATTTATTAGTTTGGTATCAATCTTTTCTCTTCGTCTCTTTATCGTTTGTTTACGGGAGATGAACGTGTTGATTCATGAGGGTTTTGATATCATCATGCGAAAATGATGTGGATAACATTTTCTTCCTTTTTGTTGTCTCGATTTGTAACCTCTTGATTTCCAGGTATTTTATTTTGACCTTTGGTTTGAGTATGGTTTGCAAATTTCGTCCTAAGGGGCATTTTTGTAATTTTGGGTTGTGCTTACGTACGTTGGGCGTACTTTGCATATGTTGGGCATACATAGCCAAGGTGCAAACTCTAAATTTTATTTTTGTAACATCCCAAACTTCAGGTATGAAATCTCAAGATTTATATGCATTTTTCCAAGGGAGCTCGACGAGTTGGGAGGCTCCATCTTGTCGTGTTGAAACCAATAAGGTCGTGTATTTTTAAGACCTACTCGACGAGTTGGAGACTAAATGAGAAACCCTAACTTTTAGGGTTTGCACCCTATATATTCTCCTTAAGTCCTTGAGGCTGATCTTTTATCAGTCTCCAAAACCGTAATATCGACCTTGTGAGCCCTAACCTTCATTTCCTCTCATATTGTGAGTTAGTGTGACTTTTGGAGCAAAAGGAGGAGAAGATTATGAGAAGGAGACAAAGATCTAGCAAGCAAAGCCTTTGACTTTTAGCTTGACACTCTTGGGGATTGTTGTAAGTATTCAAGATCAAATTTTTATCATTATATGTAGCTAGATCTTGAGTTATGCTCTTCTTTCCTTATTATTATTGGTTGTTGCATGCTAGGACTTCATAAAGTTTGCAACTTTATGAATCTCTAAGGCAAGGAGGCCTCATAATGGGTTGAATTTAGCTTTTTGTCAAACTTTGAAGCCATGTATGGATTTTAGAGCATATTTCCCCTCTTTGGCCTATTTTGGATTCAAGACATGCATTGGAGTGGTTCCAAAAGATAAAGTTTGGAACTTTGTCCTCTTAGACACATTTGGAGTTCAGATCTAAGCTTTACAATCCCTAAGATCGAAGAATCATCCAAATGTGTTAATCATGGGGAAAACTCGACAAGTTATTCAGCCAACTCGGCGAGTTGGTTAGGGTTTTCCCCAATTGTCTGGATACAAAAGGAACTTGACGAGTTGCTAGGTGCAATCGACGAGTTGGGTCAACATGGATTGTTGACCTTGACTATTGACTTTGACTTTTACCATGGTTGACCATGTTGACTTTTGAGGGCATTTTGGGTATTTGGATTTTTTATGGAATTGGTTATATGACAGGTGTTGGCATTTGATTCGGGAGACGAGATTCAGAGTAGGACCTTATCGTTTCTACACTATATGTGAGGTGAGTATTCCTCACTTGTTGGGTTGAAGGCACCAAGGCCAGCCCTTTCAGATTGTTATACTGGTTTATCGTATGATTGTATGTGTAGTGATTTGTTAAGATCTGAATTCTGGTAAATAAGATAATGATATGCATAATGATCTGTATGACCTGTGCTTGCCTTTTGATTGATTATATGTTATGAGCTATAGATATGTTGACATGTTAGTGTATGGTCGGGTTAAGGCGGTCCTGCTTTGTGTTGAAGGCTAATAGACCCAAGGTAGCCCGGATAGACTGAAGGCCCTGCGAGGTGGTCCAGTCAGGCCGAAGGTACGACGAGTGGTCCAGATAGGCTATAGGCCCTACGAGGCGGTCCAGTCATGCCGAAGGCTCGGGAGTGGTCCAGATAGGTTGCAGGCCCTGTGAGGCAGTCCAGTCAGGCTGAAGGCTAATTTATGATGTTGTTCTTGTTTGTATGTTTACGTAGTGGTATTTGGGGAAGACTCACTAAGCTCCGGGATTACTATTTTTTATTATGTTTTAGGTACCTCAGATGATCACGGGAAGGTGAAGGCTTGATCGTTCACCTCTTCGTATTTTGTGTTATGAATTCTGGGAAAACTCTGATGTGAAACTTATTTTGAAAACAATATGTAATAAATTATCGTTTTGGATTTATGTAAAAGTTTTAAAATTTTCAAATTTTTTTTATGGATGTTACAAGTTTTTAGTAATCAAGCTAATATATACCAAAACAGGGATGGGGTCTCACCTTCAGCTAGCAAATATGTACCAAAACAGGTTTTTGACCAATCCTACTGCAAGGGATAAATGCCTTAAATAATTACAACCAATAAGCGGATAAAATATGCTCTCAAGCATCTACCAACACACAAATTTATCTTTTTTATCCCCTTACTCTTCATCAAGCTCATACTGATTAAATTATTAAGGATCTTAACAAAGAGACATCCATCATGCAGAAAAGGCAAGAACGAATCAGAGTGGCCAAATCCATAGAAAACACGAAATGCAATAATTCTCTATGTGATTGAGAGAAAAAAATATTAGTCCCAATCTTGATCCAAGGAACAATCAAATTTCAAAATATAGTGTAAGATATACTAGCCCAACATTCGACTCCATATACAATCATACACTAAGATATAACATGCAATTTGTCGCAGTGGGCTACTAATATCTATCTAGCCCATCATAATCCAGTGCTCTCCACCACTATTTGTTTCCCTCAACACTGAACTTAAAGAAAAGGCATATAAGAAGTTAATTGTAATATCCTGTTATTTACTGCTTGTAAAGTCAACACTAGTCAACCAAAGTCAAAATTGGTTCAATTAAAGTCCTCTTTATTGTTTGGGTTTTTATTAAGGTTAGAATAATAAACCTTTGCTTGTTAAAACCCTTAAAATATTTGTGGTAGAAATTAGAAGGATAATGCTTAAAACCGAGAAGCTTTGCACCTTTCTTCTCTTCTTTCCCTTCGGACAACAAACGAGGGATGTAAACCCTTGGACTGTGAACACTTCGGATGAGAACCGAAGTCATGTACCGTTTGCTGCCTTCGACCGTGAACCGAGGCTGTGAACCCTTCATACCAAGAACCCTCGCATATATATACAATTCAGTTGATTTTTACTTCATTTCTTCACTTCCAAACGAGATTTCAACCCTTTTCTCTCAAGTATCATTAGCCAAGAACAACATCTCTCCTAAAGAACATGCTAAGATCATCCTTTCTCACCATATTCAAGTGATAATCACTAGTTCTTGACAAGATCTAACAGGTATCATTTCTTGATCTTGTTATCACTTCAAGAACACCCTTCAATCTTCTTATATACTAGGCTGAAACCCATTGATTTCTCTAGTTTTCACGAAGAACACGAAAAGAACATGAAGAACACCCACCTGAAAACCTTTGAATCTTCTTAGAAACTGGATTAGGATCATCAAGTGTTCTTCATTCATTCAAGAACACTGGTCCGTGAACACAAACGGGTCCGTGAACCTCCTGGCCGTGAACACAAGACAGATTCCATTTTAGCTTCTAACACTCCTATTTGTAAGTTATACTTACATATTAATCTAGTTTCTAATCATTCCTATGATTATATTAGCTAATTGGCAGCATATATGCTATACAAATTGCAATATAGGACTTGTTTTGCTGCGAGATTTCACTTGTGGAAATAAACATCCTATACAAAATCATCATTTGAATCACCCTATAAAAGGTGAGTTTATACCCCCGTATTTTCATAGTTTTTACAGTTTTAAGGGGGAATAGAAGTCTACCACAAGGGTTTTGTGTTATCAACAAATGGTTTCAAAATATCTTACAAAATAGATTTCAGTTATCTTCAAATCAAATGGTTTCAAATTGTGTTCAAATGACATCAAGTCATAAATAGTATTTCAAAATGTTTTATAAACTTATATTTTTCCCCAAAAATCATATACATATATATATATATATATATATATATATATATATATATATATATATATATATATATATATATATATATATATATATATATAAGATTTAAAGGGCTTAGGACTGATAACTCACTTTTTTTCCTGTTCCTTGTTTGGATGTGGACTTAGGGTATCAGTTATTTGTTTGAATGTCGTTTAAGTTTTAGTTATATATATATATATATATATATATATATATATATATATATATATATATATATATATGTATGTATATAAATATAAGGTTATTTGATTCAGTTTCAATACCATTTGTAACATGTCGAGCAAGGGGTTGCATTCATGAACAATTAGTATCTATACAAAAAGTACATATAAATTATAATATGTATAATTTATGATTCAAGAACACTAACTCACAATTCAAGTATACTAGAGTACACTTTTTACAAGAATATGAGTTTGCATTGTTTTACAAGACCATGGGTTTGATTCAAAACGGAACAAGGGTATACAATTTACAAATAAATTTCAATTATACTAAACAAGGAATATACTATCAATCATTTATTCCAGAATGACTGAGTTTTCATTATTATTATACACATAACGTCTATATGCTTTTTATGAGTCAACGGATTCAGTTTGTATTCAGTTAAACAACATTGTTAAAGTCTTGATATTATAACTAGAATCTTTAGTTGGGGATCGAAACAAGTGTGTATAGATCTATATTAGGATTGACAACCCCGCACTCGGGATGCTAGCTACTGTTGGGCATACACGCCTAGGAGTAACAATTGTTATCAGCAGTTTAAATGCCTTCAAAGCGTTTGTTTCAAGCAATCTAGTCATAGTATGGTTATAATAACTCATTAAAAAGATATTAACAATACGGTTAGTGTATAATTAACTAAAACATGAGTACATTTTCACAGTACCAGTTTTACAAACATACAATTTATAGTAGTACATTACAATTTACAATAACAACTGTTGGAGCCAGGAACACTCACTTTTACAAGTTTTACAAAGGAATACAAATACAAAACACTGGTTTACAAACAGAACGGGTTTATGGGATTAAAGCTACTTTTCATATACAACATAATTCTCAAAATTCTAACAAAAATTTTCATTTTTAAATTACCAACATCACTTATCATAATTCTCAAAATCTCAAGCATCAATCTCAAAATCCATAAGACATATAACTCCAGCTCTGTGTGTGTGTGTACAATCAAGCCGGTGCCTTCTCGTGATCCTTAGAAGTACCTGAAATACATAAACACATAATACCACACACATATAATTAGCCACTCGCGGCTATAGCTTTGGAAGACCCTTTGGTCAATGCATCTCAGCGGGACCCTCCAATCCGATAGCTCGTTGGATCCTCTGGTCCAGTCTGATTGAGAACCCTCCGGCCTCATGGTTCGTTGGACCCTATGGACCGGTCTAAGCAACAAATAATATAGGATACAATACATATCACACAAATATGTATAAATTAAGCAAGCACATAAGACCCTCTGGTCACATATAGTTACCACTCTAGGTAAAGTATAGTGAGAAGACTCATCTCGAAGCTAGTAGGAATAATTACGCACTTGGCACTCCCAAACTATCCACCGCCTAAATACATTAGACAAGCATCTAATAAATATCTCTTTTACTCATTTAACTCCTAAGTTATCTTATTCCCTTTTAACCCCCAGGATGGGTAAAAGACCCTCTTCCTCCTCCCCCCCCTAAGGTTCCAGAAGCTCCTAATTGACCCACTCAAAAAGTCAATAGAAGTCCAAACGAGTTAAAAGTCCAACTCGACCACACTCGCCTAGTGCACTTATGCGACTCGTTAAGTCCCATTGTATCTCAGAGATCCTCAGAAATTCCAACTCGACAAGCTAACCTTAACTCGTCGGGTCATCACATGACTCATCTAAATCGGGACAAACCCTAAACTACTCGCCGAGTTGACCCATCGACTCGGCGAGTCTATTCAGAATCCCATGCATTCAGACAATTTCAAGGTGGGATTCTTTCCCAAACTTCAGATCTATACTCTTAGGGCTCATAAGTCTCGTAAAGTCATAGACTTTACGTCCATGCATGGCATCTAGAGCAAGAAATGCCAAAAACATGAGCAAAAGGGGTTATATTCACTTAAAGCTTCACCAAAGCTAGATAAAGCAAGGACCTCAAAGTGTTTGGGACCTCATAGGGTCCAGATATGGGGTTTTAACTTCCTCATGACCCCCAAATCACAAATACCCCAAAAATGATGAAGAGGAAGAGCCCTAATATACTAAAATGAGATATCTATATCAAATAAAAGGGAAAAGTCGAGTTCAATACCTCCAACTGAAGCTTGAGCGTGAAAACCAGCAGATCCAACACCCTTCTATGATCCTCTAGCTTGAAACTCTCTTCTTCCTTGCAAAAACACCCACCAAAAGCTCATAATAGCTCTCTCTCTCTTTCTCTCTCTCACACACACACACACACATAGTCTAAGCACTCAAGACTCGTTAAGGATTTTCTCTCCTGAAGGGTAGCCACAATAGGAGGCCTTAAGTGCCTTTAAATAGTCCACAAGCCCAAAAAATTAGGGTTTCCTTCAATAGCGCTGACTCGGCGAGTTGGATAATGGACTCGTCGAGTCCACTCATTAATCCACGTCACCAGCCGCGACTCTACTTGATGAGTTGAGGCACCAACTCCTCGAGTCACTCCACATATCTCAAAAATAAATACTTAAAATATATACCTGGAAATCCGGATGTTTTTACATATTCAAAGAACACATGCTTTTAAAATATAAATACTCATGCACTCACTCAACTATATGTTGATACTATATTTTCAAATTACTTGTATTCTCAGGGAATCAGTAAACAGGTACTCCCCAAGCTTTTTAGAATATGGAGCCGTTTTGAGTCAAGTCTTATATGTTTTGCTATAACTATTTTGGTGTCAATATACTATAATTGAACACATGTATAAACTTATACTTCTTAATACAATGGTTGTTTGTACTTTTATTACTATAATGCATGTGTTGTGATACTACAAATGAAGTCATCCATCCCCGGACGTTTCCGACGTCTGGTTTGGGGGTGTAACAGATTGGTATTAGAGCATTGTTTATAGTGAACTCAATATATCAATTCATAAAAGAGATACAAACAATAAAGACATTTGGGGCTGAGAGCTCTGACTACAAGTATACTTTTAAAATTTAAGTATTTTTACAAGAAGTATACTAACACTCATACATACAAGAACAGTTTCACAGTCATAACAACTCAAAAGTATTTGGATGTTGGACATTTCAGTCAAACCTGGGCAGTTATGTAATCATATCTGGGATCAATATAGCATGATCAACTATATTGGTTTGAGATATGACCAACATGTGTTTGGGAGTGATGTTAGTGTTGCAACAAGTCTAAAACTTACCAACAACATATATAGAAGAACTCCTGAACAGAACATAAAGTTAAAATACTATAAGAGTATTTTAGGAACTATATACTAAGAACAAACTACATGAAAACAAAGGATTCTTGCTGATAGTTCTATAAGTACTAAGTGCATGCAACACGATTATATATGATGAAGGTTGTATAGACTCAAAATGAGTGGTCTAAGCTTTATTTCCTTTTTCTTTTTTGGATGTGAATTTAGAGTAGGATCATTTGTTTAAAGGACTATTCGACTCAAGTTATATATAATTGGTATATACTATGTACTTATATAAGAACTTAGTAGCAGTTATACCGAACATAATTCATTATCTATTAACTATAAGTTTCTCTCGTAGAAACTTATATTTGCAATTTATATTTATTAATTATAATAGATATTTCTTATATCCCTATTCTCGCTTAGATAGCAATGGTTGGATTCCATCTACCCGGAACCTGTACTTTCCCAATTAGGGCAATGGAGGATGGCTCGATGCAGAGCCAGAAGAGAATCATGAAATCCCTCGAGATGGTGATTTTGCAGAAGATTTCCTGAAGATGCTGATTTAGAATCGGAAGCCCACAATCCACTACCAGTTGCCCAGAATCCCAATCCTCGACAAAACTTCCAAGGTCTGACACCTCTGTGGGAGATAAAATTAGACAAGTGGGGTAACTGATATGTGCATAATTAGTTAATTATTTAGCATATATTTTTAGTTATTTTTGATTAATTATGTGAATAATGTGGACAAAAGGTACTTAAAATGTTGTGAATTGTGTTTTCAGTCCAAAAGATATGCTTGGAAGCAAAAAGGAGAAAAGGGAAGCAATTGAAGATCAAAGAGTGAAAGAAGGGGATATACTCGGCGAGTAGATCGACCCTACTCGGTGAGTACACGAGGATATTCCAGAAGATAAATACGACTGCTGATTCAAGACGGATAAGTATGGATCTACTCGGCGAGTTGATTCTGCTACTCGCCGAGTACACCCTATTTTGGGATATCTATAAAAGACGAATCCTTATCTCATGGGATCATACTCCTGGAGATTTTTGAAGGATTAGCTGCGACTAAGAGACTCAGAAGACGCTAAGGAACCCTAGGATTCAATAGTTGGAAGAATTCAAGCAATTAGGTTAATTCTACCACTTAGACTTAGGAATTGAATATGTTTGCTTTAGTAAACTTTGTTTTTATGTTTGTTTCTACTGCAATTATGAGCTAAATTCGTTTTTGTTTCTGTTTGGGGAATACCAAAGAACTCCTATGGTTTGATTAATGATTCTTGCTTAATTATCTATTGGTGATTTATTAAATTAAGTTTGTTAAAGAACCTTATGTATTAATCACTACTATTTTCTGTTAATTGGAAGGCAATTAGGTTGGCTGAACATCACTTAATTGTTAACCTCATATGTCTATGTGAATGATAAACCATATGCTTAGAAGTAATGATAAAGAAACTAAGATTAATAAGAAAATAGGAAGATTAATGTGTGAGCTTGTTTGAGAAACCATCAACAAGAGGTTAATTGAATTAATAACTTAATTGACCATTACAAATCTTATTTAATCCAAATAATTAATCTAGGGAATTAATTAGTTTAAACACTTGATCAACGCTTAAATTAGTTAATTGTCTAAGGGTTAGGAGTAATGAATATGAACCTAACTATTATAATTGGTAACCAATAGCAATTAATCTACCTTAAACTTAAATAACCATAGGAGTGAATTGGTTGAACCTAAATGGAAACATCTTTATCAAATTTGGTGAATAGTTTTTGCTTTAGTTAATTAGTTAATTTAGTTTGTCTAAGTTTTTGGTCTTGCAAAACTAGAGAAAAACCCTTTACTTTTATTATTTGTTTTAGTTAAAATTAGTTATTAGTTTAATTTTCCATTCCCTGAGTTCGATACCTTACTTATCAATCTATACCACTTAAAGACAGGTTCACTACCTTTGTGTGCTCAAATTATTAATAAAAAGTAGGGATAAAACTAGTTGGTTTTACACACATCAAGTTTTTGGCACCGTTGCCGGGGAACGATTCTAAATAATTAAGCTAATTCCTAATTTTTTCGATCCTTTATGTGAGTTTACTTGCATAAAGTGCATTTATTGCAATTTAGTAATTAGTAATTAGGTTTTAGTATCTGTTTTAGTTAGTTTAAAACTTAGAATTTTTTTTTGAAATACCACTGATACTCGCCGAGTGCAATCGCACCTACTCGGCGAGTAGCAGTTTAGTCAGCAGTAGATTTTCTTTATTTTTACAATCTTTTTGTTCTTTTTACGCTTTTTATTTGATTGATTTCAGGACTTTCATGACCAGAGGAGCAAACACACCACTGGTACCCCCGTTTGAAGACCCCGAATCCGCATTGAAAAGAAACAAAGGGAAGGACGTGGAGAGTTCAAGCACACCAAAGAAATCACCATTGTCCAACTTGAAGACTGTTTTCGGGAAAAAGAAGAGCAGTAAATCAGGAGCTTCTATCGCTTCTTTGATAATTGAGGAGCCAATTCAAGAAGATATTGGGTACGAGACCGAGGAAGAAGAGGAGGCAACGTACGAGCAAGAAACCGAGTCGGAGGAAGAGTTAGCGTTCACTATGGCTAACATTGATGAAATCCCCATGGGAGAATGGAAGAAGAGGATGCGCGACGACCATGGCCCGAGACTTGTGCAACCCGCAATTCCCGCGACTGCTACCTTCGAGCTAAAAGGTCATATCCTAGCTTCACTCAAGGAAATACCTTTCTATGGGAAAGATCATGAAGATGCCTACAAACATTTGGATGAAGTAAATGATGTTGCTGATTACTTCAATATTCCAAATGTAACCCGCGAAACTCAACTACTTCGTATGCTTCCGGTAACCTTCAAGGGTGCTGCTAAAGACTGGCTCAAGTCACTTCCCCCCGGATCAGTCACTACTTGGGCTAGAATGAAGGAAGAATTTATTGATCACTTTTGCCCACCATCCAAGATAGCCAAACTGAAGAAGGCCATTGCAAACTTTGAACAACAAGCTGGAGAGTCTTTATATGAAGCATGGGAGAGGTACAAAGGTCTGCTAAGAAACTGCCCACACCATGATCTAAACAGCCGGCAAGAAGTTTCCATCTTCTATGATGGAGTCAATGTCACAACCCGGCAGTTGCTAGACTCGCAAGGCCCACTTACAAAGAAGCCACCCCCGGTGATTAAAGAATTGATTGAAGAATTCTCTAAACACTCTAGAGAATACCACAACCCTAGGAATGATGTCACGAGGGGAGCCGCGTATGCTGCTACTGAAGATTTATCCGCTGTCATGGCCATGTTAAAAACCATGGATAGGAGAATGGACAAAATGGATCAAACTATCCATGCTATTCGGGTGGGTTGTGAAAACTGCAATGGACCTCACCTCACTAGAGATTGCGATTTGGATGAGAATGGCAACAAGAAGGCACAAGCATGTTATTCGAGTGGTGACTGGTATGATGAGGACTGATGCAAACAAAAGAAAGAGTGGCTGCCTTACGAAGAGTACAAGAAGGCCAAGGAGGAGAAGTATAGACAGAAAGGGAGAGGCTTTTATCAAAAGGAGGAGCCGGTGCAAGAGAGGAAGCCAAGCTTAGAAGATATGCTTACTAAATTTGTGGTTGCTTCCGAGAAAAGACATAGTGACCATGATGCTGCTATCCAAGAAACAAGAACGATGCTCAGGAACCAGCAAGCATCCATCCACAACATAGAAACGCAACTTGGGCAACTTGCTCAACAACTAAACCAAAGGTCATCGGGTGAGCTTCCTAGCAAAACTGAGAACAACCCACGAGGCGCACAAGTAAACATTGTCACAACGAGAAGTGGGAAGATCATCACTCCCCTGGCCCCCATTCGAACTGAAGCAACCAGGGACTCGCAGAAGGAAGGAACAGAAGAACAAGTAGAAAACCAAGATTCACAATCTGAGAGTTCTACTCGCCGAGTAGGGCCGATGGACTCGGCGAGTACCCCAGCAAAATCAAATGAACAGCCTCCCTTGAAGCCATACCAACCTCCAATGCCGTACCCAGCCCAAGCCAAGAAAGAGAAGCAGGAAGAAGAATATCAGAAGTTTCTAGATCACATTAAAACTCTTCAAATCAACATTCCTTTCATTGAAGCCGTTATGCAAATGCCCAAGTATGCTAAGTTCCTTAAGGAACTCCTCACCAATAGAAGAAAGATGGAGGAGGTGCAGAAGGTAGTGCTTAATGAGAACTGCTCCGCCGCAATGCTAAACAAGTTACCAAAGAAGAAGGGTGATCCGGGGAGCTTAACTTTACCTTGCCAATTTGGCAACTTGGCTGCAATTCATGCCTTAGCTGATTCTGGAGCAAGTGTGAACCTTATGCCCTACTCGTTCTTTAAGAAGCTAGACCTCCCGGAGCCAAGGCCAATTCGCATGGAAATTCATTTGGCAAACAAGACTGTCACCTTCCCAAGAGGCATTTGTGAAGATTTGCTAGTGAAAGTGGACAAATTTGTCTTCCCAGTTGATTTCATCATTCTAGACATGGAGGCGGATCAGCAAGTGCCAATTATCCTTGGAAGGCCTTTCCTCAACACAGCTAGCGCTATCGTAGACATGAGAGATTCTAAGCTCACATTGCGAGTTGGGGACGACTCAGTAACATTCGGGGTAGACCAAGCCATGAAGTACTCAAGGAGTAGTGACGACACGGCTTTCTCAATCGACATGCTCGACGAACTATTGGAGGAAGACATACCTGAAGATTCCAGCAAGTTTGCAGCTTTGGATGAAGCATTTGACCCAGAAAAGGACTTATTAGAGATTGAAAGACTGTTGGAAGAAGCGGAATATGAAGAAATAGTGAAGCAATCTGAGATCCCTACTCGCCGAGTAGACCCGATGTACTCGCCGAGTACATCTGAAGAAAAGCCAGAAGTCGTGAATGCAGCTGCAAACTCGCCGAGTACCATATCTGCACTCGGCGAGTCCGTCACTAAAAACAACCAATTGGAGCTTAAAACACTACCTGACCAACTGGAGTATGCCTTTCTGGAAGAAGGAAATCAGAAACCTATGATCATAGCCTCGGATCTATCCAAGACGGAAAAGGAAGAACTTGTACACGTGTTGAAGAAAAGGAAAAGAGCCATCGCATGGAGCATCTCCGACATCAAAGGAATAAGCCCATCCTATTGCTCTCACAAAATCAATTTAGAAGAAGGAGCAAGGCCGGTGGTGCAACACCAAAGACGATTGAACCCGAACATGCAAGAAGTCGTCAAGAAGGAGGTGGTCAAGCTCTTAGATGCAGGAATCATCTACTCCATTTCTGATACTCCATGGGTGAGTCTGGTCCAAGTGGTGCCCAAGAAAGGAGGAATGACGGTCATCACCAACGAAAAGAACGAGTTAATTCCAACGCGAACGGTAACCGGTTGGCGAGTGTGCATCGATTATCGAAAGCTAAACGATGCCACTCGCAAAGACCATTTTCCCATTCCTTTCATAGATCAAATGTTAGAGAGACTATCGGGCCATAGCTATTACCGCTTTCTAGATAGGTTTTCAGGGTATTTTCAAATACCCATAGACCCAATGGACCAAGAAAAGACCACCTTCACATGCCCAAGTGGGACTTTCGCCTATAGACGCATGCCTTTTGGACTATGCAATGCACCTGCGACATTTCAAAGGTGTATGACCGCCATATTCCATGATATGGTGGAAAAGTTCATGGAGGTCTTTATGGATGACTTTTCTGTATTCGGATCTTCTTTCCATGACTGTCTCACAAATCTTGACTCAATGCTTGCTAGGTGTGAGAAAACCGACTTGGTCCTAAATTGGGAAAAATGTCACTTCATGGTCAAGGAGGGTATAGTTTTGGGACACAAAGTCTCTAAAAAGGGAATTGAGGTGGATCGGGCAAAGATAGACACTATTGCCAAATTACCCCCACCAACTAATGTGAAGGGCATTAGGAGTTTTTTGGGACACACAGGTTTTTACCGGCGTTTTATAAAGGATTTTTCCAAAATCACGAAACCTCTAACACAATTATTACTAAAAGATGCACCCTTTAATTTTACTAAAGAGTGTTTAGAGGCATTTGAATTTCTAAAGGAAAAATTAACTAATGCCCCGATCATTATAGCACCAAATTGGAACTTACCCTTTGAGATCATGTGTGATGCTAGTGACTATGCACTAGGAGCGGTCCTTGGTCAAAGGGTTGATAAGCACTTTCAACCCATCTATTATGCAAGTAAGACCCTAAACCCCGCCCAAGAGAATTATACTACTACTGAAAAAGAATTATTAGCCGTGGTTTATGCTTTTGACAAGTTTCGCCCTTACTTGGTTTTATCTAAAACCACTGTTTTTACTGACCACTCGGCTATCAAGTATTTGTTTTCCAAACAGGATGCCAAGCCAAGACTAATACGATGGGTGCTTCTTCTTCAAGAATTCGATATAGAGATACGAGACAAGAAAGGAATGGAGAATGTAGCGGCCGATCATTTATCTAGGCTCGAGAACCCGCAATTGCAAGAAGATAAGGATGGAGACGACTTTCCGGATGAATACATTATGGTGTCCGTGGGAGAGGAACCATGGTTCGTAGACATAGCTAACTATTTAGCTACAAATTATGTCCCGAAGGATTATAGTAGTCAACAAAAGAAGAAATTCTTTGTGGAGATCAAATATTACTTTTGGGACGATCCATACCTCTTCCGAAGCTGTGCGGATGGAATTATAAGAAGATGTGTGTTCGGGAAGGAAAGCCGAAGAATACTAGAACATTGCCATAGCGGGCCCACGGGAGGACATCATGGAGCACACTATACCGCAAAGAAGATCTTTGACATTGGGTTCTATTGGCCTACAATCTTCAAAGATGCAGCCCAATATGTCAAATAATGTTATGCTTGTCAAAGGGTGGGAAACATTTCATCTCGATATAAAATGCCACAACATAGCATTCAGGTGTGCGAGGTGTTCGACGTATGGGGCATTGACTTCATGGGACCTTTTCCCACATCCAAAGGAAACAAGTACATACTAGTGGCGGTCGATTATATCTCAAAATGGGCGGAGGCGTAGGCTTTACCTACAAATGACGGACGGGTAGTGGTACGATTCTTAAAGAAACTATTCTCCCGGTTTGGTGTTCCGAAGGCCCTAATTAGTGACCGAGGCACACACTTTGCCAATGATCAATTGGAAAAGGTGCTCAAGAAATATGGGGTGACCCATAAGTTCTCCACGTCATACCATCCACAAACGAGTGGACAAACTGAAGTGACTAATCGAGCTTTGAAGCGTATTTTAGAGAAGTCGGTGGGAAGCAACCGCAAGGAATGGTCAGATAAATTGGATGACGCGCTATGGGCATTTCGTACCGCTTTCAAAACACCTATTGGTACTACACCATATAGGTTGGTTTATGGAAAGCAATGCCATCTACCGGTCGAGATCGAGCATAAGGCATATTGGGCTTTAAAGAGGTGCAACTTCGATATAGAAGAATTGAAGACCAACCGTTTGATGCAAATGAATGCCCTTGAAGAACTCCGAAATGATGCTTATTCTAGTTCGTGACTCTATAAAGAAAAGACCAAGAGATGGCATGATAAAAGAATCAAGAGCAAAGACATTCATGAAGGCCAAAAAGTATTACTTTTCAATTCCCGATTAAAACTTTTCTCGGGCAAACTCAAATCAAGGTGGGATGGTCCCTTTTTGGTCAAGATGGTGTTTCCTCACGGGGCTATAGAATTGATATCAAGAGACGGCACACCATTCAAAGTCAATGGTCATAGAGTGAAGAAATATGAAGAAGGTGTCCCCCGAAATGAAGGATTGGAGGAGCTGCTACTGTGCGGAATTGCAAACACGTAGACGGGGCGGAGTCCAGCTAATGACTCCATCAAAAGAAGCGCTTCTCGGGAGGCAACCCGAGTTTCAAGTTTGCATTTTCTTTCCTTTTCTTTATTTTTATATTGTTTTTTTTCGTTCTTCGTCGTTTATTCTATATCTCTAAGTGCTTGAGGACAAGCTATGCTTTGAGTGTGGGGTGGAGGGGCTAAACAAATGAATTGATACAGTAAAATTGGCCAAATTACAAATTTTTTCAACCTGTGACATCTACTCGGCGAGTATATCGACTATACTCGGCGAGTACATGCCCAATTTCAGCCAAAAGTTGATAACACACGTGTCTACTCGGCGAGTAGACCCATTCTAGTCGGCGAGTAGCCGGTTCAAACCCAGTAAAATAAAACCTGTAAAAAATGTTATTATTCACCAATTCATCCCAACACTCGCCGAGCACTTCCTCTCAGCCGACTCCCTAAGCATTTTTCAAGAACTCTCCAAATTTCTACTCTTTTCTCTTCATTCAAGCAACAAGATAGCATGGCAAGAAGAGGTCAATCCTCACGTGGGGGAAGCCATGGTGATATGCCATGGTTAGCCTTTCAACAAATCACCTCCAAATCATCCAAAACTCGATCCCTAAACAGGTTGGAAGCACTTCGACAGAAAGAAATCCACTTACCGAATGCAGTGGATTGGGGATGGATGGGCAATGTTGGCTTGGAAGAGGAACTCACCCCATATTTGGTGAAAAATTGTAACTTGGGTTATGCCAACATCACTTGTGATGGTTGGTTGCAATTGTTCAAGATCCAAGAGCCGGTATACGCGGAGTTGTGCAAGGAATTCTTTCCTACCATCTCATTCCGAGGTGGTAGTGAGTTTTACAATCCTAACACGATCTCTTTTTCTTTGGGTGGGGAGCTGCGACAATGCAGCATGGTTGAGTTCTCTTGGCGGTTGGGCATCTACGATCAAGACATGGCGATGATGGATTATTTTGAAGCCTTCTTGGAGAACACCTGCAAAGAACTTCCTGAGGAGGTGGTGGCACCGACATGGTGGAGTACAATTGCTAACCGAGTCTACATACCTTCCACTGCTCAAGAAGGTCATATCCGTTTTCCGATCCACCGACTCATTCACCGATTCGTTGCAAGCACGATCAACATGCGGAAGGATGGGGACAAAGTTCCCACCCTTGATATCTTCTACTTGTGGAGTATCATCACTCCGGACGTCTTCTGCAACCTTCCGTATTGCATTGCTAAATTTCTTGCGGAGGGGGCGGTCAAGGAGAAGATAAACTCGAAGATAAATGGGGGCATGTTCATTACTCGGCTTGCGAAATCATTTGGGATCTTGGATTTGCCGCAAGCTCAAGCGCTAATGATTATCCACCCTCCTCCGTTCAACACTGCACTTTATAGGAGGGCTCGGATAGTTGAAAATTTTTGTGATTCCTTTACTATCCCGAATGAAGATCAGCCGGCGGTCCCCGAGGAGCCGGGAAGGCGGGTTAGGCCAAGGAGCGAGCGGGTATGGGAAGACCCACCGGTTATTCCGGTGGAGGATAACGAGGGTTGGAACCAAGTAGAGTACCGACACTACTTGGATGATATTGGGCGAGGGGTTAATTACACCAATCAATCCTTCGAGTATCTTTTCCAACAAATGCACATTGCCTCGCGACCTGGACCCAGCTACCCTTATATTATGGAGTGGGATGAGAGGATGCGAAGAAGGGGTGGAGAAAGAGGTAGTGGAGCAGGAGGAGCCGGAATGGAAGAGGAAGATTGAAGATTTTGTTTTGTTTTTTTTATTTATGATGTTTGTTTTAAGACAATTGTGGACATGTTGGATTTGGTTATGTGGTTGAAATATTAGTGTTACTTTTAGTTTTCTTTTCAGGTATTGAAGCTAGGAAGAATGCTAATTAGGAAGGGTCAAGAGAGGAATGAGAGTCTTTATGAGTGATTATGGAGTCTTGTTCCTAGGATTGAGTCCGTACGAGTCAAGAGTCTTATGGAGTGTTGCTGCTTAGGAAATTCGCGTGAGAGTACATTTATATTTCCATTTCAACACCAAAGTCAAGAGAGACAGCAGTTCAAAGAAATCTGGAAATATACGCCCTACTCGCCGAGTGCACTAACACTACTCGGCGAGTACATCTGCTTTTACACGAACTGCTTTTCCATCGAGTTCTACTCGCCGAGTAGCTTGCTGCAGGAAGAGTTTTTGAATTGCTTTGGCTAATTTTTCTGCACCATTCATATACTCTTTATGAATTACTACTGAAGATTGTTCAACAACTCTTTTCCGTGGAGTTTTTCGAGCTATCAACCACACGAGACGTATGACGCCCGTGCCATGGATGAGTTGTTCCCATGGTTAAAGTCACTAGAAGAAGGAGTTGAAGAAGAGAGTGTCAACCTAGCGACTGCTACCCCAGGGGAGTTTGTTCCAACTTTCTCTCTAGTTGCATTTTTAGTTGGTATAATATGCAATGAGGGCATTGCATAAAATAAGTGTGGGGTAGGGGGTTAGTCACATCTTAGAACACTTAGAATCTTAATTTAGGCTAATTTTTAAAAATTGTTGCATAAAAAAAATGCTTAGGTCTTAAATTAGAAAACTTTGGTAAAAAATTAGGATTCCATATTAGAATTGTGTTAATAATTGCATGAAAACCCAAATGTTTAGTTGAGCCTATATACGTTCTAGTGCATTTGTGGCTTCCTTACTTCAGTGAAATCATGAGACAAAAACACGACCTTGCTCAGCCTGAGGAAAAATTTGAGAAATACATGAAAAAAAATTACTAGAAAAAGTTATAGGAATTTTGGAGCAATTGAAGTGAAGATCTAAAGATCAAAATTCCAAGAAATTCAAAAAGTTGAAGATACCAAAAGTCAATACAAGTTGGTGAATTCAAAGATATCAAAGATCAAATATCAAGAAAGTGAAGAATTCAAAGAGCTCCATAGTGGTATCAAAAAGTTGTAATTCTAGAATATGTATGCTTGGGTTGCTCAATTAAAAATACCTTGAGGGTAAAGAGATTTTCCGAGGATGGATTCGGAGGGTTGCATAAAATGAGCATAGTTCGGGGTGAGTGGGTGAATGTTTATGAGGATTGTGAGTATTTGAAGTATGGGGGGTTTTTAGGAAATTTTAGACACAAATGCATGCGTTGCGGTCTTGGCATAATGGCTGGGTTGGATTGGAGTTATTATATGTGATTCTAATATGTTTAAAATTTAGTTTTGCTTGGGGGCAAGCAAAAGTCAAGTGTGTGGTATTTTGATATGTGCGTAATTAGTTAATTATTTAGCATATATTTTTAGTTATTTTTGATTAATTATGTGAATAATGTGGACAAAAGGTACTTAAAATGTTGTGAATTGTGTTTTCAGTCCGAAAGATATGCTTGGAAGCAAAAAGGAGAAAAGGGAAGCAATTGAAGATCAAAGAGTGAAAGAAGGGGATATACTCGGCGAGTAGATCGACCATACTCGGCGAGTACACGAGGATATTCCAGAAGATAAATACGACTGCTGATTCAAGACGGATAAGTATGGATCTACTCGGCGAGTTGATTCTGCTACTCGCCGAGTACACCCTGTTTTGGGATATCTATAAAAGACGAATCCGTATCTCATGGGATCATACTCCTGGCGATTTTTGAAGAATTAGCTGCGACTAAGAGACTCAGAAGACGCTAAGGAACCCTAGGATTCAATAGTTGGAAGAATTCAAGCAATTAGGTTAATTCTACCACTTAGACTTAGGAATTGAATATGTTTGATTTAGTAAACTTTGTTTTTATGTTTGTTTCTACTGCAATTATGAGCTAAATTCGTTTTTGTTTCTGTTTGGGGAATACCAAAGAACTCCTATGGTTTGATTAATGATTCTTGCTTAATTATCTATTGGTGATTTATTAAATTAAGTTTGTTAAAGAACCTTATGTATTAATCACTACTATTTTCTGTTAATTGGAAGGCAATTAGGTTGCATGAACATCACTTAATTGTTAACCTCATATGTCTATGTGAATGCTAAACCATATGCTTAGAAGTAATGATTATGAAACTAAGATTAATAAGAGAATAGGAAGATTAATGTGTGAGCTTGTTTGAGAAACCATCAACAAGAGGTTAATTGAATTAATAACTTAATTGACCATTACAAATCTTATATAATCCAAATAATTAATCTAGGGAATTAATTAGTTTAAACACTTGATCAACGCTTAAATTAGTTAATTGTCTAAGGGTTAGGAGTAATGAATATGAACCTAACTATTATAATTGGTAACCAATAGCAATTAATCTACCTTAAACTTAAATAACCATAGGAGTGAATTGGTTGAACCTAAATGGAAACATCTTTATCAAATTTGGTGAATAGTTGTTGCTTTAGTTAATTAGTTAATTTAGTTTGTCTAAGTTTCTGGTCTTGCAAAACTAGATAAAAACCCTTTACTTTTATTATTTGTTTTAGTTAAAATTAGTTATTAGTTTAATTTTCCATTCCCTGAGTTCGATACCTTACTTATCAATCTATACCACTTAAAGACAGGTTCACTGCCTTTGTGTGCTCAAATTATTAATAAAAAGTAGGGATAAAACTAGTTGGTTTTACACACATCAGTAACGAATAGGGTCAGAACCATCTTTACCTAGGAGACCGAAGCTTCTACAATCTGGACATAGGAGGCTTGGCAGACAGAGCCCTCCCAGTGTTAGTCCGTCGTGTAGCGCGTAACGAGGAACAAAGAAGAGCTGCTATCACCGAGTCATGCAGGTTGATGCTGCTTCTGGAGTTAACATTGTTCATATTTGCAACCTAGAAGACAGTAATTATGCGACAAGGTATAGTACTAATTTCCTGATGAGAGAACTGGAGGCATCACAAGCCAAAGTCAGAGAACTACGAGAACGACAAGTAACACAATAAAGGCGTATGTATGAAATAGAACGCCAGTTAGCCAAATCCAGGGCCGAATCTAGTAGGAAGTAGATGATACTCTACTCGTTCACTATTTACTCTTTTGGTTATAGTCTAAGTCTTTGGATATGTTCAAGTGTTATTTTTCATGTTTTTCAGTACAAACGCAAAAATTTAATTTTCGGTAGGTCGGTTTGATGTCGATGTTTTCCCAGTATTGTGGTATATTGTAGACCTGCTTTAAGGTCAAAATTTCCAAACTCTATGTACTAAATATGCCTATACAATCGACATGCATTTTCCAGCTGCTATGTCTCATATAAACACCACTATCGCTAGTGGGTCAGGAAGTGGTGCACACCCTTCCAATTAGGGAGAAAGTCACGCGCACCATCAGGAGTGTAACTACAAGTACTTTACGAACGCCAAACCTAGGACCTTTAATGGGACCGGGGGAGTTATGGCGTTAAGGCAATGGATTGAGAAAACAGAGGCAGTCTTCGATATCTGCTCCTATCCGAAAGGTAGCAAAGTTAAATTCGCTACTTGTACTTTTGCTGATAGAGCCCTAACATGGTGGAGCGGCCGTGTTAAGTCGCTGACTCTGGTAGTGGCTAACTTGATAAGTTGGGTGAACCTCAAGTCGATGTTGATGCGGGAGTACTGTCCATAAGGTGAAATTCAGAAGCTTGAGCAAGAGCTTTGGGGTCTTACTATGGTTGGTTCACACATAACAACCTACACTAATAGGTTCGGCGACTTGGCGATCATATGCCCGGATATGGTTGCTCTATAGAGAAAAAAGATTGAAAGATATATCTAGGGGTTGTCACCTCAGATCCAGGGAATTTTTATTGCTTACAGGCCTGTTACCTTTGACAGTGCCAAAGAGCTAGCACAGTCACTTATTAACCATGGAGCCCATCAGAACTCTATGGTTGCTACTCCAGAACAACCTAAGAGAAACAAAAACAACAACAACAACAACAACAAGAAAAACTAGATTGAAACGAAGGGAAAATCTTCTCACGAGCCCTCGAAAAAGCAACAAGGGGTTGCATTCATGAACAATTAGTATCCATACAGAAAGTACATATAAATTATAATAGGTATAATTTATGATTCAAGAATACTAACTCACAATTCAAGTATACTAGAGTACACTTTTTAGAAGAACATGAGTTTGCACTGTTTTACAAGAACATGGGTTTGCACTGTTTTACAAGACCATGGGTTTGATTCAAAACTGAACAAGGGTATACAATTTACAAATACATTTCAAGTATACTAAACAAGGAATATACTATCATTCATTTATTACAGAATGATTGGTTTTTCATTACTATTATACACGTAACATCTATATGCTTTTTATGAGTTAACAAATTTAGGTTGTTTATTCATTTAAACAACATAGTTAAAGTCCTGATATTATAACCAGAATCTTTGTTTGGGAATCGAAACAAGTGTGTATAGATCTATATTGGGATTGGCAACCCTGCACTCGGGCTGCTAGCTACAGTTGGGCATACACGCCTATGAGTGACAATTGTTATCAACAGTTTAAACGCCTTCAAAGCGTTTGTTTCGGGCCATCTAGTCATAATATGGTTATAATAACTCATTAAAAAGATATTAACAATACGGTTAGTGTATAATTAACTAAAACATGAGTACATTTTTAAAGTACCAGTTTTACAAACATAAAATTTACAGAAGTACATTACAGTTTACAATAACAGCTGGTGGAGCTAGGCACACTCACTTTTACAAGTTTAACAAAGGAATACAAATACAAAACACTGGTTTACAAATAGAACGGGTTTATGGGATTAAAACTACTTTTCATATAAAACATAAAATATAGGATTTCCTAAGAACGGTTTACATATTCAAAGAACAGAAAGCATGCTTTAAAAACATAAATACTTATGCACTCTCTCAACTCATGTTGATACTCTCTTTTCAAATTACTTGTATTCTCAGGGAATCGGTAAACAGGTACTCCCCGAGCTTTTGAGAAGATGGAGCCGTTTTGAGTCAATTCTTCTATGTTTTGCTATAACTATTTTGGTGTCAATATACTATGATTGAACACATGTATAAACTTATACTTTTTAATACAATGGTTTTTTGTACTTTGATTACTATAATGCATGTGTTGTGATACTACAAATGAAGTCATCCACCCCCGAACGTTTCCATAGTCTGGTTTAGGGGTGTGACGTTAATGGAATGGAAGTTCATTAAAATCAAAATAATAATAGTAACCGTGTAATACATATCTATACGTATTCTGATATCTGGATGTAAACCAGAACCAAAACTACTAGTTTCGGACGCTGACCCTGTCACTACTACAGGTACAGGTGGAGGTGGTGGAGGTGGAGGTGGAGGTGTACATGTAATTGTTCCAAAACTATTGCCATGTTAAAAAGGGAGAGACTACACCATTATTGGATTTGGTCCTGAAGAGAATAAAATTCTCTTTAAGATCGATAGATTCAAATAGATATCAATATGATAATGAATGGCAATATAAAACAATAAACAGCACAATGAATCAAACGAGTGTCGAATGATTAATATGCTCCACCTCATAATAATTCATTGAGAATTGCTACTGTAGAGGTGTGCTAGGGTTACGGTGCAAGAACTAGTAAAGAATAATCAAGAAGCGTATCAAATATAATGCATGCATGCACTATATATACAAAACCCTAAAAACAAAACCCAGATGGACAAGCCTAGACCGAGAGTACAAATGGACCTAAGTACTAAGCCCAATGGCGCAATCTGTGAGAGTCAACAATCCCCCCTTTGCACGAATTGGGATGAGAGATTAAGTTGGTTGAGCGAGGGTTGATTTATTCACTGTCTTGAATATCTTCGGTGTGATGGCATGAAGAGTTTGATTAAATTGATATACCACCGAAGCAAATCTGTGAAGTTCTTCTTATCACTTTCACTGTTCTGTTTTCACTTGTGTATAATATCAATTATATGCTCCAAACAAGAAGTAGAGAACAGGTGCTTATCAGCGACTGCGAACACAAACTTCTGACCTTCGCCTCGAGAGGACAATACGATATGATATTTCGAATCAGTTTTGCCCAATCGCATTCTGTTCACATCACCTGTCTTCCCCATCGGTTTGTAGTAGGCTTCTTCCTCAAAACGTTTGCAACCTCCTGATCCATCTTCGCAACTTCATGAATTTAAGAAGCTAACATTCTTTTGATATGGTCAATAATGGTCTCATACTGCTGTTGATCAAAGAGCAATATGTTGTTGAGAAGAATCCAATCATGTGGGTTTAGGTTCGATAGATCGGCTAAGGTGATCATATGAACCAAACTGTCTGATCCTCGGGTCACTTTAAATTTGACGTTTATAAACGAACCTGCAGGAGTCGGCTTCAATACCTTAACGGATGTAATATTTTGAGCACTCCATGTTAGATATTGAGGTTGAGAGAATTCAAAATAGTAATTAATCAGATCTCGATCAACCTTTGGATTCACAGAAGGAACATTGGCAATTTTATCGAAGCAGTGAAATACAAAGGCTTTTTGGGTGATAGGCATGTCTAATTGGGAATCCTTTGTATTGTCAAAGTCAAACGAAACCACTGGTTTGAGCTAGTGAGAGCTAGGGGAATCAATCACTTCCTTTATGATTCTCTCCAATGACCACAGTGGAAATAAAGCTTGTCTACAAACCAATGTGTCATGAGCATCTTTTTCTTTTTTCTCCCTTTCTTCTTCTTTCCTAGCAATCCAGAGATTTTCATCAATCTCACTGTCTCTATGCTTTTGCCTCAAAGCTTCTTCTTCGATTTCCTCTTCTCCATCACTTTGAACCACAATATGTTTCGCCTTGTCCTTCACACTAGAGCCTGAAGCTACATTATCCTTCGGTGTAGTGGTGACTGTCAGATTGATAAGGGGTTGTTTGGGAGGATTTTTACTACCTTCTCCCCTTTTTGCGGAGTGATAACAGGCTCCGTAACACCCTCAATTTGGCTTAAGATTTCTAGAGCAGGAAATAACTTCTCAATTAAGTGGTTTCGAAATGAGAGAGTTAGAATCGAATCGTGGGCATTTACCAGATTGGAGAGGATGAAGAAAACATCAGAAACACAACTTCTCACCACTGCTCGCTCGGTTTTGAGAGAAGCGATCTCCTTATTCGCTTGAGAGAGTTGAACGGACTGATCTTCAAGTTGAGTTGTTTTGCGAGCAAGTTCATCCATAAGCTTGTTCTCCATGGCAAGATCAGCTTGCAGCTTGTCAAGGCGAGAGGAGTTGGCTGACAGAAGATCAGTATGATTAGCTTTAAGATTGTCGTGCATCAATTCTAATTTTTGTTGCTCGGGTTGAAGAGACTTGGTAAGTGACTTAATAGCAGAATTGACCTTGTTGGCATTGGACTCTACAACTCCTTTAAGAGAATCCAAAATTTTTTTGGCATCCTCAATTACATTAGCCACATTTTCGGATGCATTCTTACCCGACAAAGTAGAGGAATCCAGATCCTTGGTTGCCTTTTGGATGGACTCATCATGCTTTTAAATTGAAGTTTCAATTGGGGATTTGATAGCAGCATCAGAATAAGCTGATGTGGAGGAAGAGAAAGATGAAGCGAGCAACTTGTCAAGTTTTTCATTGAGATCTTTCAAGTGTTGCTTGGTGAGGGGAGCATTATCATCATCCTCACTTTGAACTCGATAAGGGTTGTAGTAGAAGGACTCATAATCTACATCATCACCACCAATAACATGGAGAGAGTCTATGGAAGGAGATGAGGAAATGGGTCTTGATGTAATAGGGATTTTGAGACCTGAGGTAGGTGCCCCCGTATCAGATATGTTGGCATCAACCGAAGGTTCGGTTGTAGTGGTAGTGGTTGTTACTTGAGTGGTGATTCGTGGTGGAAGATGAGTAGCTGAAGTAGTTGGTGGAGTTGAAGTAGGTTGAGAAGTAACAAGTGGTGGAAGTGGTGTAATAAAAATAGTTGCTGTAGTATGAGATGGAGAAAGAGGAGGAGTTGCAACAGATTCATTTAGAGGTACCTCAGGAGTTAGAGAATGATGAGGTGTATTTCCTCTTGGTGAGCCCTTAAGGTGAACATCTTCACCTTCGTTTGAATTCTCTTGATCTTGATCAGAAGGATCATAATCTGAATTACTAAGTGAACTCGTCTTCGGTTTCTTTTCCATATTTTAAACCTTTCACTTCTTGTGTGTAGAAGGAGTTGCTTTTTCGGCTTTACGCTTTTTGGGCGTTACAGCTTGGGATGATTGCCCTTATGTATCTTTCTTCTTCTGATCCAGTTTCTTTCCTCTCTTCGCTAGTTTATCAACAACTTCCAACACACTTAGCATTTCAAGAGTCAGTTTCCTCAGCCCCGTGGGTAGCAATTTTCTGTAATCAGCCATAACCTTGCTCTCGGCTGTAACACACATGTACATCGATTCAGGAATAGAACCGATGAACATGAATTTTGTGGGATTAGAGACGATGATCTTCGTTGTGTGGAAAGTTGCGATTGATGATCTTAAAGCGTCATCCATGACTGGAATTTGAAAATGCTCCATTTCCCTATGAGAGATTAGGGTCCAGAAACTGGCACAAGAAAAATCAGAATGCTTTGAAGAAGAATTTAGACTTTGCACCAGTTGCATCCATATCAGTGAGACATAATCGAAATTAATCCCATGATAAAGACCATAGAGAATGGTCATAAACCCTTTAGTGGTTCCATCTGATCCAGCAACCCACTCTGCTAATCCTTTGAAAAGAAGAGTAAAAAGGCCATTCCATTGAGAAGGCAGACAAGACTTCTTGAACTTAGTCACTGTGGTAAGAACATCGGTGTATCCCATATTATAGAACATAGTGAACAGTTGTGTGTTGATGAAGGAATCAGGAGCTACTACGGAATCATCAGTAATTAGCCCTAACAGAGAGCAAAATCGGGCTTTGGAAACTGAAGACTTGTGATTGAAAATGTCAAATTAGATTCTTTCCTTGCGTTTATCATAAGAAGTATAAGAATAGACTTAAGATAGCAGGGACATGGGTACCGATTACACTTGAGTTAAAGAAATAATGAGTGGTGAATATTTAAGGCATTCTGATGAGATTAATGTTTCTTTTAATCTATGAAGATCGATAAGATCTTGAACAAGTTATGAAAACAATGACGATATAAACACAGTAAAATTATAGAACAAGAATGAATCAAACGTGTTGAATGATTAAAACAAAATCCTCAGAAGAGCTCGATTAAGAACATCAACTGTAGAGGATTGGAAGGTTACAAGTATTATCAAAGAAACCTTTAGTCGTCTGGAAAATATTGTATTCTCAGATCTCTAAAACCTTAACCTAATATGCATGCAAGCATAAGCTTATATACAAAGCATAAAAGACACACGGTTGGACAGGCCCAAACCGTAATACAAAGAATTATAAACAAACGAGCCCAAAAGACGCAATCTTCTAAGCCCAACAATCTCCCCCTTTGCGTCAATTTGGGGCGAGATCCTCACTCTGTCTTCAAAGCAGATGGCTTCTTTACCGTTTGAAAAATTTTCGGTATCAAAGCCAGAATATGATGCCTGAAGGTAATATACCAACGAAGCATATCTGTAAAGTTCTTCTTATCTGCTGTTGTGTTCTGTTTGCATCGGTGAATGATATTTATGATGTGCTCCAGACACTCTGTAGAGAACAGATGCTTGTCTACCAATGCAAACAGAAACTTGTGCTTATCCCCCCTTGTGAACATAACTGTCAGATTGGAAGAATCAATCTGCCCCAACTTCATTTTATGGACATCTCCGGTTTTGGAAGTGGGCTTGACAGTCGGTTTCTTGTTCATCACCTTTGCTATTTCCTGATCCATAGCGGCTAGCTCATGGACATAGGAAGCCAACATTCTTTTAAGATGAGAAAGAATTGGTTCATATTCTCTCTGGTTGGAGAGAAGAATGTTGTATAGCAAGATCCAATCGTGGGGGTTCAGACTGGGAAGATCTGCCAGAGAAATAAGATGTTTGGTGTTGGCAGTTCCTCTGTTGATTTTGAAATTGACGTTTACAAATTTCCCAGCCTGGGTTGGTTTCAGTACCTTGACTCTAATAATTTTCTGGGCACTCCAAGTCAAGTACTGAGGTTGACCGAATTTCAGATAGAAATCGATAAGCTCCCTGTCAACCTTCGGGTTCGGATGAGGGACGTTTGCAGTGACATCAAAGTAGTGAAAAGTAAAGGCTTTACGCGTAATGGGCATGTCGAACTGCGAGTCTTTGGAATTTTCACACTCAAAAGATGCAATCGGTTCCAACCAATAAATAGAAGGAAACTCAATTGCTTGAGTGATGAGTGTGTCTCTGTCCCAATCTGGGAACAGAGTCTTTTTAGCTTGAATAGCCTCCTCATCCTCCCGAATTTTCGTTTCTCTGGCTTCTGCCTCACGAGCTATTTTCAATGTTTCATCAAGCTCTCTGTCCCGTTTCTTGCGTTGAAGAGCTTCAGTAATGGTTTCATCTGATTCTGATTCGCTCTCAACTTGGACATGTTTACCAGAACCCGAAGCTACATTACCCTTCGGTTCTGTTTTGGACATACCTTCCTCTCCCCCTTGTCTCGGAAGAACAGGCTTCTCCGAGACACCCTTCATTTCACTTAGGATAGTGATTGCCGGAAGGAGTTTCGCCTGGAGATGCTGACGAATAGTGAGGGTTAGGAAGGGATCATGGGAGTCAAGAACACCGGTTAACAGATTTTTAACGTCACCAGCGCAACTCTGAAGAACTGCCCGTTGAGTTTGAAGCAAAGTGATTTCTTGTTGTGCCTGGGCCAGTTGAACCTTCTGTAAGTCAATAGTTGCCTGGTGCTTGATAACTTCTTCCTTCAGGGTGCTCTCGGTTGCCAAGGAGGCAAAACGTGAATCCAAAGATTTGAGAAGTGAAGTGGATTCAGTTTTGAGGTCAGCACGCAGAGCCTCAAATTTCCTGGTTTCTCCCTGAAGTGTGGCTGTGAACGAGTCTACTGACGCTTGAAATTTGGAAGCATTTGAGTCAGCACGAGCCTTGAGAGAATCAAGAAAGATCTGAGTGGTATGAACAACCTCAGAAACTTCCTTAGTAGCTTTGGAGCATGAGGCCGCTGAATTCTCTACGGCGTCAGTAGAACGATCCAAAGCTTCGGTGTAAGTCTGGATCGCTGACTCGATAAAAGCCTTCAGCACAGCACCCCCATATGCTTTACTATCAGCCAGCAGACTGTCGAGTTTTGCGTGAATCTCTTGAAGTTGCTGACTTGACACAGGGGTATCTGTATCGGTGTCGGTAGGGATCCGGTAAGGGCTGTAATAGATGGAATCAAATTCTTCATCATCACCCCCTAGGGTAGCACCGGAGTTGGAAGATGGAGAAGGGGAGGATTGAAGATTGATGACCGGGGTTTCAACCACAGAAGCAGCCCCCGTATCAGATACGTTGACCGTTACTGGTGGTTGGGTTGTGGTTATAGTGATAGATTCTGTGATAATAGGTTGGGAGATAGAAGATGAAGGTTGAGAAACGGTGAAGGGAATAGTGGTTTCGGTTGAGGTTTGGGGAATTAATGTTGGAACAGAACATGAGATGTTCTGTTTGGGTGATTGGGTTGGGGTTGGAAATTTTGGGGAAGTAGGAGGAGAAGGAGATTTGGTAATTTGGGGAGATTTAGGTGGGGTAGGTGAGTTTTGTGGAGACGAAACGGGTGTAGTTTCGGGTTTAGGATTAACGGCTGGTGGGGTAGGTGAGTTTTGTGGAGACGAAACGGGTGTAGTTTCGGGTTGAGGATCAACATCTTCTGTTTCGGATGGTGCATTCTATTTTGATTTAGAAGGAGATCCTTTGGCTCTTTTAGCCATCTTCTTGACCTTTTTCGTTCTGGGCTGAGAAGGTTCCTCTGCCTCGGATTTGCGTTTGGAGGACCTTCTCTTTTTCTCCGTTTGGGGTGCGGGTTCCTTCATCTCTGCCTTCTCCTTTTTGCTCACTCTTTTGCCCCGGTTAGCAGGCTGATCCAGAGCCTCAAGAGCTGCACGTTGTTCCTCGGAAAGAACCCTAGGAGGCAGGGGGTTCTGGAGCTGTAGTCCGCCATAATCTTGCTGTGGGGCGTGACGCATCTGTACATGGACTCAGGAATTAGTCCATAGTGGAGGAACTTACTAGGATCTGAGAGAATGATTTTCTTGGTGTGGTATGTGGCAATTGAAGCCATAAGAACATCCTTCATGACAGGGATGTCAAGAGAATCAATGGCTCTCCTGGTGATGAGGGTCCAAAACCTGGCGCATGAAATTTCTGAGTGCCTGGCGGTAGTGTTGAGACTCTGGACCACTTGAGACCAGAGAATCGACCCATAGTCAAGATTGATGCCGTTGTAAATCCCGTACAGGATTGTAAGAAATCCTTTGCTGGTGGTGTCGGAACCACCACATCGCTCCGCTAAACCCTTAATTAAAAGGGTAAGCAATCCATTCCACTGAGATGGAAGACATGATTTCTTGACTTTGGCAATAGATGTTAGAACATCTGTATACCCCATCTCGTACATCATCTTAAAGATCTGGGCGGTTGTGATGAAGTCTGGTGAGATGACAGAAGCGTCCACGGCAAGCCCTAGAAGAGAGCAAAACCGTGTTTTGGAAACGGAAGTCTTCTTGTCGTGAATAGAGAAGTAGATACGGTCTTTGTTTCTGTCGTAGCTAGCGGTGGTGTAGACTTGAGATAGCAGGGACATAGGAATGGCCTCCACCTGCGTTAGTGCCAATACCAATGGGGAATATTTGAGGCATTCCACCACGTAGAGCATATATGAGTCATAGACGAATGGAGACAACTCTATGATCATGTTCTGATTTGGTTTGATTGTAAGAAAAGAAGAAGAAGCAGATTGATCGTGAGCAGAAGAAGAAGTTGCCATTGTTGAGTTTTTGGAAGAAGATGAACAGTGGCAACTTTATCAGAGAGATAATGCTTTGAGAGGTAACTGCCAAAGAAGACGATCACGTCTTATTTATACCGTTCTCAGGAGAGAGAAAATCGTGATGATGAGGAACCCAAAACGTCGCCTGAAAAAGCGCGATTAGAAGTTATGGTGTATTCAATGAAGACGTCAGCACACGTGGGGTTGAAACGAATCCTTTGCACGCGCCCAAATCTTTTTCGTACCGTTTGAAATCCCTTGTGCCCTTGTTTGGTTACAACTGAAACTTAGAACCATGTGCCAAACAGCAATTAGAATGTGGGAAAAAAAAATTCCTTGCATAAGAGTGTGAAAGACAAGGAAATAAATCAAATGTGTTTGGAAGTGCGTGTTGTCTAAATAAAAGACAGAAGGCAGAAGATTCCGGGCAAGAATCGCGTCCTTCAGAGTCAAGAGAGACCTGAAGTGTTTGTGTGGTTTCCCGAGAAATACGATCAGTTGTCTTTAGAGAAACAATGAAAGGCGTCTTCTGTTGATGGCTAAGAGGTGGCTGAACTCAAACCAAACATTAAGTCTTGACATAAAACTAAGTGTTGGTAGAGTTACCTGTGAGACCGATGTGATCTGTTGAACAGGTAGGAGGGAGATATTTCGTGATGGGAATGATATAGACAGAAATCTCAAAATAAATTAAACTGGACCTCTTTGGGAAGAAATGTCTTAGGACGAGACAGTTTCATAAAAGATCACTCATAAAAAAAAATTTCCAAGTAAAAGCTTGAGTTAAGTACTCACCGTCAATTCATTTTAGGTGTTGGATTTTGGGTTTCACTCAGAACGTGGTAATCGAATCTAAGATCATGAACTCAGATGTTGTGCAACCATAAGCCTCAGTGGTAAAGACCGAGAGCATCAAGGGTTACTTTGGGGAGCGAATGTAAGTGAAGAAGTTGAAGAGATGGTTAAGAGACCGAACGTACCTTCTGCTACATAAATGGGACAAAGCAGAGCAACTCATGTTTCAGATGAGTAAAAGAAGGTAGCTCTAGACCAAATATGAGAGAATAGCCTGATTGGGAAGAAACGATAGGTATTGATCGAATCATTAAGGCATGCTCGAGGTCATAGAGGCTTGAGACAACATACAGCAGCATGCTTCTAGGGACGTCTAACTAGTCTTATAAGAGAAAAACATACCTGGATGAACGTTCCATAAGGAGATACTTGTATTCACTTGAGCAAGAAGTACATATACTAGAAATATAAAATATTTTTGAAAATTTGAAATTTACTTAGAGATAAATAAATACTGAAAGACAAAATATTTTTGTTAATTTTTAATTTTCTGAAAAAGAAATAAAAACAGAAAGATAAAATATTTTTGTTAAATTTGAATTTTCTGAAAAAGAAAAAAAAACAGAAAGATAAAATTTAGACAAAGAAAAGAAGCAGAGATTTGGAAGAACCGAGCGGTTTGTTTGAATGAGCGCCTATATTGTAGAGGCAGAGAGAGACCGAGCGATCTGGTTGATTTGGTTCCGTTATGTTACTAGAGCAGAGAGTAACCGAGCGGTCTGGTTGATTCGGTTCCTTGATTTTACCAGAGCAGAGAGCAACAGAGCGGTCTGTTAGGTTCGGTTCCTTGATTTTACCAGAGCAGAGAGCAACCGAGCGGTCTGGTTGATTCGGTTCCTTGATTTTACCAGAGCAGAGAGCAACAGAGCGGTCTGTTAGGTTCGGTTCCTTGATTTTACCAGAGCAGAGAGCAACAAAGCGGTCTGTTAGGTTCGGTTCTTGGATTTTACCAGAGCAGAGAGCAAAAGAGCGGTCTGTTAGGTTCGGTTCTTGGATTTTACCAGAGCAGAGAGCAACAGAGCGTTCTGTTAGGTTCGGTTCTTTGATTTTTTTTTTTTTTTTTTTTTTTTTTTTTTTTTTTTTTTTAATAGAGACATGAGGATTTGGGACCGATTCTGCAACCATCATGCCTAAGCCTTGCAATATCTGATTGAATGATGCTTCAGGAAGAGCTTTTGTAAAGATGTCAGCCAGCTGATCAGTGGTTCTTACGAAGTGAACTTCGACATTTCCATCTTCCACATGATCTTTGATGAAGTGATACCTTAGTGCTATGTGTTTGGTTTTGGAGTGTTGCACTGGGTTATGACAGATCCTAATTGCACTTTCAGAGTCACAATATAGTGGGATCTTCTTCATATTGAGTCCATAGTCTCGAAGTTGAATTTGGATCCAAATCACTTGTGATGTGCATGATGCAGCTGCAATGTATTCTGCTTCGGCTGTGGATAGCGACACGCATGTCTGTTTCTTGGATTGCCAGCTAACTAACTTCCCGTCAAGAAATTTGACATCCACCGGTCGTACTTTTTCGGTCGAGTCCACATCCTCCAAGGTCAGCATCAGAATAGGCTTGAACGAAGAAGCCTGAGTTGGATGAATACCAAAGACCTAAGGAGGTGGTTCGCTTGAGATATCGTAGGATGTTCTTCACTGCAAGCATGTGAGGTTCACGAGGGTTTGCCTGAAATCGAGCACAATAACACACAGAAAACATGATATCAGGTCTGCTAGCAGTAAGATACATTAACGATCCAATCATTTGACGATAGAGCGTGATATCAACAGCGGGTTTGTCTAGAGATGGGGTAAGCTTAGTGCCGAATGCCATTGGGACTTTGACTTTTGAGTCTCCCATCATACCGAACTTTGCTATGAGAGTCTTCGTGTAAGCTTCCTGATTAATAAAGATGCCTTCGGGTCCCTGTCTTATGTTTAAACCAAGGAAAAAGTTAATAGGACCCATTGAGCTCATTTCAAACTTAGTCTCCATCAGCTTTCTGAATTCAGCCGTTAAGCTTGGATTCGTGGAGCCAAAGATGATATCATCGACATAAATTTGAACTATCATAAGGTGGTTACCTTCCTTTTTGCGAAAGAAGGTTGGGTCAACCGAACCTTGTTTGAATTTAGACATCTTTAAAAATTTTGTAAGCGTTTCATACCAGGCTCTCGGAGCTTGTTTAAGGCCGTACACAGCTTTATCCAGAATATAGCAATGATTTGGATGCTTTTCGTTCATGAATCCAGGAGGTTGCTCTACGTACACCGTCTCTTCAAGTTCTCCATTGAGAAATGAACACTTGACGTCCATTTGGAAAACTTCAAAGTTCTTGTGAGCAGCATAAGCTAGAAATATTCTAACAGATTCTAGCCGAGCCACTGGAGCGAAAGTCTCTTCGTAGTCTATCCCTTCCTCCTGACAATATCCCTTTACCACCAGACGAGCCTTGTTCCGTATAACATTACCTTCCTTGTCCATTTTGTTCCTAAAAACCCATTTGAGACCAACAACCGAAGCATCTGGAGGAGTTGGAATTAGGCGCCAGACTTTGTTTCTTTCAAATTCGTTCAACTCGTCTTGCATTGCTTGAACCCAATCAGAGTGGTCGAGAGCAGTGTTAACTGTCTTTGGTTCAACTTTTGATACGAAAGAATTGAACATGCAAAACTCTACCTTTGAAAATAAGGAAGTTTGTTTTTCCTTCAGTTGGGATCGGGTCAGAACCTTTTCAGATACATCCCCAACTACTTGAGAGACAGGATGATCTCTGGTCCATTTGATAAGAGGAGGGTAATTTGGATCAACGGTTGGGTCTAATTCAGCATTGATTATTTCTTCTAGTTCAGATTGGCTATCATAACCGAGTGTCACATCATCATGTTCTACCTCAGTTGGTGTACTTTGGAAGATATGAGGTTCGTGTGATTCTAGTGAGCCTGAGCTTGCTGGTGTTGAGATCCCTTCGGTTGAAGTTGTGGAATTTGGCTCCCCCTGGACTTGAGCGTTTGGCTCCCCCTCGACTTGTGTGCATGGCTCCCCCTCGACTTGCGTGCATGGCTCCCCCTCGACTTGAGCACTTGGCTCCCCCTCGATTTGAGCTTCGTTGGAAGGAGAGTCGTTACAGATTGATTCTTCCTCATACATTCTCCTTGCAGCATCTTCAACAATCTGCTCCATGTGATCAACTTTGTTATCTGCTGCACCAGCTTCAGAAAGTGAAGCATTCTCTAGTTCGTCAAAGAGCTCCAGAAATGTCTCGAATAGATTAGCAACCGAGACTGTAATCATGCCATTTGGAGGAAAGATTTCCCCAGTGATATTTTCTTTATCCTGCAGCTTCTTGACATAGTTGTCGTCAAAGGTCACATAATACGTCTCTTCAATTTTTCTTGAACGCTTGTTTAGGACCCTGTATGCCTTGGATGTGAGAGAGTAACCCAGGAAAATTCCTTCGTCGGCTTTGACATCAAACTTGTTGCGGTGTTCTTTAGAGTTGAAGATGAAACACCTTGAGCCGAACACATGGAAAAATTTTACATTTGGCTTCCTGTTGTTCAATATCTCATATGGGGTGAGTGCGAACCTTTTGTTGAGATATGACCTGTTCTGTGTAAAACAAGCAGCACAAATAGCATCAGCCCAAAAATAAAGAGGTAAAGAAGCGAAACTTAGCATAGTTCGGGTAGCTTCACACAAGGATCGGTTTCGTCTTTCGACTATTCCGTTCTGTTGTGGTGTGTAGGGAGCTGAGAAATTATGACTAATTCCCTTCTCTGCAAGAAACTCTTCAAACTCCCTGTTCTTGAATTCGAGACCATTGTCACTTCTGATGTTGCGAACAACCTTTTTGAGCTGTACTTCAATTTGCGTAATAAACGTTTTCAGCTTTTGAGTCGCTTCAGATTTGAGCTTTAGAAAGAACACCCATGTAAATCGAGAAAAGTCATCAACGATAACAAGAATGTACTTGCTACCACCGATGCTTTTGATAGATGAAGGACCACACAAATCAATATGAATTAATTCGAGTGGTTCAACAACTTTTGTGTTGATAATAGATGGATGACTTTGACGACTCTGCTTTCCCATTTCGCATGCAGCACATAGATGATCCCTGTCGAACTTGAGTAATGGAAGGCCCCTTACATGACCTCCTGTAACAAGACGATTGATATCTTTGAAGTTAAGATGAGATAATCTTCGGTGCCACAACCAGCTTTCATCGGATTGCGCTTTTGACAATAAGCATACAGCTGGGTTTCCTTTGATGGGTTTCATGTTTAAGGGAAACATTTCACCCTTTCGCTCTGACTTGAGAATTATTTTATTTGACTTTTTCTCTATAATTTCTGAACCTTCATCATCGAATGAGACTTTGAGACCTGTACCTCCAACCAGTTGAGATACACTAATGAGGTTGTGTTGGAGTCCTTCCACATAAGCCACCTTCCTTATAGAGAAGTCTCCATTGGTTATCATCCCGTATCCCTTTATGGTACCGAAAGAATTGTTTCCGAACTTGACGTTGCCACCATTTGCAAGCGATCTGTACTCCCTAAGCTCTTCTTTCCTCCTTGTCATGTGACGTGAGCAGCCACTATCAATGTACCATTCTTCGTCGAACTGCTCGTCACTTATAACCTGCAAAATTTAGAGAGATTTAGGAACCCAAAGTTTCTTGGGTCCACGTGAGCTTTGCATGGAAACAGGAGCAATGAGAGAGATATCAATAAGATAAGTTCTTTTTACGAGAGTTGTTTTATCTTTCCTTTTAATGGTGTACACTTTTATTTTGTTAAGATTAGTAGTGTTAGATTCGGTCTTTGGTGTGGATTTATTGACCTTCTGCTTCCACTTTTGCTCAGTTGATGAATGAGATTTAGAACGAGATCGATATGAAACAGAGGGTGAAGAAGAATTAGAAGAATGAGAAGAATTAGACTTAGAAGGAGACTCTAGGTGACCCTTTTGTTTTTGATCATTGGAGGGACCGACCTTAGAGTTTTGTACTCTTTTGTCTTCAGAACCGAACCTTTGTGTTCGGTTGGAGCCACCTTTGGAACCGAACCTTTGGTTCTGGTTGATATCCTTTTCAGAACCGAACTTCTGCTTTCGGTTGTTATCCTTTTGTGAACCGAACCTCGGCTTTCGGTTTTTGGGACTTTCAAGCTTTTCTGCAGGAATGTTTTCATACTTTAGATTCTTGTCTTGATGAGTGAAGTATGCATTCTGGGAACGCCAGAATTGTTTCCTTTCAGAAAGGTTCTTCCGGTATCTATTGTTCCTTTCTATCTTCCTGTTCCGCATCTGAGATGGTTGAAGATGAACATTTGCTTTCGTTTTTGCTGACTCCTTGATCGGTTCCATTTGAACTGCGGTAGAATTACTTTGAGCTGAAGAAGCCGAAGGAATGGTTTCTTTTGGTGAGTGAACATCCTTCTGAGGAGTATCTTTTGTACCACTAGTGCTCGGCTCACTGAAGTTATTTGGCTTATTCAATGGTTCGGGTATGTATCTTCCTTTGCTCTTCCAGGAAGTTCGTTCAGATAAACCAATGGTTTCGTCTGCATTATCAATAGGAGCTTCCCAGAAGTATTCATCACAGCCATCAGCATTGTCTTTGTTTACAATGGCTGCAAGTTCAGCTGTTTGATGTTCAGTTACTCCTGTTACCTTGTATACTTGATTTGGAGTAGTCCTGACCTTTTGATACACAACTGCTTTCTCAACTAATTTCGGGAACTTTTGATGGGACAACCGAGCGAACTCTACTGAATTTTCAGAAATAAGATTCTTGTGATTTTCTGGCTCGGTTTTAATAAATTCTGAGCAGTCAACCGTGTCCTCTACAGAAATTTCACTCATATTGTCGTCCTCGTTAAGCTCAGATGCATTTTCAACATCAATTTTGTTTTCTGAGCTTACTTTGGAGTTTAAAGAGTCAAATTTTTGCATGGTTTCGGTCCTCAGTTTAAGTCTGTCATTTTCATCCAAAAGATTTTTAAGCATGAGCTTGTGGTCTTTAGATTTAATGAAGGACTCAATTTTGTCCAGTCCATACATGTAGGTGGGATTTATGTCATCAGACGATATCACACTTTCACAGTTATAGGCTTCGGCATCGATTTCATCTTCCTTAAATTCTAGGAAGGGCAAAATCATGCGGTGAATTCTTTGGCCTATTTCACAATCCAAGTGGAGCTGAGTAATATTAGAATACAGACGTTTAGCAATTAAACAAAAAACATTTCGTTGTTTTAACAATTTCAAATTGTCTCTTTGCAAATAAATGTTTTCATCTTTAACTCTGACTAATTCCGATTCCTTTAACTCTATCTACATTCTCCGCTCTTCACTCTTCGATGCTGCCCTGCTCAATTGATCAGTTAGGTTAGAATTTGTGACCCGAGTTTGAGTTAAGCTACTATCTAGATGAGATATTCTTGAATTGACACTTTTTAGTTCTTTCTCATAAGAGGATGATGGTACTTTACATGAAATAAAAACAGATTGTACCTTCTTTATCAGTTCATCCAGCTCATTGAACTGCTGGCTGAGTGGTTTGGCTGTGAAGCACATGTCCTCCTTTGCATTCTGTCCATCATTGCCTCCATCGGTGTTGTATCCCCTCAATTGAGATACACCAGAAACCATAAGGCATTTACCACCACTGCCTTCTTCCTTAGACACAAAGGCCTTTCCATGAGTAGGCTGCCTCACTTCCTCGTCTTCTGAGTCGGTAGACCAAACTTCCGTGCTACCGAACTCATCACCTGGAACAGAACCCTGCACAATAAGAGCATTACTAGGCGGGTTAGCAGCAGACTTCTTCTTTCTTAACTCATCTAGTCTTTTCTGCAACACAGCTTCCTCATCGTTCCCATCATCTTTCTCAACCATTTTCTTGAGAACACAGTCCTTAGCATAATGATTTTTCCCACCACAGTAGAAACAACTCACTCCAGAGTCGCCGTCAACCTTCGGTTCCTTCTTGTGCTCCTCAACTTTCGGTTCATTAACCACCTTTTCAGAGCTGTAACTTCCCTGCCAGTTTCGGTTTTTGTTGCTGGGAAATTTCTTCTTTATGAACCTTTTGGGATTGGATACCATCAAGGCATAATCTTCTGATGTGAGATCATATTCTTCCAGGATGATGTCTTCATCCTCCATAACGGCTTTACTTTTTGACAAGAGAGCCAACGAACCGAGACCGGAAATGACATTCTTCTCTTGCACCACGTTTTTCTCTTGAGACTTGAGAATTCCCACCAGTTTCGCCAAAGAGTATGATTTAAATTGCTCATGGGCTTTAACTGTGGAAACTACTGCTCTCCACTCAGACCTTAGACCATTCAGGAATGTAACCTTCTGTTCGATGAGCTTCCTTTTGATATCATGTTTGATCATCTTGCTGAGAAGATGATTGAAGCGATCAAATGTCTGGGTCACAGATTCTTCAGCCCCTTGTCTGAATTCACCAAACTCAGATAGAAGCAGAGTTTGAATAGAATGTTCGAGATCTTCGTCTGTAGAATACAATTCACGAAGTCTGTCCCAAACATCCTTCGCCGTCGTGCATGAGCTAACCAATCTGAATGTATCGGACTGAAGGGCGAACCGGATCAATCTTAGTGCTTTGATATTGCATTGGAACTTGTCCTTTTCATCTTGTGCAATGTCTTTCACGTCCTTAAGCAGATCATTGTATTCTTTTTGAGTTTTAATGATTCTGGACGTTGCAGAATGAGAGAACGGTCCGTTTGTGATGGCTTCCCAAATCAAATACCCATTTTCCTCCGACCCAATAACGTAGTCTTCGAAATGATGTGCCCATACTTCATAATCGTTGGTGTATAAGATCGGAATCCTTGTCGTCGAACCAATGCTGTTTGAAATATTAATAACGTTTGATTGTGTCGCGTCCATTATGATCGTAAAAACCTGTTCAAAGATCAGACTTGTAATAAAGCAGATCAGGGCAAAATAATAAATATCAAGATACGTCAATAAAGAGATGACGGCTCAATAAATATTGATGATTGCGGAAAAACCCTAATGAAAATCTTTTTCACAGAAAAGATGTGTATCAATTACACAGCCTCCTGCTCTGATACCAATTGATGAGATTAATGTTTCTTTTAATCTATGAAGATCGATAAGATCTTGAACAAGTTATGAAAACAATGACGATATAAACACAGTAAAATTATAGAACAAGAATGAATCAAACGTGTTGAATGATTAAAACAAAATCCTCAGAAGAGCTCGATTAAGAACATCAACTGTAGAGGATTGGAAGGTTACAAGTATTATCAAAGAAACCTTTAGTCGTCTGGAAAATATTGTATTCTCAGATCTCTAAAACCTTAACCTAATATGCATGCAAGCATAAGCTTATATACAAAGCATAAAAGACACACGGTTGGACAGGCCCAAACCGTAATACAAAGAATTATAAACAAACGAGCCCAAAAGACGCAATCTTCTAAGCCCAACACATTCAACCACTTGTAGCATGTATGGATCGTAAAGAAAGGGATTCAGTTCAATTATCAGGTTTCGATTGGGTCTGATGTCCAATAGAGAAGAGGAAGCGGTTTGTTCGTGAACTGATGAAGATTCAGCCATTGTTGCAGGTATGAAGAAGAAGAAGAAGAAGATGAGTAATTGAAATTCGCCGGTGTATTGTTGAGTGATTTTAGAAGTGGTAAAGAGGTACAAGGGGTGTGAGAAACCCTTATATACCGTTTCCAGGAGAGAGAAAGAATCTGGAGTAATGGTGATACGGTTTTCTGAATTAGCGTCTGAAAAAGTGCAATTTGACAGCTTGGTTTCCCTAGGAATACGTCACTAGGCGTAGTATTAGGAACTGTTTCAAATTCATGCGCCCGTTGCAATTCTTATCTAATGACTCGGCTTGAAATCTTATCTTGTTACGGCCTATTCAACTTCAGAAACTTTTCAAATTCTGTTGCAAGCGGTCACATACCCTTTCACTTCAAATAGCTGGCAATGTTCGCTCCTTAATATAGTGTACCTCCATAACATCCACAACCGAAACACCAAATTTTGGAAATTTGTTATTTAGTACCACAAACCAAAATTGAGAAAATCATAAAGATCTTCATGCAATAGTGTGCCAATATAAAAGAAACAAAGCAAAGTATTTGTGGGATTTAAGTGACGTCTATTTAGACACGAAATAGTGGATCCAGGGCACGAATCGCTTCCTTCAAAGTCAAGAGAGACTTAGAAGTGTTTGTGTCGATTCCCGTTGAAATATGATCAAATGTTTATTAAGAAACATTGAAAGGCATCTTTTCAAATTTAGGCTGTGAGGGGTGGCTTAGCTTCAATCGAACTTCAATACTTGACATAAGACCGAAAGTTGGATGAAGTACTTGTGAGACCGATGTGGCCTGTTAAACAAGTAGGTTTGTATATTTTCAGTGACTTGGTGATAAAAGAAGAAATCTCAAAAACAAAAAACTAACTGGATCTTTTGGGAAGAAAGGTCTTGGTATTTAGACAATTTCATAAAGATCTCTCAAAAATAAAAAGAGATTTCTTGGTACTTTCCACTAAAGTGGATTCTTTAAAATGTAGGTGAAAACTAGAACATGTGATTGTTCACCGTCAATTCATTGTAGGTGTTGGATTTTAGGTTTCACTCAGCACGTGGTGAAACGAAACTAAGATCATTAACAAAGATGTTGTGTAACCATAAACCTCAGTGGTAACTTTTGAGAGTCTCAAGGGTTACATTCATGAAATGAAGTATTATCGAGAATAGTGAAGATGGCTAAAGAACCGAAAGTACCTCTGCTATGTGAAAATGACCAAATAGTTAACTCTTTACTCAATATGAGAAGAGTAAGGTAGCTCGTGTCTTGAGTGAATTTGACAGCCTGATTAGGAAGAATCGATTTGTGTATATCGAATCATTAAGGCTTCACTTGAAGTCTTTGAGGTTTCGGTCAACATACAACAACATGCTTCTAGGGACACTTAGCTAGTACAAAGATAAAGAGAGATATACCTATCCCAGCTACTGCATTAGAAGGTGTCCATGAGTCCAATCTTATAATATTTTTGGTATTTTGATTTTATTGAAAGACAAATGAAAAGAAAAAAATATTTTTGGAGTTTTAGGAATTTTCTGATAAGAAATAAAAACACAAAGAAAATATTTTTGGATTTTATGAAAAGAAGAAAAAAACATAAAGTTAATAAACAAGGATGTACAAAATATACAACCGAAACAATACCTTAGAAATTATGAAGCGAAATCGACCGAGCGTTCGGTTCATTTCGGTTCCTGAAAATTCCGGAATCGAAATAGACCGAGCGTTCGCTCTATTTCGCTTGACCAATTTTAATGAAGAGAGGGATATTTCGGTACCGACTCAACTTCCATCATTCCTAAGCCTTGGAGGATGATATTAAAACTTGCTTCAGGTAAGGCTTTTGTGAACATATCAACTAGTTGATCAGCTGATCGAACAAAGTTGACTTCGATGTTACCATCTTCAACATGATCCTTGATGATGTGATATCTTAGTGCAATATGTTTCATTTTGGACTGCCAACTAACAAGTTTGCTGTCGAGGAATTGACAACCCCCTGTAGTGCTCTTTCGGTCCAAACCATATCCTCCAATATCATCATCTGAGAATGCTTGAACGGAAAATCCTGACTTAGCAGGATACCACAGACCGAGAGAAGAGGTTCACTTCAAATATGTGAAGATGTTTTTGATAGCCACCATATGGGGTTCATGTGGATTTGCTTGGAACCTGGCACAATAACAAACATAAAACATAATATCTTGTCTACTAGCTGTTAGATACATTAGAGACCCTATCATTTGTCGATAGAGGGTCATATCAACAGCCGGTTTCTCCAAAGATAGTGCTAATTTCGTTCCTAATGTCATAGGAACCTTTACTTTGGAATCTCCCATCATGCCAAATTTAGCCAGTAGGGTCTTCGTGTAAGCCTCCTGATTGAGAAATATGCATTCGGGTCCCTGTCTAATATTCAGGCCAAGGAAAAAGTTAATTGGACCTATTGAACTCATCTCAGACTTAGTCTCCATCAACTTCCTGAATCTAGCAGTTAAGCTGGGATTCGTGGAACTAAAGATGATGCTATCGACGTAGATTTAGACGATCATTAAGTGGTCACCTTTTTAATTGCAGAAGAAGGTTAGGTCAACCGAAACTTGTTTAAACTTGGACATTTTTAGAATGTGAGTAAGAGTTTCATACCATGCTCTAGGAGCTTGTCTCAGACCATAGACGACTTTATCCAGATATAGCAATGATCAGGATACCTTTCGTTCATTAAACCCGGTGGTTGCTCAACATATACAATCTCCTCTAGTTCTCCATTCAGGAAAGCACACTTGACATCCATTTGAAATACTTCAAAGTTTTTGCGTGCAACATATGCCAAAAAGATTCAAACCAATTCCAACCTTGCTACTAGAGCGAAAGTCTCTTCATAGTATATTCCTTTTTCCTGACAATATCCCTTCACCACCAACCTAGATTTGTTGCGAATGAAATTTCCTTCTTTGTCCATCTTGTTTCTAAAAACCCATTTTAAGCCAACTACATATGCATCATTTGGTGTGAGAATTAATCTCCAAACTCGATTTCACTCAAACTCATTGAGTTCGTCTTGCATTGATTGTACCCAATCAAAGTGATCAAGTGCAATATTAACCGTTTTTGATTCTATTTTTGAGACAAATGAATTAAACATGCAAAATTCTACTTGAGAGAATAGAGCAGTTTGCTTCGCTTTTATATGAGACCGAGTAAGAACCCCCTCAGATGATTCACCAGTTACTTGAGTTTTTGGATGATCTCTTGTCCATTTTGTGAGAGGAGGGTTGTTTGGATCATAGGCGGGATCCAATTCGGCACTTATTTCCTCTTCCAATTATGATTGAGAATCAGAACCATCATTCGTATTAGGATTCTCCCCCTCGAATGAAGAGACGATTTCAACATCAGGTTCAGAATGCTCCCCCTTGAATGTATCTTCATTGGAATTTGATAGAAATGGAATCCCCCCTGGAGAGGCGAATCAGGGTTATCTGATGTGGATGAACCCTCCCCCTGGAATATAGAACTTTCTTTTGGAGGTTCGCTTGGACCTGACTGTTCGATTGGTCCTTGATGTTTGCTTTCCATTTCTTTAGCTTCTTCATCAATTATTTTCTTCAAGTTGTTGATCTTGTTGTCAGCTGCCTTCGTCTCAGAATGAATTGCTCATTCTGGTTCATTAAAAAGCAACATGTATTCATCAAATAGATTGGAAATAGGGACCGATACTAGACTTGATTTTGGAAAGATTTCCTCCATTGGACCTTTGCTTGACTAAAGTTTCTTCATGTAATCATCATCAAAGGTGACATAGTAGGTCTCCTCAATTTTCTTTGAGCGTTTATTCAAAACCCTATATTCCTTTGAGGTTAGTGAGTAACCTAGAAAAATCCCTTCATCTACCTTCACGTCGAACTTGTTTACGTTCTCTTTAGAGTTGAAAATAAAGCATCTAGAGTCGAACACATGAAAGAACTTGACATTCGGCTTGCGATTATTCAAGATTTCGTATGGAGTGATACAGAATCGCTTTTTGAGAAAGGATCGGTTCTAGGTATAACAAGCAGCAGCTATTGCATCAGCCTAGAAGTACAAAGGTAAGGAAGCGAAGCTAAGCATGGTTCGGGGTGCTTCACAGAAAGAGCGGTTTTGCCTTTCAACTATGTCATTCTGTTGTGGAGTATAGGGAGCAGAGAAGTTGTGAGATACTCCCTTTTCAACAAGAAATTCTTCGAACTCTTGATTTTTGAATTCCATCCCATTGTCGCTTCGTACATTTCTAACCACCTTTCGTAGTTGAAGCTCCACTTGCTTTATAAATTCTTTGAGCTTTGGAGTCGCTTCTGACTTATATTTAAGAAAGAAAACCCAAGTCAAACGTGAAAAGTCATCAACAACCACTAATATTTACGTACTTCCACCGACGCTTTCTATTGCTGAAGGACCACACAAGTCGACGTGAAGAAGTTCAAGTGGTTCGATGATTTTTGTGTTGACACGAGTGGGATGACTCTTTCGACTTTGCTTTCCCATTTCGCATGATGTGCAAAAGTGTTCTCTATTAAATTTGAGAAGTGGAAGTCCTCGTACATGATCAACGATAACCAGCTTGTTGATATCCTTAAAGTTGAGATGTGAGAGCCTTCGGTGCCAGAGCCAACTTTCGTTAGAGTTTTCTTTCGTTAAAAGGCATATAGCTGACTTTCCTCGAATTGGGTTAAGGTTTAGTGGATACATTTATCCTTTTCTCTTGGATTCCTTCAAGCCAGTTCCCACAACTAGTTGAGAGACGCTAATGAGATTGTGTTGCAATCCCTCTACATATGCTACCTTCGGAATAGAGAATTCACCATTGGTGATCATTCCGTAGCCTTTGATCATGTCATATGAATTATTCCCCTATTTGACACATCCACCATTCTCAAGGGCCCGAAACTCCCTTAACTATTCCCTCCTTCCTATCATGTGACATGAGCAGCCACTATCAATGTACCATTCGTCGTTGAACTACTCGTCACTAATAACCTGCAAAAATCAAGCAGATTTAGGATCCCAAAGTTTCTTGGGTCCTTGTGAGCCTTTTATAGAACATAGAATTACAACATAAAGATCAACCAAATGTGTTCTTTTTATTAAAGTGGTTTCATCTTTTCTTTTGATGGTAAAAACTTTGATTTTATTGTTTTCTTGTTTTGAATTATTTGAATCAGACTGTTCATTTTTATTTTGATCCTCGTTTATATGAGCCTTTTGATTCTTAGGGTTAGCTGATGTCTTCTTGGCATGAACTTTAGAATCTGAGACTAGCTTTCCCTTTCCTTTGATATTATTGACTGGATGTGGCTTCTGTTGTTGATGAGAATGATGGGGTTTAGGACTGAAACTAGTCTTTCGGTTCTTGTCACTGTTGGACTTGGTACTGAAACTACTCCTTCGGTTCATTTGACTGCAAGACTAGCAGTGAGTGCATGGTCCCGTGTTTGTATGAGCGCTTACTTTCATTTTCTGATTTGATTCCTTCTCTCTTTGAACGTGATTAGTGTTTTGAGAATTCAAAAATTGTTTTCTCTCTTTAGGATTTTTCTTGTACCGTCTGTTTCTTTGACGAGTTTGCTCAGCAAGTTGTTTTTGAGATTTGTGAATATTTACTTTCGGCTTTGGTTTTGTTTCTTTATGAGTTTCGCCTTGTGATGAAGATGATTCGTTTGTTACATTCATGGTTTCGCTTTGTACATCCTTTGTACCGCTAGTAGTTGGTTTATCAAAGCTTGAGGGCTTGTTGATGGGCTCAGCAACATATTTGTCCTTAAATCTCCATGATGTTCGGTCTGACAGACCAAGTGTTTCATCTGCATTGTCAATGGGATCTGACCAGAAAAATTTATCACACCCATCAGTGTTGTCTTAATCCACCAAAGAAGTTAGCTCCACTGTTTGCTTTTTGGTAACTCCAATAGTGGCATACACTTGATTTGGTACTATTTGCACTTTTTTGTATACAACCGCCTTTTCTTTAAGGACTTTGGACTTGTCCTTGGACACACGAGTGAACTCAACTGAGTTTTCAGATATGAGAGGTTTTGATGATTTGGGTTCACTTTTGAGGAATTCAGAGCAGTCAACCTCATCCTCTACAGAAATTTCACTCATGTCGCTTTCCTCATCAAATTTAGAAGAATTTTCCACATTCATCTTATTTTCTGAACTCAATTTGGTACTCAATGAGTCAAATTTATGTATAGTTTCGGTCTTTATTTTCAGTTTTTCATTTTCGTCCAACAAATTTTTAAGCATGTCCTTATGGTCCTTGGACTTAATAAAGGACTGAATTTTGTCTAGACTAATCCTGTAAGCATCCGAAACCACATCTGATGATACAATTGATTCACAATTATAGCAATCAACATCAACTTCATCCTCCTTTAATTCAAGAAAGGGTAAAATCGTTTTGTGAACCTTTTTGCCAATGTCACAATTCAAATGCAACTGAGTAATATAAGTGTAAAGACGTTTAGCAATCAAACAAAAAATATTTCTTTGTTTTATAAACTTCAAATTGTCACGTTGCAAATATATCAACTCATCTCTCGCTCTAACTAACTCTAACTCCATCTTCTCTATCCACATCCTTCGCTCCTCACTCTTGGATGTCACCCTGCTAATTTAATCTGTTAGGTTGGCATTTGTGAGGCATGTTTGCATTAGACTTCCACTTAAACTAGAAAATTTGAATTTTAATTCATTTAATTCCTTTTCATAGTTGTTTATGGGTATTTTAAGGGATTCGAGAATGGATTGTACCTTCTTGATCAACTGATCGCAGTCGTTGATCATTTCGCTCACAGGTTTGGTAGCAAAACACTTATCTTCCTTCTGATTCGCCTCATCATACTTGCCTTCGGTCGTTTAGCCCCTCATATGTGACACTCCAGCTGTCACCATCAAGCATTTCCCAACAAGCTCAGTCTTATCTTTTTTCGCCACAAATGCCTTGCCATGCGTGGGTTTACGTACTTCTTCATCTTCAGAGTCTGTAGATCAGACCTCCACACCATCGAACTCACCATCAACAACATTCTCATGCACAATTAAAGCATTCATAGAATTGTTAGAGGTTTTCTTCTTCTTTATCTCCTCCAACTTGTGCATATGGTATGCTTCATCATCTTCACCTTCCTTCTTCTCTGACAGCTTGCTCAACGTGCAATCTTTCGAAAAGTGTTTTTTTTCCATGGCAGAAGTTGAAATCGTATCCAGAGTCTCCTACCAGCTTGCTCTCCTTCTTTTCTTCTTCTTTCTGAGGATTATTTTTTATTTCCTCTTTCGCCTTTTCAGACCTGTAGCTTCCTTTCCAGTTTCGGTTCTTAGCGACATGGAACTTTTTATGAGCAAACCGCTTTGGGTTGGAAACCATCATTGCATATTCTTTGCTTGTCAAGTCACATTCTGACATTTCTGACTCTTCTTATCTTCTGCCACATTCTTCGCCTTAGATAGAAGGGCCAAGGATCCCATACTAGACACTACTTTTGCTTCCTTTCTTACCACACTTTCATGAGACTTGATAATACCCACCATCTTCGCCAATGAGTAGGATTTAAACTGCTCGTGAGCCTTCACAGTTGATGCCATTGCCATCCATTTGGGTCTTAAACCATTCAGAAATGTAACCTTCTGTTCGATCACTTCTCTTCCAACAACGTGCTTGATCATCGTGATCGAAATATGGTTGAAACGATTGAATGTTTGTATCAGTTTTTCATCGGCCTTTTGTTGGAAAGCACCGAACTCATAGAGCAATAGAGTTTGGATAGAATGTTCTAGATCCTCATCAGTGGAATACATCTCTTTAAGTCTATCCTAGATCTCTTTCGTTGTGGTGCATGGGCTTACCAAATGAAAAGTGTCAGACTGTAAAACAAATCTGATCATTCTCATGGCTTTAACATTACACAACAACTTATCCTTTTCATCTTGAGGAATCTTGTCCACATCATTCAAGAGTTTTTTGTACTCCGTTTGAGTTTTAATGGTTCTATTTGTTCCAGAATGAATAAAAGGACCTAATGTTATCGCCTCCCAGATTATATAACCATTATCTTCAGATCCAACCATATAGTCTTCAAAGTGATGCGTCCAAACTTCATATTCTTGAGTGTAAAGGATTGGAATCCTGGTTGTAGATCCAATGTTGTTGGAGATATTGATTAGATTGGTTTGTGAATCATCATGAGACATGATGACCTTTTACAGATATCTACAAATAATTAGACTTGTAAAGATTTAATTAAGGTTTTATCAAAAGCAAGAAACAACGTCAATGAAGAGATGACGGCTCCTATAGATTCGATAAAAGCGGAACCCCTAAAAAGATTCTTCTAGCAGAAGAGATGCATATGAATTCTGATACCAATTGAAGAGAATAAAATTCTCTTTAAGATCGATAGATTCAAACAGATATCAATATGATAATGACAAGAAATATAAAATAATAAACATCACAATGAATCAAACGAGTGTCGAATGATTAATATGCTCAACCTCAAAAGAATTCAATGAGAATTGCTACTGTAGAGGTGTTCTAGGGTTACAGTGCAAGAACCGGTAAAGAATAATCAAGAAGCGTACCAAATATAATGCACGCATGCACTATATATACAAAACCCTAAAAACAAAACCCAACTAGACAAGCCCAGACCGAGAGTACAAATGGACCTATGTGCTAAGCCCAATGGCACAATCTCTAAGACTCAACATGTCCTGATGTTGATATGAGAACAAGTCCATTGTGCATCACTCTACAACAAACATTTTATTAAAAAATTTACATACAATATAAAATGTAAAGAAGAAAGTTTAAAAACATACTTGTGACTTTCCCAAACGTAGTGTCATGGTTGTTCTCCAAAGATCCAGCAGAAAAGCACCCAAATTTTGTAACAGAGCACCTGACCTCAAAGCATTTGACTGAATCCTTAACTATGCCATGGGATCGATTACATTGTTTTTATCCCCTAATTGTCTTGTCAATTGCTGCAACCAAAAAACAAAACACAAGCTCAAGACTTACTTATAGAAATCATTAACATAACATAGATAGTTAGAATTAGAAAGTTTAGTTTAGTAGATATGATACCATCAATCATTCTCCAGCTTCTTTAATGAGAAATTATCTTGCAAACTGTGTCACTTCTCCCTATGCTTGATGGTGTTGGTAACCCTCCCTAACCTACACCTACACCTAAATGTGGTGGTGTACCCCTACCATCCGACTCTCCTCTATTGTTCCCCTGGATTCTAACTGCTAACAACGTTCAATAGAAAAGGGAGAACAGAGAAGGGAGAAGAAAAAACAAGAAAAAAGAGAGTGAGGATAGAGATAGTAAAAAATGAGTAGTTGAGATGGTCTGACAACTTACCTGATGGAAGAAGCCGAGGGAGGAAGAACAAATACATCTTAGGATAGTGATGGAAGATAGAAAATAGGTGACCATGGGAGATGGAAGCTATGACGAAGCAAAAGGGTGTAAAAGTTAAATAGAAAAGTAGGGTTAAAGGAGGATGAAGTTGAAGTGAGAGATGACTAGTACTAGGCCCTACTGTGGAGCTTCGGTTATTGGAATCCAAGTGTATGGTTGTTCCATCGTCGAAGGATTAGGGTGGAAGAGGCAAACATGAAAGACTGCCTGAAGCTAATACCAACCATACGACTTCTTGATTCTTTTCATGGATTAGGTGTCTAAGCCCATAACTATATTTGGTATGTACTTGACCCGATTGTAGCATGGTCCTTTTGGGTTGCCTTCACCTTAGCAATTTGATAGGATGAATTATAGAGAAAGAGGTTAATTGTGATTTATTAATATATTATATGAGTAATATAGTGATTGAGAAATCATATTATTTAATTAGTATTGATTTGAAATTAATTTAGTGATCAAAAGAGACTAATTAAATTACAAGGGAGTGATATTGTATATATAAGATAATTGAAAAGTTGGGCTTGTGAATCCCTATGGAAGGGATGGACGAATTCCATGTAGAAGCCCACATAGACTTCATCCATAAGGGGCTTCTAGAAGGATTTACTGGACTACTTAAGGCTTAAGCAGTCAGATTAGGGTTTTACTTGAAACCCTAGTAGCTCATCTATATAAGGAACCCCTTGGATCCCTGAAATTGGCCACTAGAACCCTAGAGAATACCCTAGCCAATTTTGAGCCTCACAACCTCTCTCTCTCTCATATTCTTCCAATTGCTACTTGGTGTTTGTGACTCACTAGAGGTGCAACAATTGGGGCACATAAGCTCTTGAAAGTCAAGATCTACAAGCTACAAGCAAAAGGTATTCATCTAACTTTGTTTTATGTTATAAATCTCGAAAAATTGTATGCTAGTTAGGGTTCATGATTTGGATGATTAGAATTGTATGTATAACTTGAGAAAAACCTAGATCCAAAGCATTAGGGTTGCATGTACACAATAGGAATATTGTAGTGCTTAAAACCCATCAACTTTCTCCTCCTTCTTTGATCTCTAGATCTCATGATGCCATTCAAAAGATGAAAGAATAGCAGAGGTGTTAGATGAGATCGTCGGTGAGGGAAGAGCAACAATGATAGAATCTAGGGTTTGGGAGAGAGACAGAGGATAACAATGAGAGGTGAGCTGAGTGTAAATCTGTGTCACATCCCCAGCCATCGGCGAAAACACCAGGCGGCGTAACGTCATTTCTTGTATCACAGTTATATAACATACATTTGAACAGTACTAAAGAATTATATAAAATACATACCTTTATTGATGATATGAAAGTTACATTATTATTGTTTCCTAGTACTTTATTACATTATATCTGACTATTGCATACTTCTTAACGAACAGAAAGGATAATAGTAAAACTTCTCCTGTTCGAGTGACATACCAGCTTATCAAGTTCCTGAAAACACATTCCTTTTGAATATACGTCAACATAAAGTTGGTGAGTCCACAAGCTTTGAATATGATATAAAATAATACTTTTTCCAAGTTTCAAAATTATAGAACATAGTTTGAAAATATCATTTTGATTTATATGGTATATATATCCTAGGTATAATGATTTACTTACTGATAAGTAGTATACCTATAAGTTTCATATACCATGTATATAAGCATTTGTAATCCCATACAAACGAAGGTTGCTACCTATAAATCTTATTTCAATTCTATACGAGTAAAACTGCTACGCATAAATCTATTTCAATTCTATACGAGTAAAACTGTTATGTATCAATCTATTTCAATTTTATACGAGTATGTGTGCTAGGTATAATTGTCTACTTAATGACCAAGTAGTATACCTACAATGTACTCAGAGTATAAATATTTAAGAAACTTATACTTAACATTCATACTTTATGTAACACCGTAAATTTCAAAACAATTTTTCATTTAAAAATAATCGTTTGATTCTTAAAAATATTTTCCTTAAAATCCCATTCATAATCGAATTACAAAACATGACCCCATTTTCACTTGCATAATAATCCAGGATCCTCAAACAAATGACTTTTTCTCTGGTGTGTACAATCGAGCCGATGTCGTCCCGTGATCCTACGAGAAACCTGAAACACGTAACACAAAACACTGTAAGCACGAAGCTTAGTGAGTTCCCCAAAATACCACATATAACACATATTAGCCACTCGAGGCTATAACTCTGTGGGTCCGTGCACCCAAACTCTGTGAACCCTCAGGTTCTAACTCTGGGAACCTTCCGGTTCTAACTCTATAAACATGCACAGCATAAATCACATAGAAATAATGCAGTACAACACATAACATAAATAGCATACAAATACTCTGTCACATAACTCTGGTTACCTACTCAAGGTAAAGTATAGTGAGAAGACTCACCTGGCAATCCGAAAGCAATTATCTGCACGTGCGAACCTCGGACTCGCCACCGCCTAACACATAAGGTAAATACCTCCAATTAATACTCGAAGTCCCAACTCTAATTATCCGGCGATTACTCTTTCTATCTCTAATCAGGTAATAGGTAAAAGACCATTTTACCCCTCCCTGACCTCTATTACCTCTGTTGACCAAAACTCTCAAAGTCAACATAAGACAAATCAAATCAACGGTCAACCCTGACCAGACTCGGCGAGTGCACAAGAGTGACTCGACGAGGCATGCGGGTTCTCTAAATCCTTTTTAAACCTCTTAGACACGACGAGTTCCCTCCCACTTGTCGAGTTACTCGGCAACGAATCGCGGGGCAACCCCGACTCGACTCATCGAGTCTGCCTATGGACTCGGCGAGTTGCTCCCATGACAACCCTCATCTGACCTTCTGAGGTCAGATCTGCTTCACCAAACCATAGATCTAACTCCCTCAAAGCCAATAACCATGAAAAGGTCGAACCTTGGGCACTCATGCAAGGTTATACAAGATCATTTGGGTGAAACCCTTCATTACATAACAACCCTAGCTCAAAACTCCAAATAGAATGCATAAAGCAGGATGGAAGGGACTCTCTGGACCTCTTTGGGTCCAGATCTATGGCTTCACACTCAATGGGACACTATACTCCACAAATCAAGCCATAAAAGAAGCTAGAAAACCCTAAAATCACCAATCTTACCCAAAACAGAAAAGGGAGAACGATTTGATACCTCTATGGTGAAGATCCAAGATCAAAAGCTCCGAATCGACACCCCCTGACCTCCCTTTGCTGGAAATGACTACTCCATTGCACAACCACCTCAAGAATGCTCGACAATGGCTCTTCTTCACTCTCTTAGCTCTTTGGTTTGATAGGAGTCTCTCAAAGGTGTAGGTGGCTGCCACTGAAGGCCATAAGGGCCTTTAAATAGGTCCCAAACCCGGACAATTAAGGTTTTCCTTGACAGTGCTGACTCGGCAACTCCAAATACGTGACTCGTCGAGTCCTTTCATTAAACTGGTCCCCAAAACACGATCCTACTTGACGAGTTAAGGCATCTACTCGCCGAGTCTCCTCATTCCCCAACTAAATTGCTCAAATTCCCATACTTGGATATCCGGATGTTACACTTTATAACACCCAAAATTAGAAAGGCCAAGAAAAGAAAGGAAAACCATAAGTTTAAAGGGTCGACTCGTCGAGTCCAAGGAAGAACTCGATGGGTCGGAGCGGGTTCCGTGTCACAGATTAAGTGACCGACTCAACGAGTCGGGGTTTGGACTCCGCGAGTCTGGTCTGGGTTGGGAAACCCTAATTCCGGGACTTAGTATCCTATTTAAGCATCTTATTCTCTTTTCTAGGGCTCATTTGCGGTCCCTATAGTCCAGAACCCCAAACCCTAGCCACCATAACCGTTTTTGGAGCAAGATCCACCCTTGGTGAAGTAATTTGAAGCATGGAAGAGAAGAGATTCATAGTGGTGCAAGAGGAGGCCTTGGATCCAGAGTTGGTGGAACTTTTTAGAGCATTTGGAGGTAATGAATCATTATCCTTGGCTTTCTCCTTTCTAAATCCATCTTTCATGGAGTTTTAGGGTTTCTTTGAGAGTATGTGATGAGAAATTGGTGCACAAGTTAGATCTGGAGTTGAAACTCCAGATCTGAGCTCTATTTGGATCAAAGATGCAGAAAGCCCAATTACTTGCTATTCAAAAGCCATTCCCCATGAGTTAAGTTCCTTTCTAGCTTGGTTTTTGGTATTGTGAGACAAGAAGCACGTAATGTTAGCAACTTTATGTTGCTAATGGACTCTAGGAACCCAGATCTATTGTTTGGAGCAAAGGAGTAGCTCTGTGACTCGAGATTATAAGAATACACATAAGGACTCGATGAGTGTGGGAGAGGACTCGGCCATTCGGGCTAGATACCAGACTTAAATCGTGTAGTAACTCGGCGAGTCACATGGGTGGACTCAGAGAGTTGGATGAAGATAGGCAGGAACTCGATGAGTTGGAAGAACAACTCGGTGAGTCTGTTGAAGATCGCCTTAGACTCAGCGAGTTTGTTCTTGGACTCGGCGAGTCAGGTCGCGAAACCCCCAAACCCTTCTAGTTAAGACTCGGATCAGTGAGTTGAGTGGAGACTCGGTGAGTTGAGCAGGATGGGACTCGGAGATCGTTAGACTCAATGAGTCTTGGGGTGAATCAGCGAGTTGAGTCGCGTTCTAAGAATTTTCGATGTGCAAGGACTCGACGAGTCAACGAGTTGACTTGGCGAGTAGAGTCAGTCTGGAGGGTTGACTTTGACCAGGACTTTGACTTTAACTAGAGTTGACTTAGTTTGACTATTGAAGGGCAGTTTAGGACTAAGTGTTATATTTGGTATTAGTAGATCGGGGAGTTTTTGGAGCAGCAGTTCGAGAGTTGTCTGATAGCAGTCAGAAGGGTATCAACAATAACTTTAGCAGTGTAGGTGAGTTTCCTTCCAGTAGGAACGGGTCTAAGGCCACAATGTCGGCCCGTTTAGCTAGCAGTAGTTTCCGGAATTCGGTCCGATGCAGTAGTTAGTATGTTTGATGCCTTTGTGGCTCAGACAGGATTTATGTGTTATGTGTTCCGAGCTACGGCCCGATGCAGTATGCAATATATGTGTTCATTCTAGTTGATATGTTTATAGTATGCTATGTTATGTTAGTTCCAGACTTCGGTCCGATGCAGTTAGTCCAGACTTAGGTCCGATTTAGGGGAAAAGGTCCCAGTTAGTTTCCGGACTTTGTTCCGATGTAGGGGAAAGGCCCCGGTTAGTCCGGACTTCGGTCCGATGCAAGGGACAAGGTCCCAGTCAGTTTCCGGACTTCTGTCTGATTCAGAGTGCAAGGCCCCAGTTAGTCCGGACTTCGGTCCAATGCAGGGGACAAGGTCCTAGTCAGTTTCCAGACTTTGGTCCGATGCAGGGGGAAAGGCCCTAGTTAGCTCGGACTATGGTCCGATGTAGGGGACAAGGTCCCAGCCAGTTCCGGACTTTGCTCCGATGCAGGGGCATGGCCGAGTATGTGCTTTATATATTATTGTATGGTATGTGGTAGTTTGGGGGCACTCACTAAGCTTCGTGCTTACGGTTTCAGTTTTTGGTTTAAGTACTCAGTTTTCAAAAGAGGAGCTCAGAGAGGTTGAAGTGCACACACCATAGTCAATTAGCCTGGGAATGTTTACTCTGATAATAAGATTATGTTTTGGATTAATAATCAGAAATTATGTTATGACTTATGATGCGGTTTTAGTCGTGATTTTTGGGTCGTTACAAGTTGGTATCAGAGCCTTGGTTTGAGGGATTCGGACACACTTGAGAGTGTGTCTGGACTCAAACTAAGGAAACGGTAAAAGGTTTTCAAAAGAAAAACATTTTCGAAAGGAATTTTTGGTACAAAGGAGTTTAAGAAAATAAAAGAGTTTTAGAAAAAGCGAAAAAAATATTTAGAAAGAAAATAACATGAAAAGAGAGAAAGGGTGTGGTGCATGCAATCAACCGAGCTCAAGTAAGTACTCCCAAATTACCCATACAAGTTTATGATTATCAGTTTTAGTTTCAGTTTTAGTTCCAGTTTCGGTTTTAGTTTCAGTAGAACAACATGCTAGTATAGGACTAAGGATCTAGGAGGATGTCTTATGTGCCTGCTTATGTGTTTCAGCCTTATGAAAATTGCATGCTAGTATTGAGTAGACAGTAGTAGGATAGCCTGTTAGGTTATTCCTGATATCATGAGTTCAACATTGTATGCTAGTGCAGATTCTTGGTTATGAGAATAGATTTGCCTGAGTTAGTTTCCTTCTTGTCTGAATGTTGCTTGCTTTGTGCTTTGTGGGACTCTGAGTGTTGGGAGTTAGCCATTAGGTGAATACATCACGTCACATGTGATCATAGTTGAATAATATCATAGTGATGGATTTGGCCCTACGGCGCAGCTCTCGTCCGAGTCTAACCGTTGTAAGGATGAGTCCCTTACTCGAAGGATTATCCGAGCCTCATTACATGTGATGGTATTCAAGTAATGGCTAATTGGCATTACGAGGAGACCTTCATCACCTGAGGACTGTTTGGGTGGAGTTAGAGGTTCCCTAAGGCAAGCCTAGGATGAGAGTAGAAAAGATTAGCAGTAGAGGAAATGGACTTGGTGGAGTTGAGGTAACTCTTGAGGAAAGTATGGATAGATGTGGAAGGTAGTATGGGCCCGTACTACTGAAAGCAGAGGATCCGTACTCGATTCAAGAGGAGTCAAGGCAAAACCAGGGAACTAGTAGAGTGTGTGAGAGATCCCTCAGCATCGGTATGCATATTGATCAGTTTTTGTAATGTGTTTCCAGCATGGTGATGTTGCGCGAGATATCAGTTGGCAGTTCAGGTGTCGGGGAGGGATCTGGCTCAGGCTCTGGAGCCGGACAGTTTGATGATCAGACGAGAGATGTCATTTCTGCAGAGATTATGCGCAACATCATTGATCAGACTCCTGTGATATTTGGTTCAGTTAGAGAGGCCATCATGGGGCTTTTGGACAGTCGTCTTGAGGCCGTTAGGGCCGGGATAGTTTCAGGCAGTTCGGGGCTCATCTAGAGCCCGATTCTTATGGAGTTCAGGGATCCATCAGGGAGGGAGATCCCATTTTTAGCTCTTGCCATCAGGGGATAGGAGTGAGCGGGGCACCCTGTCTAAAGGAAAGATCTCTTCATGATTGGGTAGTTAAGGAGGTTTCGCAAGCCATTCGCGAGGAGCTGCCCGACATTGTCGTAAGGGTCACTGATAGGTTAACCGCGAAGCTCCAGGATTAGACAACGGTTGTTCAGACGATGGATGGGGTTGACGAGGTAACGCATGAGCGAGAGACAGATAGGGAGTCGGAAAGGAGGAGGAAAACGGATGGGACTCAGTTAGATACAGGTTCGGGCAAGAGGACCAAGGGGTCGGATTCGAGATCGAGGGACTACCAGAGCCGCGGTCGATGCGGGAAGTGTGGCAGGACGCACAAGGGTGTGTGTAGGAGTAGTAGAGGTGGAGATCCTGGCTGTTTCAAGTGCGGCCAGACTGGTAATTTTAGCAGAGATTGTACTACTACCATCGCTCAGGGGCTTGATCCGATATGTTTCTGTTGTAGTCAGAGGGGCCACAAGAAGGCCCACTGTTCGAGTTTATATACAGCAGGGCAGGTGCCAACTCCTGCCCCTGGGACTTCGAGAGCCACCAGCAGACATCAGGGTCGGGCAAGGGCGCCCACGGCTCGGAGTAGAGTATTCCGGTTGATTCCAACAAGGATTCGAGCAACACTGGATGTTGGGGGTATGTATCTTTTACCTTCCTGTCAATTATTATTGATGATATTATTGTTATGTTACTACATTGATATCAATAAGCATATGTGTTAGGGTATTATATTACCTTCTTGTGACTGAGTTTTATGCCATCAGCATACCTTGGAATTAGAATGGTAAATTAGAGGTCGTCCCCTCTAGATCAGGTTACTTCAGATGCGGTGACTGTAGCATGTATATGTAAGATTCAGTAGTGCCTCACTACTTTCGGAAGATGTCATTCGGGTATTGATCAGTTATATCCTCAGTAGTGACGATTTAAAGCATCTAGTGAAGTAGCTAGCGAACAGTAGGGAAGTGAGTTGAAGATGTTTACCCTGAATGCAAGTTCGCAGGACGCCGTCACTAAAGCAAATTCAGTGAAGGATTGAGGAGTGATCGGTTAGTTAACAAGAATGGTTCGGATCTGGTAAGGGTTAGTTGGAGCGCCAACAGAGGCAAACGTGGGCGGGCAGCAAATCACCCCTTTTCATGGAAGGAAGGTTGGGGAATCCTTTCGACCATTTAGCAGTAAGGAGTTAGCCGGTTCCAAGTGGGGGAGAATCCTCCGAGTATACAAGGGTAAGAGCACGCAGACCCAGAATGAGTACGCAACCTCTGAGAAGAAAAGATAGTAGCACAGCGATTGATGGATTGAGGAGTTCAGGATTGGGAGTTTGAGGAACTTCCCAACAGTTAGCTCATGTAATCGAGATGGTTAGTAGTTGGTTCGGAATCCAAGGTTGGAGGACCGCCTGTAGGACTCTAGTGAGTCGGAATGAGGATCTTGAGAACGGTTAGCAAGAGATGCTTTTGTGTTAGTAGTCAGTGGCAGAGACAGCCTGCAGAGCATGGTAGAGCAGCGGGAAAGCCGCAATATTTTTCCAACAACAGCCAGTTAGTAAGGAAAGTGATGTAAGTCTGCAGGGGTAGCCGTAGCATTCACTAGCAGTCAGATAGTAGTAGAGTGTTGTAACTCTGCAGGGGTAGCCGTAGCATTCACTAGCAGTCAGATAGTAGTAGAGTGTTGTAAGTCTGCGGGGTTAGTCGTAGCATTCACTAGCAGTCAGATATTAGTAGAAGTGTTGTAAGTATGCGGGGGTAGCCGTAGCATTCACTAGCAGTCAGATAGTAGTAGAGTGTTGTAAGTCTACGGGGCTAGTCATACCATTCACTAGCATCCAGATAGTATTAGAGAGTTGTAAGTCTGCAAGTTTAGCTGTAGCATTTATCAGGTTGGTAGGCAGCATGAGCGCGTTGTTTGGATGCGGGGGAAGCAGTAGTACCCACCAGTTTGGGTGCAGCAGTGAGGATATGGGAATCCATGGGTTAGATTTTGGATCTCCCAAATGGTTCAGTTATGGTTAAGACGACGATTTGACAGTAGGATCGTCTGCGCAGTTACAAGATCAGGGAAGCAGTGGACCACTTGGGTTCGTGTATGTTAAGGGCTACCGTTAGTCTGGGAGCCATCACTTTTAGTCTTGGAACTGATGTTGTCAGGATTCGATGTATGGACCCGCTCGGTTGGATCAAGAGGTTGTTAGAGCTGCAGTGACAAGATAATTGGTGGCAACTAGTTCCAGTGGAGGATTTCATTCGGAAATCATGTGAACGATTAAGTAAGGAGTCCTTAGACTCCACCGTTGAGTTGGAAATCGGTGTTGCAGATAACCGATGAATGATTGGAGACCAGGAAGGTCTCGAGATATTTTGGGAAGTAGCCATCAGGCAGTTCAGTGTTTCGGATAGTTTTAGTGTTATGGTCAGTATTAATCTTGCGATGAGGTTTAGTGACCGGTAGGAGTCAGGTAACCTAGATATTGGCAGGTTAGATTGGACCAGGGTAGTCTCAGTTCATCCGGTATGCGGATGAGGGGCAACAGAATTTTCAGTCAGAGGTAGTAACGATAAGGGTAGTATGGTAAGAGGCGGAAAGTTGACCAAGGGTGCTATGCCTCTCATAGCAGGGTTGGATAATCTCAGAGGGGAGGGTTTGACCTTGTTGCACAGCTCTCATATGAGTCTTAACCATTGCAGGGATGAATCTTTCACTCGAAGGATTATCTGATCCATTCGCTGGGATGGGTGCTCAGCACTAAGTTATGAAAATAAGAAGCATTCAGTATGTACCAGCAGTAGTGACCAGCACTGAGAGTGGCTGGAGTGATGGACATCGTGAAGGGTATAATCTTCACAGTGACAAAGGAGGTGAATAGCTATAGAAGACAGCCTCGGGAAGGCCAGAGAACGCATGAGGAAAATAGAGTATACCGCAAGAATGTTTAGCCTAAGTACTCAGGGAGTACCAGAAGGATTGTCAGTTGAACAGGAGGTGTTCTCAGGAAGGTTGAGGATTAGATTGTACTCGTGGATTTTAACTACAAGAATTAGGCCATCCAGAATGATCAAGCAGAAGGTTAAAAGGGTTAGAGTCACTAGGCAGGGTGTCAGAGGCAGATTGCAAGCCACTTGGACATAGAGAACTTCGAGGATGAAGTTTAGTTTAAGTGGGGGAGAGTTGTAACACTCGAAATCAGAAAGGCCAAGAAAAGAAAGGAAAACCATAAGTTTAAGGGGTCGACTCGTCGAGTCCAAGGAAGAACTCGATGAGTCGGAGCGGGTTCCGTGTCGCAAATTAAGTGACTGGCTCGACGAGTCGGGGTTTGGACTCGGCGAGTCTGGTCTGGGTTGGGAAACCCTAATTTCGGGACTTGGTATCCTATTTAAGCATCTTATTCTCTTTTTTAGGGCTCATTTGCGGCCCCTATAGTCCAGAACCCCAAACCCTAGCCACCATAACCGTTTTTGGAGCAAGATCCACCCTGGGTGAAGTAATTTGAAGCTTGGAAGAGAAGAGATTCATAGTGGTGCAAGAGGAGGCCTTGGATCCAGAGTTGGTGGAACTTTTTAGAGCATTTGTAGGTAATGAATCGTTTTCCTTGGCTTTGTCCTTTCTAGATCCATCTTTCATGGAGTTTTAGGGTTTCTTTGAGAGTATGTGATGAGAAATTGGTGCACAAGTTAGATCTGGAGTTGAAACTCCAGATCTGAGCTCTATTTGGATCAAAGATGCAGAAAGCCCTGTTACATGCTATGCAAAATCCATTCCCCATGAGTCAAGTTCCTTTCTAGCTTGGTTTTTGGTATTGTGAGACAAGAAGCATGTAAAGTTAGCAACTTTATGTTGCTAATGGACTCTAGGAACCTAGATCTATTGTTTGGAGCAAAGGAGTAGGTCTGTGACTAGAGATTATGAGAATACACGTAAGGACTCGGCGAGTCTAGGAGAGGACTCGGCGAGTCGAGCTAGATACCAGACTTAAATCACGTAGTAACTCGGCGAGTCACATGGGTGGACTCGGCGAGTTGGATGAAGATAGGCAGGAACTTGATGAGTTGGAAGAACAACTCGGCGAGTCTGTTGAAGATTGCTTTAGACTCGGCGAGTCAGGTCGCGAAACCCCAAACCCTTCTAGTTAAGACTCGGATCAGTGAGTTGAGTGGAGACTCGGTGAGTTGAGCAGGATGGGACTCGGAGATCGTTAGACTCGACGAGTCTTGGGGTGACTCGGCGAGTTGAGTCGCATTCTAAGAATTTTCAGAGTGCAAGGACTCAACGAGTCAACGAGATGACTCGGCGAGTAGAGTCAGTCCGGATGGTTGAGTTTAACCAGGACTTTGACTTTGACCAGAGTTGACTTAGTTTGACTATTGAAGGGCAGTTTGGGACTAAGTGTTATATTTGGTATTAGTAGATCGGGGAGTTTTTGGAGCAGCAGTTCGAGAGTTGTCTGATAGCAGTCAGAAGGGTGAGTTTCCTTCCAGTAGGAACGGGTATAAGGCCATAATGTCGGCCAATTTAGCTAGCAGTAGTTTCCGGACTTCGGTTTGATGCAATAGTTAGTATGTTTGATCCTTTTGTGGCTCAGACAATATTTATGTGTTATGTGTTCTGGGCTACGTCCCGATGCAGTATGCAGTATATGTGTTCATGCTAGTTGATATGTTTATGCTATGCTATGTTTTATTAGTTCCGGACTTCGGTCCGATGCAGGGGACAAGGTCACAGTCAATTTCCGGACTTCGGTCCAATGTAGGGGGCAAGGCCCCAACTAGTCCGGACTTTGGTCCGATGCAGGGGACAAGGTCCTAGTCAGTTTCCGGACTTCGGTCCGATGCAGGGGTCAAGGCCCCAGTTAGTCCGGACTTCGGTCTGATGCAGAGGACAAGGTCCCAGTCAGTTTTCAGACTTCGGTCCGATGCAGGGGGAAAGGCCCCAGTTAACCCGGAGTTCGATCGATGCAGGGGACAAGGTCCCAGCCAGTTCTGGACTTTGGTCTGATGCAGGCGGCAAGGCCCAGTATGTGCTTTATATGTTATTGTATAGTATGTGGTAGTTTGGGGGAGCTTACTAAGCTTTGTGCTTACGGTTTCAGTTTTTGGTTTTAGGTACTCAGTTTTCAAAAGAGGAGCTCGGAGGGGTTACAGTGCACACACTATAGTCAGTTAACCTGGGAATGTTTGCTCTGATAATAAGATTATGTTTTGGATTAATAATCAGAAATTATGTTATGACTTATGATGCGGTTTTTATAAATATGGTTTTAGTAATGTTTTTATAAGAAATTTTTAGTCGTGATTTTTGGGTCGTTACATACTTGTATACCAACAAAGTATAATGTTTATCGAGTATTAATGTGCTACCATTAGTCCATAACCGCGGCTGTATGACTAGTTTCAAACCTCTGATTGATGCTACAAGTTTCGCACCTTAAGATAAATTATGCACGCTATATCGACGTTGGTTAACAATAACATGGGAATGCAAGTTCATCACCCGCATCATGTTTGGTTGTAGCTAGCAACCGCGGGTGGGGTGTCAACCCGCATAGATCTATACACAACTTCATCGCTCGCACGGGAATAGCGGTTGCAGGGCAGATATATGATCATGCTCTTGTGTGTAATTCAATGAGTGGTAGAACAAACATATGAGTCGAAGTTTATCTGTTCCTTCTTGGATTAGAAGTTGATATTTGGGCCCCTCGATGATTTTGTTTTGACCTATGTACCGGGCCCGATCAGAACTAAGTTGATGTGTTCAATTAAGTTCTTTGTCAAACAAATCGGAATTCGGGAAACAAACTGTTGGACAATAAGTAAGACATTGTTCCATGTATTTGTCCAACTGATATCTAGAACAGAGGATTATATGATCACTTATCTTAAATGGCGTACCATCATCTTCTCAGTTCCGAGAAACCTTGAAAAGAGATACGATTGTTGATCGGTTCCTAAAGTCATACTTGCAGTAATAGTTATTAGACTTATCCAAGTGGGAGACTGTTTGATAAGGTGTCTAAGTCCATAACTATTTCTGGTATGTACTTGACCCGACCCGGCATGGTCCATTTGGGTTGCATGGCACCATGCAATTGGATAGACTAAATGAGAGAAATAACACTTGGAGATTATTAATATATTATAAGTTCTAATATATTAATAATATTATTTGATTAGTTTGATCAATAATTAATTTAGAATTAATTAAGTGATCAAAAGAGAACTAATTAAATATATGGGTTGATTATGTAAATCATCCATATCTTGTATAGTGGGCTAAGAGGCTCCATGGATTATCAAATTGGGTTCTACCCATAGGATGCTCCATGGGAGTTACAAACCCATGGGTCATGGAAATGAATAGTCATGACACATTAGGGTTTACATGGTGTAACCCTAGATGTGTCAACACTATATAAAGATCTCATTCTCCACCAAAATCGGTTACACTAAGGAAACAAGAGGGTTTGGCCAATTTCAAGAAGTGTGAATTCCCTCATAAGTTTTTCCAAGAGCATTTGGTGTTGTGTGAAGCATTTGATGCATCACACTTGGGGTGCTAGGCTCATAAGGTTTCAAGGAACATAAGCAACAACAAGGTAAGTTATTCTATCTATCATTCAAGTTAAAATTGTTCCCCATGTATGTTAGTTAGGAATATAGCCTTGGAATTCAACTTTGCATGATAATTAGACAAACATAGATCCAAGGTTATTAGGGTTGCATGTACACTTAGGAAGTGTTAGAATGCTCAAAACCCATCAGTGGTATCAGAGCCTAGGCTTGTTTGCTTTTTATTTGTGCTTAAAAGTTGAAAAAAGTCAAAAATCTTGCTGTCTACGAATGGACTCGTCGAGTCCATAGGGGGGACTCGTCGAGTTCACGTGTAACTTCAACCAACTCGGCGAGTAAGTTCATGCACTCGGCGAGTAGGGTCGACAGATTGCAGAATTTCGACTTTAGTTGCTGGAAATGGACTAGAAACATTACCCTAAACTGTTTTGGTACTTGAAAACTTGTTTTGATGGTGTAATGTTCTTTCTAATTCATTTACAACAACTAGTTATCAAAATTACAAAGTTTTACGTGTAATTTTGATTTATGAATGTGTTCATATTCATGTTCTTGTGCTTATGATGTTTTAGATGATCATAGGAATTATTTGTAACCTATGTGGTAGATTAATTCTTGATCATAATGTGTTTTAATGGAGTCCATAACTTGTCCTCAAGTTATGGAAAACCAAGAGTCACACTTGAATTAAAACCATTAAAAGAACATAAGAGTTAGAAAAATGAAGAGTCTTCATTTTATTACTCTATTAAACTCATAAGTTACAAGAAATGAAAAGTTTTGAAAGTTACAAAACTTGCCCTCAAGTTTTGGAACAAGTAAAGTTAAGTTAAAATTTTAGTTCCAACCCTTAGAATTTTAAAAGTTAAAATTCAACCCTTATACTTATATTATTACAATTTAATAATTATATATATATATATATATATATATATATATATATATATATATGTATAAGAACAAAGTCGTCTTACCGCTAGTACGCCTCATTCACGAAGCCAGTCTATAAGGTGGGTATAAGGTTGTTGCCTATAAAATGGCAACTTAATGGGTGTCTACTCTCACCCACCGCTTGCTTGACTGGTGGAGGGTCGTTAGCCGAACGGGTAAGACAAGGACTTATAAATTCTCATTCAAAGTATGATGAATATAATAAAGTAACTAAATGTTTTATTAAATTCTCAATCTTAGTTACTTTAGGAAAATGTGAATAAGGTGCTAATCCATGAAATTACACTTTACACTTTGTCTAAGTCATTGGTGGAGCGTGTGTGGTTAACCGGCACACTAACTTGGACTTATCAAGGTAGGTAAAGGGTGACTTAAGGTTTATTATAGTATCGGTGGAGCGTGTGTGGTTTACCGGCACATCGATTGAGTGATAAACTTTCAGGGTACCAAGTGATTTTCATGGTTACTTCACACCTCGTTTTGTGATCCTCGGTATCCCAGTCACAAAACTTGGAGGGCACACTCGAGATTGAAACATGCCTTTGAAAAGTTCATTGAATCTCAAAGAATCTAGGAATTTCTAAGAACCAATCATAAAACCTAATATCTAATATTTCGGTTTTCGTGGTGGAAATTGGTGAATCGTCATTCACCTACCTTTCAAATATGTTATAGCTTGGATTACGGCATACCTCTTCTAATTTATAATATATTGTGATTGGATCCTAGCCTTAATATTACATTTGGGTGTTTTATTAAGGACTCTCTTAATATCTAAACTAATCTTGTCCTCTTCCTTCAGATGTCTTCAAACAATGTTGCTTCTGGCTCGAATCCTAATGGCTCATTTACTCTTATGAGCTTGTGTGGGAAAGTCACTTTTGATGGATCCAACTTCAATGAGTGGATCAGAAACATCAGGATGATTACCCGCTACGAGGACAAAGAATATGTCCTTGACAAGGAGCTTAAGGAGATTGATGAGACCACTGCAACTCCTCAGGAGATCGCTGACTTTTAGGCACATGAAAGGGATGCTACAGAAGTAGCATGCATCATGATGGCCACAATGACAGCAGAACTCCAAAAGTCCTATGAGGATTTCTACCCTTATGAAATGCACCAAGATTTGATGGAAAGATACCATCAAAGTGAACGACAAGAGAGGTACGAAATCATCTGCTCCATGATAACAACCATGATGAAGGATGGGGATTCTGTCACGAGCCACATGTAGAAAATGCAAAGGTATGTGGATCGATTGCTGAAACTTAATGTGAACTTCCCTGAGGAGCTTGCAATAGATATAATTTTGCGCTCCTTACCATCGTGCTATGATCAATTCCGCATGACATATCACATGAATAAGGAAGAAGTCACACTCAGCAAACTTCAGGGACTTCTCAAGACCGCAGAATCAGGTCTTAAGGGGAAGTCGGTTGTTAACACTCCTACTCCAAACTCCACTCCGGTTTTGGCAATCGGGAAAAGTCGAGGGAAGAAGAGAAAGAGTTCTTAGAAGGGTACCAAGGTTAGGACCCTTGATGGTTCTTCTTCAAGTGGAACCAAGAAAGGTTTTGTCACTCCTTCTTCTGACCCAAAAGAGGCTGAATGCTTCTATTGCCATGAAAAATCACATTGGAAGCGAAACTGCCCAAAATACCAGCAAGATGTGAAGGATGGGAAAGTTAAACCCAACCATGCAAGTATTTACACTATCATTTCTAATAACTCACGCCATTCGAAATCTTGGGTCCTTGATACCGGTTGTGGTATTCACATTTGTTGTGACTTGTAGGGACTAAGAAGAAATGAGAATGTGGAGCAAGGAAGAATAAACTTAATCATGGGGAATAGGAAAGTTACACATGTCACCAAGATTGGAGTTTATACTTTATCGCTAAGTAGTGGGTTAAATTTAGATTTGAAAAAATGTTGTTATTCGCCAGAAATGGCAAGAAATATTATTTCCTTTCATGCATTGTATAAACAAGGTTTCACCTTTTCATTTGATAATGAAGTTGGTTCGATTAATGCTTTCTTTAATAATGTTCTTTATTTTAAAGCATTACCTTGTGATGGTGTGTATGAAGCTGTATTTGTTGTAGATAACTCAGGAAATAATGTTTTGTGTATTGATTCTCCTAATAATAATAACTTGGATAAAGCATCATTATGGCATTGTCGTCTTGGACATATAAGAAAGAAACGCATAGGCCAACTCCAAAAGGATGGAGTCTTGGAGTCGTTTGACCTAAAGTCAGATGATAGTTGCGAATCATGCTTACTTGGAAAAATGACAAAGTCACCCTTCACAGGCTCGTGTGAAAGGGGTGAAGGTTTGTTGGACCTTATACACACGGATGTGTGTGGACCATTCAAACATGCCACAAGGGATGCTAATCGTTATTATTTGACTTTTACTGATGATTACAGTAGATATGGATATGTCTACTTAATCAAACATAAGTCAGAGACTTTCGAGAGGTTTAAGGAATTTAAACAGGAAGTCGAGAATCAATTGGGCAGGAACATTAAGATGCTTCGATCCGATCAAGGTGGTGAGTATCTTAGTTCAGAGTTCCTCGACTATCTAAGGGAATGTGGGATTGTCTCACAATTGACACCTCCCAGGACACCACAGTTGAATGGTGTGGCTGAGAGGCGCAATCGAACCTTTTTAGACATGGTTCATTCCATGATGAGTCGAGCTTCGCTACCAATCTCATTCTGGGGGTATGCCTTAGAGACTGCCGCCCATATTCTTAATTTAGTCCCTACAAAGAAAGTTGCCAAAACTCCTCACGAGATGTGGACTGGTAAAGTACCTAAACTAGACCACATCAAGATTTGGGGTTGCAAGGCTTTCATGAGACGCGAGACTCATGATAAGCTCGAACCTCGAAGCGAGAGGTGTATTTTCATCGGCTACCCATAGCAATCCTTTGGTTACCTCTTCTACAGACCGAGTGACAATGTGGTCTTTGTAGCAAGAAGAGGAATCTTTCGAGAAAGAGAGTTTATAAGCCAAGGAGAAAGTGGGAGGCAAATTGATCTTGAAGAAATTCAAGATTCAAGTGGTGAAGGAACTTCAAACTCTAGCCCTCAACTTGAGGAGGAAACTCCTGTTGAGCCAATTGACGAATCTGTACCTCTGAGACGTTCCACGAGAGTTAGGAGTGCACCTGAGCATTACTATGGATTCCATATTACTGCAGAAGGTGAGACACTTATTAGTGATGGGACACTAGTAAGTCAAGATGACCCTAACAGCTACGAGGAAGCCATGGCAGGCCCCGAGTCTGCTAAATGGAAAGAGGCTATGGATAGCGAGATACAATCCATGTATGACAATCAAGTTTGGAACTTGGTTGAAAATGTACCAGGTCGTAAGACAGTGGGGTGCAAATGGATCTTCAAGAAGAAGACCGACATGGATGGTAATGTACACACTTATAAGGCTAGACTGGTTGCAAACGGGTTCTCACAAATTCCTGGAGTGGATTATGATGAGACTTTTTCTCCGGTAGCCAAGATTAAGTCTATTAGGGTAATGTTAGCCATAGCCGCATTTCATGACTATGAAATTTGGCAAATGGATGTCAAAACCGCTTTCCTTAATGGAAAATTAGCTGAAGATGTTTACATGAGTCAGCCGGAAGGTTTTGTCAGCAGCAAGTACCCTAATAGAGTGTGTAAGCTTGAGAAATCCATCTATGGATTAAAGAAAGCACCTCGCAGATGGAATCTTTGCTTTGATGAAAAGGTCAAGGAATTTGGCTTTTCTAGGAGTGAAGATGAATCTTGTGTGTATGTCAAGGCTAGTGGGAGTATAGTTAGCTTTTTGGTATTGTATGTGGATGACATACTACTCATAGGAAACGACATTCCAACCCTGCAAGAAGTAAAGTCCTGGCTTGGGAAGTGTTTCGCTATGAAGGACCTTGGTGAAGCTGCCTATATTTTAGGGATAAGGATCTTGAGAGATCGGAGTAAAAAACTAATTGGACTTAGTCAGAGTACCTACTTGGATAAGGTGCTGAAAAGATTCAGCATGCAGGACTCCAAGAAAGGAGAGTTACCCATCCAGAGTAATGCCAAATTGAGTAAGACACAAAGCCCTAGCACTGAGGCTGAGATAGCAGAAATGAGTCGAATACCTTATGCTTCGGCTGTAGGATCGATCATGTATGCTATAACGTGTACTCGACCTGATGTAGCATTTTCCCTGAGCATGGTTAGCAGGTTTCAGGGGAACCCTGGCAAGGCACACTAGACTGCGGAAAAAAATATTCTCAAGTACCTCCGAAGGACTAAGGACTGGGTCCTTACCCTCGGTGGGAGTGATGACTTGAGAGTTTTAGGGTATAGTGATGCTAGCTTCCAGACTGATAGGGATAATTTCCGCTCTCAGTCAGGCTGGGTCTTTACCCTAAATGGAAGAGCAATTTCTTGGAAGAGTTCCAAGCAAGAGACAGTGGCAAATTCTACTTGTGAATCAGAGTATATTGCAGCGAGCCAGGCGGCAAAGGAGGCTATATGGCTAAAGAACTTCATCGGAGACCTTGGAGTTGTACCAGCTATTATAGAGCCAATGGAAATTTTCTGTGATAGTGAAAGTGTTGTTGCCTTAGCCAAGGAACCAAGGGATCACGGGAGATCCAGACACATCGACAGAAAATACCATTTTATTAGACATCGAATAGAAGAAGGACTCCTCGTGGCAAAGAGGGTATCATCGGATGAGAACCCAGCAGATCCCCTCACGAAGGGACTGACTCGGGTTAAGCATCTCCAGCATGCTCGGAGCATAGGGCTGAAGGATGATATTAGATTTAGTAGTTAGATAACCTCGAAATTTGTAAAGTGTAATTGACATTAGATGATGAATAAAAAGTGTTTTATTTATGAGTAAAGTGTTGCTATCTCTTGTCAATCGTTTACTACATTTCTTTTGCATGTTTTGACTTCCAGAATAATTTTGTTTGGTATAACATATTATTCAAACCTCCACAGTCGGTCATATGTCGGAAGTAGGTATGAATCAAGACTGTCATGATTGGTTGCAGAGGTCTAAGGTGTTAGACAAGCTGATGTGTGTAAAACCAACTAGTTTTAATCCTACTAACTTAAACACAAAGACAAACACACGAAAGGCAGTGTACCTATCGATTAGCAGTTTAGTTCAGGTAAGTAGGGTATCGAACACAGGGAACGGTAAACAATTAAAATAGATGCTAATATTATCTAAATAAAACAAGTAATAGAAAGGGGGTTTTCTCTAGTTTTGCAAGACTAGAAACTTAAACAATTAACGAAAACTTAAACTAATTAACTAAAGCAACAACTATTCACCAAATTTGATAAAGACGTTTCTATTTAGGTTCAACCAATTCACTCCTATGGTTATTTAAGTTAAGGTAGATTAATTGCTATTGGTTACCAATGATAGTAGTTAGGTTCATGTTCATTACTCCTAACCCTTAGACAATTAACTAATTTAAGCGTTGATCAAGTGTTTAAACTAATTAATTCCCCAGATTAATTATTTGGATTAAATAAGATTTGTAATGGTCAATTAAGTTATTAATTCAATTAACCTCTTGTTGATGGTTTCTCAAACAAGCTCACACATTAATCTTCCTATTTTCTTATTAATCTTAGTTTCATACTCATTACTTCCAAGCATATGTTTTAGCATTCACATAGACATATGAGGTTAACAATTAAGTGATGTTCATGCAACCTAATTGCCTTCCAATTAACAGAAAATAGTAGTGATTAATACATAAGGTTCTTTAACAAACTTAATTTAATAAATCACCAATATACAATTAAACAAAATTCAATAATTAAACCATAGGAGTTCTTTGGTATTCCCCAAACAGAAACAAAAACGAGTTTAGCTCATAGTTGCAGTAGAAACAAGCATAAAAACAAAGTTTATGAAAGCAAACTTGTTTAATTCCTAAGTCTAAGTGGTAGAATTAACCTAATTGTTTGAATTCTTCCAACTCTTGAAGCTTAGGGTTCCTCAGCGCCTTCTGAACCTTTTAGTCGCAGCTAATCCTTCAAAATTCGCCAGGAGTTATGTCCCATGAGATAAGGATTCGTCTTTTAAAGATATCCCAAAATAGAGGATACTCGGCGAGTAGCAGAATCAACTCGCCGAGTAGGTCAATACTTATCCGTCTTTAGATTAGCAGTCGTATTTATCTTCTGGCATATCATCGTGTACTCGCCGAGTAGGGTCGATCTACTCGCCGAGTAGGTCCTTCTTTTCACTCTTTAATCTTCACTTGCTTTCCCTTTTCTCCTCTTTGCCTCCAAGCATACCTTTTGGACTGAAAACACAATTCAAAGCATTTTAAGTACCTTTTGTCCACATTATTTTCATAATTAACCAAAAATAACTAAGAATATATGTTAAATAATTAACTAATTATGCACATATCAAAATACCCCACACTTGACTTTTGCTTGCCCCCAAGCAAAACTACATTTTAAACACATTAAAATCACATTAATAACTCCAATCCTTCCCAGCCATTATGCCAAGACTGCAACGCATGCATTTGTGTCTAAAATTCCTAAAAACCCCCCATACTTCAAATACTCACAATCCTCATAAACATTCGCCCACTCACCCCGAACTATGCTCATTTTATGCAACCCTTCGAATCCATCCTCAGAAAACCTCTTTACCCTCAAGGTATTTTTAATTGAGCAACCCAAGCATACATAATCTAGAAAATTACAATTTATGATACCACTATGGAGCTCTTTGGAATTCTTCACTTCTTGATAATTTGATCTTGGATATCTTTGAATTCACCACCTTTGTTGTTTGATTTTTTGGTATCTTCAACTCTTTGGATTTCTTGGAATTTTGATCTTCAGATCTTTACTTCATTTGCTCCAAAATTCTTACAATTTTTCTTGTAATTTTCTCTTTTTTTTTTACATGTATACCTCACTTCTTTTTTTCTTTCACTCAAATCCCTACATGCTTAAGCAGGGGCGCTCAATCTCAACCTTTATTGGCTAATGATAAAAATTTTCCTGGATACATTTCAGGTTTAGGCTGCTAAACATATTGCATCCCTCAGGCTGAGTAAGGTCGTGTTTTTGTCTCATGATTTCACTGAAATAAGGAAGCCACAAATGCACTAGAACGTGTATAGGCTCAACTAAACATTTGGGTTCTCATGCAATTATTAACACAATTCTAATATGGAATCCTAATTTTTTTTTACCAAAATTTTCTAATTTAAGACCCAATCATTTTTAATATTCAACAAATTTAAAAATTAGCCTAAATTAAGATTCTAAGTGTTCTAAGATGTGACTAACCCCCTACCCCACACTTATTTTATGCAATGCCCTCATTGCATATTATAACAACTAAAAAGAATGCAAATAGAGAGAAAGTTGGAACAAACTCCCCTGGGGTAGCAGTCGCTAGGTTGACACTCTCTTCTTCAACTCCTTCTTCTAGTGACTTTAACCATGGGAACAGCTCATCCATGGCATGGGTGTCATACGTCTCGTGTGGTTGATAGCTCGAATACTCCAAGGAAAAAGGGTTGTTGCACAAGCCTCAGTAGTAATGCATAAAGAATGTATGAATAGCGCATGTAAAAGTAGCCAGAACAAATCAATAACTCCTCCTGCAGCAGGCTACTCGGCGAGTAGGGTATTAAACTCGGCGAGTAGACCGTTGGGTGACAAAACTTTTATTCTGCCCAAGTCCGTTTATGATGTATGGGGGGTTATATAAACTAATAATTTCCCTCATTTTTCTTTAGGTAATAAACACTATATAACCCTTCTATCAATTGGACTCATAGCTTGACTCAAAACTTCGTTTCCTCTCTCGCCTAGACTCGATTTCTCACTTCATCAACCTTGACTCTAGACCCTCACATGCATCCTTACACTCAAACTGAAAAGATCAAAAACAAATACCAAGTAATAAAAATAAATCAAAATAAAAATCCTAAATTATCCCTAAATACTAGAAGTTTAGAAAGAAAAAGAAAAGCAAACTCTAATGACGGGTTGCCTCCCGCAAGCGCTTCTTTTTGTGCGAGTCTTTAGCTGGACTCCCAACCTAATAAACTTTCAATAAACTCAATGCCAATCCATCCGTTGCATTGAATATCTTCTTTGGTGGACCAATTTGTGAAATTTGGCTCTTTACTACTAAAATTGGCCAAACGAGCTTGAATACATAAAACCCAAGAATATTGACAAGGGTTGGAACCAGTTGGATACTAATCATAAATGGATCATGATTTAGAACTTTCTCCGAAGTTGGAATCGTCACCCCATGCTTCGAAACACAAACCGGAAGAACAGGGGACCATGTCGTGGTAATGGTCAAACCATAACTTGGTTCCTGCAACTCAGGTTTTTCTTGTTCTTCATCTGACCCCTCTGCTAGCAATCTTTCTAGTTCCTCCAAATCTCTTTCTGGATTAAATTCTTCATCTTTTAACTCTAGCTCTTGTGACTCAGATTGTTCTTGTGTGTTGGGCAAGATGTTATCTAACCATATATCAAATTTCTTCAAATCTTCATCCCATCCACACTCCTCATCTTCTTGCTCAATTTCCTGCACTACTTCCTCAAGAAAAGCATCAAAAGCATCGAGATTTGGAAAACACATATTAAATAAAAATAAAATTAAAATAAAAAAATAATTAATAAAATAAAAATGATAACAGTTAGCAAATAAAATTAACTATTTGAACCGTTCCCCAGCAACGGCGCCAAAAAACTTGATGTGTGTAAAACCAACTAGTTTTAATCCTACTAACTTAAACACAAAGACAAACACACGAAAGGCAGTGTACCTATCGATTAGCAGTTTAGTTCAGGTAAGTAGGGAATCGAACACAGGGAACAGTAAACAATTAAAATAGATGCTAATATTATCTAAATAAAACAAGTAATAGAAAGGGGGTTTTCTCTAGTTTTGCAAGACTAGAAACTTAAACAATTAACTAAAACTTAAACTAATTAACTAAAGCAACAACTATTCACCAAATTTGATAAAGTTGTTTCTATTTAGGTTCAACCAATTCACTCCTATGGTTATTTAAGTTAAGGTAGATTAATTGCTATTGGTTACCAATGATAGTAGTTAGGTTCATGTTCATTACTCCTAACCCTTAGACAATTAACTAATTTAAGTGTTGATCAAGTATTTAAACTAATTAATTCCCCAGATTAATTATTTGGATTAAATAAGATTTGTAATGTTCAATTAAGTTATTAATTCAATTAACCTCTTGTTGATGGTTTCTCAAACAAGCTCACACATTAATCTTCCTATTTTCTTATTAATCTTAGTTTCATACTCATTACTTCCAAGCATATGTTTTAGCATTCACATAGACATATGAGGTTAACAATTAAGTGATGTTCATGCAACCTAATTGCCTTCCAATTAACAGAAAATAGTAGTGATTAATACATAAGGTTCTTTAACAAACTTAATTTAATAAATCACCAATAGACAATTAAACAAAATTCAATAATTAAACCATAGGAGTTCTTTGGTATTCCCCAAACAGAAACAAAAACGAGTTTAGCTCATAGTTGCAGTAGAAACAAGCATAAAAACAAAGTTTATGAAAGCAAACATGTTTAATTCCTAAGTCTAAGTGGTAGAATTAACCTAATTGTTTGAATTCTTCCAACTCTTGAAGCTTAGGGTTCCTCAGCGCCTTCTGAACCTTTTAGTCGCAGCTAATCCTTCAAAATTCGCCAGGAGTTATGTCCCATGAGATAAGGATTCGTCTTTTAAAGATATCCCAAAACAGAGGGTACTCAGCGAGTAGCAGAATCAACTCGCCGAGTAGGTCAATACTTATCCGTCTTTAGATTAGCAGTCGTATTTATCTTCTGGCATATCATCATGTACTCGCCGAGTAGGGTCGATCTACTCGCCGAGTAGGTCCTTCTTTTCACTCTTTAATTTTCACTTGCTTACCCTTTTCTCCTCTTTGCCTCCAAGCATATCTTTTGGACTGAAAACACAATTCAAAGCATTTTAAGTACCTTTTGTCCACATTATTTTCATAATTAACCAAAAATAACTAAGAATATATGTTAAATAATTAACTAATTATGCACATATCACAAGCCTACAACAATCATGAGTGTTCATAAGTTCTGAGCATTGGACTCAACCCACGCTCACTGGAATCACTTCATGGAATTCTATCTCGAGTGATCGTGAGACGGTAATATCATATAAGTCTTCAAACCTAGAGATATGATTTGTTACTTACAAGTTGGTTATGCATTGATTGTACGAAAACGCATTGGTAACTCGATGTTATAAATCGTGCTCTTGTGTGTAATTCAATGAGTGGTAGAACAAACATATGAGTTGAAGTTTATCTGTTCCTTCTTGGATTAGAAGTTGATATCTGGGCCCTTCGATGATTTTGTTTTGACCTATGTACCGGGCCCGGTCAGAACTAAGTTGATGTGTTCAATTAAGTTCTTTGTCAAACAAATCGGAAATTGGGAAACAAACTGTTGGACAATAAGTAAGACATTGTTCCATGTATTTGTCCAACTGATATCTAGAACAGAGGATTATATGATCACTTATCTTAAATGGCGTACCATCATCTTCTCAGTTCCGAGAAACCTTGAAAAGAGCTACAATTGCTGATCGGTTCCTGAAGTCATACTTGCAGTAATAGTTATTAGACTTATCCAAGTGGGAGACTGTTGGATAAGGTGTCTAAGTCCATAACTATTTCTGGTATGTACTTGACCCGACCCGGCATGGTCCATTTGGGTTGCATGGCACCATGCAATTGGATAGACTAAATGAGAGAAATAACACTTGGAGATTATTAATATATTATAAGTTCTAATATATTAATAATATTATTTGATTAGTTTGATCAATAATTAATTTAGAATTAATTAAGTGATCAAAAGAGAACTAATTAAATATATGGGTTGATTATGTAAATCATCCATATCTTGTATAGTGGGCTAAGAGGCTCCATGGATTATCAAATTGGGTTCTACCCATAGGATGCTCCATGGGAGTTACAAACCCATGGGTCATGGAAATGAAGAGTCATGACACATTAGGGTTTACATGGTGTAACCTAGATGTGTCAACACTATATAAAGATCTCATTCTCCACCAAAATCGGTTACACTAAGGAAACAAGAGGGCTTGGCCGATTTCAAGAAGTGTGCATTCTCTCATAAGTTTTTCCAAGAGCATTTGGTGTTGTGTGAAGCATTTGAGGCATCACACTTGGGGTGCTAGGCTCATAAGGTTTCAAGGAACATAAGCAACAACAAGGTAAGTTATTATATCTATCATTCAAGTTAAAATTGTTCCCCATGTATGTTAGTTAGGAATATAGCCTTGGAATTCAACTTTGCATGATAATTAGACAAACATAGATCCAAGGTTATTAGGGTTGCATGTACACTTAGGAAGTGTTAGAATGCTCAAAACCCATCAGTTTTATCTTGACATAAAACCAAAAATAGCAACATACTTAATAAGTGTGTGTGTATATATATATATATATATATATATATATATATATATATATATATATATAGAACTCCTGAATATACCTTCAGGGCTATATTAGTAACATAACAGGCTTTATCTTGACATGAAACCAACAATAACAACATACATAATAAGTGTATATAGAACTCTAGAATATACCTTCAGGGCTATATTAGTAACATAACATGCTTTATCTTGACATAAAACCAACAATAACAACATATTTAATAAGTGTATATAGAACTCCTGAATATACCTTTAGGGCTATATTTAGTATAATAACATGCTAACAAGTTTAAAATAGTTATATGTTTTCAAAATATCATATTCAAAACAACCATATCCCGGTTAATATAACTATCTATGTTGATACAAATATACTATCATATAGACATAATATTAACTTAAATACAATATTTAGCATGCATTTTCCCCCGAAAGCATTAAAAAGTGGGGCCGTGAAACTCACCCTAGTAGCATGATTTTATGTAATCTAACTAGAAACGGTCATCGGTTCGTGATCGTCGGGCTCGGGATGCGAAACGGCCCCAACAAACGAGAGAGAGAGAGAGAGAGAGAGAGAGAGAGGAGATTTAGGTGTAAGGAAGGTTAGAGTCGAATTGGCTATTTATAGGCTGATTTTTAGCCTCTCACGTCGTGAGCCATACATGCTCATGTCGTGAGCTCGATCCTGCTCACCTCGTAGACCTGCCATTTGGGTCCCTAGCTTCGGAAGGTGTCCATTTGACTCCTCACATCATGAGAAATCCTTGATCACATCATGAGCTTTTGACTTATCACTCTGTAGACTTTCCATTTAATACTCTAATTTTTCAAACCATTTTTTTTAATTCCACAAAACACGGTTTAATATATCATGCCCTCCAATTATATTTGTCATGGTCCAGATCTAAAGCCTCAACTCCATGGCAAGCTCAAACAACTTAAGGACCCAAAGAAAAGATGGAAAGGGCCATAAACTCCCTAGAGAAGAGATCTAACCAAACAATGATCAAGGTGATAGCTTTTCACCTCCAAATGGCAGCTAACACTAAAAGAATGCTAGATCCAAGGGCTCTTTCTCGTTCCAAGCCTTTTGCTCCTCAAACTCCTTCAAAGAATGCACCAAATCACACACGTTTAGCTTCTTTCTCTCTCACATGTGATACCAGCTCGTTTAGGGTTACTCTTAGGGTACTAAAGTTGTGAGGAAGGCGGGGTAAAGGAGCTAAAGTCCTTTAAATAGGGTGCAAGCCCAAATGGTTAGGATTTCATCAAACAGACTCAACTCATCGAGTCCATCCCTCAGACTCGACGAGTAGACTTCATATCTCGCGCATCCTGATTAACTCCTACACGACGACTTGGGACCCATCAACTCGTCGAGGAGGTCCTATAATGTGCATGAAATTCTCAAGTTCCACATCCAGGAAATCGGGGTGTTACAATTCTCCCCCACTTAATTAGATTTCACCCTCGAAATTGCTCTTTATCGACACATAGATTGAAACAAACACTCTAAGAAGCACCACCGTAAAATCTCATAACATAAAACGGTCTCCTTCCCAATACATTCGAAATGAAAACAGGAACCCCCAACCCGAAAAGGACGGACCCCTTTGCCGTTGTAGTACTAGCTCTGACTCTCCAGAACTCGGAAACTATAGTGGTCTGTCTTCCCGAAAGACCGCACATGCGAAATATTACCATGTTGATCGCTCATCAAATAATAGGCCCGATAAAACACCTCCAACTCTGATTATCTTGTCGTGACTGCTAGGAACAAGTCGTTGACCATAATTGGGTCCTGATCACTCATGTCAGGCGTACTAGTCGATCTAGATCTTAGCTCAAAGGAACGGTGGGGTTACATCTCACCAAGGGTCAACCACCGACACTACAATCAAAACCAATCTAAAGAATGAATCTCAATACTCAGCCCTCAGACAGTAGAAGAATGACCATGCTCGGTCAGAAATATCGTCTGATATCCATAACCATAAGCCCCAGTTTCCCTTCAATGTTCCTTCCATCACTGAGTATCAGGTCAACTCCCCGACCTACAAGTCGCACCTTCAAGGCTACCCTAGCACATCCGGCCATACAACTTCATAGTCGTTCTATCCAGCTGAGTTGTCTCAACCAATCACATTGGACCCACAACCACCAGGTTCACTTTACCCCAAGAAATTACGACAACCGGGTTGAAATTGCACCTCACTTCCGACCTCGTTTGTCTACTACCTACTAACTCATGCGTGTCGTGGTTCTCCTCAACCCGACGAACCGATTCACGCAGGTCTAAAACATCAGATGGGAAACATCCATCTGAAAACTCTGGAATCCCAACCGGCCCGTCCTCCACACAGATAGAGCCTAAACTCAACACAAGAGTCTGGTTCGACACAAAATTGGAACCACTCGTATCCAATCTGATACTCAAATCATGACTCGTGATTCACGAATCCACGCGTACATTACTCCTCTCATCCTTTCGGTGTGCGACAATCCCTCACTCAATCGAGATATTATCTGTCAAGCTTGAAATACAATTTATTATTATTATTAGTATTATAAGCGATAATCGATATATGGTTTTTCAAATTCGTTTTTATCAATATTATATATATATATATATATATATATATATATATATATATATATATATATATATATATATATATATATATATATATATATATATATATATATATATATATATATATATATATATATATATATATATATATATATATATATATACATTTTAAATATGTATTTATAGGTAAAAACATAAAAATATAATAAAACATCTAAAAACATATAAATACTTTTTCTATATGTATTTATTACATTTATATGTTTTTTACGTGTTTAAAACATATTTATATATTTATTTATTTAATAATTATCATAAAAACTAATTCAAAAAATCATTCTTTGACTTTGGCTTATAATAATAATAATAATAATAATAATAATAATAATAATAATAAAATGTATTTAAAGCATCAAATATTAAAGTTATGTACAAAAATGAAAGAGAACTATCACATGTATCATTGATTGGTAAGTGGTTGTGTGGCTTGGGTTCGAATCTCCCTTTCATCGATTTTTTTTAAATGAAAAACTTCTAGATATATACGAGTGAAGGAGTTAAAGCAAATAAATCGTCCAACTCAACTGGTTGGTAGTTTTGTTTTTGTTGAAGGGAAGCGCAGGTCCGAAACCCCCTCCCAATAATTTCTTTAAAAAAAATCAGATTTTTTTTATAAGAAGCAGACGTGACATGCCATGTTAGGCCAGATCAACAATACTTCCATCTTAGAGTGTCACATAGACATGTGATCAGATGAAAGGTTATAAATGACCAAATTGTAAACGTTAAACGTTAGTCGGTTTTTTATTAAAAGAACGAAAAGATTTAATCGTTACTTTTCCTAAAAATTTAAGATTTTTATGAAAAAATTTCTATATAAATTGATTTAAATGTGGGGTCACAGCAAAATATATGGTTGTTTAAATTAAATATAAATATTTGTAATTTTTCATGTATATGGAAGATAGGAAATTGCTTTATCAAGTTTAAGATCTACTACAAATCTCGTTATCTATTTTATTAGTCATGCTCACAAATCAAATTCAAGTTCAGCTAAATATGACAATAGTGTTAAATTTTGTTTTGATCAGTGAACTAATTATGATTGGTCATATATAATTTAGTGATGGTTGATACATAAAAAAAATAAAGATATAATTATAACGAGTTTATTTATATTTCAATTTATTTTAACAACCCACTAACTTAAAAAAAAAAAAAAAAAAAAAAAAAAAAAAAAAAAAAAAAAACAGTTTCTTCCTACAGACTACGAACGTTTGGTCTACATCTCTTCTACTGTTGTCTGTATATATGATCTTCAAACATAAACATTTTACTTTTTAAAAAATAAACTCCACTTTATTCTTTTCGTGTATAACCCTACATAATGTCGAATGTTCTCGGTTTTTCCGGTACATCAACCAAATTACAAGAATGCAAGCAAAGGTTCCTAGATTCATGGAGATATATAGCAACATACATTCCATGCTTGTTTGAGTAATAACAATATTTCCCAATATCATGCTAAGAATGACTCGGATTTCTTGCAACTTTGCTTGTTTTATATCACACCTTCCTCCAGATACAAAACTTTTTTTATTCAAACAAAATAAAACTAACCAAAACCTAAGAAAGAGGACTAGGAACATAATCCTTCAAGAATCAAAAGATCCAAAAGAAATAAAAATCCATCAAATTTGTTCACATTCAGTGTTTCAATTTGTCCAATTTTAAACAAGACATCAATGGGAGAAGAAATATGCACAATCCAAATACTAGACCACCAACTGATATTTGACACAAAAATCAGGCTCCCCAATCGAGCCTCTGCACATAAAAATGACTTGAGTTAAAATTAGAATTCAATCCTTGCCAAGACTGTATTTTTGCTACACATGACATGACAAAACAGAGCAAAACAAGTTGTACTACATATGTCTTGCATTGAACCAAGACCGGATGACGTGAATGGGACAAAAAAAATGCAATTATCTGCCCCCCACCCAAAAAGGTGCAACAATAATACCCCTAGAAAGCTTGTATTGTACTGTGTACTACTGTACTGTCCTGTTTTGTCATGTCCTGTTTGTTCTATTGAACACAGTCTAACGGTCTTGGGGGACATCCCCACGGAACCGTTTTTGCAAATGTTCCAAGCTTGCCACACGTTGCATCGACGCGGTTCGACCTATTTTTGGCGGCCCGACTTCCGGCATCATGGGGTTGTGCGGTTGAACGTTTTCAACGGGAGGGAGGTTTACAGGCATTCTTTGAGCAGGTATGTGGTGGTTGGTGGCGGGAGTAGGATGGTGGGGGTTGGTGGCGGGAGGTGGTTGGCCGGAATAAAAGTGTTGTTGTTTCATGTCATCTTGTAAAGGAACGGAAGTATCCGAGGGTGCATCGGATGGGCTACAAGAATAGGATGGCATGGGACCCATTGTTGATATATCCGACATGGTTTGAACCATTGGGTTAAAACCCGTGATTCTTTTCACACTTTCTTCAGCCATTTTCACCTGTATACACATTCCATAAAATAATCATATTATTATTTATTACTTTAATTACAAATTTATAAATTTATAATTACATTACTTTTGAAAGTACTAACCTTTGCTCTCATTGTTTCAACATCAGCTTTCAGCACTCTATTATCAACAGCTGCTTCATTGTATTTCTGGCTTATGTCTGTGAGACGCTTCAGTAATGAAGAATTTTCTACCCGTAATTGAGAAACCTATCAACAAGTATAAAAATACTTTATTTATTTAAATTGTTTATCCAGATTTAGGCCATGTCTGTTACATAGGACATGACAAAACAGACTGTCCTGTGTTTGATGTGACTGTGACAATGGCGGTAAGACCGATGTCAGAGGATCTAAGAAAAAGACATAAATGCCCTCCTCATCTGTATTTAACAAAAGGAAAAGACCTGTGTCTCAAGCTCAGTTAAATGGGCCTGCTTTCTCCTCCTTGATCGTCTAGCAGATTCTCTGTTTGATAGCATTCTAAAAAGAAAAGAAAAAATAACATACTTTCATCTATCTGTGTACTATATATATATATTACATGGTTAATTGTTATAGTATTAAAGCGATATCTTATTAAATCGAAAGAAGAAACCCTACTTGCTTACCTTCTGACACGTTTTGCATCTGTGGGGTCCATATTTTGAGTTGTTTCTGTATCTCCATCAAGTTCATCATCATCTGATAATTCTCTTGAGGATCCACTTGTTGCTGATTTCACTGGAATTGCAGCCGCCTTCTTTTGTATAATGGGCAAAGAAGGGATCCCGATAGGGCCACCACTTTCCTTACTTGCTCCCTTGGGATCAAACCCTAAGAAAGAAATAACAATCTACTGTTATTTATTTGTTTAACGTAGCATCCAACTTTTACTTCTCCCTATTACAGCATTTATCCCTGCACTCATTTACTTTTTTTTTCTGTTTATCCAGAAAGTAGTTTACACTGAAGAATTTGAAATTTGATTGAATTTCTAGTATTGCAAGAAGTTAAAAGTATAAACCTTTTGAAGGCACTTGGTATCCCAACTGTGAGGTGTTGGAGGCTTGTGATCCATTGTCAGTTAAACCAGCAAAATCTTGAGCTTTTGCAGAAGATGCCTGAGAGAAAGAGTGAACTATACAGATTACATAGTGCTTTGCAAAAGTTGAATCTTAAACTGAAAGCAAAAATGGGTAGAATTTTCAAATTACAGGTGTAAAATAAGAAAATATGAAAGTGGGATGTTAATATGCTATAATAAACAAATCAATGAAGTATATTGTTATTTCTTGCATTTATAATACTATGAGTCTACGAAGTTATCCTAAATTAAATACAATTTATGTGCAGTTTATTTTGGGTTAATGAACTTAATGGGGACAGCTCAATTTGGTAAGCTACATGCCTATATATATATATATATATATATATATATATATATATACATATATATATATATATATATATATATATATATATATATATAGGTGTTTCTTTTTGACTTGGAGCAGAAAGAATAAGTATAATAGGAGGGAAAAGTCAAGGGATAATTAAGCCCTGACTTTTTACAAATTTGTCATTTATTTTTTCCTTCCATTTCGCAAGTTTTCCATGATTTTGTCTAAGATTTTTAGAAATCATTTATCCGGATAGCAGTTAATGGGAAGAAAAAATAATAATAATAATAAACAGCCTATAGAAGCATAAGCACATTATTTTAATAATGGGTCTTTGTTAATGGTACTTATATTCAATATATTGACTAGATATGAAATTTTAAAAAGTATTGAAAGGTCAACCTTGTATTATTATAATTGTAATAATAATGATAATGGTAACAATAATAATGAAAAGAATAATAATAACAACAACAATAATAATAATAATAATGACAGTAAAACTTGGAGAAAAAGAGAGATGCAAAAAACCTAAATACTCTTTATGAAGAAATAATTCAATTATTTAATCCTACATAAACAACTATATATCTATTATTAGAACATCGATTCCTCCAAATAACATCAAGACAAGATGACACTTTGTCCTTTTGTTCCTTTATTCTATATTCTACACCAAATTGTTTATTGAGACAATTGTACATCCCTCTAAAAAGCCAACATCTGCACATCCCTTTCTACTAATGGATGGAACAAGAATATAATCAAACAGAATTGCCTAACACTCTTTGTAAGAACCAAAGTTTCACAACAACATCTATTTTGTCACCATTAAATTCTTTGGATATAGAATCTTAACATTGTGTTCTCAAACGTCTTTTTGGAGAGAAAGAGGGGAAAGGGAAAAAAAAAAACAAACAAACAAATATATGTGTTAATCCTAACTATAGCAATCCTTGTGATAGTAAACCACTTAGCAAGACAATTAATCCTATTAAAATACTCAGAAGAAAAACTACAAGAAGTACATACACAATTCAAAGTAATTAAAATGGAAAAGGATATAGGGGATAGAATTTGAGCAGTTAGAATATGATTTACTTTTTGGAGAATATGAGAATGAACAAGATACTTCTAGTTTCATGATTCATGGGAGGAGGTTTACTTAAACACAATCACAGCTAGATAATCAACGTCAAAATTTGTGGTGTCATTGCTTATTATACTTGTGTTTAGTCTTCCCAATTAGAAATTGTATGAGATTGGTTTGATTGGTTCATCTATGGTGTTATGCAAGAATCCCTTTTTTGCCTCTGCAACATTGGTTCTACTATCATTAATGAACAATAGTTGAATGATTATTTCAGGATGAGGGACACAATTTACATCAAAATACTAAAAGGAATTGCTTCTAGTAAAATTATTTCACCGTTCATTATTAACAAAGTTGCATCATATGAGTTTATATCTATTTTTTTTTGCATTTTAATTTGATTTTCATGGATGTTACAAGAGTAAATTATATTCCCCTTGTAATCGATTTAATGCGGCATTAATCTACTCTTAACCTCTGTTAGTGTAAATCTACTGGGGATCGATCACCTTGCTAGTTATTTGACATTATCTCTTATTACAACTAGAAAGTAAAAGAAACTAGCAATGTTATCAAATCTAAGCACGGATTTGAGTTTTACTCAGCAAACGGGCAACATAAGATAAAATATAGATTTAAAAGAGATGCAAGACAAACAAATTTGCATACCCTAGTCAAAGCAACAGCTGCACAAGCGAGATTAAGACGACTTTTGAGGTAAGCCTGGTACTCCTCCGAATCAATAGGAACATTAGGAGGTCCGCCGGCTAAGGAAGCACCAAACGAAGTCGTCGCAGCTGCACCACCACCACCAGTGGCACTGCCAGTTGTTCTGCCGCTCTCGTTGTTCTTCAAAGTAGTAGTGGTTGTGGCAACAGCCTGATTTTTGTCTCGAACCTCGTCTTGATCCTTGATCTCGACAACTTCGTTTGGTCTAGAAGATGAAGATTCCGGTGGTGCCGATGCCTCTTGGAGAAAGCGTTGAAATTGCCACTCAGACATACTCCGATTCATCATCGCCTGCGTTGACTTGCTCTTAGATGCGGATGAGGAAGATGATGATTCATCCTCATCGGCGGCCCCGGCGGCCGGCGATGGCGACCAAAAGTGGCCCGCAATATCGTCCACTGAAAACATCCTATCCATTTCTCTCTCCTCTCAATTTCGACTTTAAGCATACGTATCTGAGTAGTTGCGCTCGTGGACCTTTTATCATTAAGAATTTTTTCAAACATGTCCCTCAACTTTACATGTTTTCCTATAATTATGTATATTCTCTTTGAATATATCATAAATAGTCCCCAATATAATTTTGACTCAAGTCGATCACTTTCAAATGTGTCACACAACAATCAAATGTATCACGCAACAATCAACAATATAAAAGTCGATCATTTTCAAATGTATCACACAACAATTCACGCTAATCCCAACCGGTTGTTAGGCAAATATGAAGTAGATTTTATATATTCATTGACCATTAAATCAATATTTTTTTAACAAAAAAAGGGATGTTGAGTTGACAATTTAGGTTATATTGAAATGAATACAGTTGTCACGATCATTTCAAGTGTCCAAATTGCAAGCAAAGATAATGGTATCCGCTTCTTCTGTTGGGAGCTCAAATGTGTATACTTAAACCAAACAACTTAGAAAATGGTATGAGTAAGTTGAGATTGTAATCAATGTGGAATGTGGACTTCTTAGACTTCCATCAACCAAGGGGAGGCAAGGAGAGACAGGTTCATTGAATGCCCTAATATCAAGAAAAAGTTAGTAAAAATTTCATTGGTTATATTTTAGAATGAATGTTATAATGACCAATAAAAAATAAAATGAAATACTTGATAAACAAATAGATTAACCTATTGCTAAAATTTTTAAATTAAATTGCTTTTAACCCTAAAAAGTATGAAAAGTTTGAAATAAAAAACAAAATAAAAATTGATGTAATTTCAAATTTATTTGTAGTATATATTTAAAATAAAAAACTTATCAGTGACATATATGTATACCAATTAGGTGTTACCATTAATTATCTATTTTATAATTGCATACATAGTTAATTATAGGGTTTTTTTTTAACAGCAAATATATATATATATATATATATATATATATATATATATATATATATATATATATATTCTGCCTGGAATTCAGGATCTCCTAAGATAAGTATCTTTTCATTTTAAGCAGTGTTGTAAAACTTACCGAGTTGTCCGATTACTCCTCTGAATACTTGCTATTCAGATCCTTACCGAGGCGAGTTATAAAATCTCGAGTACTCCCCGATCGACCCTTACTGAACTGACCAATGTTGTAAAACTCGTTCAACTCGGTGATTAATATATATAATATATTTAATGATTTATTAATTAACACACACATGTGATTATTACTATATATATATATATATATATATATATATATATATATATATATATATTCCTCCAATCTAGATATCTTATAGACATGAGACATGAGACATGAATTATAATCATTCTCTCTATCTATGTGTTATTTTCCGATTTCCAATTTATGATGACTGTCAACAAACTACAATTGAACACATCAACTTAGTCCAGACTTGACCAAACGCTTAGGTGTCATCACTAAATCATCGAGGGGGTCCACATATATCGCTTTTATCCCACTTTGGGTAAAAGGAAAGGATAAACGTCGACTAAAATGCTCATTTGTACTTACTCATCAAACCACACACAACAGTATGCTTTATAAGACCAAGTTACTGGTATGTTTACATATATCAATGTACAACCAAATTGCAAACTACAACTCTCATGTCTCTGTTTCAAGAATATAAGATATTATCATCTCACAATCACTCGTGATAAAATTCATGACAATCATTCACGTGAGCGTGGGTTTAATCCAATACTCAAATCTTATATCAGTGCATTTACAAAAAAATAAAAAATAATAATAATAATAATAATAATAATAATAATAAGAAAAAGAATTTAAATTGGACCGCATTTATATCTTTTTTGGTTATAGATACTCAATTCCATTTTGATTTATATTGGATTGGGTGTCTAAGTTAATAGTTAAATTGATATATACTTAAATTAAAAACATAGTCATTTTAGGTTGCTATCAAACCTAGTAATTGACATAATAACTTTTTGGAGAAAGAGGTTAATTTATTGGTTTATTATAAGATTAATAAGTAGCAATAAATAATTTATTAATATATTATTAGGTTAATATATTAATTAGAAATGGTATTATTTAATTAATAACTGGTCAGAAATTAATTAGAATTAATTTGATTAATTAAAAGTATAGGGACTAAAGGTGACAATATTTAAAAGTTGAACATTGAAGGATTCTAGAAACTTCCCACATGAGGGGGATGGTTTTGGAGACTCCTAAAGCTTCTAAGAAACCTTAGGAAGCCATACGGAGCAAGAAAATGGATAAGGGTTATCCAAAGAAACATGTCATATCACAAACTCCTTACTCACCTATATAAACCACTTATGGGTTCATTATTTTTGTCCAAACCTTCTCTAAGAGCCTTATAGCCGAAAATTCTCATCTCTCCTCTCAAGTCTTCTATTGCTAGGGTTTTGGAACAAACCATTAGAGGCACGAGATTTCCCATGCTTGCTTTATGAAGCTTGTTCAATAAGGAAGTGTTTTATTATTTACTATAATAATAGAGAGGTATGTAAACCCTAAAACCCTTTATGAATTTCAATTATAGCAGGGTATTTCTAGGGTTATTGATGTTCAATTGTTTGTTTCAATCAATAGAAAAAACTCAGATCCAATAGGTTGCAGGTGAACTTAGGGTTAAGTTTTTTCACCATATAGTTTTTTGTAACCTATAAAACTCATCAATGGTATCAGAGCCATAGGTTTTCAATTGATATTGCACAATGTTAATAGATTAAAATTAGGGTTTATATAAATTAAACCCTAAGAGAGGAATTTTCAATTTTTGCTAAGGTTCTTGAAACCCTAGCCCCCTTAACCCTTTTTTCAAAAATTAGGGAGCCCTTTTAGGGTTTATCTTGTTTCCTTAGTTGTTTTTTTTTTAAGTCTTAAAAATTGAAAAGCTAAAACCTGATAAACCTTATCCCTATTTTCGAAAATTGTGGGGTTTTGGATTGTGATTAAACTTGAATTATTTTATTAATTGGTTAATTGTAAATAATTATTTAATCCATAATGATTTAATTAATTTAATTATTTGTTTAACTAAAAGATAAAGATAAATCATAATTGGTTTGATATTTATTAATTAAACTTAATTTTAATAATTAATATTTAAACCTAATATTTTGAAAAGTTTTAAAATATACCTTATATATATATATATATATATATATATATGTGTGTGTGTGTGTGTGTGTGTGTGTGATATTAAAAGTTAATTATTATATGTATAAGACAAGTCAGTCAAATTGTTAGTACGCCTCAATCATGAAGCCATACTATAAGGGGGTATAAGGAAACGACCTATAAAAATTGGGTATCCACTCTCACCCACCGCTCCCTTGTATGGCAAAGGGTCGTTAGTCGAACGGATTTGATAGGACATAATCTCAATAAAAGTAGAATGACATAAAAGTATTATAACCTTCTTTAAAAATATCTCACTCTAATTACTTTAGGAAAAATTTGAAAAGCATGTAATCCATGAAAACACACATCATGCTTTATATGTTGTTAGTGGAGCGTGTATGGTTAACCGACATACTAATAGGGACTATAAGGCATCTCGAAAATTATAATTGTTAATGAAGCATGTGTGGTTAACTGACACATCAATGTAAGATGATAAATGACATCGAGGTTGTTAATCGGGTTTACATGGTTATTTACATCTCATTTGTGATTATCGAGATCCTAATCAGAAAAGTGAGAGCATAATCTGATATTAAACATGTCATTGATAAGATTCAATGAATCTCAAAAGATCTAGGAGTTTCATAAGATTGGAATTGGTAAAATCCTTACCTACCTAAAATAGATTTGAATTTGATTACGACATCCCTCTTCAAAGTTCGAATCGAAAATATGGATCCTAGCCTTAGTTTAAATTTTAGGTTAATAATTAAGGATTAAAATCAACTAACTTAAATTCTCTTTTCTCCTACTTTTGGATGTCTTATGAAGATAGAAATGGTCTTCTTCACTCTTATGGAAATGGTTTTCCTTAATCTTCGGGAGATGGTCTTCCAATTTCAATTTAAGGTGAAATTGTTTTCCCTTCCTTAGGAAATGATGGAATTGGACATCATCTCTCTTCAACTCTTCCACCTCATCCTCCTGTAACTCTCCCTACGTCATGTTTCCTTCAAGTTGAAAGATACAAAACTACTCGAGCCCTATTAGCATGTAGACATCAAGATGGAAATTCTATATGTGTGCGTATTCTGAAAATGAAATCGTTCATTGACAAGTTGGATAGAATGGGTGTTGTTTTCCCAAGGGAGCAAGCCATTGATTTGGTTCTTCTTTCTCTTCTAAATTTATATGATCAGCTCATTGAGAACTTTTATATGAGTAATATCGATGTGATCCTAATTGATCTAACCCAATGTTGATTGTTGCTAAAGTAGAAGTGCTTAAGAGTATATCTAAAGCAGAGATGTTTATTGGGTCTAATTCCAAGGTTTCCATGGACATTGACAATGGTGATCCAAAAAAGATTTCTCTTCCCAATGGAAAGGGGTCGTCCAAGATTAAACTGTTTGATCATATAGTAAAGAGAAAGGCTAGTTCTAGGATCATTCCATGTGTTGACCTCATCGAGTCCATTTGTTTCTAGTACCAATTAAAGGGACACTGGAAACAAAGCTTCCCAAAATATTTGAAAGATCTTAGAGATAGTAAAAGTCAAGTCGTGTAACTCTACTTCATGTACATCCATTATCTGATTCCATTGTTTTATAAGTTCTTATTCATAAACTCTTAATACATGATGCGATGATCATATTTTGATGGTATTAAAGGAGCTAAGAAAAAGAAGGAAGCCTGAGCAAGGTGACTTAAATCTAATCATAGAAATGGACTTTGGTAACATGGTTCGAAGAAACATTGAAATTTTGGTTTTCATTTTATGCATTATAAGGACAAGTTCCAAATTTTGTTTATTTTCAATAACATGAAATTTTGGTTTATCTGGTTGCCATATTTTATGAAAGTTTTAGTTATGTTTCTAATATTAGCAATATTAATTATGGAGTTGATTTTTATGATATCGCATGTGATATTGTCATAATTGACCAAGTGAAAAGAAATCTCATCACCAATTGGACAGATACTTGATGTTGTACAATTCACATTATATAGTATATGAGAATCTTATTCATTGGAAAATTATAACTAATTCCTTGATCACATGTTTATATGTGGCAAGTGAAGGACTGACAGATCCACCACAAAGGACGATAACTCTATTTGTCATGATTTCTTGATGTTTCAGTATAAATGGTTTTGTTTATTTGCTTTGAAATAATTCAAAGTGTAGCAGAATGAATAAGAAAATTCTATTAGACAGAAAGATAAAAGATTCTCCAATCTGAGAAGAAAAGAGAATTCTTTAGTATCATCTTTTATGATCATCTTAGCAATTGTGTATTTATATCACAATTGATCCTTATCTTAGTGCAATTGTATGGCTAAGAAGAGGAATCAAACATCGTTGGAAATTGTTTGATTATAGATAAGTCATACTTTGTTCCAATTAAGTTTTAGAGGCATACTCTAGTAACTAAAAATTATATCTTGAAACTCATTTCAAACTAAGAATGTTGAAACACCTCGAAATATATGGAGTAAAATGTTTTCTTACTCTATGACATATAGAATTGGAGTTGTGATGTTTCCGTTAATCAAGAAACAAAAGATAAACTAAGTCTTATTATATGAAGTGTTTTTTTGTCGGAAATCCACACAAAATTTTGAATAATTGTTGTAGCTTGTCAAGTAATGTTCCTTGAGATAAAACTTATATGTCAAAAAGTCAGTTGGAGTCATATTGATCTTTAGAGTTTCAAGAGTCAACCGACAATAAACCTTTTAATTATCACTAGCACGTGACCTGAGGTTGATAACCTATCATGTTTTGTTGACACATTCTTATTTATATGCATTTCTAGTTGAGTTGGCAATGCTTATGAGTTCTATGTTTTCATTTAACTGCAAAAGCAAAAGCACCTTGATCAGTGAAAGTACATTGATTAATATAGGTGAGATGCTAACAACAAGGAAGCATTGGTAGGCCCTTGTGTTACCAGAGGGACAAGAAATTTAGAATAACGAAGTTCAGTCCATGAAGAAAATCTAAATTTGAATTTGGTTTTGTCCTAAACCTTGTCTTATGATTGTAGGTTGGAAATGATAGATTCCCATGGATGGGAACGTACACACCTGTAAATCTATATAGCAAAGATTCACTTTAATTCATGAGAATTATTATGAGGAAATACTTTTGCTGACAGGTTTTAAAAGATCTGATTAATATGGTTATTGGTTGTGTTAATTGCATTCTCAAATTCACAATATGATTACGACATCCCTCTTTATATTTCAAATTGTAAGGAATGGCAATGAATTGTTTGAACTTTCAAGACATATATCTACAAGTTCCGAAAGGGTTTAAACACACCCATATGCTATCCAATTAAGGTGTATAAGCTTAAGAATTTTAGTTGGAGACTTATCGAAGCATTACGTAACGGAAATTTGTACTTCAGTAAGAAAGTCAAGAGTATTGATTTCTAGAAGTCCAGTTAATTTATGGGTACATGTCAAAGCTAGTGGGAGCATAATTGTTATGTTGGTATTGCATGTTGACAATATTGTTTGTAGGGAACAAAGTTTTTCAATTTGTAGATTGCAAAGTTTGGGAATTGTTTCGCTATAGTAGACTTAAAACAGAGAGCACTCATATTTCTTTTTGAATCTAAAATTTTGTATTGTATAGTCTAATAGAACTTAGTCATTGACATATAAGAATATCATGTTGAAATGATTCAACATAGGAGATTCGATACATGAAAATATTATAGCAAGATACTGAACAAATATCAAATCCTTATGTGAGACATAATAAATCGAGTCTCATATGCTTCGAATATAGGATCGATTACATATGTCATAATATTCACGTATTCTAATGATCAGATCATTATAGAGAAAAGGTCTAGAATTTTGTGTGACTAAAGTTGTTAAAAAAGTTTCAAGAACATTCTAAGGTTATATCAAAAGACTGGTTACTAGTGGATAGTTAGAAGTATGATATTAATTTGGACGGACCATAGTGCATGATTCTGGATTGGGATGGTTCTTGATCAAAATTAATGGTCATATGGAAATATGGAAATGTTTACACAATGGGATATACTTGAAAAGTCTACATATGATTTGGAAACTTTAATACAAAGAGAAGTGTTCAAGGAGTGTACATTGAATTAGAAATTACTATGTAATTGTTTCTAGTAACAAAGTCCCAACAGGATATTCTGTATTACCAAAGGATCAGTCGTTGAGACTTTGGAATCTTGATATCATAGGAGATTAATGCATGTTAAGTTGAAATTCCATCACATATTGGATAGTGATAAGAATTTAGAATTGTGAAATGAGCATCATTGGAATAATGTACAGGTGATCAGTTCACAAAGGATGGACCATATAGAGGCATAGTATGCATGTTCATAACTGATGTTTAATTTAAGTGGTTAGTTGATTATTTGAAATATTATATGATGAAGAAAGTGGTAATTATTATGGTGATTAAATAATGGAGATTATTTATATTCAATAGATTTGAGACCATAGTTAATTAGTTTATTATTGTGTTTCATTTTGCATGTTTTACTTACTAAATGATTTGATTATTCAAAATTCCATAGTCACTCATACTTTTGGAAGTAAGTAGTAAATTAAGGTTGTCATGAATTGAATTGTGTTGCTACAATATTCATGAGTACTTAGAAAATGAAGATTTTAAGTATTGGATAAACTCACGCTTAGAGAATTACTTCATGGATTTTATCATGCATAATTTTGAGACGATAATATCTTATATTCTTGATATGAAAATATATAAGTTGTAATTTACAAGTCGGTTGTGCATTGGTGTTACGTAAGCACATCGGTAACATGATGTTATAAAACATAGTGTTATGCACGATTTGTTGAGGGAAAGATATAGGCACATAAGTTTAAGTTTATTCATTCTTTTTCTCTAACAGGAAAAGCAATATCTTTAGGCCCCTCGATGATTTGATGTCGACATCTGAAGTGCTTGTCCGAGCCCAGACTGAATTGATGTGTTTAATTAGTAGTTTGAATTTAGTCATCATAAATTAGGAAATTGAGAAACAAAATCTTGGACTATGATATTGATTCTAATCCATTTCTCATGTATATATAATATATTGAAAAACGAAGGAATATTTGATTACTTATCTTAAGACCTATATCTGATCATATCAGAGTATGGAGTTGCTTTGGAAAGCACCATTTGATGTTTAATTAAGAAGTTATACTTGCAATTGTAGTTATAGACTTATCTAAGTGGGAAACAGTTGGATTAGGTGTCTATGCCAATAACTAAATTGATATATACTTAAATTAAAAGCAAAGTCCTTTTGGGTTACCTTCAAACTTAGTAATTGATAGAATCACTTTTTGGAGAAAGAGGTTAATTTATTAGTTTATTATAAGATTAATAAATAACAATAAATAATATATTAATATATTATGAGGTTAATATATTAATTATAAATAGTATTATTTAATTAATAATTAATCAAAAATTAATTAGAATTAATTGGATTAATTAAAGTATAAGGACTAAAGGTGACAATGTTCAAAATTTGAGCATTAAAGGATTCCAGAACCTTCCTAAATGAGTTGGACGGTTTTGGAGATTCCTATGGCTTTTTAGAAGCCTTGGGAAGCCTTAAGGAGCAAGAAAATGGATAAGGGTTATCCAAGGAAACCTGTCTTATCCTAGACTCCTTACTCACCTATATAAACTCCTTATGGGTTCATTATTTTTGTCCAACCCTTCTCTAAGAGACTTTGAGCTGAAAATTCTCCTCCATCCACTCAAGTATTCTATTGCTAGAGTTTGGGTACAAACCATTAGAGGCACGAGATTTCCGGTGCTTGCTTTCTGAAGCTTGTTCAACATGGAAGTGTTTGATTATTTACTACAATAATCAAGAGGTATGTAAACCCTAAAACCCTTTATGAATTTTGATTATAGTAGGGTATTCCTATGGTTCTTGATGCTCAATTGTTTGTTGCAACCAATAGAGAAAACTTAGGTTGCATGTGAACTTAGGGTTAAGTTTTTCTGCCGCATATTTTTTGTAACCTATAAAACCCATCAATTTACCCATTCTAATGTTATGCAAATTTGATTAGTTCCTTCTAATGGCTTTTGGTGAGGAGACAAGTAAATGGATATGTGTCTTTAATAAAATAAAGTATACAATACAATCACATACATAAGTGTAAGTCAAATCTTCAATTTTCTAAATAGGTAAAATATTCAACCTTCAAATCGCCAATGTTTTTATTTACTTTTCTTCTCTCTCAAAAAAATGGTAGGAACCAGGAGGAAATTTTTTGGCCTTAAGATTGAAAAAATAAGTGGCCAAGATTTGATTTTATTTATAGTAAAATTCTCGCGTGATGATATGGCATTTTGGTAATTAATTGCGAGATTTTGATAATTTACGGGGGAAAGTTAATTGTAGGGTGCTATTGGGTGACAACAAAACAAGTTAAGCACTTCGGATAAAAAAATAAAAAAAAAACTTTGGTGACCTTGCAGGAATAAAACTTCTGAAAAAGTAAATCTAGTGAACACAATATTTAACGTGGTTCGGTCAAGGTGACCTACATCCACGGGCGAACACGAGAGGGAGAGATAGATAGATAGATAGATAGATAGATAGATAGATAGATAGATAGATAGATAGATAGAGAGAGAGATAAAGAGAGAGGATTTTATTAACTTCTAAGAACAAGTACAATCACACACAAAGGTTACACCTCACTTGATCTCTCAAAACAAAAGAATCTCTCTTGCTTACTAACTGTTCCAAAGGAGTGCTCTTAAACCACACATTGATTACTCTCCTGAAATTTTTGCGCGCCCATAATGATGGAGATATGAGTCTATTTATACTTGAAGGATCATACCTAAAACCGTAATGGGCCAAGCCCATTGGTCCATAGGCCCATAAAAGGTGACAACAAATCATACCCCACTATGCAACATCTTCTAGAACATTCTTCCATGTCATATAACCCATGAAAATTAGAAACACATATGATGGAGCACACTGTGCCATAGTGGAGCATCATGATGTACAAGTGGCACATCATGAATTGAGTTTGTAGTGTTTATGCGCCATCAGTGGTTATGGACCTGATGAAATGGGTATGTAGTCCGATGCTCGATCGCTCGGTCATAGTGTTCATAGATGATATCTTGGTGTACTCCAAGATTAGAGACCAACACGAGGAGCATCTCCGGGAGTTGCTGGGAGTTTTGAGGCAAGAGTGGCTTTATGCCAAGTTCACGAAGTGTGAGTTTTGGTTGCGAGAGGTTCAGTTCCTTGGAAATCTCGTTAACCAAGAGGGGATTTTGGTCGATCCGGCCAAGATCGAGGTGGTTATGCAGTGGGAGGTTTCAAAATCTTCCTCGGATATCAAGAGCTTCTTGGGATTGGCAGGGTACTACTAGATATTCATACATGATTTCTTCAAGATTGTAGTACCCCTTACATCTGACGAGGAAAGGGGTGGATTTCCAGTGGGGCCCTGAGCAACAGAGGGAATTTGACACCCTAAGACAGCGACTTTGCGAGGCTCCATTCTTGACTCTCCTGGAGGGAGTTGAGGATTTTGTGGTGTTCTGTGATGCATCTATCACCGGACCAGGAGTATTACTCATATAGAGAGGGCGGGTGATAACATATGCTTTGCGGCAGCTGAAGCCGCACGAGACGAGATATCCCAAACAGGATCTAGAATTGGGAGCGGTGGTATTCGCTCTCAAGATTTGGAGACACTATCTTTACGGGGTCCGATGTACCATATACACGGATCACCAGAGTTTGAGACACATCATGGATCAGCCAAACCTAAACGTGAGACAACGCAGATGGTTAGTTGTAGTCAAGGACTTCGACTGTGATATCCTTTACCGCCTAGGTAAAGTGAATGTGGTTGCGGATGCTCTGAGCCGCAAGTCAGTTGGATCTTTTACTCTAGCGACATGTATGAGGATATCAGTGGATTCTCCACTCGTGGGCTTGATTAGAGAGGCCCAGGCTGAGGGTATGTCACAGGAGAACTGGAAACTTGAGAGGATCAGGGATGAGAACACCCGATTTGTACAGGATAGTCGGGGATTATTTTCCCGATGTGGTCGGGTATGGGTTTTGATGTCTGGTGGGGCCAGACAATTGGTTCTGGAGGAGGCTCATAAGTCTTACTTCTCTATTCACCTAGGGGCCACCAATATGTATCGAGATTTGAGTTTGAGGTACTGGTGGTCGTGCATGAAGTGATAAATCACTTGGTATGTCGAGAGGTGGTTGACATGCAGCATGATCAAGGTCGTGCATCAGAGGCTGCATGGCAAGCTGCAGCCTCTAGAGATTCCCATGTGGAAATGAGAATAGATCACGATGGACTTCATTACCAAGTTGTTGAGGACGGCGAAGGGATTTTATGCTATATGGGTCACTGTAGATCGACTAACCAAGAATGAGCATTTCCTGGCCATACAAGAGAGCTCATCGCCCGAGAGGCTGGCCGGTGTGTATGTCCACGAGATCGTTGCTCGCCAAGAAGTTTCGGTCTATGTTGTTTCCAACCGTGATGTTAGGTTCACCTCCCGCTTCTCTCAGATGCTCCACGAGGAGCTGGGAACGCGGCTGTATTTTAGTACAACTTATCATCCGCAGACCGACGGTCAGAGTAAGCGGACCATACAAATCCTCAAGGATATGTTGAGGGCCTGCGTCATTGACTTCGATAGGAGTTGGGATTCCTACCTACCCCTTGTAGAGTTATCATACAATAACAAATATCACTCAAGCATTGGAGCTCCACCTTTTGAGCTGTTGTACGGGTGGAGATGTCATACCCCGATCTACTGGGGCGAGGTTGGCCACATGGTGATGGGTCGGACTGAGATAGTTCTACATAATACCTAGAAGATTCAACAAATTAGGCAGCGGTTGTAGACTGCTCAGAGTCAGTAGAAGAGTTATGTTGACCGATGCCGATCTGAGTTGGAGTTCTAGGTCAGTGACATGGTATTGCTGAAGGTCTCACCCAAGAAGGGTGTGATCTGCTTTAGAAAGAGGGGGAAGTTGGGTCCCCGATACATTAGGTCATTCACGATCATGGCCAGGGTTGGCAAAGTGGCGTATAGACTAGATCTCCTGGAGGAGCTTAGTCAGATCCACATTGCTTTCCATGTTGCATAGTTCTGGAAGTGAATATTAGATTAGGAGACAGTGGTATCATTGGATGATATACAGGTCGATGAGCGCCTGAATTACGTGGAGAGGCCAGTGGCCGTTCTGGAGAGGAAAGTGAAGGTTCTGCGGAATAAGGAAATACCTTTGGTAAAGGTACAATGGGAGCATCTGAGGGGATCCAAGTGGACTTGAGAGCCGGAGGTAGAGATACGGGAGCATTATCCGAAGTTGTTTGTCACAGCAGACTTTGAGGACGAAGTCTAGTTCAAGTGGGGGAGAACTGTAACATCCTGACTACCAGGTGTAATTTTAAAAGCTTTATATTCATTTTATTAAGGGAAATCGACGAGTTAGAATCCCCAACTCATTGTGTTGAACCTAGTCAGCCCATGTGATTTATGACTTCTACTCATCGAGTTGGAGGACCCCAACTCGACAAGTAGAGGCTGTGTATGGAAACCCTAATTTTTAGGGTTTTTACCTTATTTAAAGAACCTTAAGTCCTTTCCTCCAACCTCCTTACCACCTTTTGATGGTCAGAAGCGACCCTAATTGATCCAAACCCCATTCTCGAGTGTGTGAGAGGCTAAAGTGTGTTTTGGTGCATTTGTTGAAGAAACTTGAATATTTAAGAAGCTTGGAATGAGATGAAGCTTGTAGATCCAGTATCTACATCGTATTGTCTTGCATTTAAAGGTAAGAAGTACTTAACTTGACCTTCCGATTGTTAGATCTCTTCTTATGTGAGAATATGGGCATTTTGGTACAAAATGGGGTCACTTTCATATTTGAACTTGTCACAAGGGCATGGTTTCAGATCTGGACTCCTCTAGGCCTTTATGGAAATAAAGCCTCATGCTTTATGAAGCTTTGGCCCTCCTCCATGTCAAAACCTTTTTCAAAGACTAGTTATGAGTGTTTTAGCTTCATGGAGCCTTGCATACACGTAAAGTTTGAAACTTTACATGGAAACCATACCCTAGGAGCCTAGATCTATAGTTTGGAGCTTTGGTTTCATATAAAAGCATCTGGATGAGAAATAGACTGAAGGGACTCGACGAGTTAGATAGCCAACTCGATGAGTTGAGACGGGTCTTCCCATCTTCTGGATTCTGCATAAGCTCGGCAAGTTAGAGAGGTAAATTGTAACATCCCGGAATAGCAAGAGTAGAGTTGAAGGACTAAAAGTGTAAATTTTGAAGGGCAACTCGGCGAGTCCATGGATGGACTCGGCGAGTAGGGTCGCGAATTTGGTTGCGAGTCAAGTGGCCTACTCGGCGAGTCCAAAGATGGACTCGGCGAGTAGGTGCTGAGTGGAGAAAACCCTAAATCCGGGGAATGAGCCCTATTTAAAGAACATTATCCTCTCCCCAGCCTCTTTGATCCCCCTTGAAGTCCAGAAACCACTAGAAAGCGTGATTGTGGAAGATTGGAGTGCATCTGGAGCTTGGGGAGGTGTTTGTTGAAGAAATCTTGAAGGAGAAGAGGCTTGGATCAAAGGGCTTTGCTTGGATTCGAGTTTCATTGCAGTTGGGGCATTCTTTTGAGGTAATATCTCGTTATTGGGCTATCACTCATATGGATTCATCATTTTGGGGTTTATGGGGAGCTTATCTTTGTATGTTTTAGAGTTTGGAAGTTAGATCTGAGGTTGCTACCTCAGATCTGGGTTGGGGAAGGCCTTGAGAGCATTAAAGTCCCTGTGTTTGAGTGCTTAGTGAAGCCATCATGTCCCAAACCCTAGCTCTAAAGTGAATAAGTCCTAGATCTCTTTGGATTCACGTAAAGTTTGCCACTTTACGTGATGGATGGATTGTAGGAGGCTAGATCTGTGTTTTGGATCAATTGCATGGCCTGGAATGCTTTTGTATGGATTCAGACCGATGGTACTCGGCGAGTCACATGGGTGGACTCGATGAGTTGCTTGAAGATGAGCTAGAACTCGACGAGTTGGATGAAAAACTCGGTGAGTAGGTTGAAGATAGCCTTAGACTCGGTGAGTCTGTTCTTGGACTCGGCGAGTCTTGTCGAAGAGTCCCAATATTTTCTGGTTGAGTCGAGAATCGGTGAGTCAAGGGATGACTCGGTGAGTTGGGTGCGAGTGGACTCAGAGTTGTTGGACTCGGCGAGTCTCGGGGTGACTCGACGAGTTGGGTCGTAGATTGAGGGAAGTTCTTAGCATAGGGACTCGACGAGTCATCGGGTTGACTCGGCGAGTAGAGTCAGTCGGGGGTTGACGTTGACTTTGTCCAAGGTTGACCAGTTGTCTTCCAGGGGTATTTTGGTAATTAAGGGTATATATTGAGTTGATTGTTTTAGTGTTTAGTGGAGGAGTTCGGAGCAGCGGGATCTTATCCTTTCAGCCGGCAGTTTCGAGGTGAGTTATCCTCACTATATCAATAGGGTCTAAGGCACCAAGGCCAGCCCTTTTATCGGATTGAGATCCGGGTATCTGTTGTTATGTTATTGCTTTGATATGTTTGCATCCTGGTAGTTAGGATGGTATTCGTTAGGGACTTGGTTAAGGTCGGTATCCTGGTATGTAGGGTGAGGCTATGCAAGTGACCGGTTAGGTCGGTATCCTATTAGAGTATGTTGTGATATGTGATCTGCTAGATTGGCTGCCTGAGTATGAATTGTTATGTGATTGCTTGTTTATGTGCACATGGTTGTTTGGACTGGAGTTGGGTTGATGCGGGTCCTGCTTCGTGCTGTAGGCCAAGATACCCAGGGCGGACCGGTTACTCCGAAGGCCCAGCGAGTGGTCCGGATAGGCTGTAGGCCCCACGAGGGCGGATCATACGTGCCGAGGCTCGAAGAGTGGACCAGGCCGACTGAAGGCTCGATGTGGGCGGACCAGTCATACTGTAGACTCAGAGAGTGGACCAGGTGAGTTGAAGGCCCAGTGCGGGCGAACCAACCACACTGCAGACTTGAGGGACATGATTGGACACGGAGGGTGGACCAGGTGGACTGAAGGCCCTACAAGGCGGACCAGTCCCACAGTAGACCCGATATGCATGCCTGTTCTGTGATTCGTTATGAGATAGCATGTTACGTGTATGGTATATGTGGTTGGTATTTTGGGGGTATCTCACTAAGCTTTCGGGCTTACAGTTGTGGTTTAATGTTTTTCAGGTTCTTCAAGAGACTGTGGCAAGGCGAAGGCGTGATCATACCGCTCCTCATGATTTTGTGGCAATGTGATTCTAGGAATACTCTAAATGATTTGTATTGAAAACCTTTTTGTAATAATTTAATGAAATCGGGTTGTTTTTGAAAAATTTAAATTGGTTGGGTTTTTTGGTCGTTACAAGTTGGTATCAGAGCCTTGGTTTGAGTGAATTGGAGGAACACTTGTGTGACTCCAGTCTCAAATCGAGGAGGGTTATCAAAAGAAAATTTAAAATGGTTTTCAAAATAAGTAAAGGAGGACGCGGAGGTATGATCAGCCGGAGCAAGTAAGTAACCCCAAAATACCATACATGATATTTGTTTTATTGAGCTTTGATAGAACAGCATGCTAGAGTTAGGCTAGGGATCTTCAGGATTTCTTGATGTGTTGCCTTATTTATGATGCCTGCTAGCCTAGGGTTTTCTTGTGAGAGATTTCTAGTGTTCCTCTAATTGTGAGGATAGAGCGTTGTTATGTATGTTTTCGCTAGGGTGTTGTGGAAGTACTTCATACAAATATGGGTAGGTGTGGAAGGTAGTATGGGCCCGTACTACTGAAAGCACAGGACCCATACGCGTATCAGGGAAACCATGACCTCTAGGGTTGGGTTGAGAGTTGGTTCCCGGGATAGTGGGAAGTGTCTGAGATTTTTGGTGGTTTATTTTTAGTAGGGAGATTTTAGGGCATGCTGGGAGTGGATCCGGGTCAGGATCAGGAGCAGGAGAGGGAGTTCCAGGTGGGTCCGTACCGCCCGAGGTCGTCGGTCAGATGAGTAAGCGCGAGTTGGATGCGAGGATTCGTGAGATCCTGCATGATGAGGTTGCTGCATTGTTTCGGGCTGAGCTGCCGGAGTTGTTTGGGTTGATCAAGACCGCCATGGTGGAGTATTTTGATGAGTGTTATGCGGCTCTCACGAAGACGGCTGCCGCAGCGGCTACAACGGCTGTAGCAGCGGTCGGGGGAGGAGCTAGTAGAGGTTTTCAGTATTATGACTTCGATAATACGAAGCCTCCCACTTTTGATGGAGTTCAGGACCTGATCGTTGCTATGAGATGGTTATCAGACGTGGAGGGATGTTTCTTCACATGTTCTACCCTACTGATCAGAGGGTGAGGTGCGCTCTGAACCTGTTAAGGCTCGGGGCAAAGGATTGGTGGAGGTTGACCACGGGGTCATATTCGGATGCGCAGAGGGCTGCGGTTTCTTGGGATCAGTTCAGAGAGATGTTCAACACTCGTTATGTTCCTCAGGTCGAGAGGGATAGGTTGGCTCAGGAGTTCCTTGAGCTGAAGCAGGAGTCGGAGTCGATGACGGAAATCACCAGGATGTTTACTGAGAGGGCGATGTTTTGCCCTGAGTTCGCTTCGGAGCAGGCTCAGATGTCCCGATATCTGAGTATGCTAAAGAGAGACATCATACAGTTTGTGTCCGTGCAGAGGTGCGAGACCTTGTTGGAGTTGCAGGAGACCGCCAGGCGGCATGAGTTAGAGACTGAGTTGCAGTTGCGTGAGCTGAGGCAAGCTCCGGTTCAGTCACAGCCGGCGACGAAACGGTCTAAGACCATTGATTCCAGGATGGGAGATCAGGGCAGCCACGTTTGTGGAAGGTGTGGGAGGGGTCACGCCGGAGTTTGTCGGTCCGGTGGTACATGCCGCAAGTGCGGAAAGGAGGGACACTATGCGAGGGATTGTCGGCAATCAGTGTCGGTTCGGGATTTGAGGATATGTTATCATTGTCATCAGGTTGGAAACTTGAGGGTCAACTGTCCACAGCTTGCTGCAGGACCGGTGCATGCTCCAGCACCGGCCACGTTGAGGATCGCAGGTGGAGGTCAGGGTGGAGCGAAGCCCCCAAGGGCTTAGGGTCGTGCTTTTCAGCTTGCATCAGAGGAGGTTCGAGCAGTGCCGGATGCAGCTGCGGGTATGTTTCTTTCTTGTTGTCTTATTTATTATGATTATTGTGGAGTATCGTTATCTGCTAGTCTCGTTGGGTGGTTTTCGTTTTGGTATCCGTTGATCCTTGAGGGTTTGGCATGGGTATGGGTTGGTATTTCGGGTTTTCGTTGGTTATCTTTTGTGAGGATCATTGGTGGATGCGGCGTTGATTTGAATGTCGGGTAGCATATGCAGTCTGAGGAATGGATATTTGAAGATTGGGTTCCTTTCGAGCGGGACGATCGGTGTGGAAATGTGTTTTTGCGAAGGTTGCTAGTGCTAGTAGGAATCAGTTTGAGTGTAAATGTGGGTTTTATGCAAGGTTATCTTGGGAGGTCGGTGATAGAGACCGGGTGGTTGGTAGTCAGTGCCTTAAGTGGGGGAGAATTGGAGAGTTCTCCGGAGGATCGACGAGTATGAAAGGCTGTTTACCTGCATAGAATTCAGTAGTGTCTCGGTCAACCAAGGGCATTGGTTGGTATGAGTAAATGGCAAGCGTGCGGGGCGGGATACAGACCAAGAGCTTGAGTGTGCAGGGCCTGGGATCAGGTCGGGATCGAGTATGTATGATGGAGAGAGAGTTCGGAACCCCTGGGGGGATAGAACAGTATGCATGGGAGGTTTTCCCGGAGAGGTAACTCGAAATTTTTATTGCTAGTTGAGCGGTCCGGATAGACTGAAGGCCAATGGGCGTACCAGTTAGGCCGAAGGCTCGGTGAACGATCTAGCTAGACTGAAGGCCCTGGAGGGTGGTCCAGGTCTACTGAAGGTTATGAGAGTGGTCCAGTTTTACTGAAGGCCTGGTAAGGCGGTCCGGTCATGCTGAAGACTCTGCATGTGTCGTTAGATCGGTGCGAGGTAGTGGATTGAGTATATCGCGATATGATAACGTTGCAAGGTCTAGCCCCGGATATTGATCACAATCAGTGGAGGTAGTGCATGGACTTGAGAGTCTTCTCGGGTGGATTCAGAGTATGTATGGTGCATGGGATAGTGGTTACGCTATAAAGAGGTAGTGTAGCGTTGGGTGAGCACCGTAGTACTTGTCGTGGTGACAAGGCGGTCGAGTGGTTTTCCTTGGTAAAGAAAAAGGGAGGAATGTAATTCCGAAGGAGAGTGCAAATTCATAGAAGTGAAAGCGGCAGTGTAGAGTTATGATCAGAGTGGTCCGATGGTGGTCATTGAGCAGCGTGTGCGGCGGCGGGTTGGGATGACATCATGAGGGGATGTCTGCTGGGGTCGCAGAAGGGATTTCCGAGGCTGTAAAGTCAAGAGGCTCGTAAGGGATGCAAATATGGAGTTTTGGATTCCCAGCTTGATTTCGGTAAAGGATTTGTATATCAGTGGTTCATCCTGAGTGATGTTTTGAGGGTCGTCAGAGTGACGAGTTTCCTAACCCGAGGGTGCTAGAGCTAGTTCAGCATGTGCATGCGATTGCAAGAAGATAACTCATGGGAGTTGCTCTGAAGATTGTGTCTTTCTGTCAGCATGTAATGGATAGAGTTGGACTCGGATCAGGAATCGGGTGGTGCATAGTTATTTATAGCTCATATGGGTCGAGTAATGGTTGTGATTTGGAGCAGTGATGCATCATGGGTGGTACTCAGTGGTTGTGTGTGGTTATCAGAGCGTAAAGCCGGTGCCCGGTTTGAGACGGTGGTCAGGACATCACAAGGAAGGAGAAAGTGAGTTCGAGTTTCGATGGGTATGCCTTGAGGGACCTGGTCCGGTTAAGGCCAGGTGGCGTGTTGTGGGAGTATATTTGGAGATGAGTTGTCATAGGCTTCGAGGACGAAGCCTAATTTAAGTGGGGGAGAATTCTAACATACCGGAATAGCAAGAGTAGAGTTGAAGGACTAAAAGTGTAAATTTTGAAGGGCAACTCGGCGAGTCCATGGATGGACTCGGCGAGTAGGGTCGCGAATTTGGTTGCGAGTCAAGTGGCCTACTCGGCGAGTCCAAAGATGGACTCGGCGAGTAGGTGCTGAGTGGAGAAAACCCTAAATCCGGGGAATGAGCCCTATTTAAAGAACATTATCCTCTCCCCAGCCTCTTTGATCCCCCTTGAAGTCCAGAAACCACTAGAAAGCGTGATTGTGGAAGATTGGAGTGCATCTGGAGCTTGGGGAGGTGTTTGTTGAAGAAATCTTGAAGGAGAAGAGGCTTGGATCAAAGGGCTTTGCTTGGATTCGAGTTTCATTGCAGTTGGGGAATTCTTTTGAGGTAATATCTCGTTCTTGGGCTATCACTCATATGGATTCATCATTTTGGGGTTTATGGGGAGCTTATCTTTGTATGTTTTAGAGTTTGGAAGTTAGATCTGAGGTTGCTACCTTAGATCTGGGTTGGGGAAGGCCTTGAGAGCATTAAAGTCCCTGTGTTTGAGTGCTTAGTGAGGCCATCATGTCCCAAACCCTAGCTCTAAAGTGAATAAGGCCTAGATCTCTTTGGATTCATGTAAAGTTTGCCACTTTACGTGATGGATGGATTGTGGAGGCTAGATCTATGTTTTGGATCAATTGCATGGCCTGGAATGCTTCTGTATGGATTCAGACCGGTGGTACTCGGCGAGTCACATGGGTGGACTCGACGAGTTGCTTGAAGATGAGCTAAAACTCGACGAGTTGGATGAACAACTCGGCGAGTAGGTTGAAGATAGCCTTAGACTCGGCGAGTCTGTTCTTGGTCTCGGCGAGTCTTGTCGAAGAGTCCCAATATTTTCTGGTTGAGTCGAGAATCGGTGAGTCAAGGGATGACTTGGTGAGTTGGGTGCGAGTGGACTCAGAGTTGTTGGACTCGGTGAGTCTCGGGGTGACTCGGTGAGTTGGGTCGCGAATTGAGGGAAGTTCTGAGCATAAGGACTCGACGAGTCATCGGGTTGACTCGGCGAGTAGAGTCAGACGGGGGTTGACTTTGACTTTGTCCAAGGTTGACCAGTTGTCTTCCAGGGGTATTTTGGTAATTAAGGGTATATATTGAGTTAAGTGTTTTGGTGTTCAGTGGAGGAGTTCGTGTCGGAGTTCGGAGCAACGAGATCTTATCCATTCAATCGGCAGTTTTGAGGTGAGTTATCCTCACTATATCAACAGGGTCTAAGGCACCAAGGCCGACCCTTTTATCGGATTGAGATCCGGGTATCCGACTGATGGCCCGATGCGGGCAGACCAGTCATACTGTAGACTCAGAGAGTGGACCAGTGCGGGCGGACCAACCACACTGCAGACTCGAGGGACATGATTGGACACGGAGGGTGGACCAGGTGGACTGAAGTCCCTACAAGGCGGACCAGTCCCACAGTAGACCCGATATGCATGGCTGTTCTGTGATTCGTTATGATATAGCATGTTACGTGTATGGTATATGTGGTTGGTATTTTGGGGGTATCTCACTAAGCTTTCGGGCTTACAGTTGTGGTTTAATGTTTTTCAGGTTCTTCAGGAGACTGTGGCAAGGCGAAGGCGTGATCGTACCGCTCCTCATGATTTTGTAGCAATGTGATTCTGGGAATACTCTAAATGATTTGTATTGAAAACCTTTTTGTAATAATTTAATGAAATCGGGTTGTTTTTGAAAAATTTAAATTGGTTGGATTTTTCGGTCGTTACATAAATCGACGAGTTAGTTAGGGTTTTACCTACATTTTGGACACTACATGGACTCGACGAGTAGTCTGGAAACTCGACAAGTTGACTGGGGAATTCACGACTTGTTGTGTTTTGAAGGAACTCGGTGAGTCTGTAGACTACACTCGATGAGTTGGGTCAACATGTACTGTTGACCTTGACCGTTGACTTTGACTTTGACCAAGGGTGACCAGTTTGACTTTTAATGGAATTTTAGTAATTTTGGTATTTATGAAAGTAGGTCATTAGTGGTTGTAGGTGTTGGTGTATGGAGCTGTATCTCAGGAGTTTGACATTTCAGTTCCGATCGACATTGTGAGGTGAGTTGTCCTCACTATACTAACAGGGTCGAAGGCACCAATGCTGGTCCTTTTCGGATTTATATCAGGGTTTGTTGCATGATGATATTGTTAGTGACCTGTCAGGTTGGTATCCTGGTATACAAGATGATGTTATCTTAGTTACCTGTTAGGTCGGTATCCTAGTATATAGGATGATGATATGTTAGGGACCTGTTAGGTCGGTATCCTGTTATATAGGATAATGTTATGTTAGTGATATGTTAAGTCTGTATGACTATTTGCACATGCTAGCTAGCGTATGATATTTATGTGCACATGATTGTTTGATTGGGAGTTGGGTTAAGGCGGACCTGGTTTGTGCTGGAGGCCAGCAGAACCAAGGCAGGCTGGATAAACTATAGACCCATTAGGGCATATCAGTTAGACCGAAGGCCCGGAGAACGGTCTAGACAGGATGAAGGCTTGGGAGGGTGGACCAGACATGCTGAAGGTTCTGAGAGTGGGCCAGATAGACTGAAGGCCCGGTGAGGGCGGTCCAATCTTATTGTAGACTCTATATGCATGTTGTTTGTTTGTTTGTTATGATATGGTTATATTTATATGTTGTTGGTATTTTGGGGGAACTCGCTAAGCTTCAGACTTATAGTTTTGGATTTTGTTTCAGGTACTTTAGATGATTGCGGGAAGGCGAATGTGTGATCGTGCACCTCCTTATATTTTTATGATTTGATTATGGCATACTCAAACATGAAACCAGTTTGAAAACAAATTTGTTATAATTTTCGGTTTTTGAATGATTAAAAAATTTTAAATTGGCATGATTTTTTATGGATGTTATAATCGGTGAGTCTGGGTTCCATACTGGGGTGGTGTGTGCCAGATTATGATGGAGGAGGCTCACAACTCGAGGTTCTCCATCCATCTCAAGGCGACAAAGATGTATAGGGATCTTCATCCTGGTTATCGGTGGCCTTGCATGAAGTGTGATGTAGCATGGTTTGTGGAGCAGTGCTTGACCTACAGGAAGGTCAAGGTCGAGCATCAACGACCTCACGACAAGATACAACTCGTTGGATATTCTCGTATGGAAATGGGAAGACATTACCATGGATTTTATCACGAAGCTTCCCAGGACTGCGCGCGAGGTGGATTCGATATGGGTCATCATGGACATATTGACCAAGAGCGTGCATTTCATTCCGATTCACGAGAGTATTTCTGTCGAGAAGTTGGTCGAGGTTTATTTCAGGGAGGTGGTGGCACGTCATGGGGTGCCGGTATCAGTGGTTTCTAACAAGGATGTTCGTTTTACTTCCAGATTTTGGAAGATGTTTCATGACGAGTTGGGCACTCATCTCCTTTTTGGTATAGCATTTCGTCTGCAGACTAATGGTTAGAGCGAGCGAACTATCCAGACCGTTGAGGATATGTTGTGTGTGTATAAGCCCTCGAGCCAGTACGTTTCGCGTACAAGCTGAGTACACCCCGCGTACTCAGTTAGGTGGCATTTTAATGTTGGGCTTTAGGTTTGGGCCACGTTTTGGGCTTACAAGGTTAGGGTTTAGTTGGGCCATAAGATTTTTGGAGTTTGGGCTAGGAACATTATTGGGCCTTGGACTAAGGTCCATGAGGAGGTATTGGGCTCAATTACAAATTGGGCTGTAATTGGGCCTTGATGGATTTTTTTTTACTTTTGGGCCCATTAGATTGTGAATTTGGGCTTCAGTCTTGGACCAAGCTAGGTTAGGGGTAAAACGGTCTTTTTACCTCAAGTAGGGATTTTGGTTATAAGTTAGATCCCAAATGTTAATTGGTTTTTGTTTGTCATCTGATAGCTCGGGGAGTTGTAGGACTAGCATCTAAGGATTATTCGGTTCATTCAACATTTCGAGATGAGTTTCCTCATTGGGTTTAGTGGGTCGAAGGCACCAATGTCAGCCCATGTTTATTCTATGTTAGTATGCTAGCTGTCTGCGTGACTCTTGCATGTTTTATGTACTTATATGCTTACCGGACTAGGGTCTGATGTCAGACAGGGCCTGATGACTACTTTGTATGTTATGTATCTTTGTGATTATTTCATGTGTATGTGCTTACTTAATACATGTTATATGTATGTTGGGCAGGGCTCGATATATTTACCGACCAGGGCCCGATGACAGGGCGATGCCCATTATGTGTTTATTTGTATGTATGGTATGTGGTATTTTAGGGAAAACCCATTAAGCTTTGTGTTTACGGTTTTTAGTTTATGTTTCAGGTACTTTCAGTTCCAAGGGAAAGAGATCGGGTTGACTGCATCACACTCACCATATGGATTCTGTTTTTGGGACACACTCAGATTTTCATGATGTTTGATATACTTATTTTTTGGTTTGTATGAACAATGTTTTTGGAATATCGTTTTATTCACATTTAAAATTCAAAATTTTTGGTCATATTTTTGGGATGTTGCATGTTGACATATGGTGGTGGGTTAGGTTGAGGTGGTCGTGTTGTGTTATGTGCAGTATTTTGAGTTAAGGCGGCAGACCAACAAACCCAGGGTATTCTAGTCGGTAGACTGTCGACTGGGGTATTCCAGTCCGGTGACTAGGACCTAATAAGCTTGTTTGTATATGTTCTGTTGTGTGCGGTATTTTGGGGAAACTCACTAAGCTTTGTGCTTACCCAGTTACTTATATTTTTAGGTTTTATCGGCTATCGTGGGAAGACGAATACGTGACTATACACATCCATCAACATCGATGAAGGTTCCGCGTTATCATATTATTCTGATTTTTATAAATGTCATCTGGAAGAAATGGTTTTTCTTAATGGGGGTTTTATTATGTGGACTTTTACCTTAATAAAAATGAAATTTTTGGTTGTAAAAATGAGACATTACAAAAACCCATTTAAATGACATTCAACGGACGTTCATTGTACATGATTATTCCTTCGAATCCGTATTACGTTACACGGACGTGCGTTGCATGTGAACGTGTCACGACCAAGTAAATGGATTTGATGTTTGTGCCCTTGACGAAATGAGTGGTGTAGAATAGTCATCGTAGTTCCTACCGAATCCGGACTCTCTCTCTCTATATATATATATATATATACTCTCTCTCTCTCTCTCTCTCTCTCTATATATATATATATATATATATATATATATATATATATATATATATATATATATATATATATATATATATATATATATATATATATATATATATATATATATATATATATATATATATATATATGGACCACGTTATTGATTTCCTTTTCTATGGGACTCGGTAGCATTCTGCAAAAAAAATGTATTCCTACTTTTATGTATAAAAGTTAAAATGTAAGAATAGATCAATTATTTACTTAATTCAAACTTGGAGGTATTATGTATAAAGGTAAATGTGAGACATATATCCAAAGTCATTAGATGACATTCACAATAAGAAATTGTCTGTGAAGAATAACTTATGGACACTAGTTAAACTAGAAGGCCTATGAAAAACATGGAGTCAACCGTAAAACATATCAATTTCATGTTACATGTATGATCTTTTGATATATTGCTTTTCTAAATGGTGACTTTGCTTTGTATTGCATGTCAACAACCAAGGTTTTTTATGGGTTCTTTGATTCAGGTACGCATTTTTATCTTTTTTTCACTTCTTCTCATTTTTATTCTACGATCATAGTTATAAATGAAAGTATGTTGTTATAATAGGAAAATATTAAAATAGGTCGACTTTAACACATATTAAGTAGGCTGCCATGATTGCATATGTTTGGAAAAGTTTTCACAAAGGAAAACCATTTATTTATTATGAATAGTAAAAAAAAAATGGTTGTGATTGTTATTGTTTTACATAAAAATATTCTTAGGCATAGTAAAACTCAAATAAATAAGCAGGGGAGGATCTAGGGTGAGAACAGTCTAAGCAATTGCTCACATGAAAATCACAAAAATAACTAGACATTAGTTCTTTTCAATTATTGAATTGCATATTGCCCGATTGAAATATGTAACTTTTATAGACGAAAGGTAAGTTGGTTTTTATGGGAGACTTCTCTAGCAACGTGGGAGGGCATTATTTATAGTATGCTTTTTTTAAAAACCATCTACTCTTCCATTCGTGAGATTGAACAATCATATTTAATTCATTCAACAAATATGTAATTTTTTTTATAATTGTTGTATTTCTATCTATTTAGTAAATGCTAAAAATAAGAATAATGTGTTCAATGCAAAAACACATTTAAAATGTGTGCAATTTGATGATGTAAACTAAAAAATCCCACAAAAAGCCCAATTTACCTCCAAAAAAAAGGTGAGAAGTGTACATAAGCAGCGAAGGAGAATAAAAAGTGGGGCCAGGTAAAAGTGTTTACCTTAGTAGGGAAAAGGAGAGAACGTTACCTGAGTAGGGAAAATGAGAGAGCATAGGTGGAAAATTGGATTGTAGATGTTAGGTCATTGTTGTGGTTTATAAGTGTAAATGATTCCTAAATAATAGTTTTTTGACTTATATAATAATTTATGTTTTGTAGAGTTGTATAATACAACAATTTAAAACATAAATTGTTATACATAACGAAAAATTATTGTGTATAAATCAATTTCCAATTACAAATGATAAAACCCAAGTAAGAAGGAAGACATATAAAGAGACAGTAAAAGAATTGGCAACTCCCAATTTATTGAACATGTGTAAAAGAATGAATAATTTACAAAAACAGTAAAATTAATCGGTTAAATTGCAAACCACAAAATTCAAAGGATTCGAAAAAAACAAAATAGATGGGTGAAAACCGAAGTCATGCCACCAACTTTGGTTTTTAGTATAGATGTAATATAAATATATTGAACCAAATCAACTAATCTAATGATTAGATGTTGCTATAAGTATCTCTCATTATTAATTATACACACTAGTTGTGAGGTCAATGTATTAAATTAGTTAATTTAAAAAAAAATTAAATATAAATGTCAAAATATTTGAGAACTTTGAATTTATAAAAAAATTAAAAAAAATAATTTATTATAATGAAAATATCTTTTATTTTTTAAATTTAAACAGATGATTTATATAAAGAAAAAAACTAATGAACTTTAATTTTGAAATTTTAAAATTAAAATGTAAGTTTATTAGTAAAATTAATATCCATTATTTAATACATTTATTGCAATTATTACATTAAAATATTATGTGAAATTTAATAAAATAAAAATACTCATAAAATAACATGTGAAAAAAAAATTAATCAAAGTAACCATAAAATGATATTTGATAAATTGAATTAGAATGTAACAAGTGGTAAAAAAGACCTTTATTTATTAGAAAGGATAAATCTCTAATTTCTTCTAATATCAATTGTGTCAAAAAAGGTTTTGAAATTCTTTATTTTTTTTTGTTCTTTTGTTGTTGTTTTAGTAATTTCTTCTTATTATTATATAATTACTATTAATATTAATTTTTTTCCTATAATATATATATATATATATATATATATATATATATATATATATATATATATATATATATATATGTTGTGAAAAGAGTTGTTCATATATTTATTCGAATAATTGATAGAAATTCAAATTAATATTAATATGAATTCTTATTTCCAACTATTGCTGTATATAGACACCCTATAGACACCATGTATATCATTTTAACTATCACTCTGTTATTTTTTCGTTCCGACTATCAATGTGTTATTTTTTTTCGTTATAACTATCTCTATGTTAGTTTTTCATATGAATTATCGATATGTTTTTTTTTCTCGTTCGTAGTATTATTGGGTTATTTATTCGTTTGGTATGTTATTTTTTCGTTTGTAATATCCTTGTGGTATTCTTTTCGGCCAGATTATTCCTAATTTATTTTTTCATTCAGACTATCCATGTGTTATTTTTTCGTTCGGATTACTTTTGTACTATTTTTTTTGTTTTCGACTATCACTGTGTTATTTTTTTCATTCAGATTAACCATATATTATTTTTTTTGTTCGTACTATTATTGTGTAATTTTTTTCGTTCAGATTGTCATTGTATTATTTTTTTTTGTTATTATTTCGTTTTGGACTATTTTTCTGTTACTTTTTCTAACTATCTTTATATGTTCAATAATTTTTTACGAAAATCACAACAAAAGAATAACACATGATAGTTCGAACAAAAAAATAACACAATGATATTCCGAATGGAAAAATAACACATTGATAGTTCGAACGAAAAAAATAATACAAAGATAACACGAACAAAAAATAACATGTGGATAGTGTGAACCAAAAAAAATAACATCAAAACAAAAAAATAATAAAAAGATAGCCCGAACGAAATATAACACATGGATAGTTTGTGTAACACCCTGTTCATTACGTAAATAAATAGATAAATGTTAATAAATGAATCATGGTCTTAAAATCCATAATATTTAGTAGGGCGTTGGTTTTGGGAGCCAAAAGTTATTATTTGGATTATTCGTGGGTTAAAGTGTAAATTCGAGACTTATTTTGTACATATTTATGAAGGCAGGGGCTCCGTGATAATTATTGGGACTTAATTTGGAGGAAAAAGAGAGGGGAAGACTGAATATGTCATAAATTAGAGTTGGGGGTTAAAAAGGTAAATTCTGGGTTAGTTTTGTAAAGATTTTAGAAGATAGGGGATGTTTAGTAAAATCTAGACTTATTTTGTAAAGGAATTCAAGGGGTAGGGTTTAAAATGGTAATTTGTAGACTTCTTTTGAAAAGATTATAGATAGGAGGGGCTAGAAGTGTCAAAACCGTATGTAGTTATATGAGATACGGGTTAGAACCCGTCACCCTACCACGCAACCTCCATATATACACGAAGTGTTCCTAACCCTAACCCTAATAACAACTCAGTCGCCACCTTATCTTCTCCACCCCCCAGCCGTCAACTCCTCACCACCACTGAAGCATCATCGGAGCAGCCACCTTGTTCTGTCGTCGGCGAAGACGAAGAGGCACGACGAGATCAGGAAAACGTGGTTCGTAGGTGCTATTACGGTTCATGGGTGGGCCGCACGCTCTCTCTTCATGTCACTTTTGTTGCTGCCTCAGCCTACGTCGCCGCCGTCTTGTTGTTGTCGCCTACGGCCGTTGCTCGTCGCCGAGAAAAGATGGTTGCGGTTTCGTTTCTTTTTTCGGTGTGGACTGCCGACTCGCATCTGTTCATGGCAGGGCTGTGTGGGTCGTTTCACATATGGGAGTGTGTTTTAGATCGTGTTTGTGTGTGTGTGTGCACGTGTGGATGCTCGACTGTAAATCAAGAGAACCGCCGCCACCACCTCACGGTGGCGGCTATCACCGAAATCCATCACTGATGCTGCCTCTGCCACCATGTGTGTGTGTGTTTTGGTGCGTTCATGTTTATTTCTGCAGTGAGAGGGTGTTGTGTGGCTGTTTAGTTGGCCGGAAAAGCCACCACCACCGGCCAACATAAAGGTGATTGTGTGTGTATTTAGAATTAGTGTGTGTGTTTTTATTTTGGAGATTGACATTGTAAATTGTAACAACAAATAGAATAATGAAAAGAAACTCAAAATAACCACCGTGAGGTTGTGGCTGCCACCTCTTGCCACACCGGCCACCGTGTCGGGTGGTGATGTACCTCATTTGTATTGTGACTCGTTTGGGATGTTTTGACAAGGGACTGAAACCCTAGTGGTCCCAATGAAACCCTAATGGGCCTAATGAAGCACTAATTGACCTAAAAGCGCAAACATGTGACTAGTGGTCCAAGTGAAACCCTAATGAGCCTAATAAACCTTAATTGATCAAAAGACCTAGCTATTGGGCCTATTGGGCTAAGATGGGTTGGAAACCCTAATTAGGGTTTAGAAAACCCTAATATTGGACATATGGGTTTTGGACTGTCGGGACTTGCATTTTGGATAACTAGATTGGGATTGTGTATTAAGCCCGACCACACTACATGATTGACCCAATAGGTTAATGGACTTAGTGGATTAAGTCCTTAATGGGTTAAGTGAGAAACACTTAACACTAATCGTCATTTTATGTAAAACCCTAATTTCACTTGGGCCTTTCTATTGGGCTTTGGTGATTGGGCCAATAATGGGCCATCCAAGAACAATCAATGGACTAGAATAATTGTATGGGCTTTAAAGTAAGGCCCATAAGAGGGGTTGGGCTTAATTTGGAAAATTGGGCCATAGACGTGCCATAGTTTGTGCCTTAATGATCATATCATATTGGGCCATTAGAATGTCAAATGTTGGACTAGAATAAATGGTTGGGCCTTAGAGTGAGACGATGTAAAGGTTTGGGCCCAATTTGGAAAATTGGGCCATATGTTAGGCTTTGACTCATGGTTGACTGTTGGGCCATAGGATTGGGCCTTGGGCTTGGATCAAGCTAAGCTTGGTGTAAAACAGTCTTTTACCTCAAGCATGGACTTATGGTTATGTATTGGAACCCAATTATCAATTGGGTGTTATTTTGATGTTGACACTTCGGGAACCTGTCATCCACCAGCTAGGGTTGGGTCTGCGAGACTTCAGTAGTGTGAGGTGAGTTACCTTCCAGTAGAAGTGGGTCGAAGGCACCAATGTCGGCCCACTAGTAGTTGATTATAGTTGATGTAACATCGTAAATTTTCAAACCAAAATTTTCAATTTAAAACACATTTATCACAATAATAAATCTCAAAATCTCACAATGTCAAATCATCAACTCTCTTAATCAAAAATGTATATATAAAACTCCAGGATCCTCTAATTCATGCCTCAATCTCTGATGTGTGTACAATCAAGCCGACGCCCTCCCAGGATCCAAATAAGAACCTGAAACACATAACACATAACACGGTAAGCACGAAGCTTAGTGAGTTCCCCAAAATACCACACGCAACTCATTATCCATTCAAGGCTATAACTCAATAAGACCCTCCGGTCAATGTGTCTTAGTGGGACCCTCCGGTCCCATAACTCGGACGGACCCTCTAGCCCCATAACTCAGTAAGCACAAAATAATGCACAACATAAATCACATACACATAATGCAAGATACCACAGTACTCAATATAACACATAAGACATCTCAGTCACACAAAGATACCACTCATGGTAAGTATAGTGAGAAGACTCACATCGGATGATGAACAACCTTTATAAATGCTGCTGCTACAAACCGGCCTCTAACTTTGTGCCAACCCACAAATTTCCCAATTTGGAACTAAGTCCAAAATCTCACTCATTAGGTCTAAAGGCAGCCCGCTAACCAGCCCATCAATGACCTAAACCCATTGGGCCCACCAAGGCACAATAATAAATGGGCTCTCCTGAGGCCCAACTCTCACATCTATTGGTAACCCCAACATAAGGGCCTAACGCACGTATATATAATCCTTTGGTCCAAGACTCTATTGCAACAAGCCCAAACTCTAGGCCTAACACTCAAGGCCCAAAAGGATACTTCGCCCAAAAGCCCACAGTGAGGTTACGTGGGGCGTACCTCTCTTGGTACGATCGGCGTACTTACTGTGACATCCCCATTTTCACGGCCAGAAAAGACCGATTTTTGTTTATGCTTTATAAAAATCAGAGTTCTTCTTTTAATAAAAATGTTGCGGAATTTGTTCCCAGAAAAATATGATAAATACGTTATTAAAACATTTCCGAAGAAACGTACTTTATTCATTTTAAAACGTTTGAGATGTCATCGTCAATACAGGAACATAAGCATAAACAGAACTTACATTTATTTACACTAGTGATCTACATCTCTTTAAATCTCTCAGTGTAAAGTGACTTCGTATCAACACCTGTGATATAAATAAACTGAGTGGGTCAGGTTGGGAAACCTGGTGAGTACATAGGGTTTTCAACCCACAATAATATAATTATTATGTTTAAACAATCAAACAATCAACCCAATTACCCATCCCTATTATCTTCTTTAGTCTTAAGGATCCACCCTAAGAATTAGCTATTCCTCGTTTATTTAGTCCTAAGGATCATCCTAAGGAATCGACATGAAGTCCATCATTACCAAGGCTTATAGAATATATCTGGTGAACACGTAGTCCGAAACATCTGGTAAACACTTAGTTCAAAAGTAACTAGTGCACACTTAGTTCAAAATACCTAGTGAACACACTCAGTTCAAAGATACGTAGTGAACACACTCAGTTCAAAAATACCTAATGAGCACCTAGTTCAAAAATACCTACATGTTACGAAACTGCTATCGTACCACTGGACCGTCTAGTATCGTCCATAGTCGTTATCTATACTCCACTAGATGATTGGATCACTGATAACACTGATGTCTCCCATCGTGTTATCACAAAACAACTATTTCATCTACCCATGTTTTTCCCAACACGTTTTGTAGATATAAAATACGTATACAATTTAAATCATTTAAAACATGTATAAAAATCTTTCACTCAGCATAGATAGCAAGTATTCAGACAATATGTACACATAGCACGTAATCTATATTAAAATACTTCATATCTATGTGTAAGATGAAAGGGACTATGCACTCACAACACGTAAATTATATAATAAATACTTCATATCTACGTGTAAGATGAAAGGGACCATGCACTCACCTGATAAAGTGGTGACTCGGTACTCGGACAACGCTTCGTTTACTTTAAAATAATTTCCTTCGACGAAACCTAGTATTATCACCAATAGATATTATTCGCCGAGACTAATTAATAGTCTAGCTATTATTACTATTATATAAGCGTTAAAAAAATACTTATATAACCCATAATAATAGCCCAAGTATTTATTATATGTTCTTAATAACGTTAATATAATTAAATAAAAACTATATTAAAAATAGCGTAGGCGTAGCTCACTTACAGCGGGTTTTATAGAAAATCAGGCTTTGCTTGGAGCAGCGTTTCCAAGCCGAAAATCTCTTCTTCTCAGAGCCGTCGAGCTCTCCGGGGCTTCCGCCTCGTGCTAGCGAGGTTCCCTAGGCTTTTCGGGGGATTTCGGGGCTAGAGAGAGGTTCTAGAGAGAGAGTAAAGAGAAGAAAGAATGGGAAAGGTGTGAAGAGAATGAGGGTGGGAGAGGTGGTATTTATAGGGTGAAAATGGCTGAACTTGGGGCCACATGTCACCATCTAGTGGCAAGACTTGGGGAGAAAGCAATGGCCAAGATTGTGCCACATCACCCATTTTCGCACAGCACACTTCCGACTTCTAAAATCCGTAACTTTCACATACGACCTCCATTTTTGACGTTCCTTATATCCACGCGTAGGTAAAAATAATATCTACAACTTTCATTTTGACTCCGTTGGCTAATTCTCGACCGATCTTAAATTTAACAGTACGAGGCGTTTAGACTGTTAAATGACCGCGAAGAATTCGTAACTCCTTCATACGGACTCCTTTTTCGTCTGTCTTTTTACCGTTGAGTTCCTATTAATGAGATCTTCAAATCTCATTTAGGTCGCATAAGCCAAAAACCGCTCGAACTAAAATTCGAGTTTCGGGCTGTACACTGCTAAGCCGAATCTTAGAAAAATCATAACTTCTTCATATGAAGTCAGATTTGGGCATTCTTTTTATGGATTTTCTTGGTTAACATATTCTACGACTTTCGTTTAGATCACTAAGGCTAAATCTCGCTCTATCGTAAATTCACTTTTTACGCTTCCCGGTGCCGTGCCGGTTCCCTCGCGAAACTTCGACGAGTCATAACTTCTTCGTTATAACTCGGATTTCGGCGTTATTTATATGTACGGACACCTTGTGACATATACTACAACTTGGTTCAAATTATTTATTCTAAATAATATTTTGTCGAAAAGTCATTTTCGACCCCTATTATATCTAAATTGACTAGCTCGGATCTACGGGCGTTACACTTACGCATGCATGAAACTGATCGGGGACACCAACCCATTACGCGGGACGTATTGGACCTTACGTTGGGCGTACGCTCAGTTTTGCTTAAGTCCACTCCCTTGCTCTTAACCTATTAATGACTTTAAGCCTTTGCATGGCTGATTAGGTTACAAACACATAAAACTCTTACTCTCTTAACTTAAAATGCACATATCTCATGCATGGGTTGATTCTCACGTTCAAGACCTCATTTTTATGGATCCTATCCACTAGAAACACTTAAAAGGATAAATATTAAACTCTGGAGTGCAATAACTCATAAAGCCTCAAGCTTTGGGACCAAAAACCCTAAAATGGACCATATCATGCATAAAACAAGAAGGATGGGAAAGCTTTGAGCTTTATACCTTCAAATGATGCTCCCTCCACAAAAAGCTCAAATCCAAAGCCTGGACCCAAACTCCATTCTCTTCCATGCTCCTTCTTCACTCTAAGAAGCCCACAAGAACACTTATAAGTTGACAATGGTCACACACAAGCTCAAGAACGCGGATTAGGGTCTGAGAGGGTTTATTAACTGAGGATGGTGGCCAGGAATGAGGCCATCTGATTCTTTATATAGGGACACTCCTCTCAAATAGGGTTTTCCTTCTTTCCCTAGTATGCCCAGCATACCCTCTGGTACGCCCAACGTACTAGGTGGCTCCGCTTGAAGATCATGCACATGAGTGCGCTAAGCGTACACACATGTACGCCTAACGTACTCTGTTGCCACCTTTTCTAATTAAAGGGCTTATCCTGCTATAACTTCAAACTTCCATTGCCTCCTCGCTATAACTCCATTTCCAATGAATCTCGTAGGTGTCATGATACTCTACACTTCCAGCAAGTCATCGCAACCTCGAGACTCCCTTATTCCCGGGTTGCAGCCCACAAACCCTAATCTCGGATGATCTGAAATAGGATGTTACAATTCTCCCCCACTTGACTTAGATTTCTCCCTCGAAATCGCTCCTTACCAACACATAGGTTGATCCCAATAGCCCGAGATGCACCACCGAAGATCCTCAAATCATACAACAATCACTTCCAAGGACACTCGATCCCAACAGGGACTCCCGACTCGAAAATAACAGACCCAACTGTCGCTGCGATACTCGATATAACTCTCTAGCACTTGAAAACTCTAGCAGTCTATTTACCTTCCAGACCACCCTCGCAAATCCCCATCCTGCTAACCGCCCATCGACTAACAGACTCTAAGGTCATTCTTCAAACCCCGATTCTCAAATCGATCCCGATCATAACTCAATAGGAACAAAAAGGTCATAATCTTCCCCTCCCTCCAGGACCCACTGCATGAACAGCTGTCAAAATTCATTAGAGAGGATGAACCCAAAAACTCTGACACCGAACACAAGAGAAAGATCATGCTCGCCTGGAAGTATCCTTTGACCTCTATAGACACAAGCCCCGACTCTCTCTCAAACATTCCCTTCAACACTGAGCACCAGGTAAGTTCTCGACCGAATAGATGAACCTCCAAGGTTACTCATCTCATAACAAGAAGGTTTCACCGACTTCCCTCTTACAGTAACTATCTCGAATCACCATGACACACAAGTCACGGCGTTCGCTTTACCCGAAGCGAATACTACACCTCGTTTGAAATCGTCTCACCTTCGACCTCTGTCGTCCACCATCCACTGGATTTACACATCTCGCGGTTCCTCCCATACCAACGAAACTGACTCACTCTAGTCTAGGACATCTGGTGGAGAACAATACTACTCAAAATGAACCCATCTACGAATCTGAAACCTCATCTCATCTACTCAACACACGAACGAATCCAGACTCAAACTCGAGAATCTGATTCAACAGCAGAACGGGAACCACTCAATTTCAATCTGGTACTCAACTCATGACCCAAGATTCGCGAATTTAAGAACACACCATCTCTCCAATTCCTTCCGATTACGATAATCCCTTCTCAACCTGGGATATAACAATTCTTGACCAAAACGGAGACCCCAGTTTCGCGCCTAGTTCGACATTCAAGTTCCTAAAGACTCAAGTGGTAAGGCTGCACAAGCCTAAGGGCTCCTCTATGTCATACTTAGACTAGTGAATATTATAGCTCTTGGCGGAACAATATTCACCCTAAACAATTGATGAGTGCTACGGTCTCCCCCGTAGTCTTGCGACACTCTCTCATTGACTCGATTATGCTACGGCTCCCCGCAGTATCGCAACATTCTCTCTTTAACCAGTAAATACTACGGCCCCCACAATATCACGACACTCCCTCACTGACTAGTGAATAGCACGACTCCTCAAAGTATCACGATAGCCTTTCTCTAACTCACGTATGCTGCGGATCTCCGGAATCACACGATACCCTTTCTCTCACTGACTCATGGATGCTACGGCTCCCCGCATTCTTACAACACTATCTTACTCACTGACTCACCATGGGCTCTCTCCATGGTTTTTCCTAGATAATCCTAAGTGTTTACCCCCACTCGGATCCACTCTCTCTCTCTCTCTCTCTTATCACCGCATAAACTTATCATAAGGTCATCACTACAATGAGTTCACTAACTCATGCTCCACAGCCCAACATAGATAAGTGCACACACCCTCTCAGTTCATGCACCACCACTCCTGATGTAAGTTCTCATAGGCAAGGCACCTTTCTCAGCATAGATACACCCTTAGAGAGTCCTACTCTGACGAAAATTAATTGTTGGGTTCCCACTGGGACAATAAAAATCACTCGGGTACTTTGGTACACCATCATAACATCTCACGATGTCTTGCCTCAACCACTGATTCTCCACTTACACAACTTGAAACCTCGAAATATTCTCATCTCACAAATTGAAACACGAAAGAAATCGTCAATGACTGGAAACATGCTGATGGAAATCTAAAGCTCCGTCCTCTACTGATCACCTTCCATATATGACTACTCATATCGACTCGACAATTGGTTGAAAAATCAACTGCTGCCCCTCCTAGAGTATAAATTGATGGGTTTTGAGCATTCTAACACTTCCTAAGTGTACATGCAACCCTAATAACCTTGGATCTATGTTTGTCTAATTATCATGCAAAGTTGAATTCCAAGGCTATATTCCTATCTAGCATACATGGGGAACAATTTCAACTTGAATGATAGATAGAATAACTTACCTTGTTGTTGCTTGTGTTCCTTGAAACCTTATGAGCCTAGCACCCCAAGTGTGATGCCTCAAATGCTTCACACAACACCAAATGCTCTTGGAAAAACTTATGAGAGAATACACACTTCTTGAAATCGGCCAAGCCCTCTTGTTTCCTTAGTGTAGCCGATTTTGGTGGAGAATATGATTCTTATATAGTGTTGACACATCTAAGGTTACACCATGTAAACCCTAATGTGTCATGACTCTTCATTTCCATGACCCATGGGTTTGTAACTCCCATGGAGCATCCATGGAGCATCCTATGGGTGGAACCCAACTTGATAATCCATGGAGCCTCTTAGCCCACTATACAAGATATGGATGATTTACATAATCAACCCATATATTTAATTAGTTATCTTTTGATCACTTAATTAATTCTAAATTAATTCTTGATCAAACTAATCAAATAATATTATTAATATATTAGAACTTATAATACATTAATAATCTCCAAGTGTTATTTCTCTCATTTAGTCTATCCATTTGCATGGTGCCATGCAACCCAAATGGACCATGCCAGGTCGGGTCAAGTACATACCAGAAATAGTTATGGACTTAGACACCTTATCCAACAGTCTCCCACTTGGATAAGTCTAATAACTATTACTGCAAGTATGACTTCAGGAACCGATCGGCAATCGTAGCTCTTTTCAAGGTTTCTTGGAACTGAGAAGATGATGGTACGCCATTTAAGATAAGTGATCATATAATCCTCTGTTCTAGATATCAGTCGGACAAATACATGGAACAATGTCATACTTATTGTCCAACAGTTTGTTTCCCCATTTCCGATTTGTTTGACAAAGAACTTAATTGAACACATCAACTTAGTTCTGACCGGGCCCGGTACATGGGTCAAAACAAAATCATCGAGGGGCCCAGATATCAGCTTCTAATCCAAGAAGGAACATATAAACTTCGACTCATATGTTTGTTCTACCACTCATTGAATTACACACAAGAGCACGATTTATAACATCGAGTTACCAATGCGTTTTCGTACAATCAATGCATAACCAACTTGTAAGTAACAAATCATATCTCTAGGTTTGAAGACTTATATAATATTACCGTCTCACGATCACTCAAGATAGAATTCCATGAAGTGATTCCAGTGAGCGTGGGTTGAGTCCAATGCTCAGAACTTATGAGCACTCATGATTGTTGTAGCCTTGTCTAACACCTCAGACCTCTGCAACCAATCATGACAGTCTTTATTCATACCTACTTCCGACATATGACCGACTGTGGAGGTTTGAATAATATGTTATACCAAAAAAAATTATTCTGGAAGTCAAAACATGCAAAAGAAATATAATAAACGATTGACAAGAGATAGCAACACTTTACTCATAAATAAAACACCTTTTATTCATCTGATGTCAATTACACTTTACAAATTTCTAGGTCATCTAACTACTAAATCTAATATCATCCTTCAGCCCTATGCTCCAAGCATGCTGGAGATGCTTAACCCGAGTCAGTCCCTTCGTGAGGGGATCTACTGGGTTCTCATCTGATGATACCCTCTTTGCCACGAGGAGTCCTTCTTCTATTCGATGTCTAATGAAATGGTATTTTCTATCGATGTGTCTGGATCTCCCGTGATCCCTTGGTTCCTTGGCTAAGGCAACAACGCTTTCACTATCACAGAAAATTTCCATTGGCTCTTTAATAGCTGGTACAACTCCAAGGTCTCCAATGAAGTTCTTTAGCCATATAGCCTCCTTTGCCGCCTCGCTCGCTGCAATATACTCTGATTCACAAGTAGAATCTGCCACTGTCTCTTGCTTGGAACTCTTCCAAGAAATTGCTCCTCCATTTAGGGTAAAGACCCAGCCTGACTGAGAGCGGAAATTATCCCTATCAGTCTGGAAGCTAGCATCACTATACCCTACAACTCTCAAGTTATCACTCCCACCGAGGGTAAGGACCCAGTCCTTAGTCCTTCGTAGGTACTTGAGAATATTCTTTACCGCAGTCCAGCGTGCCTTGCCAGGGTTCCCTTGAAACCTGCTAACCATGCTCAAGGCAAAGGCTACATCAGGTCGAGTACACGTCATAGCATACATGATCGAACCTACAGCCGAAGCATAAGGTACTCGACTCATTTCTGCTATCTCAGCCTCAGTGCTAGGGCTTTGTGTCTTACTCAGCTTGGCGTTACTCTGGATGGGTAATTCTCCTTTCTTGGATTCCTGCATGTTGAATCTCTTCAGCACCTTATCCAAGTAGGTACTCTGACTAAGTCCAATTAGTCTTTTACTCCGATCTCTCAAGATCCTTATCCCTAAAATATAGGCAGCTTCACCAAGGTCCTTCATAGCGAAGCACTTCCCAAGCCAGGACTTTACTTCCTGCAGGGTTGGAATGTCGTTTCCTATGAGTAGTATGTCATCCACATACAATACCAAAAAGCTAACTATACTCCCACTAGCCTTGACATACACACAAGATTCATCTTCACTCCTAGAAAAGCCAAATTCCTTGACCTTTTCATCAAAGCAAAGATTCCATCTGCGAGGTGCTTGCTTTAATCCATAGATGGATTTCTCAAGCTTACACACTCTATTAGGGTACTCGTTGCTGACAAAACCCTCTGGCTGACTCATGTAAACATCTTCAGCCAACTTTCCATTAAGGAAAGCGGTTTTGACATCCATTTTCCATATTTCATAGTCATGAAATGCAGCTATGGCTAACAAAACCCGAATAGACTTAATCTTGGCTACCGGAGAAAAGGTCTCATCATAATCCACTCCAGGAATTTGAGAGAAGCCCTTTGCAACCAGTCTAGCCTTATAAGTGTGTACTTTACCATCCATGTCGGTCTTCTTCTTGAAGACCCATTTGCACCCTACAGTCTTACGACTTGGTACATTCTCAACCAAGTTCCAAACTTGATTGTCATACATGGATTGTATCTCGCTATCCATAGCCTCTTTCCATTTAGCAGACTCGGGGCCTGTCATGGCTTCCTCGTAGCTGTTAGGGTCATCTTGACTTACTAGTGTCCCATCACTAATAAGTGTCTCACCTTCTGCAGTAATATGGAATCCATAGGTGCACTCCTAACTCTCGTGGAACGCCTCAGAGGTACAGATCCGTCAATTGGCTCAACAGGAGTTTCCTCCTCAAGTTGAGGGCTAGAGTTTGAAGTTCCTTCACCACTTGACTCTTGAATTTCTTCAAGATCAATTTGCCTCCCACTTTCTCCTTGGCTTATAAACTCTCTTTCTCGAAAGACTCCTCTTCTTGATACAAAGACCACATTGTCACTAGGTCTGTAGAAGAGGTAACCAAAGGATTGCTGTAGGTAGCCGATGAAAATACACCTCTCGCTTCCAGGTTCGAGCTTATCATGAGTCTCGCGTCTCACGAAAGCCTCGCAACCCGAAATCTTGATGTGGTCTAGTTTAGGTACTTTACCAGTCCACATCTCGTGAGGAGGTTTGGCAACTTTCTTTGTAGGGACTAGATTAAGGATATGGGCGGCAGTCTCTAAGGCATACCCCCAGAGTGAGATTGGTAGCGAAGCTCGACTCATCATGGAACGAACCATGTCCAACAAGGTTCGATTACGCCTCTCAGCCACACCATTCAACTGCGGTGTCCTGGGAGGTGTCAATTGTGAGATAATCCCACATTCCCTTAGATAGTCGAGGAACTCTGAACTAAGATACTCACCACCTCGATCGGATCGAAGCATCTTAATGTTCCTACCCAATTGATTCTCGACTTCCTGTTTAAATTCCTTAAACTTCTCGAAAGTCTCTGACTTATGCTTGATTAAGTAGACATATCCATATCTACTGTAATCATCAGTAAAAGTCAAATAATAACGATTAGCATCCCTTGTGGCATGTTTGAATGGTCCACACACATCCGTGTGTATAAGGTCCAACAAACCTTCACCCCTTTCACACGAGCCTGTGAAGGGTGACTTTGTCATTTTTCCAAGTAAGCATGATTCGCAACTATCATCTGACTTTAGGTCAAACGACTCCAAGATTCCATCCTTTTTGGAGTTGGCCTATGCGTTTCTTACTTATATGTCCAAGACGATAATGCCATAATGATGCTTTATCCAAGTTATTATTATTAGGAGAATCAATACACAAAACATTATTTCCTAAGTGATCTACAACAGATACAGCTTCATACACACCATCACAAGGTAATGCTTTAAAATAAAGAACATTATTAAAGAAAGCATTAATCTAACCAACTTCATTATCAAATGAAAAGGTGAAACCTTGTTTGTACAATGCATGAAAGGAAATAATATTTCTTGCCATTTCTGGCGAATAACAACACTTATTCAAATCTAAATTTAACCCACTACTTAGCGATAAAGTATAAACTCCAATCTTGGTGACAGGTGTAACTTTCCTATTCCCCATGATTAAGTTTATTCTTCCTTGCTCCACATTCTCACTTCTTCCTAGTCCCTGTAAGTCACAATAAATGTGAATACCACAACCGGTATCAAGGACCCAAGATTTCGAATGGGGTGAGTTATTAGAAATGATAGTGTAAATACCTGCATGGTTGGGTTTAACTTTCCCATCCTTCACATCTTGCTGGTATTTTGGGCAGTTCCGCTTCCAATGTGATTTTTCATGGCAATAGAAGCATTCAGCCTCTTTTGGGTCAGAAGAAGGAGTGACAAAACCTTTCTTGGTTCTGCTTGAAGAAGAGCCATCAAGGGTCCTAACCTTGGTACCCTTCGAAGAACTCTTTCTCTTCTTCCCTCGACTTTTCCCGATTGCCAAAACTGGAGTGGAGTTTGGAGTAGGAGTGTTAACAACCGACTTCCCCTTAAGACTTGATTCTGCGGTCTTGAGAAGTCCCTGAAGTTTGCTGAGTGTGACCTCTTCCTTATTCATGTGATATGTCATGCAGAATTGATCATAGCACGATGGTAAGGAGCGCAAAATTATATCTATTGCAAGCTCCTCAGGGAAGTTCACATTAAGCTTCAGCAATCGATCCACATACCTTTGCATTTTTCTGCATGTGGCTCGTGACGGAATCCCCGTCCTTCATCATGGTTGTTATCATGGAGCAGATGATTTCGTACCTCTCTTGTCGTGCACTTTGATGGTATCTTTCCATCAAATCTTGGTGCATCTCATAAGGGTAGAAATCCTCATAGGACTTTTGGAGTTCTGCTGTCATTGTGGCCATCATGATGCATGCTACTTTCTTAGCATCCCTTTCATGTGCCTGAAAGTCAGCGATCTCCTGAGGAGTTGCAGTGGTCTCATCAATCTCCTTAAGCTCCTTGTCGAGGACATATTCTTTGTCCTCGTAGCGGGTAATCATCCTGATGTTTCTGATCCACTCATTGAAGTTGGATCCATCAAAAGTGACTTTCCCACACAAGCTCATAAGAGTAAAGGAGCCATTAGGATTTGAGCCAGAAGCAGCATTGTTTGAAGACATTTGAAGGAAGAGGACAAGATTAGTTTAGATATTAAGAGAGTCCTTAATAAAACACCCAAATGTAATATTAAGGCTAGGATCCAATCACAATATATTATAACTTAGAAGAGGTATGCCGTAATCCAAGCTATAACATATTTGAAAGGTAGGTGAATGACGATTCACCAATTTCCACCACGAAAACTGAAATATTAGATATTAGGTTTTATGATTGGTTCTTAGAAATTCCTAGATTCTTTGAGATTCAATGAAATTTTCAAAGGCATGTTTCAATCTCGAGTGTGCCCTCCAAGTTTTGTGACTGGGATACCGAGGATCACAAAACGAGGTGTGAAGTAACCATGCAAATCACTTGGTACCCTTAAAGTTTATCACTCAATCGATGTGCCGGTAAACCACACACGCTCCACCGATACTATAATAAACCTTAAGTCAACCTTTACCTACCTTGTTAAGTCCAAGTTAGTGTGCCGGTTAACCACACACGCTCCACCAACGACTTAGACAAAGTGTAAAGTGTAATTTCATGGATTAGCACCTTATTCACATTTTTCCTAAAGTAACTAAGATTGGGAATTTAATAAAACATTTAGTTACTTTATAATATTCATCATACTTTGAATGAGAATTTATAAGTCCTTGTCTTACCCGTTTGGCTAACGACCCTCCACCAGTCAAGCAAGCGGTGGGTGAGAGTAGACACCCATTAAGTCACCATTTTATAGGCAACAACCTTATACCCACCTTATAGACCGGCTTCGTGAATGAGGCGTACTAGCGGTAAGACGACTTTGTTCTTATACATATATATATATATATATATATATATATATATATATATATATATATATATATAAAATTATTAAATCATCATAATATAAGTATAAGGGTTGAATTTTAACTTTTAAAATTCTAGGGGTTGGAACTAAAGTTTTAACTTAACTTTACTTGTTCCAAAACTTGAGGGCAAGTTTTGTAACTTTCAAAACTTTTCATTTCTTGTAACTTATGAGTTTAATAGAGTAATAAAATGAAGACTCTTCATTTTCTAACTCTTGTGTTCTTTTAATGGTTTTAATTCAAGTGTGACTCTTGGTTTTCCATAACTTGAGGACAAGTTATGGACTCCATTAAAACACATTATGATCAAGAATTAATCTACCACATAGGTTACAAATAATTCCTATGATCATCTAAAACATCATAAGAACAAGAACATGAATATGAACATATTCATAAATCAAAATTACACTTAAAACTTTGTAATTTTGATAACTAGTTGTTGTAAATGAATTAGCAAAGACCTTACACCATCTAAAATAAGTTTTCAAGTACCAAAACAGTTTAGGGTAATGTTTCTAATCCATTTCCAGCAACTAAATTCGAAATTCTGCAACCTGTCGACCCTACTCGCTGAGTGCATGAACTTACTCGCCGAGTTGGTTGAAGATACACGTGAACTCGACGAGTCCCCCCTATAGACTCGACGAGTCCATTCGTAGACAACAAGATTTTCGACTTTTTTCAACTTTTAAGCACAAATAAAAAGCAAACAAGCCTAGGCTCTGATACCACTGATGTGTTTTGAGCATTCTAACACTTCCTAAGTGTACATGCAACCCTAATAACCTTGGATCTATGTTTGTCTAATTATCATGCAAAGTTGAATTCCAAGGCTATATTCCTATCTAGCATACATGGGGAACAATTTCAACTTGAATGATAGATAGAATAACTTACCTTGTTGTTGCTTGTGTTCCTTGAAACCTTATGAGCCTAGCACCCCAAGTGTGATGCCTCAAATGCTTCACACAACACCAAATGCTCTTGGAAAAACTTATGAGAGAATACACACTTCTTGAAATCGGCCAAGCCCTCTTGTTTCCTTAGTGTAGCCGATTTTGGTGGAGAATATGATTCTTATATAGTGTTGACACATCTAGGGTTACACCATGTAAACCCTAATGTGTCATGACTCTTCATTTCCATGACCCATGGGTTTGTAACTCCCATGGAGCATCCATGGAGCATCCTATGGGTGGAACCCAACTTGATAATCCATGGAGCCTCTTAGCCCACTATACAAGATATGGATGATTTACATAATCAACCCATATATTTAATTAGTTATCTTTTGATCACTTAATTAATTCTAAATTAATTCTTGATCAAACTAATCAAATAATATTATTAATATATTAGAACTTATAATATATTAATAATCTCCAAGTGTTATTTCTCTCATTTAGTCTATCCATTTGCATGGTGCCATGCAACCCAAATGGACCATGCCGGGTCGGGTCAAGTACATACCAGAAATAGTTATGGACTTAGACACCTTATCCAACATAAATCACAATCTATACTGATACCCACAAATCTCAGCAATTGTATCCTGAAATCAGCGACCCAACCACCTCGAACTCAACATTTGCAAACCTTGCACTTCGCTTCATCCACAAATAGCCCATATTTCCCGTGTCCGCACCGTAGATTGCCTCGACCAGCTCTCTACCAATACCTGAACAAATATCTGATCCTCTGAAAATACTCAGTCCTCCCCCACTCAGGGTTCGACCCATTACCCATTGGCATACCCACAGTCTACTCTACAGACTGTTTCACCGGTTACATCACACTCAACCCTTGGAACGTACCACGTAATCACATCACTGATCTTCCCGATGGAAGCCAAGCAACTCTAGATATCCCATAACTCAGACAAAAATCTCAGAATCCTCTCGACGTGACTGCCTCTGGTCATCTCTAAGCCTCAGACCGTCACACCGCCGGAAACCCCAACTGTCCCGAAATAATCCTGACTCTCGGTCCGGAAATAATGCATTATTACACACCTCGTCTCCCACTCCTCGAACATCCTCCCAACATGGGAAACGTCATCAAAGCATGAGACCTCACTCTCACGGCCAATACACAACATAACAATGAGGGCCACTGCCCTAACATACTCCTCTTGATCACTTGGAACTGCTGCTAAAAACATGCATGACTCGACTTAGGCATCTCTTTGTCCTCATCTCAGTCTCCACTAATAGTTCTCTCGTGGCATAAGGAATACCTCACAGCAATCATACTGCCCAAATACTCTGGTGAAAAGGTTGCAACCCTATTCTTCTCCACGGGGTTTACCTCAAACTTTGAAACCGGGAGCTCAATATCTCGTTTTGTTTCTCACAGGAAGCAGGAACAACGCAACTCTTGTCACAGAATGTGACATCTCAACTATCAACTGATTGCTCAACTCAGGCCGCAATTCTCCATAAAATCTCGTCTCTACTCATCCCTGTGTCTTGCGACTGCAGCTGGTATCTCACCACTAAACTCTCGGAACTAACTCGATTCCTCATCCTGGTATGCTCCATTAAAACTCGCTCATCATGGCCCTCTAGCCCCACACTCTATCACATCTGATCTCAGCCTAATTAATCACAACGGAAATAACTGGCGAACCAGAAACACTATCCGCCACGAATCATGGTACTCGAACAATGTGAGCACCTCTCAATCTGCTACTTAAAACCTCTGGTATGCTCCCTGTATCGAGTATAGGTCCTCTCATTTCATTAGTACGGGCCCATACTACCTGCCACATCTACCCATACTTTCCACACGGTCCATCCCAGAGTTCCTAAGTAGCTGCTCAACCTTCTCGATCACCAGTCCCATTAAACCCGGTCTCTCCCTAGCGAATACTCTCCTCTATCAGCGTGCTTAGGGATAACAATGGGTACGGGTATACCGGGTTTCGTATTCCCCATCCCCATACCCGAATCCCCATCCCCATTCCCATACCCAACCCCATCCCTATCGGGGATTAAAAATCTATCCCCATCCACATTCCCAATGGGTATCGGGGATCCCCAATGGGTAATCGGGGATTTTTTCCAGTTAAAAAGTTTTGAACTTTTATGAAAAATAACTCATAATTATATATTAACCAACAAAACAAAAACTAACATAACTAATATAAAACACTATAATCACTGAATGTCTTCAAACACAAACAATAACATTCATGGTTACAAATAAAATCATTTTTTGCAAAAAAAAAAAACCATAAAAATTCTTCCCAAAACTATACGTTTGATTGTTAAAAAACCTTACTTTGTCTACTGAAATTTTGCTTATGCATTATTAGAAATAAAAACATAAGTAATACTATATATATATATATATATATATATATATATATATATATATATATATATATATATATATATATATATATATATATATATATATATATATATATATATATATCGGGTACCCATCGGGGCCGATTTCGGGTACGGGTATGGGTACCCGAAAGGTAGAACCATCCCCATCCCCAGCCTCACTTTTTATATTCGGGTAATACCAATCCCCGTTCCTGTCCCCGATCAACTCGGGTTAGGGTTTCGCGTACCCATCGAGTACGGTTTTTTTTCCATCTCTAAGCGTGCTGAACTGACTAAGGTCACCCCCTTGGCTCTTCCTAGGTTCTCTTACTTCTCTGCCATCAGCTGCTGAAGAATTCCTTTTGACGCCAACCATCTACATCCTAAATATCATCATATTCACTTGGTAGTTGACTCCCATCATCAAGAGTTCCACAAAGCACGAAGCAAGCAACATTCGGGCATCGAGTAATCTCTACTAACATGTAAAACCACTCTAGGTTACAACTCCACTTGCTCTACTCACTCAAGAGATATCACCGAACTCAAGCAACTCTACTCCTCGTAGGTATCTAACTACTCTCTCAGTAGGACCCTCCAATGCTCATCTAGGTATCTCTCCTAGAATATTCCTCTACTCAGAGCTCTCTCTCTAGGCGACTCCTACTAGAAACTCTTACCCAACACATACTCAAAAACACATCACAGATAACAGCAACTCCTAGGCTAGGGCATCACAAATCAGGCCACTCTAGTCCTAAAATGTGAAATACCTAGACTATCCTCTAGCATGCAATATATCACAAAAATATCTCATAACACAAAAGTAGGGGTATTTTAGGAAATCACCTTTCGGGCTCTGGATGATTGTACACACTGCTCCTTCTCGTTTTATCTTCGAAACTCTTGCTTATTTTAGAAAAATCATTTACTTTGAAAATTTCTCTCAAATCCTCAGTTTGAGTTTGGATTTACCTGAAGGTGCATCCGAATCCCTCAAACCAAGACTCTGCGACCAACTTGTAACACCGTAAATTTTCAAACCAAAATTTTAAATTTAAAACACATTTATCACAGTAATAAATCTCAAAATGTCATAATGTCAAATCATCAACTCTCTTAATCAAAACTATATATATAAAACTCCAGGATCCTCTAATTCATGCCTCAATATCTGATGTGTGTACAATCAAGCCGATGCCCTCCCATGATCCAAATAAGAACCTGAAACACATAACACATAACACGGTAAGCACGAAGCTTAGTGAGTTTCCCAAAATACCACACCCAGCTCATTAGCCATTCGAGGCTATAACTCAATAAGACCTTCCGGTCAATGTGTCTTAGTGGGACCCTTCGGTCCCATAACTCGGACGGATCCTCTAGCCCCATAACTGAGTAAGCACAAAATAATGAACAACATAAATCACATACACATAATGCAAGATACCACAATACTCAATATAACACATAAGACATCTCAGTCACACAAAGATACCACTCATGGTAAGTATAGTGAGAAGACTCACATCGGATGATGAACAACCTCTATAAATGTTGCTGCTACAAACCTGAAACACATAACACATAACACGGTAAGCACGAAGCTTAGTGAGATCCCCAAAATACAACACGCAACTCATCAGCCATTCGAGGCAATAACTCAATAAGACCCTTTGGTCAATGTATCTCAGTGGGGCCATCCGATCCCATAACTTGGGTGGACCCTCCGGCCCCATAACTCAGTAAGCATAGAATAATACACAACATAAATCACATAGACATAATGCAGGATATCACCGTACTCAATATAACGCATTAGACATCTCAGTCACACAAAGATACCACTCATGATAAGTATAGTGAGAAGACTGACCTAGGATGATGAACAACCTCTATAAACACTGCTGCTACAAACCAGCCTCTAACTCTAAGCCAACCCACAATTTTCCCAATTAGGAACTAAGTCCAAACTCTCACTCATTAGGTCTAAAGGGAGCCCACTAACCAGCCCATCAATGACCTAAACCCATTGGGCCCACCAAGGCCTAATAATAAATGGGCTCTCCCGAGGTCCAACTCTCACATCTAATGGCAAGCCCAACACAAGGTCCTAAAGCACATATATGTATAATCCTTTGGTCCAAGTCTCTATTGCAACAAGCCCAAACTCTAGGCCCAACATTCAAGGCCCAAAATGATACTTCGCCCAAAAGCCCACAGTGAGGTTACGCGGGGAGTACCTCTCTTGGTACGCTCGGCGTACTCGCACATGCATGAAACTGATTGGGGACACCAACCCAGTACGCGGGGCGTACTAGATCTTACGCTGGGCGTATGCTTAGTTTTTCTTAAGTCCACTCCCTTGGTCTTAACCCGTTAAGACCTTAGATCATTTCTCAGATCTGGACTGCCTAATATCTCTTACTCCATAAAGTCAATGACTTTAAGCCTTTGCATGGCTTATTAGGTCACAAACACATAAAACTCTTACTCTCTTAACTCAAAATGCTCATATCTCATGCATGGGTTGATTCTCACGTTCAAGACCTCATTTTTGTGGATCCTCTCCACTAGAAACACTTAAAAGGATAGATATTAAACTTTGGAGTGCAACAACTCATAAAGCCTCAAGCTTTAGGACCAAAAACCCTAAAATTGACCATATCATGCACAAAATAAAAAGGATGGGAAAGCTTTGAGCTTTATACCTTCAAATGATGCTCCTTCCACGGAATAGCTCAAATCCAAAGCCTGGACCCCAACCCCATTCTCTTCCATGCTCCTTCTTCACTCCAAGAAGCCCACAAGAACACTTATAAGATCACAATGGTCACACACAAGCTCAGGAACGAGGATTAGGGTCTAAGAAGGTTTATTGACTGAGGATGGTGGCCAGGAATGAGGCCATATCATTCTTTATATAGGGACACTCCTCTCAAATAGGGTTTTCCTTCTATGCCTAATACGCCCAGCATACTAGGTGGCTCTGCTTGAAGATTACACACATGAGGACGCTAAGCGTACATACACGTACGCCCGACGTACTACGCTGCCACCTTTTCCAATTAATGGAATTATCCTGCCATAACTTCAAACTTCCATTGCCTCCTTGCTATAACTCTGTTTCCAGTGAATCTTGCAGGTGTCATGACGCTCTACACTTCCAGCAACTCGTCACAACCCCGAGACTCCCTCATATCGGGGTTGCAGCCCACAAACTCTAATTCTCGGACGATCTGAAACAGGTTGTTACAGTTGAGATGATTGTCTTTGTAATAATTGTATGGTTTGCTACTACCTGATATGTTTATGTGCTAGCATGATATGTTATATGTGATAATGGTAGTAGGAGGGGAATATTCCCCAAGTTCGGTTGTTAGTACCGAAGGGTAGGTCGGACATCCCATATATGCCTGACATTATGTTTATGCTATGTTTGTGCGGTAGTAGTAGGGGGTGAAATAGTATCAATTAGTCGGTTGAGATAAAACGACGGGTAATTTAAGCACCCCAGAATGGCTTGATCTAGGTAAGTCAAGCACCCAGAATGGCTTGACATGGGTAGGTAAGGCACCCCAGAATTTTCTGGCAGTATGTTTATGCTATGTTATTATGTGGTAGTGGTAGGGGTGAAATAGTCCCCAATAGTCGGGTGAGATAGACCGACAGGTAAGTCAAGCACCCTAGAATGGCTTGACCTGGATAGGTCAAGCACCCTATACTGGCTTGACATGGGTAGGTCAGGCACACCAGAATTGCCTGGCAGTATGTTATTGTATGGTGTGTGGTATGATGGGGGAACTCACTAAGCTTCGTGCTTACAGTTTTCAGTTTTGGTTTCAGGTACTTCATTTTCAAAGGAAAGTAGTCGGCTCGATCGCAGCGCATCACACTATGTCTTCCGCACGTGAGATCTTTGGGATTACACTCTGATATTATTTTTATGATGACATGTTTGAATATTGACACGGGTTTTGACATGAGATGTTATTATGGATGTTTTTATACTTATGGTTTTATAATAACTTATTTAAAAATGAATTTTTGGCCTTGAACTTTGGGATGTTACACGTTGGTATCAGAGCCTTCGTTTGATGGATTCGGGCATACTATCTGGTGTGTTTGGACTTAAACTAAGGACTTGGTATGAAAATTTTCAAAAGTAAAAATCATTTTATAAAAAGAAGTTTGTAAAGAGAAAGGAACTTTGAAAAGAACAAGTTGTGTGATTAGTGCAATCCGCCAAGCTCAAGTAAGTTTTCCCCAAGATACCCATACATGTTATGATATGATATGATTATGAGAACTGAATGCTAGATTAGTGCTAAGGATCTAGGAATGGTGCCTTATAAACCTACTGTATGCGTATGGGAACTAGATGCTAGATTATGGCAGAGGATCTAGGAAGGATGCCTTATATGCCTGATGTATGTGCTTGATGAGCTACATTATAGTACTGATCAGTCACTGATAGGATAGCCTGATTAGGTTATGCCTGATTGTATGAGCCTTTGAATTTCATGTATAGATTCCTAAGTAGAGGATTGAATGGTTTGATTGTAATATGATGGTTAGATTTTCCATTGTCTGAATGCTTCTTGCTTTGTGCTTTGTAGGACTCTTAGTAATGTGAGCTAGCAATATTCATGAGGTAGCTAGGTTACATTACTGGGAATCTTTCAGCAGCTGAGGACTGGGTGGGTTCAGGAACCTAGGAAAGCCTAGGATATGTTTAAGTGGGTTAGTAGTGAGGCTCAGTGAGACTTGGGTGTACCAGTTTGGGGAAGCGACTTGGAGGATTCGGGAGGATTTCTGGGGAAAGTATGGATAGGTGTGGAAGGTAGTATTGGGCCCGTACTACTGAAAGCACATGATCCATACTCGAATCGGTGAGAGTCTTTGAGAATCTGAGAAGCTTCAGGGAGGAGTTTGTGACTCGGTTTGGGGACAGAGGATGTTCTGGTTGTTGCAACTTAGCCATTTGAAAGTGAGCTAGTAACCATGATAGGGTGTCAGACCCTGGAGGATATGAATTTTAAGTCCGAGGATGTGAGATCGATTTAGAGAACCCTAAAAAGAAAGGGTTGTGCCAGGTGCGTATAGTAGAGGGTCCCGGAAAATACCCATGACTTCTGATCATCGGGAGAAAGGCCAGCAGGGCCTAAGTCAGGGCAGCACGTATGGAAAAGTGCATAAGGGAGTTTGTCTCTCCAAGGGTTTAGGCTGCTACATGGTAGTGGGGTTCGTTATGTAAGAAGAAGGTGATCAGGATTCCTCCAAATGTTGTGGGTATGTCATCTTCTACTACTATTAGATGGATGTTGGGAATACATATCGCTTTGAAATTGTGAGTGAGTTTGGATAAGTCCGATCTCAGGTCGGTTTTCTGCTAGTGTTTGGGTTATCAATGATCATTGTAACAACCATAAAATTTAAACTTTTTCAATCATAAATAAAAACTAGATAGCGTTTTTTACAAAATGTTTTCAAATCATTTTCCATCAAAGTGTCCCAAAATCATAACATAAGGATGAGGAGCGGTATGGTCACGCCTTCGCCTTTCCATGATCTCCTGAAGTACCTGAAACAGTAAACTGAAAACTGTATGCCTGAGGGCTTAGTGAGCTACCCCGATTCCGAACTAAGAAATCATAACCACATGCAACATACCATACAATAACAGCTAAAGGTCCGACCTTGGTGCCGTAGACCCTATCGATATAGTGAGGATAACTCACCTCGCAGATGTCAACTCAGAAGGTAAACTCCAACTCTCGGATCACTCGACACTGGCCCCACCACCTATAACCATATTCCAATATACGCATAAGTCTTTAACCTTGTAAGGTACTCTATAACCCAATAGTGAACCCTTGATCAAGGTCAAAGTCCTTAGTCAAGGTCAACAGTCCATGTTGACCTCAACTCGCCGAGTACACCCAGCTACTCGCCGAGTCCCTTGAAGCACCACCCAACTCGCCGAGTCATCGAGGTGACTCGTCGATTTCCTTCAAATGCCGATAAGACCTTAAAGCCACCTGTCGAGTTCCCTCCCTGCGACTCAACGAATATACTGGCGAACATTATTCTTGGTTAAAACTCATTCGACTCGCTGAGTTGTTCTTCAACTCGTCGAGTCTCATGACAATCTTCATCGGACTCACCGAGTTGTTCATCCAACTCGTCGAGTTCAATGGCCATCTTCATGCGACTCGCCGAGTCGACCCTGCTACTCGCCAAGTCCATTCTTTCCTCTTTCCATACAGATCCATTTTGAGCCATGCAACAACTCCAAATCATAGATCCAAGCTTCTAGGGCGTGCTTATCACGTAAAGTTGCAAACTTTATGTGCATGCATGGCTTTAAAGGTTCAAAATGGCAAATATAAGCTATTGATAGGTCTTTATGCACAAAGGGGACCTCAATCATGACTAAAGCTGCAACTTTCTGCTTCTAGAATCCAACGAGAGTCCAGATCTAAAGTTACAACTTCAGATCTAGTCCATAGCTCATCATACCAACTTGATATTCCATGAAAAACCCTAAACTCACCCAAAAAAGAGGATCTATAGAGAAAGTGACAGATTGGGTACCTTTTGAAGTTGATATATGAGATGAGTGTTGATTCCCACACTCCAATTGCTTCAATCTTCTTCTCCTCCAAGTCTTCTCCCTCCGAGGACTCTCTTTCAAGCTTCAACCACACACACAAGGCACACACACACACACACACGAATAAGGCTCTCAAGTGTTCTTTGGAACTGTAAGGAGGTCCAAGGGAGGCTAAGATCCCTTTAAATAGGGGTGTAAAGCCCGGTAATTAGGGTTTCACTTGCCAGCTCCTACTCGCCGAGTCCCAAATATGGACTTGTCGAGTAGGTCACTTAATCCGCAATCCTTCTCATTGCTACTCGACGAGTAGGTAAACCAACTCGTCGAGGAGGGCCTAATAAAAAAAACTCATATTACCAATACCTGAGAATTGGGGCGTTACAACTCTCCCCCACTTGAACTAGACTTCGCCCTCGAAGTCCGCTGGAATAAACAATGCCGGGTAATGCTCGCGCATCTCTGCCTCCGGCTCCCATGTCCACTCGGATCCCTTCCGATGTTCCCACTATACCTTTACTAAAGGTATTTCCTTGTTCCGTAGAATCTTCTTCTTCATTTCCAAAATAGCCACAGCCCTCTCCACATAGTTCAGACGCTCATCGAACTGAATGTCATCCAACGATACTACTGCCTCCTGGTCCATAATGCATTTTCGCAATTGCGAAACATGAAATGTGCTGTGGATCCGGCTAAGCTCCTCCGGGAGATCTAGCCTATAAGCAACCTTGCCAACCCTGGCAATAATCCTGAATGACCCACTGTAACGGGGACCCAATTTTCACCTCTTCCTGAAGCGGATCACACCCTTCCAGGTTGAAGCTTCCAGAAGAACCATGTCACCCACCTGAAATTCCAGCTCAGATCGGCATCGGTCGACATAACTTTTCTGTCGGCTCTGAGTGGTCTGCAGTCACTGTCTAATCTTCTGTATCATTTCAGTAGTTTGCAGAACTACCTCTGTCCGACCCATCACTCTGTGCTCAACCTCGCCCCAACAGACAGTGGTCCTACACTTCCGCCCATACAACAACTCGACAGGCGGGGGGGTAATACTGGAGTATAGCTGTTGTTGTAGGCAAACTCTGCAAGTGGTAGGTGGGAATCCCAACTTCCACCGAAATCAATAACGCACGCCCTTAACATATCCTCGAGGGTCTGAATGGTGTGGTCACTCTGCCCATCAATCTGCGGATGGAACGTTGTACTAAAATGCAGTTGTGTACCCAGTTCCTCATGGAACTTCTGCCAAAAACGGGAAGTAAACCTGACATATTAATCGGAAACGATAGAAACTGGAACCCCATGGCGAGAGACAATCTCTATGACGTACAAATCGGCTAACTTCTTTGCCGACGAACTCTCTCGTATGGCTAGGAAATAGGCACTCTTGGTCAATCGATCCACGATGACCCATATAGCATCAAACCCCCTTGCCGTCTTCGGCAACTTCGTGATGAAATCCATTACGATCCTTTTCCATTTCCACATGGGAATCTCCAGAGGCTGTAACTTACTATGCGGCCTCTAATGCTCGGCCTTGACCATCCTACAGGTCAAGCACCTCTCAACAAACCAAGCGATATCTCACTTCATACCAGGCCACCAATAACTCGAACTCAAATCACAGTACATCTTGGTGGCTCCCGGGTGAATCGAAAAACGAGACTTATGAGCCTCCTCCATCACTGTCTTCCGGACCCCTCCGGACATCGGAACCCAAACCCGACCGTAACGGGTCAACAATCCGCAGCTATCCTGAACAAACCGGGTGCTTTCGCCCTTAATCCTCTCCAAATTCCAGTTCTCTGGCCTCATGCCCTCAATATGGGCCCACCAGTGGGGAATCCACTGCTATCCTCATACAACTGGCTGGGGTCGAGGACCCAGCTGACTTGTGGCTCAGAGCATCCGCAACCACATTCGCTTTACCAGGGTGGTAAAGGATCTCGCAATCAGAGTCCTTGACCACATCCAGCCACCTGCGCTGCCTCATGTTCAGGTTCGGCTGATCCATGATGTGCCTCAAACTCTTGTGATCTGTGTTTATAGTACAACGGAACCTGTACAGATAGTGCCTCCAAATCTTAAGAGCGAAAACCACCGCTTCCAACTCAATATCGTGAGTAGGGTATCTCGTCTCATGCGGATTTAGCTGTCACGACGCGTAGGCTACCACTCGTCCCCTCTGCATGAGGACTGCCCCCAAGCCTGTGATGGATGCATCACAAAATACTACAAAATCCTCCACTCCATCGGGAAGTGTCAACACCGATGCCTAGCATAAACACTGCCGGAGGGTCTCAAACGCCCTCTGCTGCTGTAGGGCCCCACCTGAAATCCACCCCCTTCCTCATTAGACGAGTGAGGGGTACGATAATCTTAGAGAAATCACGAATGAATTTTTGATAATACCCTGCTAAACCCAAGAAACTCCTGATATCTGAGGGAGATTTTGGAGTCTCCCACTGCATTACCGCCTCCACCTTGGCTGGATCGACTAAAACCCCCTCCTGGTTAACGAGATGTCCGAGGAATTGGACCTCTCGTAACCAAAACTCGCATTTCAAGAACTTGGCATACAATCGTTCTCGCCTCATAACCCCTTGCAGCTCCCTAAGATGCTCTTCATGCTGCTCTTGAGTCTTGGCATACACCAAGATATCATCTATGAACACAATGACCGAGCGATCGAGCATCGGTCTGCAAACTCGGTTCATCAGATCCATGAATACTGCTGGCGTGTTGGTGAGCCCAAACGGCATCACCACGAACTCGTAATGACCATAACGAGTCCGAAACACGGTCTTTTCCGCCTCCTCCTCCCTCACCCTGACCTGGTGATATCCTGATCTCAAATCAATCTTGGAAAACCAAGACGCACCCTACAGCTGATCAAAAAGATCATCTATCCTCGGGAGTGGATAACGGTTCTTCACCGTTAACTTGTTCAACTCCCTATAGTCAATGCACATCCTATGCGAACCGTCCTTCTTCTTGACGAAAAGGATCAGTGCTCCCTAGGGTGAACTACTCGAACGAATAAACTGCTTGCCCAGCAGCTCCTGCATCTTAGGAGGTACCAGTCGGTATGGTGCCTAAGCAATAGGGGCCGCACCTGGCACTAAGTCGATCCTGAACTCAACCTGCCTCTCCGGAGGTACTCTGGGTAACTCCTCCGAGAACACATCAGCAAATTCCCTCACCACCGGGACCTCAGAAACTGAGAGCTGCTCTCTAACCCGCATATCTACCACATACGCCAAATAATCGGTGCACCCATTGTGACAACTGTCAAATTCAAGTCAAATTCAAAGTCAACAAGTCAAAGTCAAGTCAACAAGTCAAACCGGTCAATTTGTATAATACTTGTATGATTAAAAGTTATTCTATGAAAACGTACATTTGTATGTCAAGAATTCAAGTGTCTCGGTAAATCTATGTGTTTATCAATAAGAAACCCTAACAAGGGAGTTAAACGCATCAAAACACGACTAAGGACCCTTTCGGGGACTTAAAATAATCATAAGCGAAGTATAACGGGCTCCATGGACCTTGCTTTGCAAGATTATTCGATAAAAATGGCTAAAAATGAATCTCTCTCAAATCTCTCCCAATCTCTCCCAAAGCTCAACCAAATCTCTCTCAACTTTTTATAGTCACCCGGGTCATCCCGACCCTTAAGGTGGCCAAAAATCACGCAAAACGGGGAGTTATATTGAAAAATAGCCATTTAGGGCCAAAACTCCTCTTAGGAGCCGAAGCTCCTCTTAGGAGCCAAAACCATGTCAGAACCGAAACCCTGTCAGAAGCATCTCGGACCGAAGCCAGCAACGAGGACCGAACTTTGCCCCCCCTATCCGAAACCCTTGCATCCCCCATTTCGGACCTTTGGTTTTCTCCTCCTACTCTCGGTTCCCTCTCGGTTCTCACACTCCTAGGAACCGAACCTCGCAGGTTCGATCCCTAATGTACGGTTTTCGACTACTTTCGCCTCCTAAGCCCGTATAAGAGGATAATTACCCCACAAGTGGGTCAAGTGTGCCCACCCTCTCACTTGCCACCTTATCCACATCACACAAACCAATGCACACATCACCTCAAACTCACAACTTGCTCCAGCAACTCCCCTATATAAAGAAATCCCAGGAGGATTTATTGATTCACTTGATCATTCCCACACTCTTACACCTTTCTTACCACACAAAGGAGCTTATTTTCTCTCAACCTCCAGCCACTTTTGGAAGTGTTCTTGAGCTGTTACTTCACTTTTTGGTAAGTATTTCCTCAAAAATCAAGTGTTATTCCATGTTTTCATAACATCCTTGAATCATCTACACACATTCTAACGCCAGAGAATTGTTCTTAGGATCATCCAAGCTTTTACGTGTTCATCAAGTGATCTCAACTTGATACTCCTCGTATTGACCTTCCACTCTTCCAAGAATCACTAAAGGTGAGCTCATACCCCTACATTTTCTAGTTTTCATTAGTTTTTAGAGGAGGGGGGGGGGATACAAGTTAAAATACCAAAATATATTTGAAACTTAACTTGACAGCTTACAACAGAAAAGTTGTGACCTGTTCACGAACTGTTTTACCAAACTTAAACTTAATATTTTTCAAAACTGTTCAATATGCAAATAGTTCAGGTTTATACCTTTAAAATGACTACTTGCACATCTTCATATGATTTTTCTACAATTTTTGGTGATTTTACAAAACTGCCTATCACCGCAGCAACGAAATCAGACCAGGTTGTGCAAATGAACATTTTCACAATGGTTAGAGACCACCAAAAATTATAAGAAAATTTTTGAACATAGCAGAATCTTTTTAACTCTCTAAGTTTACAGATTTAGTTTTCGACTTACGATGATTTTTCTATAAATAATCTAAAATAGTGACAGTTAAGAATTAAATTGTTAAAACAAGATAAGTGTTATTCACACCTTGTAACATGCTGAGCATGGTGTGTAAGATTTTATATTTAGCATTTTCAATGTCATTATATTGAAATAAAAGTTCATGCTTAACAAGGTTTCATTTACAACATAAATCATTTTGATAAAACTATAATAGGTATAGTTTGGACACCTCAAATGATAATACTATCGATTTACAAAACGAGTATTTTATTACAAACTACGTGAACACGTTAATGAATAAATTTGTGAGACATTCATCTTCGGAGTACTCTTTAGTACTACAGAAAAGTCTTGTAGTTATAACCAGAATCTCTTGTAGGGAGAGCGTGATAGTTGTATATAGATCTATATTGGGTTTGACAACCCGCACCTGAGCTGCTTGCAACAGCTAGACCGGTAGGTCTGGGGTGACAAGTGTCATAACATTTCGACGTGTGAAGAACATCGAGTACGAGGTCCTCAAGTCATAGTATGGTTATAACAACTCACATCGGAAAATTAACAAGCACACCGTTCACGGGAATTTAATGATTTCATGAAAAGGAGTTTTATTTGGATATAAAACCACATATAAGTATGATGATTTACTTACATATACTAAGTCTTGGTTCAATTAAGACTACACTAAACCTTTTAGAAAATATTGGATTTTCTGGAAACAAACTTTAAGGAAGAACATGCATTTTTCATTCATAAATTGCTTATGAACTCACCAGCTTTAATGCTGATACTCTTGCAAAAACAACTTGTATTATCAGGTAATCAGTAATACAGGAAATCACAAGACTTTTTGAAGGCAAGACGCTAAGGCGTAGATTTCTTTTGGACTATTTTGACATCATATGTAATTTATTTGGAAACATGTATTTTGCAACGATGTAACCTTTTAAATTATATTTATGATGGTTGTGTTTACTTTCTTCACTATGGTTATGATACTGAACATGACGTCCTCGGCCCCCGAATGTTTCCGTCGTTCCGGTTTGGGGGTGCGACAGATTGGTATCAGAGCTTTGTTTATAGTGAACTAATTATATCGAACCACATAAGATATACAAACTATAAATACAACGGGAAAAAATTCTCTGACGTAGCCTTTCAAAAATACTTTTAAGAATAAAAATTTGTAGTTTTATAAAAAGTATCCGTACAATTGCACTCACTAGTTCAGTATCATCAAAAAAACATAAAAGTATTGGGACAAGTTGGACACCATGATCTAGTTTCGGGGTATGTAGTCAGGTGTTGGACGAATATAGCCTGATCAACTATATTTAACCAAGGTATGACCAACGTATGCCATGGATGGATCATGATGAGCAACGAGTCTTCAACTTGCCAAAAATCTCGAGAATCAAACGTAAAAATGCTATAGGAGTATTTTAACACAAAAACCATATTAAGCACTTTATTAATTTGCGTTAACTAACTTCTTTTGATGCGGCATTCTTCTTATCCCTATTCTCGTACAGGCGTAATGGCAGGATTTCACTTGCCGAGTGACCCCTACTTCCCCAACCAAGGGAATGCCGGTTGGATCGAGGAAGAACCCATGGAGGATGAAGAACCCATGGAGGATGAAGAACCCATAGAGGACGAAGAGCCTATAGAAGAGGAAGAGTCGGTAGACGGTGAAGAGGAAGAAGACTCATGTGGAACCGACTCCAAAGCCAAAGTTTACAATCCACACCCTGCCCCTATCACTCCGCAACACATCCAAGGCCCGACGCCCCAATGGGCCGAGACTATACATAGATGGAGTCGAGAGCAAGGTCAACAACCTCCTTATGGCATGCAACGAGGTTTCTATGAACTCAGCAGAGGAGGATCAGTCGACAGAGTCCTCCATATCATGGTTCACCGTGTCGCACGCCATGAAGAACAAACTAGGATAAACATCCGCCACCTCATGGAAATAGGTGCAACCAGCCAAGTCAACTCCGTTCACATCCGCCAGATTAATGAAGAACACGATCGAACTCGAGACCGCACCGAAGTTCTTCGAAGGGAAATGGCCGCGACCCGAACTGAAGTACAAGAACTACGGGAACATCGAACCACCTTAGAAGAACTTCTGACAGAAGCATAGCGCCAAGCGGAAGAATATAGAGCTGAAATGAGGGAAACTAGGAACCTCAAGTCTTCACTTCGTGGTCCTCAAAGCTTCAACCGTCGCAAGTAGTACTTGCACTGCTCACTCCAGTTTAATCTAGTTTTTCGGATGAATATTACTATTATTTTATAGTATGTTATATCCGAACCTGCGAGTTAAGTGTTTACACTTCTGGATCTGTTAGGTGAAATTTTTTCGTACATTGATGTAACCTAGACCCTTATAGGGTCAAATTTTCCCAATATTGTATATTAAGTTATATCAATGAAATTGACACGCTATTTGCTTTATCACATCAAGTTTATGATAAGGATCGTTTTCAGACTAAATTTACTGGTGTCCGATTGATGATTTTTTGAATTATAAGTCAAATTGTATAATTAAGACCATGTCGACCTAGAAGTGGTGGTTCTGCCTTGGATCCTGTTCCTTGTTTGGTTTGTGGACCCAGGGCAGACCCATTAGATTCGAAAGTTTATTTAATTTTAATTATATGTAAATATTATACATCAAACGATTTATAGATGGGCCCAGTATGGATTCTATCACAGACATTTCATGTAAATCAAATCTATCAGTATTCATAAAGTCTATATTTTATTATCTATAGACCTCCAGTATGGATGGATTCATACAATTCATGTCGAAATCATGATGCATTTAGAAAAGTAATAATGTTTAGTTTAACTCTCGAGTTGTGAGTATTATCAAAGACTTATTGTCTTTTCATTCTTGATATGGCAGAAAATGCTACCTCATAGAAATCCTAAACGTGTCGGCGCCACAGGAGTTGCACCATCGCCACCACCACCTACACCACCCCGTCAGTTCGACCCAATAATGTTTCAGGTTGCCATAATAGCTGCAGTAGCAACCGTAATATCCCAAATCAGCACCAATAATGCGGGTGGTGCGAGTAATGGTCCCACAATTTCTAACAACGGGGACAATCAGGGACGCTCGAGAGAGTGTACCTACAAAGACTTTACTAATGCCAAACCCAAAGCGTTCAATGGGAGCGGAGGTATCATATCATTGCTGCAATGGTTCGAGAAAACCGAATCCGTCTTTGAAATATGTGCATGCGCTGAAGCAAACAAGGTCAAGTTTGCAGCTTGCACATTCTCTGAAAGAGCACTCACCTGGTGGAATGGCCACGTCAAGACATTGACACTTCCGGTGGCTAACTCGATAACATGGGAAGCCCTGAAAACCATGTTGATGAAGGAGTACTGCCCAAGGGGCGAGATACAAAATCTGAAAGAGGAACTTTGGGGTCTCAAAATGACAGGCTTCGACATCTTGTCTTATACCTCAAGATTTAATGATCTAGCCATACTGTGTCCAGGAATGGTTCCGTCGGAAAGCAAGAAGGTCGAAAGATACATTTGGGGACTATCTTCCCAACTTCAAGGAAGCGTATTGGCCTCAAGGCCAACTACCTTTGATAGTACCAAAGAACTGGCACAACAACTCATCGATCATAAAGCCAGTCATGACACTGTGACAACCACCTCCGAGCAAGCTAAAGGAGGAAAGAACAAAAGGAAGTTCTGGAATAAGAAGACGGGTCAACCTGCTCAAGACCCTGCCAAGAAACAACAAGTAGTTGCTGTAAACGCCATCACAACTACTGTCAACCCAACTCCGATAAGGCAATACGCCGGGAACCTGCCAAAGTGCAACAAATGCAACTTTCACCATAATGGCGCTTGCCGTGAAATGCATTGCACCAACTGTAACAAAAAAGGGCACACCGCTCGATTTTGTAAAGCTCCAGTCCAACAAAACGCACAAGCTGCCAACGCAGGAGCAAGTCAAACCTACTATGGTTGTGGAGAGGCAGGAGACTTCAAGCGGAACTGCAAAAAGGCAAGAAACCCCAACACTGGTGGAGTGGGTAGAGTTCTGGAGATAGGTCATGAGGAAGCAGTTGCAGACCCAACTGTATTTACCGGTACGTTTCTCCTCAATAATACATACACATGCATTCTTTTTGATAGTGACACGGAGAAAAGCTTCGTGAACCATCAATTTAAATGCTTGCTTAAACAAAACCACAAACATTAAAAGATACATTCACCATAGAGATGCCTAACGGAAAAACAGAGAACACTAACGACATTTAAATTGGGTGTACCCTCACACTAAGCAATCACTCTTTCCAAATCGACCTTATGCCGGTCACCATAAAAAGTTTTGATATCATTATTGGCATGGATTGCTTATGCCCTCACTATGCCGAAATCTTATGTCACGAAAAGGCCGTTCGCCTTAATCTGCCAAATGGTGAAACTCTCGTTGTCTATGGCGACAAGCCTAGCTCAAACTTTCAGATCATTTCGTGTATCAAGGCCCAAAAGTACCTTCGCAAGGAGTACCACACCTTCCTAGCCAACGTCGTGGATAAGAATCAAGAAATTAAAAACATAAAGGACATTCTGGAGGTCTATAATTTCCCTAATGTATTCCCTGAAGACCTTCCAGGAGTGCCCCCTATTAGACAGGTCGAATTCCGAATCGACCTAATGCCTGGAGCTACTCCTGTAGCCAAATCGCCATACCATCTAGCCCCAGCTGAGATGCAGGAACTGTTCAGTCAATTAAACGAACTACTGAGCAAAGGATTCATTAGACCAAGCTTCTCGCCTTGGGGAGCACCGGTTCTGTTCATTAAAAAGAAGGATGGATCGTTCCGTATGTGCATTGACTACCGCGAATTAAACAATCTCACCATAAAAAACCGGTACCCTTTGCCTCGAATCGATGACCTCTTCGACCAGCTACAAGGAGCAAGTTTCTTTTCAAAGATTGACCTTAGATCTGGATACCATCAACTATGAGTTCAAGAAGAGGATATTCCTAAGACAGCCTTCAGAACGCGCTACGGTCACTACGAGTTTGTGGTGATGCCTTTCGGCTTAACAAATGTACCTGCGGTGTTTATGGACCTGATGAATAGGGTTTGTCGATCTTACTTAGACAAATTTGTGATTGTTTTCATCGACGTTATACTAGTCTACTCCCGAAGTAAGGAAGAACACAGCCAACATTTACATCAAGTCCTGGAAACACTGAGGGAGGAGAAATTGTACACGAAATTCTCAAAGTGCGAGTTCTGGATTCGAGAAGTGGATTTCCTCGGACATGTAGTCAGCAAGGAAGGAATACATGTCGACCCTTCAAAGATCAAGGCAATTGAAAGCTGGGCAGCGCCAAGAATACCCAACGAAATCTGTCAATTTTTACGACTCGCCAGTTACTATCGAATATTCATCCAAAAGTTCTCCAAAATCGCAAAACCACTCACCACCTTGACTAAAAAAGGAGTGACCTTCGCTTGGGGGGATAAGTAGGAGGGTGCATTCCAAACGCTGAAACGAGCCCTATGTAGTGCTCCGATCTTGTCCCTACCATAGGGAACAAAGAACTTTGTGGTTTATTGCGATGCATCAAACCAAGGTCTTGGATGTGTGTTGATGCAACGAGGAGAGGTCATTGCCTACGCCTCAAGACAGCTAAAGACACATGAGGTAAACTATACGATGCACAATCTCGAACTAGGAGTGGTAGTTTTCGCCTTAAAAATTTGGAGGCATTACCTCTGCGGCACCAAGTGCACTATCTTCATCGATCATAAAAGCCTTCAGCACATCCTCAACCAAAAAGAACTCAACATGAGGGAAAGACGATGGGTAGAATTGCTAAACGATTACGAATGCGAGATTCGTTATCACCCAGGAAAAGCCAACGTGGTGGCAGACACTTTAAGCAGAAAGGAATACTCTGGCTGCCAAGTAAAGGCACTAACCATGACCATCCATTCACACCTGTCCACGCAAATCAAGGAGGCACAAGAAGAAGCCTTAAAACTAGAGAACATGGCAGGTGAAGGATTGAGAGGAATGGATAAAAATCTTGAAGTCAGGGATGACGGAGTTCGTTGTCTCATGAACCGGATCTGGACACCAAAATTTGGTGGATTCAGGGATGTTGTCATGAATGAAGCTCACAAAACTCGTTACTTAGTGCATCCCGGCTCAGAAAATATGTATTTAGACCTCATAAAGTTGTATTGGTGGCTGAACATGAAAGCCGAAATAACTACCTTTGTGTAACACCCCCCTCTGGCACGTATCACAATATTGTCCGCTTTGGGCCACTCGGCACGAGGACTTCCCAGGGGGTCACCCATCCCGGTACTACTCCCACCCGAGCACGCTTAACTGCAGAGTTCTTATGGGATCTGCTGCCCTCACGGCTTTAAAACGCGTTGTGTTAGGGATACCTTCCCTATCACAACGCGTTTTAAAGTCGTGAGGGCAGCAGATCCCATAAGAACTCTGCAGTTAAGCGTGCTCGGGCGGGAGTAGTACCGGGATGGGTGACCCCCTGGGAAGTCCTCGTGCCGAGTGGCCCAAAGCGGACAATATTGTGATACGTGCCAGAGGGGGTGTTACAAATGGTATCAGAGCTAGGGCACGGGTCGATGTGTTCGACAAGGGACGTCGAACCCTATAATGGGGGGGTGAAAGTGGGTTAGATTTGATCCCACATCGGCTTGGAAGGAGAACGAAACATCTACTTATAAGGGGTGTGGATGCCCACCTACCCCTTATCAAATTCTCATACAATAATAGTTATCACACTAGCATCAAAGTTGCTCCGTTCGAAGCCCTCTATGGCCGTAAGTGCAGATCACCCCTGTGCTGGGCTGAGGTGGGCGATACTCAACTAGCAAAAGGGCAAGTTCCTAACAACACACTTACTGGCCCGGAGATCATAAGGGAAACAATAGAAAAGATCATCCAATTCGAGAACGGATGATGGCTTCACAAGACCGACAAAAGAGCTACGCCGATAAAAAATGGAAGCCTTTAGAGTTCCAAATTGTAGATCGAGTACTACTGAAAGTATCACCTTGGAAGGGATTAGTACATTTTGGAAAATGTGGGAAGTTAAATCCAAGGTATATCGGGCCATTCAAAATCCTCGCCAGGATTGGCTCGGTAGCATACAAGCTCCGATTACCACAGGAACTCAGCAACCTTGTCATTCCTTTGGAAGAAATTGAGATCAATGAGAACCTCCACTTCATAGAGGAACCTGTTGAAATCATGGATCAAGAGGTCAAATCGATGAAACGAAGCCGCATCCCCATCGTAAAGGTCCGTTGGAACGCCAAGCGAGGACCCGAATTTACATGGGAACGTGAGGATCAAATAAAGCAAAAGTATCCACATCTATTCCCCAACCCTTAAGGTCCCTCTAAAAAAATGCAAATTTCGAGATGAAATTCCTTCTAACGGGGGGATAATGTGACAACCGTCAAATTCAAGTCAAATTCAAAGTCAACAAGTCAAAGTTAAGTCAACAAGTTTAACCGGTCAATTTGTATAATACTTGTATGATTAAAAGTTTTTCTATGAAAACATACATTTGTATGTCAAGAATTCAAGTGCCTCGGTAAATCTATGTGTTTATCAATGTGAAACCCTAACAAGGGAGTTAAACGCATCAAAACACGACTAAGGACCCTTTCGGGGACTTAAAATATTCATAAACGAAGTATAATGGGGTCCACGAACCTTGCTTTGCAAGATTATTCGATAAAAATGGCTAAAAATGAATCTCTCTCAAATCTCTCCCAACTTTTTATAGTCATCCGGGTCATCCCGACCCTTAACGTGGCCAAAAATCATGCAAAACGGGTAGTTATATTGAAAAATGGCCATTTAGGGCCAAAACTCCTCTTAGGATCCGAAACCCTGTCAGGAATCGAAACCCTGTTAGAAGCATCTCGGACCGAAGCCAGCAACGAGGACCGAACTTCGCCCCCTCATCCGAGACCCTCGCATCCCCCATTTTGGACCTTCGGTTTTCTCCTCCTACTCTCGGTTCCCTCTCGGTTCTCACACTCCTAGGAGCTGAACCTCGCAGGTTTGGTCCCTAATGTCCGGTTTTCGACTACTTTAGCCTCCTAAGCCTATTTTTGACGGGATTTTTTTTCACCAAATTCACATTTTTACTATTTTAAACTCCCATAACTCATGTTTTATTTATTTCTCAAGGATTTATTAATTTAAAATAATTATTTTATATTAAGAGGATAATTACCCCACAAGTGGGTCAAGTGTGCCCACTTGCCTTCCATGAGTCACTCTCTCACTTGCCACCTTATCCACATCACACAAACCAATGCACACATCACCCGAAACTCACAACTTGCTCCAACAACTCCCCTATATAAAGAAATCCCTGGAGGATTTCTTGATTCACTGGATCATTCCCACACTCTTACAGCTTTCTTACCACACAAAGGAGCTTATTTTCTCTCAACCTCCAGCCACTTTTAGAAGTGTTCTTGAGCTATTACTTCACTTTTTGGTAAGTATTTCCTCAAAAATCAATAGTTATTCCATGTTTTCATAACATCCTTGAATCATCTACACACATTCTAACGCCAAAGAATCGTTCTTAGGATCATCCAAGCTTTTACGTGTTCATCAAGTGATCTTGACTTGATACTCCTCGTCTTGACCTTCCACTCTTCCAAGAATCACTAAAGGTGAGTTCATAACCCTACATTTTCTTTTTTTCTTTAGTTTTCAGAAGGGGGGGGGGGGGGATACAAGTTAAAACACCAAAATATATTTGAAACTTAACTTGACAGCTTACAACAGAAAAGTTGTGACCTGTTCACGAACTGTTTTACCAAACTTAAACTTAATATTTTTCAAAACTGTTCAATATACAAATAGTTCAGGTTTATACCTTTAAAATGACTACTTGCTAATCTTCATATGATTTTTCTACAATTTTTGGTGATTTTACAAAATTGCCTATCACCGCAACAACGAAATCAGACCAGGTTGTGCAAATGAACATTTTCACAATGGTTTGAGACCACCAAAAATTATAAGAAAATTTTTGAACATAGCAGAATCTTTTTAACTCTCTAAGTTTACGGATTTAGTTTTCGACTTACGATGATTTTTCTATAAATAATCTAAAATAGTGACAGTTAAGAATTAAATTGTTAAAACAAGATAAGTGTTATTCACACCTTGTAACATGCTGAGCATGGTGTGTAAGATTTTATATTTAGCATTTTCAATGTCATTCTATTGAAATAAAAGGTCATGCTTAACAAGGTTTCATTTACAACATAAAGCATTTTGATAAAACTATAATAGGTATAGTTTGGACACCGCAAATGATAATACTATCGATTTACAAAACGAGTATTTTATTACAAACTACGTGAACATGTTAATGAATAAATTTGTGAGACATTCATCTTCGGAGTACTCTTTAGTACTACAGAAAAGTCCTGTAGTTATAACCAAAATCTCTTGTAGGGAGAGCGTGATAGTTGTATATAGATCTATATTGGGTTTGACAACCCGCACCTGAGCTGCTTGCAACAGCTAGGCCGGTAGGTTTGGGGTGACAAGTGTCATAACATTCCAACGCATGAAGAACATCGAGTACGAGGTCCTCGAGTCATAGTATGGTTATAAAACTTACATGGGAAAATTAACAAGCACACCGTTCACGGGAATTTAATGATTTCACGAAAAGGAGTTTTATTTGAATATAAAACCACATATAAGTATGATGATTTACTTACATATACTAAGTCTTGGTTCAGTTAAGACTACACTAAAACTTTTAGAAAATATTGGATTTTCTGGAAACAAACTTGAAGTAACAACATGCATTTTTCATTCATAAATTGCTTATGAACTCACCAGCTTTAATGCTGATACTCTTGCAAAAACAAGTTGTATTATCAGGTAATCAGTAATACAGGAAATCACATGACTTTTTGAAGGAAAGACGCTAAGGCGTATATTTCTTTTGGACTATTTTGACATCATATGTAATTTATTTGGAAACATGTATTTTTTTTAATGATTTAACCTTTTAAATTATATTTATGATGGTTGTGTTTACTATCTTCACTATGGTTATGATACTGATCATGACGTCCTCTACCCCAGAATGTTTCTGCCGTTCCGGTTTGGGGGTATGACACCCCTTCTGAATATACTATCGAGCCCTAGCTGGTTAACTAAACCCTGATCCCATTCTGGTTCCCTTCCCATACACTACAAGTTCTCCCCCACTTGGGGTTTGAACCACCACTTGTTGTCCCTCACAGTCGTTCATGGCGCCAAAACGGCTAAGCAAATCCATCCCTATAACCACGCATACATCCCCCATGGGGATAGGAACTAAATATATCGGGAAGGACACCCCAAAAATCTCTAACTCGCATCCCCGGTAGACCGGAGAAGCAGAAACCCCGTGCTCGTTGGCAACCGAAACTCACAACGGATACTCAAGATCATCTACCGGCATATTGAACCCTCTAGAGAAGGACTGAAATACAAACGACCGACTTGCCCCCGAGTCAAATAATACGAAAGCGGGAAAAGAATTTACTAAAAACATACCTAATCATAGGTACAATCAATAAGCATAGCACAATACACTAACTGAGACAGAGAATAGAAACGTACCAGCAACCACATTTGGTGCTGACTTGGCCTCATTGGCCGTGAGCTGGAAAGCGCGACCCTGAGCCCTCGGAGGCTCCACCTTAATTGGCCTCCTATCTCCAATCCTTGCAGCAGCTGGCGCGGAACCCTACGCCAACTTGGCGGTGAGCTGCGGACAGTTGGACTTCACATGACCAACCTAATGACAATGGTAACAAATCCTCATATCTGCAAGAGGGGCGGACTGTCGGCAGTCCCTGGCATAGTGCCTCTCCTTGCCACATTTGTGGCACCCATCCGCTGATCTATAAACTCCCGAATGAACCCTGCCACACTTCCCACAAGTGCGGCTCTGCTGACCCCCAGACCGTGTATCAGCGGTCTTAGACTGCTTAGGCGCCGGTTGAGACTGTGCCAGTGCCTGACATTGCTCCTTCAGCTGCATCTCTATCTCAAACTCATGCCGCCTCGTGGCTTCTTGAAGGTCCAGGAGGGTATCACATCGCTGCGTAGACACGAAATGTCGAATATCAGTCTTGAGCATACTCAGATATAGAGTCATCTAAGACTACTCTGAAGCGAACTCCGGGAAAAACATAGCCCTCTCCGTGAACATATAGGTAATCTCCATCACGGACTCCCCGTCTTGTCTCAACGTCAGAAACTCCTACGCAAGCCGCTCCCGCTCAACGCGTGGAACGTAGTGGGTGCAGAACATATCTATGAACTGCTCCCAAGTAACAGCAGCCCGCTGATCATCAGTATACGACCCAATCGTCAGCCTCCACAAGTCCTTTGCCCCAAGCCTCAGCAGGTTCATGGCACACCTGACCTTTTGGTCAGCAGGACATGAGCACGTGAAGAAACAACCCTCCACATTAGATAACCACCTCATATCCCTAATCGCATCCTGTGTACCATCAAACGTCGGGGGCTTCGTATTATCGAAGTCTCGGTACTGGAAAGCACTACCGGCTCCTCCTCCCACCCATGTTGCAGTTACTGCCAAAGTGGCTGCAGCGGCAGCTGTCTCTGCATATCACTCATCAAAATACTCAACCATCGCGGTCTTAATCGACCCAAACATCTTTATTATGCACAACCGTGATGCATACACTAAACATCCACAATTATGATGTCAATTCCACATACAAGAAACCTTAGGCTAATAGGCATCATGCAATCAGGCAATTCTATCATGTGATTCCTGAAGATCCCTAGCCTAGCACTAGCATGTTGTTCTAACATATCAGAATATCAAATAACTGCACGATATTTTGGGGTTTACTTACAGGCTTCGGCTGATCGCACCCTCTGCATCCTCCATCCTTTATTTTGAAAACCATTTTAAAACTTATTTTCCAAAAATCTCCTTGATTTGAGACTGGATTCACACAAGTGTTCCTCCAATTCACTCAAACCAAGGCTCTGATACCAACTTGTAACAACCATAAAATTTACACCAAATTTAAACTTTTTCAATCATAAATAGAAACTAGATAGCATTGTTTACAAAATGTTTTCAAATCATTTTCCATCAGAGTGTACCCAAATCATAACATAAGGATGAGGAGTAGTATGGTCACGCCTTCGCCTTTCCATGATCTCCTGAATTACCTGAAACAGTAAACTGAAAACTGTAAGTCCGAAGGCTTAGTGAGCTACCCGATTCCGAACTAAGAAATCATAACCACATGCAACATACCATACAATAACAGCTAAAGGGCTGGCCTTGGTGCCGTAGACCCTATCGATATAGTGAGGATAACTCACCTCGCAGATGTTGACTCGGAAGGTAAACTCCAACTCTCGGATCACTCGACACAGGCCCCACCACCTATAACCATAGTCCAATATACGCATAAGTCTTTAAGCTTGTATGGTACTCCATAACCCAATAGTCAACCCCTGATCAAGGTCAAAGTCCTTAGTCAAGGTCAACAGTCCATGTTGACCTCAACTCGCCGAGTACACCCAGCTACTCGTCGAGTCATCGAGGTGACTCGTCGAGTTCCTTTAAATCCCGATCAGACCTTAAGGCCACCCGTCGATTTCCCTCCTTGCAACTCGACAGATATACTCACGAACATTATTCTTGTTTAAAACTCATCCGACTCGCCGAGTTGTTCTTCAACTCGTCGAGTCTCATGACAATCTTCATCGGAGTCGCCGAGTTGTTCATCCAACTTGTCGAGTTCAATGGCCATCTTCATGCGACTCGCCGAGTCGACCCTGCTACTCGCCGAGTCCATTCTGTCCTCTTTCCATACAGATCCATTTTGAGCCATGCAACAACTCCAAATCACAGATCCGAGCTTCTAGGGCATGCTTATCATGTAAAAACGTTATGTGCATGCATGGCTTTAAAGGCTCAAAATGGCAAATCTAAGCTATTGATAGGTCTTTATGCACAAAAGGGACCTCAATCACGACTAAAGCTGCAACTTTATGCTTCTAGAATCCAAAGAGAGTCCAGATCTGAAGTTACAACTTCAAATCTAGTCCATAGCTCATCATACCAACTTGATATTCCATTAAAAACCCTAAACTCACCCAAAAATAGGATCTATAAAGAGAATGACGGATTGGGTACCTTTTGAAGTTGATATCTGAGATAAATGTTGATTCCCACACTCCAATTGCTTCAATCTTCTTCTCCTCCAAGTCTTCTCCCTCCAAGGAGTCTCTTTCAAGCTTCAACCACACACACAAGGCACACACACACACGAATAAGGCTCTCAAGTGTTCTTTGGAATTGTAAGGAGGTCCAAGGGAGGCTAAGGTCCCTATAAATAGGGGTGTAAATCCCGGTAATTAGGGTTTCACTTGCCAGCTCCTACTCGTCGAGTCCCAAATATGGACTTTTCGAGTAGGTCACTTAATCCGCGATCCTTCTCACTGCTACTCGATGAGTAGGTAAACCAACTCGTCGAGTATGGCCTAATAAAAAAACTCATATTACCAATACCTGAGAATCGGGGCGTTACAATCATATATGCCATCCTGCATGCCGAAAAGTCCTTAATGAATCCACAGAGGGATGCATTTTGTAGAGTGGGTTCCGCACGTACCATTATCATTCCGGATCTTTGTCGGGATCTATGCAGGAGTATTATTTAGAGGATACTCGGTCAGGGTTAGAGCGATAGTTATCTAGTGAAGTCAGCGCTCAGTGGTTCTATCATGGTTCAGGTATGGTTAGCAATTTTCTATGGATGAACTTTGGAGTTCAAGGTACTACCGTTGCTAGGGAAGGACTGGTAGCATGAAGATAGCGGAGTCAGGGCAAGTGTTAGATGCATGGGTGTTTTGTTGTTGGATGTTCAAGAGAATTGCATTTCTTGCATGGGTTGTGTTCAGTCAGAGTTCAATAGTGCTGTGAATTTGGGATTGGGAACGAGGATTCGTCAGCCAGAGTGAAGATTAAGGCCTCCAGTTGTCAGCATGGGAGATGGACTGAGGTTTCAAACTATACTAGATTTCAAGAGTACTCTTCAAGATTTTAGAGGACGGGTGATCTTAAGGTTAAACTGGTAATTGATCGTTAGCATTCGTAAGCTCAAATTGTCGGCAATGGACTATTAGGAAGTAAGAAGGATTGGGAATCCTTCAATTATCACGTACCGTGAAGACTTAGTTGAATCTAAGTGTGGGGGGGGGGGGGGAGACTTTTTGTAAAGTTCTCCAAATGCGAGTTCTGGTTGCGCAAGGTGCAATCTCTTAGGCACCTTGTCAACCAGAAGGGTATTCTAGTCGATCCGGCCAAGTTAGAAGCCGTGATGCAGTGGTCGATTATGAGGTCTCCAACTAAGATTCGTAGTTTCCTGGGTCTAGCAGGTTATTACTTTAAATTTATACGGGACTTCTCCGATATTGCAGTTCCTTTGACCCGACTGACTAAGAAGTCGGTAGCCTTTCGATGGGGGGCCTGAGTAGCAGATAGCCTTCGAGACTCTCAGACAACATGTTTTGGGAACCAAGGTAGAGCTCCAGTTAGGACTCAAGTTCTGTTGTGTGTTAGGTCGAGTGTGAGTTCGACCGGTTTGGAGAGTGTTGTAAGACTGTGGGTGTAGCTGTAGCATTCACTAGCAACCAAATAGTGTTAGAGTGTTGTAAGTCTACGGGTGTAGCTGTAGCATTCACGAGCAGCCAAATATTGTTAGAGTGTTGTAAGTCTATGGGTGTAGCCGTAGCATTCACTAGCAGTCAGATAATATTAGAGTGTTGTAAGTCTGTGTGTGTAGCTGTAGCATTCACTAGCAGCCAGATAGTGCTAGAGTGTTGCAAGACTGTGGGTGTAGCCGTAGAATTCACTAGGTTGGTAGATAGCATGGGAGTGTTGTTAGATCGCGGAAGGAACAGTAGTACCCATGCAACATACACGTTTTGAAATCGTGTTTTGTAATGAATAAAATTGTGAAATACTATATGAAATTGAGTGTTGAGTTCTAACAGATGGTTTTTACTATAAATGAAGTAAAACATGTTTAGAATCACTCAGAAAATATTGGAAGTCTTATGAGATTCCAATTAAAAGCCAAATAGTGAAATTTAGCAAAAATATAAAATTTTAAATAAGTAAAATTTTATTATTGAAAGTTGTAAATAGTCTCGTTAGAAACTTGTAGGCGAAAACCTCGTCGAAATCCGAGTTCTAACGAAGAAGTTATGACCAATCGAAGATCCGCGATAAAACCAACACGACGTCGAATGACGTAAAAAGTAATTTTTTGATAAACAAATTTTTAGCCTTAGTAATCTAAATGAAAGTCGTAGTATTCGTTAAACCGAGAAGTTCGATAAAAAGAACGCCAAAATCTGACTTCGTATGAGGAAGTTATGATTTTTCTAAGTTTCGGATTAGCAGTAGACAGCTAAAAACTTGAATTTTAGATCGAGTGATATTTAACTAATACATCCTAAATGAGAATCGAAGGTCTCATCATTTGTAGTACAACGGTAAAAAGTCTGACGAAAACGGATGTCGGATGAAGAAGTTATGAATTTTTAACGGATTTTCCTGTCCCGGTCTGTTAAAAACAATAATATTAAAAATAAATTCAAAATTAGCTGACAAAGTCTAAACGAAATTTGTAGAGCGTAATTTTAGCTACGTGTGCATATAAAGAACGTAAAAAACGGAGCTCGTATGCGAAAGTTATGAATTTTAAAAGTTTGGGGCACATTTTCAGAGAAATCTCGCATGAACAGTACCGACCACGTCACTCGTCTCTATGCGCGCAACGTATGCGAGCTGGAGACATGTCCTCCTTGCGTGTCTGAAACTTGCGAAGCCACCAGAGACCCTCGTTGCTGCCACGTCCCTCGCACGAAGCTGCTACGTCACCGAGACGTTGGACTAGTCCGAAGTCGACGCGTGTCACACGCGTGTCCGAGCCTCGCTTCACCACCGCCGCCCCCTCTTGCATGCGAGCCATCTGCCTTTGCATCCTACTTCTACTTGTCCCTTCTGCCAGCGCATCGTTCGAGCTTCGGCCCTATAAAAGGGAGGCTGCGAACCTTCCCGGGTAACTTTGAATTTTTGACACTTTTTCACCCTAATTCCATATATTCACTATTTTGACTTTCCCCGAAGCCTCGGTATCAATTTAGCACCCGAAACACATCCCGAAGCTCCCGAGAAGCCCGGAAAATTTATCTTTTCGGTTTTGAAGCCCTACCTTCGCAGAGCCCGGTTTTCAATTAAGCTCCCGGTTTTCAACATAGAAAGTCATATTTAAAGCCTAAGTGATGTTCAAATTACTATTTTAACCCCCAGTTAATTTAAAGTGAGTTCAATATATAGGAACAATTGTATTTTATGTGCTATGTGCTTTTCAGTGTTATAATTCCGGGTTATTTTCCCGTGATATTTTATTCGCTATTTTTATTATGAATGTAATACGTAGCCTCTGGCCATGTAGAGCATGTCTCCGTAAGAGAATGACTTCTATTCTATGGCATTGGTAAATGGTTAGACAGGACTATAAGCTTGAAATCTAACAAGATGTTAATCAGAAATTGTATGTCTTCTATGCCATTTGGGCTAAAGTTTTATTGATGTATGTCAAGCATTGAAAAGTATATATTTGAATAAAGTCTTTGATTGATATGAACGCTTGTCACATGATTTCATATATGTCTTTGTTGTTCCTCTTTGCTTCTTCCATATTGATGTATATATATGGCATAACGTTATATTGTATCTATTATTGAACTCACTAAGCGTCACAGCTTACCCTATCAATGTTTAACAATTGCAGGTGATAAGTAACTAGTATGATCACATACTGTTGAAAGATTTAGAATAGTTTGTAATAGTACTTTTTTACTCCACTTTATGTTTGTATAAATTACAATATCCTGGGTAGTTATGTAATAAATAACACTTTGTAATAGTCGGTTTGTATCCAGTAGTTTGTAATCTCTTTATCAATGTAAAATATTGCTTTTATGAATATGCAAGTAGCATGTTTTGGAGTAATAATATTGTGAAATATGAAAGTTTGGGTCTTTCAAAAATACGAAAGTTGGGGTCTTTCAACCCACTAGCTCAGTGTAGCAATTAGGATATGGAAATCCACATATTGGTTTATGGATTTCCCCAGAGGGATTAAATCTGGTCAAGCCAGTGATAAGACTGTAGGAACATCACTACAATTATGAGATCAGGGAAGCAATGGACTACTTAAGGACGTGTGAGATAAGGCTACCATTGGTCAGGTAGCAATCACTTTTAGTCTTGAATTTGATGATCATAAGATTTGATGCATGGACCCGATCGGTTAGATCATGATGTTTTAGAGCTACAGTGGCATGATAACCAGTGGCAACTAGTTCCAGAGAAGGATTTCATTCAGAAGTCGTGTGAGGCGACGAAGTGGGAGTCCTTTGGCTCTACATCCGGGCCGGAACTCGATATTTTAGATGATTGGTGAACGAATTGAGACCAGGGAGGTCTCAGTAGATTTGGCAAGCAGCCATGTGGCAGCATACTACTTCAGGCGGTTTAATGTTTGGACAGTTTCAGCGATTAGCACTACTAGTATTTGTGTTTAGGTTGTAAGTTCTGACAGAATAACAGATTGCGTGGGTTATGCTAAATGACATGTATGGATAATTAGGTTTGTGATCCGATTTTATAGTGGGAACCTCGAGCTATTAGAAGTTGAGTAGTATTTGAGGGATAAACGGACTGGGTTCAATGATAATGATTCAGTATGAGTGGTCTATCAGGGATTCAGACCATCTCGAGACAACATATTTTAGATAGAGTACATGTGATCTTGTTGCGAGGAATTCGTGCACCTATGGATTTTAGGGCTTTAAGAAGATTCGTCACGGCTACCCTGGGAAGGCTAGGGTGTGCCCAAGATGGTGACCATGCTACTAGAGTGGTTGTGCGTGTAAGGAATGATTTCGAGGAAAAAAATATAATTTAAGTGGGGGAGAGTTGTATCACCCCGTTTATTACATAAATAAATAGATAAAGATTAATAAATGAATCCTGGCCTTAAAATCCATAATATTTAGTAGGATGTTGGTTTTGGGAGCCAAAAGTTATTATTTGGATTATTTGTGGGTTGAAGTGTAAATTCGAGACTTATTTTGTAAATATTTATGAAGGCAGAGGCTTTGTGGTAATTATTGGGACTTAATTTGGAGGAAAAAGAGAATGGAAGGCTGAATATGTCATAATTGAGAGTTGGAGGTTAAAAAGGTAAATTTTAGATTAGTTTTGTAAAGATTTTAGAAGATGGGGGTTGTTTAGTAAAATCCAGACTTATTTTGTAAAGGAATTCAAGGGGCAGGGTTTAAATGGTAATTTGTAGACTTTTTTTTGAGAAGATCATGGATGGGAGGGGCTAGCAGTGCCAAAACCGTATGTAGTTGTATGGGATACAGGTTAGAACCCGTCACACTACTACGCAGCCGCCATATATACACGAAGTGTTCCTAACCCTAACCATAATAACAACTCATCTGCCACATTATCTTCTCCACCCCAGCCATCACCTCCTCGCCACCACTGAAGGATCATCGGAGCAGCCGCCTTGTTCCGTCATAGGCGAAGACGAAGAGGTACAACGAGATCAGGAAAAAGTGGTTTGTGGGTTCTATTGCAGTTCGTGGGTGGGTCGCACACTCTCTCTTCATGTCTCTTCTGTTGCTGCCTCAACCTACGCCATCGCCGTCATCTTGCTATCGCCTCTGGCCGTTGCTCGTCGTTGAGAAAAGATGGTTGCGGTTTTGTTTCTTTGTTCAGTGTGGACTTCAGACTCGCATTACTTCATGGCGGGGCTGTGTGGGTTGTTTCATGTATGGGAGTGTGTTTAAAATCGTGTTTGTGTGTGTGTGTGGATGCTCGACTGGGAATCAACAGAACCGTCGCCACCACCTCACGGTGGCGGCTGTCACCGCAATCCATCACTGATGTCGCCGCTGCCACCATCTACTGCCATGTGTGTGTGTGTGTTTGTTTTGGTGCGTTTGTGTTCATTTCTGTAGTGAAAGGGTGTTGTGTGGCTGTTTAGTTGGCTTAAAAAGCCACCACCACCACCACCACTGGCCACCACAAGGGTGGTTGTGTGTGTATTTAGCATTCGTGTGTGTGTTTATTTTGGAGATTGGCATTGTAAATTGTAACAAAAAATGGAATAATGGAAAGAAACTCAAAATCATCACAGTGAGGTGGTGGCTGCTGCCACTAGCCACCGTGTCGGGTGGCGGTGTGCCTCGTTTGTATTGTGACTTGTTTGGGATGTTTGGACAAGGGACTAAAACCCTAGTGGGCCCAATGAAACCCTAATGGGCCCACTGAAGCCCTAATTGACCTAAAAGCCCAAAAATGTGACTAATAGGCTTAGTAAAACCCTAATGGGCCTAATGAACCTTCATTGATCAAAATGCCTAGCTATTAGGCCTATTGGGCTAAGATGGGTTGGATACCCTACCCTAATTAGTGTTTAGAAAACCCTAATATTAGGCATATGGGTTTTGGATTGTCGGGACATGAATTTTGGATGACTGGATTGGGATTGTGTATTAAGCCCGACTATACTACATGATTGACCCAATAGATTGATGGACTTAATGGATTAAGTCCTTAATGGGTTAAGTGAGAAACACTTAACCCTAATCGTCATTTTATGTAAAACCCTGATTTCACTTGGGCCTTGAGTTGGTCCTTTCTATTGGGCTTTGGTGATTGGGCCAATAATGGGCCATCCAAGAAGAATCAATGGACTAGAATAATTGTATGGGCTTTAGGGTAAGGCCCATATAAGGGGTTGGGCCCAATTTGGAAAATTGGGCCATAGACGGGCCATAGTTTGGGTGTTAACGATCATATGATATCGGACCATTAGAATGTCAAATGTTGGACTGGAATAAATGATTGGGTCTTAGAGTGAGATGATGTAAAGGTTTGGGCCTAATTTGGAAAATTGGGCCATATGTTGGGCTTTGACTCATAGTTGACTGTTGGGCCTTTAGATTTGGCCTTGGGCTTGTATCAAGCTAAGCTTGGGGTAAAGTAGTTTTTTACCCCAAGCATGGACTTATGGCTATTTATTGGAACCCAATTATTAATTGGGTGTTATTTTGATGTTGACAGTTCGGGAACCTATCATCCAACAGCTAGGGTTGGGTCTGCGGGACTTCAACAATGTGAGGTGACTTACCTTCGAGTAGAAGTGGGTTGAAGGCACCAATGCCGACCCACTAGTAGTTGATTATAGTTGAGATGATTGCCTTTGTGATAATTGTCTGGTTTGCTACTACCTGATATGTTTATGTGCTAGCATGATATGTTATATGTGATAGTGGTAGTAGGAGGGGAATAGTCCCCAAGTTCGGTTGTTAGGACCGAAGGGTAGGTCGGGCACCCCAAATATGCGTGACAATATGTTTATGCTATGTTTGTGCGATAGTAGTAGGGGGTGAAATAGTCCCCATTAGTCAGTTAAGATAAATCGACGGGTAACTCAAGCACTCCATAATGGCTTGACCTGGGTAAGTCAAGCACCTCAGAATGGCTTGACATGGGTAGGTCAGGCACCCCAAAATTCTATGGCAATATTTTTATGTTATGTTATTATGTGCTAGTGGTAGGGGTGAAATAGTCCCCAATAGTCGGTTGAGATAGACCGAGGGTAAGTCAAGCACCCCAGAATGGCTTTACCTAGGTAGGTCAAGCACCCCAGAATGGCTTGACATGGGTAAGTCAGGCACCCCAGAATTGCCTGACAGTATGTTATTGTATGGTGTGTGGTATGATGGGGGAACTCACTAAGATTCGTGCTTACGGTTTTCAGTTTTGGTTTGAGGTACTTCGTTTTTTAAAGAAAAGGAGTCGGCTCGATCGCAGCGCATCACACTATCTTTTCCACACGTGAGATCTTTCGGATTACACTCTGATATTATTTTTATGATGACATGTTTGACTATTGACACTTGGGTTTTGACATGAGATGTTATTATGGATGTTTTTATATACTTATGGTTTATCTTAACTTATTTAAAAATGTAATTTTTAGCCTTGAATTTTGAGATGTTACAGTTTGAACGATAAAAATAACATTTGGATAATCTAACTGAAAAAAAATAACACAATGATAGTCCAAACCGAAAATATAACACAAGAATAATCTAAACGAAAAATAACATATCATACATGAGTCCAAAGGGAAGAAACCACAAAACAAGAGATGGAAAGATGTATATTTGTCTTTGACTTGCATATCATACATAAGATAATAGATAAACTAATCAATGTAAGAAAATAATAGGGTTTATGGTGGAGATCTGGATACCAACCTGGATCGTGAGAGCACTTTTCGAACTGATATTTCTACCTTATGCCTGGGTTGTAAGAAATTCAATATAGAATAATCCAAGTGAACACTTACGATTCTAGGCATAGAAATCGTAAACCAATTTGCTAGAGAGATTCTGTGAGAGTTTGATGAAAATGAGAGCTAAAATTCGCAACCCTCTTCTGAGACTGAAGAGGTGTTTATATATTAAACGAGATTAGAGTTTTATTATGGTTGGACCGTCATTAGTTGCTTTGGAAGCAAGTCAGGATAATCCGGATTTAGGGTTACCAAAACTAACGAGTTTTGTTATTTTTACCATAATCACCCTTAAGAAATTGAATTTTCCCTGCTAGGGGCGTTGCACCTAGACCCCGCCAAAGGGGCGCTGCCCCCGGACCCCCGACTAGTCGTCAAACCGATATCTAATTCGATATTATACATGTGTGCACTCCGCACTAACCCGTATATATATTAGAGTACAAATTAAGAAACCCCTTAGCTCATATATTAGTTACAGTTACATAAAAATGATATCATGATACTAAAATCACCAACAATCAATGTCTAAATATGTTTATTTAAAATCTCTTAGGCAATCTATCCAAATTTAGCCTCTGCCATCAAATACTTATGTGATTGAAACAAAATTGTCTAGTAGGTCTTTCCACCGTTAAAGTCGACCATTCATAAACCTTCTCGTTGAAACGAACATGAAGAAACAAAGTTATATTTTCAAGTTAGAGAGGAAAAGTTATCAAAACCTAAAGTTTATGGGCTAAATGTGACAGAATATGAACTCTTTAAGGTTATTGATTGAAAATAAAAGGATTATATTTGTGAGGTATTCCTCAAGAGTGGGAGCAAAATTGTAGCGATGGCTTCTAATCCAATCGGAATGAAGCGCATAGCCATGGCGAGTACTTCTTCCGTAGGCATTTCAGTTCTTCCTCTTTCCCAGCTGAAGCCGATTACTATTCAAGTTCCATGTAAAGGTTTGTTGAATTTCAGAATCTAAAATTTAGGGTTTAGAATCATAAATTGCATTGCTACTGGTTGTAATTTGTGCATATGTTTCTTTATGGTTGAGTAGCGACTCAGAATGTAAAAATTTCGGTTATGAAAATTCACGAAAGTTGCAAACCTTCCTTTTGTTTCGAAAGTTATAAGCTTACCTCACTTGTTTAGTTGTCCCCTTTGTTATTTGATTATATTAAGTTTGATCAAGTAGAATCTCTATTGTAATGAATAAGATCATACTTTCAGTTCGTTTCTAATTTGGTCAATGAACTTCAATCTTAAGCTGAAACCATTGTGCTTCTCAAAAATGATTATTTTGGGTAATTTCAAACAGAAAACCTATACCATGTTGAAGAATCTCCTATTATGTTAAAGTGTTTAAGACATTAAGATTAAACCAATACAGAAACATATTAATATTGTAGGAGGCATGACATGATATATCATTGTGTTAGAAATTGATGGAAATATAAAAAGTTTATTTGACATTTCAACAATCTGTTGTTTGCATTAACATTAAGGTTAATATTAACACAAGCCAAATCAAATTAAGGTACATAAATAACAAAACATATATAATATGAGATTGATTGAAAAAACTATACTTCTGTGGGGATTTAAGACTAGTATAATTTCATGAAGGCAATTTTGGAAGTAAATATTTCTAATTATTTTCCCTTCTTTTCCTTCCAGAAAGAGTTATTTCTCATAGATTTTCAACAACCAGAAATCCTTCTTATTCAACAAGAGAATTTCATGGATTAATATCAAAGAAAATGACATTTATACCCCCCAGATGCAGCAATTCCTCAAGCCCCGATGGTGTTACTGATGATTCATCTAATAAAGCCAAGGCAAGTTTCATACTTTTCACTTCTATTTTCTCCCCTATCCTAAATAAAAGATGCCTATATTAATATCTTTAAATTGCTGTTTTGGTTTAAACAAAAACCAATAGCTACATTAAACTGTAAAAGACATAAATGCCCTCATTCCCATGGGAGGTGACGTACTGACGTCTACCCTTTTTCTTTGTGATACTTTATGTTAACATCTAACATTGCTCTCCTTTACCACTTTGTGATGAAATCAAATGTTTTAAAAAAAAAATTAAAGACGATGAAAGCAGTTATTATGCTTAATAGTTATATTAACTTGTTAAATTTTTATAATCTCATCTATGAGTTATTTTTTGCAGGTTCCATTTGGGTATAGTAGGAAAGATGTTCTTTTTATTGGACTTGGAGTTACATTCTTTGGAATTGGTCTAAAAAGTGGATTGGAGGTATCCTTTTTTTATAATTTTATTTATGTTTGCTCTATTGGGCCTCTTTACTCTTTTGGATCTAGCCCAATCTTTCTAAAAATGGGTTCATTTCAAATTCTTTTGTCTTTCTGAAAACAATATTATCATTTATACCCTTTTCTATTTACAATATAAATTCTTTTGAGCTTTTTTTTTTTTTTTTTTTTTTTTTGAAGTTCTTTGGAGTTGATCCTTTGCAAGCGGGGAATGTTGTCCAGTTAGTGTTGGTGTTAGGTCTTACAGTTGGATGGATTTCAACTTATATTTTTCGGGTCTCAAATAAAGAAATGACATATGCACAACAGTTACGTGACTATGAAATGAAAGTTATGGAGGTGAGTTGAATAAGATGTGACGTGTCCCACATATTATATTTTGATGTTTTTTTTTCATTTTTTTTTTTTTTTTTTTAATTTAAAGTTTCACGTGTAACATTTCAATACAGAAACGGTTGGAGGGTCTAACTGAAGCTGAACTACAAGCCTTGCTTGAACAAGTGGAGGAGGAAAAACGTTTGCCAAGAGAATAATTAAACCTCATTTAGCATCTACACTTTTTGTAAATGATGATTATACAACACGAAAACAGAGTAAGCATGTATAAATTTTCAGCAGCAATCATCCGATGTACATGTTATGTAGCACGATGTACAACTCTTTGGATGAAGGAATTTAGATCCCAAGGATGAAACTTTATGTAGTAGTGGAGTTTTCTACATTTGGGTATTTATTTTTTGCTGTTATATTATTAGGTTATATTATGTAACAGGGTTTTTACCTTTTTAAGGGTTTTATGCATGAAAGAGCAAACACACTTCCATTATCAGGTTATCACATCTTATTTTTGTTTCTTTGTAGTAAATTACTGTAATTTGGAAAATTTATAAAACTATAACGATTTCATACAAAATACGAAGAAAAAAAATATAATATTATATTTTCAAAGTATAATAAAAAGAAAGAAGATTGCATGTACTAATTGAGTAGGTTTTGATAGTACAATGTAACAATGATTTTTTTTTAGTATAATGCCGCAATAAAAAGAAATGAAAATAGGATGCTAAATAAGAAAAAAAGAAATGAAAATAGGATGCTAAATAAGAAACATAAACAGAAGTATGTTGTCTTTTTTTGGACATAAAGTGGGCGTTGACCTTTCATTTTAGGATTAAAGGATATAACATGTAGTCATGTATTAGGTAACATGTTTGAGTGATTATACTATTCTTTTATTGTTCAATTTGATAGCATAAATTTGTAAAAGTTCAGCAACCATAACAACATAATGAGGTAAGAGGGGTAGGGGGTGGGGTGGGGGGTTGTTAAATGTATGCAATTAATTTGTTGAGACGTCGAGTCTAATGGAGGTAGTAAGTTTAATCCAAAAGCAGTCCAAACTATTTTAAAGCTTCATAACGGTTAATAATGGTTCAGAACAGTTCGTAGGCACAGAAAGTCTCAATAGATGTTCTTAGCGAAGAGAGTTGTACAAATGCCAAAGAGTTACTATAATGTTTCGATGCTTCGACATGCATCAGAACCAATTCTCTCTATCAAAGGACAAGTTGACTTTATGTATAATTTGTTGTCAGAGGGCCTATTACACGGACATTGAATCCTAGGTCAGCTCCGCGTATATATATATATATATATATATATATATATATATATATATATATATATATATATATATATATATATATATATATATATATATATATATATATATATTATATATATATATATATATATATATATATATATATAATGCAACCCTAATTTTGTACGAGAGACTTTTGTGTCGGATTAATGTGTCCAAGTTCATAACTAAATTGGTATAAACTTGTAATTAGAAATAAAATCCTTTTTGGATTGCCCTCATGACTATAAATAACTAGAAATGATATTAGGAAAGAGAAGTATAATTTATTAGATTATTATATGATTAATAAACTAATCGGAAATTATGGGAAAAGATTTGTTAATATATTATATGAGTAATGTATTAATTAGAAATAAGTAATTGATTTGTTAATTTATTATGTGATTAATAAATTAATATGCCATCGATGGTTAAATAATTGATTTATTAATTTATATGGTTAATAAATTAATTAGAATCTAGAGTGAATTAAATTATTAGTTAGAATTAATGTGGAATTAATTAAAGGTACAAATGGTGAATTGTAATTTTTCAATAGTTAAATAAAAGAAACAATTCTAGATCCCTCCATGACATGGAAGGTCTTTGAGGGATTCCTAGGGTTTCTGGTAGCCTCGTATTTTCATATAAGAAAATGATTTAAACTGAGATTAGATATATATTATTTAATCAATTCAATCTGGCTTTGCATGTAAGTTACCTAAATTATAAATAGGAGTCCCTGGGAGCCAAAATTCATGCAAAACCTTTCTAAAAGGCTTATGAACGAAAATTCTCTCATCTCTCCTTTCCCCTTCTCATTCTAGGGTTTATTGTTTTGGGTGTGAACCATTAGAGGCATCATACTTTTGGTCCTAGCTTTCCAAGATCTAGAAGAAACCAAGAGAATTATTTTCTATAATAAAAGTTATGTAAATCCAAACTCTTGTATTTTTAGATTATACTAGGGTTCTATAAGTTTCTTGATATTCATAGTATGTTGATATTAATTGTGAAGACATGAATCTCTATAGGTTGCATGTGCCCTTAAGTGTTAAGTAATTTTTTCGTATTCACATGTAATCTTATAACATATAAAACCTATGAGTGGCATCAGAGCCTTGGTCTTTGATGAGACTAAAAAGTCTTTAAGATCGATTAGATTCTTAACAAGCAAACCAAGAATGTAAATTAAACATAACATAAAATGAATCAAACTGTCGTCGAATGATTAACAAGCCACAACCTCAGAAGAACTCTATAAAGAATTGCTACTGTAGAGGTGTGGTAGGGTTACAAATATTTAGAACGATAAAAGCAACAGTTAAGCTAATACGGTGCATGCATGCACCATATATATATATATATATATATATATATATATATATATATATATATATATATATAAATATATATATATATATATATATATACACACACACACACACACACACACAATAACCCTAATAATAACCGGTTGGATAGGTCCAAAACCGTGTACACAATGGACTTATACAAAAAGGCCCAAAGACGCAATCCACTTATCCCCAACAATCTCCTCCTTTGCGTCATTTGGGGCGAGAGAGCTTCACTGTTGTGTCTTTTTGACGGTCTTGAAGAGTTTGGGAAACACAACAAGCAAAGTCCTACGGAACAAGATGTACCAGCGAATCATGTCATTACAGTGCCTCTTTTCAGCATCATCATTCAGGTTCCACTTGTTGATAATTTCCAAGACGTGTTCCAGAAAAGATTTAGAGAACAAATGCTTGTCAGGCAGAGCAAAAAGACATTTTTGAAAGGTTCTAGCAACTTCGGTCCTTTGCTGAAACATCACAGTCAAATGAGCCATATCAATTTTTCCCACAGTCATTTCGCTTATGTTACTAGCTTTGCTGATTTACATTAGGCTTTTTCTTCATAACCTTGGCCATCTCAATGTCGAGTTTCGCTACTCAATTAATGTACGAGACCAACATTCTCTTCAGATGAGCAATGATTAGTTCGTATTTCTGTTCTTTGGTCAGCAGAAGATTGAGTAACACAATCCAATCATGAGGGTTAATGTTCGGAAGATTGGCAAGAGAAAATTCATGTAGAGAATTGTCCGAACCCCTCGTCACCTTGAATTTGACGTTCACAAAACCGCCAGCTGGAATGGGTCCGATGACTTTGACTGTTGTGATCTTCTGGGCACTCCATGTTAAATATTGAGGTTTGGCAAAGGTAACATAAAAATCAACAAGGGCTCTGTCTACTTTGGCATCCGGAGAAGGAACATCAACTATCTTATCAGAACAGTGGAACACAAAGGCTTTTCTTGTAATTGGCATATCAAACTGGGAGTCCTTTGTGTTAACCAGATCAAAGGAAGCAACTGGTTCCAACCAGTGTAGACTTGGCAGATCAACAACTTCGTGCATGATTCGTTCCAATGTCCATAGAGGAAACAATAGTTTTCTCCATTTCAATGGGTCGTGAGCTTCTTTTTCCTTTCTCTCTTTCACTTCGGCTTCCCTCGCTATGCGATCATTTTCATTGAGTTCATGATCACGAGCCTTTCATTTTAATTGTTGTTCCTTAGAGTCATCATCTTCATCAGAATCTCCCATTGGGTTCTTCCCTTTATCAACCTTTGTTTTCTCCTTTGGTTTCTCTCCCCCTTGTTCGGGAAGGACAGGGACCTCCGGAACACCCTCTATCCTGTTTAACATAGCAATCGCAGGGAGAAGCTTCTCAGCTAAATTCCGTCTGATGGCGATTGTCAGGATTGGGTCATGAGCTTCAAGGAGGTTGGATAGCAATGAGTTAACATTACCGACATAACTTTTGATACCAGTTTGCTCAGATTTTAATTCGTCTATCTCCTGCTGTGCATGCTTGAGCTTAACTGATTGAGTCTTCAATTGAGTGGTACGAATTGCAAGTTCGTCCATAATTTTTCTCTCAACTGCTAAGTCTTCTTGAAATTTAGAAAGGCTTGAAGAAACAGACTTTTGAAACGCAGAGTTGTCAGCCGAAATATCAGCCCGAAGCTTTGCAATGGACTCTCGTTCTTTTCGTAGCGAAGCATTGAGATTGACGATGACATTATTTGCATTAGTAACATTGTTTACTGCAGCTGTAGTGATCTCCGTAATAAGCGCTTTTGTGTCAGAGATTAGTTTATCAACTTTTTTGGTCGCTTGTAGACAGGATTTAGTAGAACTGTCAACTGCTTTGTTGGCTTTTTGATGAGTAGCAGCATGTTCCTTAACAAGGGCGTCAATCATACCCTTTACAGTGGCTTCAAAATAAGTTGTGCTGGAAGAAATAGTGGTAGAAGCAGGGATAGAATCCAGTTTTTCATTCCTAGCATTCAAATCCTTCTGAGTAACGGGAGCATCTTCATCACTATCTTCTTGAATGGAGAAAGGACTGTAATGAAATGAGTTGAAATCAAAACCTTCTCCCCCAAGAACATCTTCGGAACCATGCTGTTGAGGAGAAACTGGAGATGTAGTGGATGTGGTGAAACCTGATGTCTTTGCCCCCGCATCAGATGCGTTGACATTAACAAAAGGTCTGACTGAGGTAGTGGTAGTGGTGGATGTAGAGAAAATTAGGTTTTTCATTTGAGTAGAAGTGGGTGGTTGAGTGGAAACTGGAAGTCAACAGTGAGCGATAGTAATAGGAACTGTAGTATGAGTAGGAGAAGGAGGTGGAGATGGAACTTTAGTTTCGAGATTTACCTATTGGTTTGGTAAAGGTGGAGGCGAATGACCATGGATCGATGCATTTGAATGAGAATCGTCACTTTTGTTTTTATCCAAAGGCTCCACATCATAGGGAACATAATCATTGTCGCTTGGTGAAGGGGGTTGCATTGCCACCTTTTTGAGTTTTTGTTTCTCAGGGACTGAGGAATCAGTGTCGGCACCCTTTCTCTTCTTAAGTGTAATGGCTTGAGAAGATGGGTCTTCCTTTCCTTGTTTCACTTTGTCTCCCTTCTTTCCTCCTTTCTTTTGAATATCAGCTTCATACAGTGTCTTTTGCATCTCAGGAGTAATCACCCTTGGACCCAAACCTTGTTTTTTCGTGTACGACTTCAAAATCTTACTTGCCCCCGATACGCATCGATGCATCGACTTAGGAATGGATCCGATGAAGGAAAATTTTGAATTGTATGGAATAATAATCTTCGTTGTGTGGAAAGTGGCGATTGAAATCATCAAAGAATCTGCCATGATAGGAACATTAAGCTTCTGAATTGATCTTTGCACCACGATAGACCAAAAAAACCACACGAAATCTCGCTATATTGAGATGAAGGAAGCAGACTCTGTACAAACTGAACCCATAACACAGATCCATAGTCAAGATTAATTCCATGGTAGACGCCATAAAGGATTGTCATGAACAGTTTGTTGGCATAGTCAGACCCAACAACCCTCTCAGAAAAGGCCTTGAAGAGAAGGGTGAACAATCCATTCCACTGAGGTGGTAGAGAGGATTTCTTGAACTTGGTGATTGATATAAGAATATCAGTGTACCCCTTATGATATAATGTCTCAAAGATTTGAGCAGTGGAGATGGATTCTGGGTTTACTATTGAATCAACATAGGTTAGCCCGAGAAGAGAGAAAAACTTAGCCTTCGTAATCGATGTTTTCTTGTCGTAGATCTCAAACACAATCTTTTCGTCCTCCTTTAGATATGTGACTGATGAATAAGCTTTAGATAGTAGCGTCATCGGAACAAGCTCTACCTTGGTTAGGGAAGTGACCAATGGTAAGTACTTCAGACATTCCACGACTGGCAGCATGTAGGGGTCGTATTTGAATAAGGCTAAGTCCAAATCAGATTTTGATTTAGCTTGATCGTGAGAAGGGAAGATTGAGCGGTTTGATCTTGAACGGAGGAAGAATCCGCCATTGTTGCAGGTTTTTGAAGAAGATGAATAGATGAACAATAAGAGAGTAATCACCTTTGAGTGTTGGAGAGATTTTTGTACGCGGTAAAGAAAAATAGGGTTGCGTTGAAAACCTTTATACCATTACCCAGGAGAGAGAAAATAGTGATGACGATTGCATGACCAACTATGAAACGACGCTTGAAAAAGTGCAACTGACAACTGTTCCTTCGAAAAAGTTGTCAAACGACATGATGATAGGGACGTTTCAAATTTCACGGGCCTTTTTGGTTTAAATTCTTATCTTCCAAGTTTGCCGTGTCAGCATTAACTTGTTCCCAACGTTTCAATTCCCAATTTTCACAATATGACACCATATACCCTTTCGATTTTAATTAACTTTTGGAAGCAAACAACAAAATATCTGCGAAACTGAAAATGCCATAAGTACCACAAACAAGATTATTGGAAAATCAAGAGATTCTCGTGCAAGAGTGTGCCAAAGAAAAAAGGAATAAAACAAGTTATATTTGTGGGAGTTAAGTGATGTCATTAGAGACACAAAACTGTGGATCCCGGGAACGAATCACTTCCTTCAAAGTCAAGAGAGACTAAGAAGTGCTTGTGTGGTTTCCCATTGAAGTACGATCAGTTGTTTGTTAAGAAACATTGAAAGACATCTTTTACTTTCGGCTTAAAGGGTGGTTGTTAGCTTTAACCAAACATCGTATCTTGATATAGGACCGAAAGTTGGGTGAAGTATTTGTATGGCCGGTGTAGCCGATAACATCAAGTAGGTTGGAATCTTTTTCAATGACTTGGTGAAATTGCAAAAATCTCAAAAACAAAATAAAATTGGATCTTTTTGGGAAGGAATGCCTTAGTTTTAGACAATTTCATAAAGATCTCACAAAAATAAAAGAGATTTCTTGGTACATACCACATGAGTGGTTTTGTTAATACATGGGTGAAAAACTAGAACATTCAATTGTTCACCATCAATTCATTAAAGGTGTTGGATTGTGGGTTTCACTCAGATCATGGTGAAATGAAACTAACATCATTAACACAAATGTTGTGTAACCATAAAACTCAGTGGTACATGCTGAGAGTCTCAAGGGTTACGTTCATGGAATAAAAAATAATGGAGAAAAAAATGGTGAGGTGGTTAAAGAATCGAAAGTACCTCTGCTATATGAAAGTGACCAAGTAGAAAACTCTTAACTCAATGTGAGAAGAGTAAGGTAGCTTATGACTTAAGTGAATTTAGCAGCCTGATAAGGAAGAAACGATTTGTGTATATCGATCCATTAAGGCTTCACTATAGAGTCGAGTGAGGCTTTAGGCAACATGCATCAATATTCTTCTAGGGACACTTAACTAGTATAGAGATTTAGAGTTTATACCTTTTTGGAAATATATTGTTGAGACAAGTAGCAAGTGTGTAACAATGTTGTTTAAACAAATAAAAGAAAATATTTTTGCATTTTTGGATATTTCTGAAAAAGAAATAAAAACAGAAAGGAAAAATATTTTTGTGTTTTTGATTTTTCTGAAAAAGAAATAAAAACAGAAAAGAAAAATATTTTTGTGTTTTTGAGTTTTCTGAAAAAGAAATAAAAACAGAAAGGAATTTTTTTTGTTTTTTGTTTTTTTTTTTGTTTTGTTTTTTTTTTTTTTTTTTTTTGAGTTTTCTGAAAAAGAAATAAAATAAGAAAGGAAAAATGTACAAACAGTATACATAATGTTTCAATCAAACGTTCGCCTTTTGGTGGATGGAGCGAAATATACCGATTGTTCTGTACCATTCGGTGCCCGAGAAAAAAAACGGAACCGAAATAGACTGAGCGTTCGCTCTATTTCGCTTGTTTAAATTTTAACGAGGTGAAAGTGAAAGGTATACTTATGGAAACGAAGAAGGTTTTGGCACAGATTCGACTTCCGTTATTCCTAAGCCTTGAAGTATTCTATTGAAGGTTGCTTCAGGCAAGGCTTTTGTGAATATGTCGGCTGAATGATCAGTGGAACGTACGAAATGAATTTCTACGTTACCATCTTCCACATGATCCTTGATAAAGTGGTACCTCAATGTTATGTGTTTCGTTTTTGAGTGTTGCACCGGGTTGTGAAATATTTGGATTGCACTTTTAGAGTCACAATAGAGTGGGATTCGCTTCATGTTTAGGCCATAGTCTTTTAACTAACTTTGAATCCAAATGACCTGCGAAGCACACGATGAACAATTATATATTCAGCTTCGGCTGTGGATAAGGATACACACTTTTGTTTCTTGGACTGCCAATTGACGAGTTTTCCATCTAGAAATTAAGAACCGCCTGTGGTACTTTTCCTATCTAGACCACATCCTCCAATATTGACATCTGAGAATACTTGAATGAAGAATCCTGATTTTGATGGATACCATATGCCGAGTGATGAGGTTCGCTTCAGGTATCAGAAAATGTTCTTGACTGCCACGATGTGAGGTTCGCGTAGATTGACTCGAAACCTGGCACAGTAACAAATAGAAAACATAATATCTGGTCTACTGGCTGTAAGATACATTAGAGACCCTATCATTTGGCGATAGAGCGTCATATCAGTAGCTGTTTTATCCAGAGATGGTGTTAGCTTCGTTCCGAATGCCATTGGAACCTTCACTTTAGAGTCTCCCATCATTCCGAATTTTGCTAGTAGAGTCTTTGTGTAAGCCTCCTGATTGATAAAAATACCTTCTGGTCCCTGTCTAATATTTAATCCAAGGAAAAAGTTAATTGGACCCATTAAGATCATCTCAAATTTAGTCTCCATCAACTTGCGAAACTCAGCTGTCAAGCTTGGATTCGTAGAACCAAAGATGGTGTCATCGACATAAATTTGGACGATCATTAGATGGTCACCCTCTTTCTTGAGAAATAAGGTTGGGTCAACCGAACCTTGTTTAAACTTGGACATCTTAAGAAAACGAGTTAAAGTTTCATACCCGACTCTAGGAGCTTGCTTCAGACCATATACGAGTTTGTCTAAAATATAGCAATGGTTGGGATACTTTTTGTTCACAAACCTCGGTGGTTGCTCAACATATACGGTTTCTTCAAATTCTCCGTTCAGGAAAGCACACTTGACATCCATCTGAAATACCTCGAGGTTTTTGTGTGTTTCATATGCCAAGAAAATTCGAACATATTCTAACCTTGCTACTGGAGCGAAAGTTTCTTCATAGTCGATCCCTTCTTCCTGAAAATATCCTTTCACCACAAGTCTCGCTTTGTTCCTTATGACGTTGCCTTCTTTTTCCATATTGTTGCAAAACACCCATTTTAGACTGACCACAAATCAATCTCCAAACCTTGTTTTGTTCGAACTCATTGAGTTCGTCTTGCATGACCTGAACCCAATCCGAGTGATCGAGTGCAGTATTAACTATTTTTGGTTCTACTTTGGAGACGAATGAATTAAACATTCAATATTCCACTTGAGAGAATAAAATAGTTTGCTTTGCTTTCAGTTGAGATCGTGTAAGAACTCCCTCAGATGATTCACCAAATGACTTGAGTTTTTGGATGATCTTTTGTCCATTCTGTGAGTTGAGGGTAGTTTGGATCATAGGCAGGATCTAGTTCAACATTGACTTCCTCTTCGAATTCTGATTAATCATGCGAATCATCCTTCGTATTATGATTCCCCCCTCGAATGATGAGACTTTTTCAACATCCGGTTCATAATTTCCTCCCTCGACTGGACTTTCATGGTTATGGTTAGAGATGGGTCCTCTCACTGGAAAGGCGAATTTTATTTATTTTTCGTAGACGAACCCTCCCCCTGTAATGGAGTACTTTCTTTTGGAGGTTCACTAGAGATTGGAGGTTTGATTTCCATTTCTTTTGTGGCATCATCGATTATCTTATTTATTTTATCGACTTTATTATCTGCTGCTTTTGCTTCAGAGCTGATAGCCTTCTCTGGCTCATAAAAAATTAACATATATTCGTCATATAAATTAGCTATTGGGATTATGGTTTGACTTGTCGTTGGAAAGATGCCTCCCATTGCTTGATTGATTCTTCTTCAGATAATAATCGTCAAACGTGACATAATAGGTTTCTTCTATTTTCTTGGATCGTTTTTTGAGAACCATATATGCTTTGGAGGTTAGCGAATAACCCAGAAAGATACCTTCATCTGCTTTCACATCAAACTTGTTTCAGTTTTCTTTGGAATTGAAGATGAAATACTTGGAACCGAAGACATGGAAAAACTTGACGTTAGGTTTGTGATTATTTAAGATTTCATATGGAGTAAGAGTAAATTGCTTATTCAGGAGGGATCTATTTTGAGTGTAGCAAGCATCAGCGATAACATCAACCCAAAAATACAGAGGTAAGCATGCGAAATTGAGCATGGTTCGAGCTGCTTCGCACAAGGAACGGTTTCATCTTTCAACTATGCCATTCTGCTGTGGCGTATAGGGAGCAGAAAAGTTGTGAGTTACTTCCTTTTCAGACAAGAATTCTTCAAACTCATTGTTTTTTAATTCCATCCCATTATCGCTTCTGATGTTGCGCACCAACTTGTACAACTGAATTTCCACTTGCTTTATAAATATCTTTAGCTTTGGAGTAGCCTCTGATTTCTGTTTAAGAAAATACACCCAAGTAAAAAGTGAAAAATCAATAACAATTACTAGTATGTACTTACTGTTGGGTTTTTGTATAATACAACATCCTATGGTACACATACAACCCTAAATACATTGGATCTATGTTTTCACTAATTATACATGCAAATGGTTTCCAAGGTATTGAACGTATAGCTATCATGAAATTGTCATACAAACTACATAAAATACTAGATAGTGTAACATACCTTTTTGTGTGGAGCTTGAAGTCTTGGTGTATTTGGCCTTAAGAACGTAGCCCCAATAGTGTGGATGCCTCAAATGAAGTCACAACACATCAAGGACAAAGGTAGGACTTGAGAGAGAATCTCCATGCACTCTAAAACCTTCATGAACTCCAAGAACACGCACACACACTAAAAAAGTGGCGGTTTTTAGGTCATAACATATGCATTTATATGTGTTGAATTCTAAGAGTCATGGGTATAACCCAAACCCATATCCATGGATTTTATGATCCATGGTTCATGTGGCCCAACTCTTTATGTATTCACATATAAACTTGGTCCAACATGGATCACAAGCCCAACAAATATAAATATAACTAATTACCATAATTAGTCCCCATAGTTTTAATTAGTCTCTTTTGATCACTAAATTAATTCCAAATTAATTATTGATCAATACTAATTAAAACATATGATTTCATATTAATATATTAGAATTTATAATATATTAATAAATCATATATAACCACTTCTCTCAAAAATCCATCCTAACAAACTGTCCTGTTGATATGCAACCCAAATGGACCATGCTACTCTCGGGTCGAATACATACCAATAATAGTTATGGGCTTAGACACCTAATCCAAAAGTCTCGCACTTGGATAAGTCTAAAACTATTATTACATATGACTACAAAACCCGACTAGCAATCATAGCTCTTAAAGCCGATGTCGAACTCTGAACAAATCAATGACATATTCATTAGATAAGGGATCATATATTCCTCAATTCTAGATATCATATGGACTGAGACATGGATTATAAGCATTCTCTCTGTCCATTTGTTGTTTCCTGATTTCCGATTTATGACGACTGACTAATTGAACAAATCAAATTAGTCCAGGCTCAGCCGAGCACTTACGGTTGTCATCACCAAATCATCGAGGGGCCCACAGATATCGCTTTTATCCCTCCAAGGGTAAAAGGAATGGATAAACTTCGACTCATATGCTTGTTCTACTACCTGTTGAATCATACACAAAGGCACATTTTATAACATCGAGTTACCAAATGCGTTTACGTGCAATCAATGTATAACCAACTCATAGGCAACAAGTCATATCTCTAGGTTTGAAGAATATAAGATATTATTGTCTCATAATCACTCGTGATAAAATCCATGAAGTGATTCAAATGAGCGTGGGTTGAATCCACTACTCGAATCCTTATTCCAGGAGTACTCATGAATGTTGTAGTAACTCTTACTATGTCCACTACCTTGGACATCTACAAACCCGATTCATGACAATCTTGCCTTAATACCTACTTCCAACGTATTATCGACTCTGGATGGTTTGAATAACTTAGTCATTCAGAAAGAATAACCTAGTTATTCTGGAAGTCAAAACATGCAAAGTGAAACACAAGAATAATACTAATCATCTATGGTCCCAAGCACCTTTGAGAGTAAATAAAACACCTTTTATTTAAACACCATATTGATTACTCATTATTCATTGTATAATGTTTCAATTAATCAACTTTATACTTAAATTAAAACAATAATTGTCCCATGCTCCAAGCATGTAAACTATGTTTTCTAAACACTAGTCATGCCATACACCAAGTATGCACACTATGTTTATCTATGATCTTTACTTTGTGAAATAGATCAATTGAACATGATTCCAATGATGCTCATTTCACAATCCCAAATCTTTATCGTAAATGTAAGAATTCCAAATTCCTACCATTTAACGTAATCTGTTAGATTCTAAACTTATATGCATTGATCCTCTCGTAATGACTATACACAAAGTCATAAAGACTTGTCAAAAGATATTACAGAGTATTCCAATGGAGATCAATTCCATGTAAACGAAGTCTCAAATTCAAAGCACATTACTTTGAACATCCTTCTTGCATTAAGTTTTCTAATCTTACACAGATTTGAAAGAACAACTTCCACCTATGCAAACCTTTCCAGATTCCCTTTTTGACTATTACTTCTGAACAAGAGTTACCTCTTTTCAGAATATGTCAATATGGTCCTTCCAAAATTAACACTTATACTTCCAACTGTCCATGAGCAACCAATCTTTGGTAAACCTTAGATTGTCCTCGACAATTGTTTAATCATTTTAGTCATATCCAATTGTAGAATTTTCCCATCTTAATGCCCCGAGCATTTGGAAAATTTAGAAAGGATGAATATTACAACACATGCAATCGATCCTATATCCGAAGAATATGGGACCCGATTCATGATGTCTCACATAAAGACATGATACTAGACCAATCTTTTGCTACAATTTTTTTATTTGCCATGTTTTCAAAATTTGACTATGAAGAGGGATGCCGTAATTATAATCAAATTTTAAAAACGCAATATATATATATATATATATATATATGTATATATGTATATATATATATATATATATATATAGAATTTCCTTAAGTCAAACCATTCCAACATAAAATTCATATATATACTTGACTAAACATGATTAAAATCTCACTATCTAAGATGATTTGAAATGAAGTATAATTTCCTCTCCCTTAATTATAGCAAAACAAATTTTCCCAATTGAAACCCTATTGTTTTCTATAATTAACACAATAACTTACAATACTTAACATAATAATCATGCTCCCACTAACATGATAATTATCAACATAACACTTATGTTCCCACTAGCTTTGAAATGTACTCAGAAATCAACTGGACTTCTAGAAATCAATACTTTATTAATTTTCTTAACAAAGTACAGTTTTCTGATACGAGATGATTTGATAAAACTTTATCAAATTCATACACCTTTTCTTAGATAGTTCACATGTGTGTCTAAACAATTTTAGAACTATGAAAAGGGATGTCGTAATCATAGTCTCAATTGTTTAGACCTTTGCTATCTGCTTCAAATCTACTTGGTGGAAGTGTTTCCTCACCATCATTTTCATAAATCGGAGAGAAACCTTATGACCCTTAGATTTTATGGTATATGAGTTCTTTACCATGTGAATTTTTTTTGTCAAAACCATAATCACAAGGCAAGATTAGTGATAATTCCAAATTCATATGGACTGGACTTGTGCAATCTTAAATTCTTTCCATCTAGTAGCACAAGGGCCTGACATTGCTTCCAAGTTGTTATGAAATCAATTGAGAACTCTCAGAACTCCTATGAAAAGCAAACTTCAACTAGAATGGACACATAAATTTCAACACGATAGATTATAAACCTCAAGTTGTGTGCTAGTGAAGAACTATAGGTTTTATCCTTGTTTAGTTCTTCAAACTTTCAAGACCTTTAAGACTCCCACTGTCCTCTTGACATATAAGACTCTCTTGTCAAGAACCATTGCTTGACAAAACAAATATTCAAGGGATACTGCGGATTCTTATCAAGACTAACACTTCATGCAATTGGCCTAAGTTGATCTCTGTTTTATCCAAAACATCACAACTTACCAATTTCAAATGTACAAGAGTAAAAAACCTTTTACTCTTACATTTGACTAGTGTTAATAAACCTTCTTCAAGATATGTCACTCAAGTTACAATCTTGGAGTATGACTCTAAGACTTTGTTTTTGGAATGAAGTATGACTCATCTTCTTGATTTAACCATTCCAACAATTCATGTTTCCTCTTCTTAGCCATAAGAATTCACTAAGATTTCCTTAGAGGACGAATTGTGGTATGGTTTCTCAATCATTAAGATGATCACAAAAAATGATACTAAAGTACACTCCCATCTTTTCAGATTTGAGAAACCTTTATCTTTATGCCTAATTTGATTCTTCTCATTCGTTCTGCCATACATCAAATATTTTCCAATGTTTCAGAATTATACTTAAACTTGTAAGTATAACCATATTTACTAAATTTTAGTAAATCATGACGAATAGTCTTATCGATCTTTGTGGTGGACTTGAACAGTGCACACGAATGTGTACTCGATCCCTTAGTCCTTTCACTTGACTTAATTTTCCAAAGATGAAAATTCTCATTCAGCATACCACTTATATGATTCCAAGTTTCGGTCCAATTGAAAATTGGGTGATGAGAATCTTTCCTTATTTGGTAAATTATGACACTACCACAACCGAAAGAATCAAATCCATTTTCCAATATTGATATCAATGGTATCATATAAACAACCATTTTTCACAAATTCCACTGTAAGGATATTTAAAATGAATAAAATAAAACCTTATCTTTTATTTAAAACTTGCGGAAAAACTTATCCTTACAATGCAAATGCATATGAAAAATTTGTTGTTATCTATTCCTAAGCAATATATCATAACTCTTAAGCAACAACTCACAATTCTGATCACCGAACCATGCGATCGAAATCCATCTTCGCGATCAAAATTAGCATATACTTCCTTTAAGCTTCCTCTCTTCGATTCTACAAAACATCAAAATGTGATCTGGTCACATCATGTATAAGAATCTCAAATAGGAACTTAATAGAGTTAGATAGTGCACTTTACTCGAAGTAGAGTCAAACTCTTTGACTTTACCAACCTTATGATTGTTCAGGTAAATTAGGCAGTTTCGCAACCAATGCCCCTTCCTTTGGCAATAGAAGGTTTGGGAAGTTGATCTTCTAATCAAATTTTCTTTACTAGTCCTCAAATCATTTCTGATTTAGCAGCACCAAGCAAATAGATAAAATCATACAGGGTCCCGTCATAGTCTGTTTCATAGTAGTCCCAAAGGAACTCACTGTGTAACTTAGAAAGTGATTGAACATCCAACTTTCTCAAGACTTTGACACCCAACTCTCCCAACTTGTCAATATGTTACTTCATCTCCAAGATGTGATCACACATAGACCTTGCTTGCCAATAGGGCTTGAGTGACCTTGAACTTGTGGGTTAGGGAGAATAATTGGAGGGGTAGAGGAAGTGAAATTCCAAGAGATTTAGGAAGATCATAGATATCTAAACTAGACATGTACAATGGGAGGTATTCAAGTTAGTTAATTTTTAAGTCCTTAATATAATACCCAATATGAAATATTAAGGCTAGGACAAAACACAATATTTTATAACTTGGAAGAGGGATGCCGTAATCCAAGCTATAAAATATTTGAAGGTAGGCGAATGATGATTCACCAATTTCCACCATGAAAAATGAAATAAATTATTAGGTTTTAATTGGATTTGAAACTCCTAGATCTTTTGAGATTCATTGAACTTTTCAATGGCATGTTTCAATATCGATTGTGCCCTCTTAAATTTTGTGACTAAGATGCTGAGGATCACATAACAAGGTGTGAATAACCATGCAAACTCACTTGGTACCATTAATATTATCACCTAATAGATGTGCCGGAAACCCACCCACGTTCCATTGATCTATGATAAACATTAAGTCAGCCTTTGTAATACTTATGTTACACCCCAAAACCGATGGCGGAAACGTTCCGGGGCAGAGGACGTCATGCGTAGTATCACAACCGTTGTAAATAGTAACCATAGTAAACACAACCATTACATTACATAAGAATATTTACATTTGTTTACAAGCATTGAAAACGTAGTTTATATACATCAATGTATAATCAAAAGTAAAGACGAGACTTCTATATACTTCGTCTTCTCCAAAAGTAAGCGAGATACCTATCTAACATGAACCTGAGAATACAAGCAGTTTTAAAAATATTAGCATAAAGCTGGTGAGTTTATAAGCATGTTTTTGTATTGAAAACTAGTCACTGAGTTTGTATAAATGTTCTCTTTCATTTATAAGTAAGTATCGTTTGTATCGAAAATCGTTGTTACCAAGTTCTGAAATATGTATGCATGCTTACCAAGAAAATCCAATATTTTATAACATGTTTGTTGTTTTCTATATGAAAAATACGTTCTGTTTGAAAACCCTGGCTACCACCAGTATGTAATGTATGATCGTTCGGAAACCTTAGTTACCACCAGTATGTAATGTATGATCATTCGGAAAACCCTGTACCACCAGTATGTATAGTAGTTTTATTACTTAGAATAAAACCATAGAAAAAGAAATCCCGTAAACAAAGATTAGTTTATACTCATTGTGATTCGTATAACCATACTAATCTGACTGATGACCTCCTTGACGTTTCTTCAGGCGTCGCATGATTACCAAAATTTATCACCCCAGGCGTGCCCGCCTAACTGTAGCTAGCAGTTCAGGTGTGGGATTGTCGATCCCGAGTAGATATATTCACAAATTTCACGCTGTACCTCCAGGAGACTCTGGTTATACTACCGGTGAGGATTTATTGGTACCCCGAGGGGTATGACGAAGATAAGTCTCACAAATCTTGTATTAACTAGTTTACGTTTGGTTCGGTCGTTCTCGAGTTCAAAATCGTTGAAATGATGCAGAGTATAAATAATTATACATAAAATAATTATTTAGCAAGATACTCTAGGTTAGAAATGGATAAACTAAATCTGACATAGTTTATATCTTTGACTTTTCATGAAATTCTAATCCATAAAACAAGTAATGAAATCCGAAATTATTACCATAATAATTTGAATGGTTTGATAAGTTCCCACGCTGTTTTGAAAACTATGAAATTATATTTAGAAAGCATCCCTTATGCTCCGCATATTACAAAAGGGATAAAGGTATCTAAAGGTTTTATAGAAAATCGTTATAATTACATCAGCTTTTAAATTACGAAATCCTTTATGATTTTCTTGTATTCCCCCCTGAAAACATGAAAAACTCGGAAAAGTGTAGGGGTATGAACTCACCGGCTGTGAGTGGAATGAATGGACGTGCCAGGTAGGATGCTAGGTCTTAAGTTAGGACTTGAACACACGCGAGGATCCTATGTAACATGATGTGATACATAATTGTATCTAATTAGTTATTTAATCACAAATTAAGTAAGTAAATACATTCTAATGCGTGAAAACACTTTATATCAACTGTTAGGAATGATACGGGTTGTATCTAAGGACTGTATGGCCTCGTTATGGAGTTTACTCTTTAAGTGGTGGCCCTTAGAGGTGTTTACGGTTTTAAGACGATACCCCCATGAGTTTACGACCGTAAACTCATGTGAATGATGGGTTTGGGTGCTCAAAGGTCATAAATTACTCAAGGACTTATCATAGACTCGAATCAAGGGCTATGGAAGTGATTGGGGCTTGAAATGGACCTTATTTGGAGTTTATGATTTTTGAATGCTTCATTGGTGAGTTTACAGTCGTAAACACATGAGTTTATGGCTGTAAACTCATGTTTGCAATTTTCATGCATGTTTTGGTGCTTCTAGGGTAAACATACAAAGTTCTAGCCACTCATTCAATTCATGGAAGGTGTTAAGGGCATTTTAACACCCTTAGAAGGTGTTTACGGTTTTGGGACATTCCCCAATCGTAAAATCATGTTTACTCCTCTATTTTCATGTTTTGGGGTTCCAAGATCACTCATGTAAGTTTCTAGGTCATTAGCCAAGCATTGGAAGGGTTTTGGGGCATCAAAAACCCCTTTTAGGGTGTTTACGGTTTTGGGATGTTCCCAAATCGTAAACTCATGTTCTTGGGTTTTTTGGGTAGTTAAACTTGGAATTTGAAAGTATGCTAAGCTAAAGAACAAGCTAGGAAGGTTTACTTACTATTATGAAGCTTGAAAGGGGCAATTCTTGATCAAAATCCAACTTTTGTAGAGAGAGAGAGAGTAGAGGGAGAAAGCTCTAGGGTGTGAAAAAGGTTGAATTGAAGACTACTCAGCCCTTATATAGGGTTGAGTTTACGGCCTGGGTGGGGGTCCACCAAACACTAACCGCGAACGGGGTATTTTGCATGGTTTATCGTTTTCCGTCACATTTGAAATTACGACAATAACCCAAATGAATTTACTTAACTTAAAAGTTAATGGAAAACTTAATAATAAAAATAAATTTTATTAACGGATGGGTTACATTGACGGAATAAATTTCGGGTTGTCACATCATCCCCCCGTTAGAGGAAATTTCGTCCTGAAATTTGGAAATAAGATACAACTCATGGATTTGGAAAGAGATGCGGATATTTCTGTTTCATTTGATCTTCGCGCTGTAAAGTGAATTCGGGTCCCCGCTTGGCATTCCAGCGAACCTTCACTATCGGGATGCGAGTTTGTTTCGTTCGTTTGATCTCCCTATCTATGATTTCGATTGGTTCTTCCACGAAGTTCAGATTTTCGTTGATTTCGATCTCATCATGAGGGATCACAAGGGTTTCATCGGATAGACACTTCTTAAGATTTGAAACGTGGAAGACAGGGTGGATGTTGCTAAGCTCTTGAGGTAATCGGAGTTTGTAGGCTACGGGACCGATCCTATCAAGGATCTCGAAAGGTCCTATGTACCTTGGGTTCAATTTCCCGCACTTTCCAAAGCGTATCATGCCTTTCCAGGGCGAGACCTTCAACATGACACGATCTCCAACCTAAAATTCCTAGCCTTTTTGTCATTTATCGGCGTAGCTCTTTTGTTTGTCTCGTGAAGCTTGCAGTCGTTCTCAGACTCGAATGATCTTTTTGGTGGTTTCGCGGATGATTTCAGGACCAGTGAGAGTACTGTCGGGGACTCAACCCTTGGCTAGCTGTGTGTCCCCTACCTCGGCTCAGCGCAGAGGGGATCTGCACTTGCGACTGTAGAGGGCTTCGAACGGGGAAGCCTTGATACTGGTGTGGTAGCTGTTGTTATAAGAGAATTCAATCAAGGATAAATGCGTATCCCACGACTTTCCGAAATCGATTACACATGCTCTCAACATGTCTTACAAGGTCTGGATAGTTCTCTCACTCTGCCCATCTGTCTGAGGATGATAAGCTATGCTCATGTCTAGCTTAGTTCCAAAAGCCTTTTGTAGGGACTGCCAAAATCTTGAGGTAAACCTACTATCTGGATTGGAGCTAATGGATACAGGCACACCGTGTCGGACCACTTCTTGAAGGTAGATTCGCGTGAGTCTTTCCATTTTGAACGTTTCTTTGATCGGTAGGAAGTGATCGGATTTTGTCAATCGATCGACAATTACCCAAATGGTATCGTACCAACTCAGAGATTTGGTTAATTTGGTTATGAAATCCATAGTAATCATCTCCCATTTCCACTCAAGTATTTCGGGCTGCTGGAGCAGACCTGAGGGTTTCTGATATTCGACCTTCACCTTGTCACAAGTCAGACACTTGCTCACGAAGGTAGCGATTTCGGCTTTCATGTTTGGCCACCAATATAGTTTCTTGAGATCCAGGTACATCTTATCCGAACCTGGGTGCACGGAGTATCTAGTCTTGTGAGCTTCATTCATGACACCTACTTGAAACCTCCGAACTTTGGGGTCCATATTCTATCCATGAAACAATAGACTCCGTCTCCTCTGATCTCAAGATTCTTATCCATTCCGCTCAAGGCTTCATTCAACATGTTCTCTGGTTTTAGGGATTCTAACTAAGCCTCTCGGATTTGTGCAGATAAGTGGGAATAGATGGTCATTGTCAGTGTCTTTACTTTGTGGCCGGAACTTTCCTTACGATTAAGGGCATCTGCCACCACATTGGCCTTGCCGGGATGGTAGCGGATTTCGCACTCATAGTCACTGAGCAGCTGTACCCATCGCCGTTGTCTTATGTTTAAGTATTAATGACAGAAGATTTGTTGTAGGCTTTTATGGTCAGTGAAGATCGTGAACTTGGTCCCGTAAAGGTAGTCTCCAAATCTTCAGTGCGAAGACCACTGCTCCTAACTCCAGGTCATGAGTAGTATAATTGACTTCACGTGCTTCCAGCTGTCTTGAGGCATAAGCAATAACTTTTCCTTGCTGCATTAGCACACAGCCTAAGCCCTGATTGGACGCATCGTATTAGACAACGAAGTCCACCGTCCCTTCGGGCAGGGATAGGATAGGTGCGCTGCACAAGGCTCACATCAATGTTTGGAATGCAGTGTCTTTCTTTTCACTCCAACAAAAAGGTACGACCTTCTGAGTTAGAGTGGTTAAAGGTTTGGCAATTCGGGAGAAATTCTGGATGAATCTGTGATAGTAGCCAGCGAGACCCAAGAATTGATGGACTTTTTTGGGCGTCCTTGGTGCCGACCAATTCTCTATTGCCTTGATTTTTGAAGGGTCCACGTATATGCCTTCCTCGCTTACCATGTGACCTTGGAAGGTTACCTTCCGAATCCAGAATTCGCACTTGGAGAATTTCGCGTACAACTTCTCCATCCTTAGGGTTTCCAACACTAATCTCAAGTGTTGTTTGTGATCTTCCTCGCTTTTGGAATAGACAAGTATATCGTCAATGAACACAATAACGAACTTGTCAAGAAAAGGACGACACACCTGGTTCATCAGGTCCATGAACACTACCGGTGCGTTGGTTAGACCAAAGGGCATCACTACAAACTCGTAGTGTCCATATCGAGTCCTGAATGTTGTCTTGGAAACATCACTCTCATGAACTCGTAGCTGAAGGTACCCTAATCTAAGGTCTATTTTTGAGAAGTAACTAGCTCCCTGAAGTTGATCGAAGAGGTCATCGATTTGAGAAAGAGGATATCGGTTTTTGATGGTCAGCTTGTTTAGTTCACGGTAGTCTATACACATCTGAAAGGATCCATCTTTCTTCTTCACAAATAATACCGGGGCTCCCAGGTTGAGGAACTCGGTCTGATGAACCCTTTGTTGAGTACCTCATTAAGCTAACTGGATAACTCCTGCATTTCTCCTAGCGCTAAGCGATATGGAGACTTGGCTACGGGGGTAGCTCCGGGAATTAGGTCACTCGACTTGGCGTTCGGGAGGAATTCCTGGGAGGTCTTCGGGAAAGACATCAGGAAAGTTGCAGACTTCGGGGATGCTCTCAAGGTCTTTAACTTCCTGTTTCTCATTAATTACATGAGCTAGGAATGCATGGCACTCCTTTCACAGAAGCTTTCGGGCTTTGATGCATGAAATGATGCGAAGATTTAAACTAAGTTTATCACCATAGATCGTGAGAGTCTGGCCAGAGGGACGATTGAGATGGATAGCTTTTCCGTAACAAAGGATATCAACATGATTGGGACACAAACAATCCATGCCAATGATAACATCAAAGCTCTTTATGGAAACTGGCATAAGGTCGATGGGAAAATAATGATTGTTCAGGGTAAGGGTGAAGCCTATGAATATATCGTTAGCATTCTCTTTCTCGTCGTTAGCCATATCGATGGTAAACATTTCGGTTAATGGTTGAGGACTATGTTTAAGAAGATGCTTGAATTCATGACTAACAAAACTTCTTTCAGCATCAGAGTCGAAAAGGATGCATGCATAAGAGTTGTCGAGAGGGAACGTACCCGTGACAATGGTGGGATCACCGACTGCCTCCTGTTGCCCCATTGTTAGAACTCTCCCAGTGTTGCTAGTCGTTGTTGTTTTGGGGCAGTTTTCTTGTAATGCCCGACTTCACGACAACCATAGCGGGCCTGACTAACACCTGCTCCAGAGGTCTGATTGGTTGGTTGGGTTGGGGTTCTGCAAAATCGAGTTGTATGTACGTTCTTGCCACAACTCTTAAACAACATCTCGCGGAACTACCCATGATGATGAAAATTACACTTGTCACATCGAGGAAAGGTACCAGAGTACCCGCTGGTAGGTGCTTGAGTTTCAGGAGTAGCGACAGAAGTAGTGGCAGCATGGACCGCCACAGATTGTTGCTTCTTGTAGGGTCCTTGCAAACTTTGACCCTTTTGCTTTTTCCAGAATTTATTTTTACTCTCACCACTCTCCTTTGCTGGTTCTGAAGTGGTTGTTACTTCATCGAGATTGAATCCATGATCGATCAGAGTCTGCGCTAGGCACTTAGCGCTCTCGAAGTTGTTTGGCCTAGCAACCAAGACATTTCCTTTGGCTGGCTGGGTCAACCCCCAAATGAATCTTTCAATCTTTTTGCTTTCCGGGGTGACCATTCCCGGACAAAGGAGTGCTAGGTCTTCAAACCTAGAAGTGTAGGCAGCGATATCGGAACCCTTCATCTTTAGGTTCCAGAGTTCGTGCTCCAGTTTCTGCATTTCGCCCCGCAGGCAGTATTCGGCAAGTATGAGCTCCTTCAAACTCTCCCAACCTATATCATTTGCTATAGGCAGGTTTAAGTATTTGACTCGGCCATTCCACCAAGTAAATGCTTTGTCAGTGAAAGTGCAGGCGACGAATTTCACTTTGTTGGCTTCCGAACAAGAACAGATTTCGAAGATAGACTCGATCTTCTTGAACCATCGAGTTAGGGTAATAACACCTCCAATGCCATTGAAAGGTGTGGGTTTTTCATTCATGAAGTCTTTATAGGAACACTCATTCTGGTGTCCCTGGCCACCTTCCTAGTTCTGGGGATGCATACCACCTCCCTGTCCACCAGGTCCGCCAGGATTCATCTGTGACATTGCAGCAACCACAGTAGCAGTAACAACTGCTTGGAACATGGCGGGATCTAATGGAGGAGGTGGCGGAGGAGGATTGCTGTTCTTTGAGCTGGGTCTTTTCCTTGGAGGCATCTTGATCTAAAATGATCAGGAAAGAGAGGATGGTAAGTCCGCTGGATAGAATCAAGAGATATGAAACAAGAGATATCTCATTATAGCAGATAGAGTGTTCTACTAAGCGATAGAACAGGAAAAAGTTACTAAAGCAAGTAAACTATTGCTAAGGAAATAATGGGTAGCAACACTTGGAATGAATTTCTACAACATATTCGGCTCTGACTAAAATACTCCTATAGTATTTTATGGTTTGTTGCGACGATGACTTGTTGTTTGGATATTTGGTAAGTTTTAGGCCTGCTGTACACCACAGTCACTCCCAAGCACATGTTGGCCGTGTCTCCATTGAAGATAGTTGATCAGGCTATATTGACCCTAGACACGACTACATAACTACCCAAGTTTAACCACAGTGCCCAACACCCAATTACTTTCGTTTTGTTCTACTCGTGGTTACTGTTTCTGATATTTAGGTATTCTTGTATACTTTTTGTAAAAATACTTGTATTTTAAAGTGTACTTTTAGTTCAGAGCGCTTCGGCCCCTTAGTGTTTATAGTTGTATACCATGTAAGGTTCGGTATACTTAGTTCACTATAAACAAAACCTCTGATACCAATCTGTCACACCCCGAAACCGACGGCGGAAACGTTCCGGGGCGGAGGACGTCATTCGTAGTATCACAACCATTGTAAATAGTAAGCATAGTAAACACAACCATTACATTACATAAGAATATTTACATTTGTTTACAAACACTGAAAACGTAGTTTATATACATCAACGTATAATCAATAGTAAAGACGAGACTTCTATATACTCTATCTTCTCCAAAAGTAAGTGAGATACCTGTCTAACGTGAAGCTGAGACTACAAGCAGTTTTAAAAATATCAGCATAAAGATGGTGAGTTCATAAGCATTTTTTTGTATTGAAAACTAGTCACTCAGTTTTTATAAATGTTCTCTTTCATTTTAAGTAAGTATCGTTTGTATCGAAAATCGTTACCAAGTTCTGAAATATGTATGCATGCTTACCAAGAAAATCCAATATTTTCTAACATGTTTGTTGTTTTCTATATGAAAAATACGTTCTGTTTGAAAACCCTGGCTACCACCAGTATGTAATGTATGATCGTTCGGAAACCCTGGTTACCACCAGTATGTAATGTACGATCGTTCGGAAAACCCTGGTTACCACTAGTATGTATAGTAGTTTTATTACTTAGAATAAAACCATAGAAGAAAGAAATCCCGTAAACAAAGATTAGTTTATACTCATTGTGAGTCGTATAACCATACTAATCTGACTGATGACCTCCTTGACGTTTCTTCAGGCGTTGCACGATTACCAAAATTTGTCACCCCAGGCGTGCCTGCCTAACTGTAGCTAGCAGTTCAGGTGTGGGATTGTCGGTCCCAAATAGATATATTCACAAATTTCACGCTCTCCCTCCAGGAGACTCTGGTTATACTACCGGTGAGGATTTATTGGTACCCCGAGGGGTATGACGAAGATAAGTCTCACAAATCTTGTATTAACTAGTTTACGTTTGGTTCGGTCGTTCTCAAGTTCAAAATCGTTGAAATGATGCAGAGTATAAATAATTATACATAAAATAATTATTTAGCAAGATACTCTAGGTTAGAAATGGATAAACTAAATCTGACATAGTTTATATCTTTGACTTTTCATGAAATTCAAATCCATAAAACAAGTAATGAAATCCCAAATTATTCCCATAATAATTCGAATGGTTTGATAAGTTCCCACGCTATTTTGAAAACTATGTAATTATATTTAGAAAGCATCCCTTATGCTCCACATATTACAAAAGGGATAAAGGTATCTAAAGGTTTTATAGAAAATCGTTATAGTTACATCAGCTTTTAAATTACGAAATACTTTATGATTTGCTTGTTTTCCCCCCTGAAAACATGAAAAACTCGGAAAAGTGTAGGGGTATGAACTCACCTGCTGTGAGTGGAATGAATGGAGGTGCCGGATAGGACGATAGGTGTTAAGTGAGGACTTGAACACATGCGAGGATCCTATGTAACATGAAGTGATACATAATTGTATCTAATTAGTTATTTAATCACAAATTAAGTAAGTAAAGACACTCTAATGCTTGAAAACACTTTATCTCAAGTGTTAGGAATGATACGGGTTGTATCTAAGGAGTGTGTGGCCTCGTTATGGAGTTTACTCTTTAAGTGGTGGCCCTTAGAGGATTTTACGGTTTTAAGACCATACCCCCCATGAGTTTACGGCCGTAAACTCATGGGAATGATGAGTTTGGGTGCTCAAAGGTCTTAAACTTCTCAAGGACTTATGATAGACTCGAATCAAGGGCCATGGAAGTGATTAAGATTGAAATGAACCTTATTTGGAGTTTAAGGTTTTTGAATGCTTCATTGGTGAGTTTATGTTCGTAAACACATGAGTTTACGGCCATAAACTCATGGTTGCCACTTTCGTGCATGTTTTGGTGCTTCTAGGGTAAACATACAAAGTTCTAGCCACTCATTCAAGTCATGGAAGGTGTTAAGGGCATTTTAACACCCTTAGAAGGTGTTTACGGTTTTGGGACATTCCCCAACCGTAAAATCATGTTTACTCCTCTATTTTCATGTTTTGGGGTTCCAAGATCACTCATGTAAGTTTCTAGGTCTTTAGCCAAGCATTAGCCAAGCATTGGAAGGGTTTTAGGGCATCAAAACCCCCCTTTTAGGGTGTTTACGGTTTTGGGATGTTCCCAAACTGTAAACTCATGTTCTTGGGGGGGGGGGGGGGGGTTTGGGTGGTTAAACCACGAATTTGCAAGTATGCTAAGCTAAACAACAAGCTAGGACGGTTTACTTACTGTTATGAATCTTGAAAGGAGTAATTCTTGATCAAAATCTAACTTTTGTAGAGAGAGAGTAGAGGGAGAAAGCTCTAGGGTGTGAAAAAGGTTGAATTGAAGACTACTCAACCCTTATATAGGGTTAAGTTTACGGCCTAGGTGGGGGTCCACCAAATACTAACCGCAAACGGGGTATTTCACATGATTTATCGTTTTCCGTCACGTATGAAATTACGACAATAGCCCAAATGAATTTTCTTAACTTAAAAGTTAATGGAAAACTTAATAATAAAAATAAATTTTATTAACGGAAGTGGGTTACATTAACGGAATAAATTTCGGGTTGTCACAACTTATTAGTCCAGATTAGTGTATCGGTAACCTACACACGCTCCACCAACAACTTGGTAAGGTACAAAGTGTGAATTTCATGGGTTAGCACCATATTCACATTTTCCTAAGTAACTAAGATTGGGTATTTATAAAAGTTTTAATTACTTAGTATTTACCATTAATACTTTTAATCAAGGGAGAATTATAGTCCTGTCAAACCCGTTCGGCTAACGACCCTCCACCAGTCAAGGAAGTGCTGGGTGAGAGTGGACACCCATTAAACTGCCATTTTATAGGCAGTAACTGTAACAACCCGTTATTTCAAGTCAATGTAATGTCTAAAAGTCGAGTCTTGTAACCTCTTTGTAAAGTAATAAGAATATCATCGCAAATCAAATGTTCAAAAAGCTCCGTTTGAGTACACTATATGGTAGATATCGTGATAAGGTTTCCAAAAATATAAAGAACACTAGAATCCGAGTTATAACGAAGGAGTTATGACCAATCAAAGATTCGTAACACTACCGCTAAAGTGTTGTTAAGCATAAAATGAGAAATCTCGATAAAATACTTTTTAGCCTTAGGTATCTAAATGAAATTCATAGATATCATTAAACCGCGGACATACATAAAAAGAACACCCAAATCTGACTTCGTATGAGGAAGTTCTGATTTTACGAAGTTTCTGACCTAGCAGTAGACAGCTAAAAACTCGAATTAGAGATCGAGCAATCTTTAGCTAACACAACCTAAACGAAAGTTGAAGACTCTGACCATAGGAATAGAACGGTAAAAAGACAGATAAAATCGGACGCCTGGTGAAGAAGTTATGGATTAGTAACGGACTTTTCCAGTCTCGACCTGCTAAAAAGGTATTATTAAATATAAATTCAAAACTAGCCGACGGAGTCTAAATGAGAGATGTAGAGTACAGTCTCACCTACGCGTGGATATAAAGAATGCCAGAAATGGAGCTCGTACGCGAGAGTTACGGAATTTAGAAGTTCTGGAAACCGATTTACGCCCCGCGTGAAGGGGTACGCCCAGCGTACCAGGTGATAAGGGCGTAGTCCCTTCGACAGCAGACATCCCATCGTCCGTCAGTAGGCTAACGTAAGCACTGACGTACGCTACACCCCACGTAAGAGTGTACGCCTAACGTATGGAGGAGGTTCAACCTCCTATAAAAGGGAGGCTAGGGTTCCGAGTTTCTTATTCAATTCTTCTCTTTTCCCGCACTTTTGCTCTGCGTTTTTCCACTCGAAGCCATCCCGACATCCAGGTTTTCATAATCAAGATCAGAAGGAAGTTCTACTATCCCGAGATTCCCGAGAATTCAACTCTCACTAGTCGAAGTTCTGCTCGATTCTTCTCTCGACTACTTCAAAACAACCACTTCAATCAAGTGAGTTCATGCCCCCTTTTATACACCTTCAGATACTTTATAATGTACTTTTAATACATTTCTGGGGAGAATACAAGTAAACACATGGTTGATCCCGAGTGAAAACGTGAAAACACTTGTTATACTTTGCATGCATTAGATTTATACAAAATGCATAATATCCAGGGCATCCATCCTTGTTAAACCATTTTATGCATTCAAAGAACTTATGATTTATGCTTTGTTAAACATTACGAAAGAGGATACACATTGCATACAAAACTATTATTTTAATACACACTTAGCTGAGAATCCATGAGACGATTACATCTTCAATGTTACCTTTTCGTTAAAAGGTACTACCTAAAGTCCTGTCTATTATAAACAGAGTCTTCCGTTTGGAGAGCGTGTCAAATGTGTATAGATCTATACGGGAAGTCATGATCCCGCGCCCTGACTGTTAGCTACAGTCCTTTGGGTGACAGTTTGTCATAACGTTTCGACGCCTGAAGACCGTTGCCACAGGCATATTATGTTTAGTATGGTTATAAAACTCATCGGATAGACAATTATTATGGTATTATGATTTTATGAATGAGTAGTTATTAAAACTATTGTTCATCTAACAAGCGCGATCTTCTTATAGCTTTATTATATAAAACTATGCCTCAACCTTTTAAGCATTTCAGTTGCTTGCAATTTTCGGTCTTGGACATTAGAGACTGCCTGTTACTTTAGGAAAATAAGGGATTTTCCTGTATCCAAAACAATCAACTAATAGGAAAATAAGGGATTTTCCTGGTACAACTATTTACAATACACAACACGAACATTCATATGCATTTCATACTTTTATAAGAAAATAAGGGATTTTCTTGGAAAACGCACGAACTTTGGAATGGTATACATTTTCTCAAAACCGCTTATGAACTCACCAACTTAATTGTTGACACTTTTTCTTTGAAATAACTTGTATTCTCAGGGAACCGCTAAGCAGGTTTGGAAACCAACTTTTGGGGATTAACGCTCTGGCGTTAATTATTTCTTTTGAAAGATGTTTATGTATTTATCTTTTGAACATGTAACAAATACAATTATGTAAACATTTTGAAACCTTTACATATATGGTGGTGTGTACTTTCCTTACTATGAACTGTTATGATACTGAATATGACGTCCTCCACCCCCGAACGTTTCCGCCATTCTGGTTTGGGGGTGTGACAGATTGGTATCAGAGCATTGTTTATAGTGAATTAAGTATATCAAAACCATTTTTGGTATATAACTATAAATACAACTGGGCAAAAACACTCTGAGTAGGAGTCATACTTTTAAAATTAAATTTATTTAATTTTTGTAAAGTAGGCATGCATTCATTTCATATTTATAATTGTGTCATAAATAGATCAGTATAGAAGTATTATAAATAAATTGTGCAGTGCAGGTGTGCCTTGGGATATGTAATCGGAACTGGGATGAATATAGCCTAATCAACTACATTTGTCCGAGAGCCGACTAACATATGCCACGGAGTGTGTGCAGTGCACAGCAAATTAAAAACTTACCAAAAGCATATGATTAAGAATACTATGGGAGTATTTGGGTATCTTCAACCGTTAAACTTAAGGCTAAATTTTACATGCTTTAGCTTATAGTCAATTCTTAACCCTATTCTTGTATAGACTTAATGGTTGCATTCCATCACCCCGGCGACCCCTACTACCCGAACCAAGGTAATGGGGGATGGATTAAAGATAAGCCTGAGGAGGAACCCATGGAAGACGAGGAGGAGGAAGGTTCCATATAGCTCAGCCTCAGAGCCTGAGGTAATCAATCCGCCAGCCATCCAACCTCCATCCGTCCGACCTCCTTTCAGGATGGTATTTCAAGGACCAACTCCCGTCTGGGGAAGCCACATCCACCATTGGAGCCAGCAGTAAGGACTGCGTCCTCCTTACGGTATGTGTTGGGACTTCTATGATGTCAGCAGAGGAAGTTCAGCTGATCGAACACTCCCAGTTGTGGTAGGCAAACTTGCCAATCAGGCTTATCAATCCGGAGTCCAAGCAAACCAGATTCTCAAGGTGAAAATAAAGATGGAAGATAACACAGCTGATATCTGTTGCCTAGACATGCTACAAGGGAATGCTCAACTCCATACCAACTCCCTACAGGAGCAAATGACTGCAGCTCTCTCTGAAATGAGGGATTTGAGGGAGCAACAAGCTGCCTTTGACAGACGTCTCATGGGAGCCAAGCAATCGGATGCGGAGTCGAGCTCCAAGCGCAATCCGCGTAGCAAGTAGTGCTTGCCTAACTCCCAAATTTTGATATAGAATAGGACCATCGGCTAAAAGTCTTACTTTCTTTAACTTTCTGTAATCGGAGACCTTTAGAAAGATCAATATTTTTCTAACTTCGGATGTAACGCAACCATATGTTTAATATATATATATAGAATACCTCTTTCGTGTGTTAATTCTGTGCATTTCATTCGAGTTCATGAGTTTATCTATTGCTATTCAAACTCCATTTGTGAATCAAACTCAAAGCCGTGTGTAGGTCAAACCAAATTATTGAACTATTAAAAATGGTTAACTCATTATCATTCAACTCTCAACCACCAAAACTTATAATCCTTCATTTTTATTCCATGGCAGCGCGATGCCTCCTCGTCTAAACCTAAGACCCAGACCGGGCATGATACCAAGACCACCTCCACCACTAACTTATGATATGGCCATGGTCCAGGCTGCTATCACAGCAGCAGTAACTGCCACCCTCTCACAAATAAACACCAACAGAAATGGAGGGGCAGGAAGCACCACGAATAATTCCAACCATGGAACTGGTCATGGTTACGTAAGGGAATGTACTTACAAGGAGTTTTCCAATGCAAAGAAAAAAACTTTTAATGACACTAGGGGAGTCATTGCACTGATGCAATGGTTCGAAAAGACCGAAACGGTCTTTGAGATCTGCTCTTGCCAAGAAGCGAGCAAAGTCAAGTTCGTCGCTTGCACCCTCACTGATCGAGCCCTCACCTGGTGGAAAAGCCATGTAAAGTCCGTGACTCTCACCGTCGCCAACGCCATAAGTTGGGAGGACTTTAAGGTCCTACTGATGGGTTTTATACAAACAATCCTATGTGTGCATGCAACCCTAGAGTTGGATCTATGTTATCACTATTAGTTATATAACATTATGAACATGTGAAGAACCCTAACAAGCTTCTAGGGACTTCGAAATTCACAAAGAAAGATGACATACGTACCTCTTGTTGTTATATTGTAGTAACAACTTAAATCTTGAATCTTCTTGTCTTTGAAAGCAAGCGCCACAAGTGTCACGCCTCTAATGGCTCACAAACAAACCTAGAAACCAAGGATTACTATGGAGAGAGAAGGGAAGTGGAAAATTCAGCTCTAAGCCTCTCTTGGAGTACCTTCCACGAAATCCAACCCTATAGGGGTTTATATAGGTGATAAGGAAGGTTTAGGATAAGGCAAGTGTAACTTAGATAACCTTAATACCTTAACTTCCTCCCTAAGGCTTCCAAGGCTCCTTTAGAGCCCAAGGAAACCCTAGGACACTATAGATTTCGTTACCCACCTCTAAGGGAGGTTCTAGAATGCTTCAATGCTCAACTTTTGAACATTGTCACCTTTAGTCCTTGCAGTTTCAATTAATTCCTTTAATCCTAAAATTAATTCCAAATTAATTTCTTATTAAATATTAATTAAACAATATGATTTCTAATCAATATATTATATCCATAATACATTAATAAATCATTTATCTTGATTTTAAATTAATTTATTAACCAAGTAATATATTAATAAATCATTCTTCTATCTCTAACAATTATCATATTCCATTTCCAGGTTTGAAGATAACCCAAAAAGACCATGCACAACCGGGTCAAGTACTTACCAAATATGGTTACGGGCTTAGATACTGATCGAACAGTCTCCCACTTGGATAAGTCTAGTAACCATAAATGCAAGTACAACCCGATTGGTAATCGTAGCTCTCAAAGATGCCATCGAACTATGATCTTATCAGTAACATGTTCTTCAGATAAGGGATCATATATTCCTCCATTCTAGATATCGTATAGACGTGAGACATGGATTGAAATCATTCTCCCAGTCTATTTGTTGTTTCCCGATTTCCAATTTACGATGATTGACTAAATGAACAAATCAAATTAGCCCTAGCCCAGCCGAGCATTTACGTTTTCATCACTAAATCATCGAGGGGCCCACAAATATCGCTTTTATCCCAATTTGGGTAAAAAGAACGGATAAACTTTGACTCAATGCTTGCTTGCACTCACTCACCAAATTACACACAACAATATGTTTTATAACACCAAGTTACTGGTGCGTTTACATATTATCAATGTGCAACCGATTCGCAAGATACAACTCACACATCTCGGTTTCAAGAATACAAGATATTATCGTCTCACTAATCGCTCATGATAAAATCCATGAAGCGGTCCAAGTGAGCATGGGTTTAATCCAATGCTCAAAAGCATATTCGTAAGCACTCATGAATGTTGCAGCAAACCTTTGCTATGTCCAATACACTTTAGACAATCTACAAACCAATTCATGATAGTCTTCATTCATACCTACTTCCAACATATGAACTACTGTGGACCATTCAAATAATTTGATTATTTTGAAATAATTAATTATTCAGGAAGTCAAAACATGCAAAGTGAAATGCGAGAATATTACTAATCCTATATGGTCCCAAACCTTTGAGTATAAATAAAGCACCTTTTATTTATCACCATATCGATTACTCACTATTTGTTGTTTCGGTTAACTTATTACTTGAATTATTACTACAATTATCCCATGCTCTTAGCATGCAAACAATGTTTACCTATGGTCCTTACTTTGTGAAATAGATCAAATGAACACATTTCTAATAATACTCATTTAACAACTCACAATCCTTATCACAAGTGTAAGAATATCATATTCTTTCAACTTATAGAATATATTATATTCTAACGTTTTATGCAACGATCTTTTCGTATGTTAGTGCACTAAAGTCACAAAGACTATTGCCAATGAAATTTCAAAGTCCTCTATTGGAGATTGTTGCAAGACAATTCCATAGATACGAAGTCTCATATTCAAGGTACATTCCTTTGAATATCCTTCTGCATAAAAGTTTCTAATCTAGACATATAAATTCTTAATGTCTAACTCCCAATATGGAAACATTTCCACATTTTCCATATGACAACTCATTATCAAATCTTGTAATAATAATAATGTCAGTATGGTCCATCCACTACTATACTTCCAACTATTCACAAGCAACCAATCCTTGGCGAATCTTAGATTGTCCTTTGATAGTTGTTTAATAAACTTATTCATGTACGGTTCTAGTCCTTTTTCCCTCTTAATGCTGTAGGCATTTGGAAAATTTTAGAACGGTCAATTATTACAGCGTATGTGATCGATCCTATACTCGAAGTGTATGGAACATGAAACATAATGTCTTACATAACGGCGTGATACTTTATCAGTCTTTTGCCATAATATTTCTATTTGCCATGTTCTCAAAACTTAAATTAAGAAAAGGGATGCCATAATCATAATCGAATTTTGAGAATGCAATTCATATATTTGACTAAATTTGATTAAAATTTGTCGATCTATGCTCTTAGATTTCGAAACGAAGTACAATATTCTCTCCCTTAATTATAGCAAAACAACTTTTCAACCCTTGCAACTTTGCAAATTTAAAACACTTGTTTTCTATAATTAATATTGCTAACTTGCAACTTACCATAATTATCATGCTCCCACTAACATGATGATTATATTCATACCAACATAACACTTATGCTCCCACTAGCTTTGACATGTATTCAACAAACAATTGAACTTCTAGAAAACAATGCTTATTGAATTTCTTAAGTTCATATTTCTAATACTAAGACGCTTTGATAAGACTTTATCTAAGCTTATCAACCTCATACACCTTTTCTTAGATAACTCATGTGTGTGTCTAAACAATTCTAGAACTTATAGCAATAAGTTTAAAATGTTCAGACCCATTTGCCATTTCCCACAATTCGAACTATGAAGAGGGATGCCGTAATCAAAGTTGAATTTGAGAAACCCAAATTACATAATGCTATATTCAAAATCTCTCTTAGTGAAAGCGTTTCCTCACAATCATTTTCATAATGAATTGAAACCTTATGACACTTAGATTTTATTGTGTATGTGCCCTTATCCATGTGAATTTGTTATAACAATATAATGTTAGTGACAAATCCAAACTCTTATGGACAGAACGTGCTCATTCTTAATTTCTTGCCATCAAGGGTCCCACCATTGCTTCCAAGTTATTTAGAAGCTCACCTATGCCAGTCAATGTACTTTCATTGAACAAGGTGGTTGCGCTTATGCAACCTATTAAGAACTCGTAGAACTCATATGCATAATCACTCAACTGGATTGGCATGGAAATAAAATTTTGTCAAGACGATAGGTTACATTCCTCAAGTTGTGTGCTAGTGTTTAAATGGTTTACTTCTTGATTTGTTCTTGAACCTTTTCAAGATCTTTAGACTCCTACTGACCTCTTGACATATTAGATTCTCTTATTAAGAAACATTTCTTGACAAAGCAAATATCCGAGAGTTAGTGTGTCTATATCAAGACAAAACCTACATGCAATTTGGTACTAGTTGGTCTTTGTCTTATTCAAGACATCACAACTTACCAATATGTGCAAGTATAAGAACATTCGTACTTAAGATTATGTCATTCAAGTCACAATCTTGGAGTATGACTCTAAGACTTGATTTTGGAATGAAGTATGATTGACTTCTTGATTTAACCATTTCCACAATTCTCATTTCCTCTTCTTAGACATACAAATGCACTAAGAATCACTTAGAGGATCAATTGAGATATGGTTCTTAATCATTAAGACTTATCATAAAAGGTACTCTCACTTCTTCTTAGAATAGAGAAACTTTTATCTTTCTGCCTACTTGATTCTTCTTTATTCATTCTGCTATTCATTGAAACTCTTTCAATCAGCTCAGAATTACACTTAATCTTATAGGTATAATCATATTTACTAACCTTTTAGTAAATCATGACGAATATCTTATCTCTCTTTGTGGTGGATTTGATCAACGCACAACCTAGTGTACTCGATCTCCTAGTCCTTCACTTGACACTTTGTCAAAGAATTAGTCTAATTTCCAAATATGAAAGTTTTCATTCATCACGCAACCAAGTTGTATGATTCCAAGTTTATGTCCAATTGAAACTTGGGCGATGAGAAACTCTCCCTATTTGGTAAATTCTTGACATCTCTACAAATAACATAATTAAGAATCAAATCCATTATTGCTAATAATAGAAACCTTCAAACATCAATTTTTCATACACGCCATTGCAAGCATAAATAAATAAGATAAAATCAAAATTTATTTTATTGCAGAAAAATTTGTCCTTACAATGAAATTCAATTGAAAAACTATGTTATTACATATTTCTTAGCAATCTATTCTAACTCCAAGTAGTAGCTCAAGAATCTAATCTTCAAGCAATGTAACCGATATCCATTTCTTCACGACTAGATTCAGCTCACTTCTTCCCTTAAGCTTCCTCTCTTTTCTTCGATCCTACAAAACATCAAAATGTAATCTTATCACATCATGTATTAAGAATCTAGAATAGGAACTTAAAAGAGTTAGTTCATGGATTTTACCTAAATTAGAGTCATACATCTTGACTCTTCCATCTTTTAGATCTTTTAGGTAGTGAGGGCAACTTTGTAACCAATGCCCCTTCGTTTTGGCAGTAGAAACATATGGATTCTTCTGGAATGGTACAAGGGACTATCTCAGACTCAGCCTTTCTTTTGCGTAGAGAAAACTTTTCTAGACTTCCAATGTGGCCATTTTCCATAGAAGGTTGGGATATTGATTTATCATACAAAAGTTGCTCGACCAGTGCGCAAAATCATTTCTGATTCAGCGACTATAAGAAAATGAGTCAAAACAATAAGGGTTATGTCATGGTCCATCATATAGTACTCTCTAAAGAACTTACCATGTTATTCGGGAAGTCACTGAACAACCAACTTCCTTGAGATATCGACACCTAACATTCTTGTCAATGTGTGACTTCATCTTTAAGACGAATGTACACACAAACTTTCCGTCTTTGTGTCTTATTGCCAATAGGGCTTGAATGACCTTGAACTTTTCAGGTTTTTAAACACGTGGGTCAGGGAGAATTATTGGACAAGGTGGAGAAATGAAGCATGATTTCCGTCTCCACAATCCAATCGTGGAACATCAACTTCATGTGGAAAACCTTTTCCAACGGATTTAGGAATTCACTATAAGAAAAAGACCTTGTTACGACGCGCAAACCACAACACTCGGAGATTTATGTTACGCAAAAGAGATTGACATTAAAAAAGTGTCATCTCTTCAAAAAATTGAATGAGTTACGTCGCGCATTATTACGTGCCCTTAAATTAGTGTCTCATGTAAAAAAAATTAAAAACACGGAGGGAACTTTATGTAAAATGGGCGTCCTCTCTTTTAATGTTGCTTTATATTTTTACTCAAAACACGCGCCCGACTTCAAGACCTCCCTTCATTCTCTTCCCTTTCTCTCTGGAAACCCTAATCACTAGACCATCTCTGCTCGCGTTCATTCCTGAAGATCACGCGACCAGTAACTAGGGATTTTATTCCCCACTTACATATAATCATGATTTTCATCCTTTCATTTGTCTCAGATCGCTGCTTCTCGGCTGTTCTCCACCGCCTTATCTCCCTTCTCTGATACTATCTCTTTGTTTCTCTTTCTTTCTGGATGGTTCTACTGCTCCAGCTTCTCTATGGTACTATTCATCAGCTTCCTTAAGTCCACCAAGGTAACCGCCACTTTCTATCAGTCGGTGTCACCTCCTTCGGTTCCTTCAGTGATGGTGGGTTTTCTCAGTAAAATAAAATGCAACTGTGGTATAAATACAAATAACATAAATGGGGCTAATCGATTTAGGGTCTGATTTGTACGTGGAGAATGTTGATGGGACTTCAAAGCACGAATCAAAGACAACGATGGAGGCAGAGTGAAAGCAACAAATAGAGACCTTCTTTTACACCGTCGATTCAATGTTTGATTTACGTATCTTTAACCCACTTCCGATGGATCATCATCACTGAAATTCTCCATTTATGGGAGTTTGAAACCAGATTTTTATATCCTAATTCATACGCTTCTCTCCCTCTCTCTCTCTCTCTCTCTCTCTTATTCATTTCTCTGTTTTTCTAGTAGTTTAAACTAGCCAAAAAAGATGGAGGGCGAATAGATCGTAATCGTGATGCTTAAAACCCGTGGGATTTCTATCAGCATTACAAACGAGTACATAGAGTTGATGAAATCCAGATAGAGGAACAAAGAATGCTTGAATCTGGAACTTTCAGTTCTGATATGGGAGGGTAAGTACACTCTTATCTTTTGGCCCTAAAAATACCACTTTTTAAGTTACGAAAAATACAATAATGTCACTTGTGAAAATTAAAGCCTCATTAGAACTGTTTATATGAATTTCAGTTTAGGACTGAGATCTCAAGAAACTAAAAAGGTATTTACCACATTAAGAGCTCTTGTTGAGGTAATGGAAATCCTTAGCAAAGATGTTGCACATGATGGAGTTGGCAGATATATTACAGAAGAGGTATTTCTTCTCCCATCTTGGCTATGAGTTAACAATATCCTTGTACCATCTAAAAGTTGGTTAACTGAATCTTAAAGTATTCTACAGTTGCCACTGAGAAATCATTATTCTTGTTGATTTGTCATCACATTGTTTTACTTTGCTCTTTAGATGAAGAATCTCTTTATAAACTTTAAAGGCATCTCCAATATTCATAGCTGATTATTAGTTTGACTTTAGTGTCAAGAGTTTCAATGTGATAGATACACATAGTTGGTGAGCAAGTACTGCATATAAGCACCTCTTAGCATCTTTCACTTCTCCCTTTATAGCATCCAGGCAATATGATCACCCAATAAAAGAAAAAAAGATATTATGATTGTCAGCTTGACAAATTTGTGTTTCCAGTTGTGTAATGGTTTACACTAGTTTAATCTGTAATATATATTCTCCACCATTCATTTGAAAATCAACAAAAAAGCTTCTCGTGCTTCACCTTCTTCCTTCAGTTCAATTCAGCTTTGTTTACTGATGGTGATATTATGTATGCAGAAAGACAATATCAGGAATCAACGTAGAATATTGTTCTCTCTTTAGCAAATGTACAATCATGACTTGGCATACTATCTGAAGCTGATCTAGTAAGTCTATTTTTTGTATCTACTGTTTATACACTATTATTAATGGAAAGTTGCTGACGTGTCATTCATAATTTTCTTAGAAACTAAATGAGAAAGCTATTATGGAAGTGTTCCTAAAGTTTCTTGATAATTACTTCAAATGGTGAAAATATATGCGTATACGTCTTGTTTGGAACAGGTGATTTCCATCCCCTGTTATCACTTTTTATAAATAAAAATCATCGTTTGTCATGTTATGCTAATTGTGAAAGTTGTTTTCAATAGTATACAAGCCATTAACAAGGACAAGAAGCTTTTCTTGGTTTCATTATACTATTTAATCTGGGGTGAAGCTGCAAATGTCCATTTTCTTCCAGAATGCATTTGCTATAGATTCCACCATGTAAGTGTCTTACTTTTATCTCTATTAGTTGATTAATTATTTAACTTGATTGTTTAAACTGATAAATACTTGTATTACCTAGATGGCCAGGGAATTCAATGCCATTTTGGATCATGGACAAGCTAGCCCTGCACAGATTTTTATTTGTGAAGATAATTCAGTTTCCTTTTTTGCACATGTCATTCAACCAATTTACAACACACTCTCTAAGGTCAATAAATCTTTTCACCTCTTTTGTTAATAAAAGTAATGAGTTTGTTATTAATTAAATTGTCACTCGCATATTTAAACAAATCTTACTTTTTCACAGGAAGCAGAACGAAACAATAATGGGAAAGCTGCCCATTCGCATGGCGGAATTATGATGATTTCAATGAATATTTCTGGTAGGTCTTTCATCTTTGTTACAAATTACTCTTATTTTATATACTTTTCAGAAGCTTATACTTGAAATTATTCAGGTCACCTACTTTCATCTTTGTAGTATATGATATGAATTATCTGGAAATTGCAAGATATGCTTTTCTTTTTGTCTTGGGTGGAATCTTTATGGCTGGTCTATATATATATATATATATATATATATATATAAATATATATATATATATATATATATATATATATATATATAATATATATATATATATATATATATATATATATATATATGCAGCAGGATGAGGATACAAATGTTGGTTGAACAAATTCGGATCACAAGACAGACATAAAGCATTCAACAGAAAACAGTGAGTCCTTTTTGTGAAATTAAGAATAATATTTAAATAGATGAGAAATAGTTTTGGTGGTAATTTTTTTAGAGTCGGTCTCGGATGGTGAAGGAAATCCAATGCAGAAGCCAAACAAAAGGAATGATATGGAATCAGATAGCAGCCAAAAGGAGAAGGAGGATGATGGTAAGAAGCATTGTATTGGATTTGGATTTTGGAGGCGATAAATGAAAAATGAAATGTTCTTTGTTGACTGTTTAGCAATATGATTAATTTATAAGTTTTAGAAATTTAGGGGAAGGGGATAGAAACGAAGAGGAAACATAAAACGAGAGACAGGTGTCACCTGATAAGCTGTACAGGGCTGCACTTTTGAAAAACCATTTTGCGAACACAATTCCATATCATTCCTTTTGTTTAGTAATATAAAAGAGGACCCCCAACAACTTGAAAACCAAAAAAGGAAAGGTTTGCCAATACTATAAATATTTTAAGTTTTTCTTTCTTTAGTAATATAAAAACATAAATGTTGTGGTTTTTGAAAAAGCACGACTGCAAGCAGAAGCCAAGGCAGCTGAAGATGCTTGGAGGCGAGTGAAGGTGGAAGCTGCTGCAGAAGAAAAATAGAAAAGAGACCTGAAGAGGAAAGCAGCCAGACAAGCATTATTGAAGGTATTCCGTATTTCTATTTTGTAACATATATTTTATTATAATATATATTTTATTGTACTTTTTTTCAGATTGAAAAACGGTTGAGATTGATGAGGTGTCTCGGTTTCTGAAAGACTTGGAACCGACAAATAAAATTTAATCTTAAATCTTAAATCTTAAATATTATCATGTTATGTATACATAAAGTAATAAACATAATTCTTGTTAATTTTTTATTTGAATTTGTTTTTATATTTTTTAGGCAAAAGAACGAGTGTGCAGATTGATCCAAAGTGGAGTTGAAAGTGGAGCTAAACTACTGCTTGATGGAAGAGATATTGTAGTATTTTTTTTTTCAACTTCATATAATTCTTTATGATATAAGGGCAAAATGGTCATTTAATCCCATTCAGCAGACTTACGTAAACAGATATTGGGCCCACAATCTTGTCTGGTGTTACTGAAGATATTGTAGTATTTTTAGGAGATACTTGGGATAAGAAACCGGTTGAGATTGAAAAGTCAATAAAAACAAGTTTTTTTTTTCATTTTGACTTTTTCTGATTATCTGTTGACCTTTTGACTTTTTTTTATTTGAAGATAAACAGAATGTGTATTTGAATGAGTACCATAATCCACATGGGAAGAGAACATTTCAAGCAAATGTAACAAAAAGTTTACAAATTGTTTAAGCATGAAAATCCTCCTTTTCCAGGTGTTCCTTCTCTCCCTCTCTCTCACTAGTAGTTTTTGTCCCGTTATAGCATCCTACTTTCATTTCCTTCCCTATTACATCATTGTACTTTCATTTCTTTTTCTATTACAACTTTGTATTAAATAAAAAAAATACTCAATCATAGCAATGCCTGTTACAAAAGGTTTGATCTCAATGTCTTGTGAACCACTTGTTCATTTTGTAATGTAGATCTCAGTGTCGGAGATGGCAAAGGAGAAGGCTTCAAGTTTTAGAATTTGAATTTTGTTGTAGATTTGGAAACAGAAAAAGATAAGGATGTCATTAATAAGTAGGAAAAGGTTTGACTTCATGACTTTATGATGATTTCCTTTTTAATTATATATATATATATATATATATATATATATATATATATATATATATGTTGCTATTCTTTTTTTAATCAATTCATTGGTATCTTGTAGCAGCTATACAAAGAGCTTTTGGTTGCTTAGGAGGAAGCCCATTTGGCTCATCAACAATTTACCTCTTCAATGGTAATAGTGGAGAAATTTTGAATACTAACAACATACAATAACACTCTTAACATACGACTTTAAAGCATTGGCAAAGTTATCAATAGACATCCAAGAAATCACATTTGAGATTCAACAATATATTTATTCTCATATGTATCTTTTTAACAGGAATAGGTCCAAGGGCAACTAATGTTGAATCATCAAATCAAGCAAATGTTGATCTTCAGAACACTTCATGTTGAAGTTGCAAGAAACAGAGAAATCGAAGCATCACTTGTGGTTTAATTCAGATTTTGGGACAAAAAGAGTCCTAGGGGTATTTTTGGAATATTTAGTTTTTCTAACTTTTATGCGTAGTCCGAGGGGCTACAAAAGGTGTTAGTGTTAGTGATGAAACTAACAGATTCAAAAAGTGTTGTAGAGCTAACAAATGGTTCTTCAGGTATGCAATACTCTAGGCATAATTATAATATAAAACTATAAAAAATTTAATTTTTTGATATATATTTTTTTATTTTGTTTTGCAGAGGATACTAAAGAGCAAATCTTGCAAAGGATTTTTTTTGTTTTGCAGAGGATACCCCTCACATTTTCCCAAATTACCCCTTCCTCTACAATGTTTTTTTGTTTCTGTGTATTTTGTGCATCAGGTAAAGTTGGTGGAAGAAAGGAATATGAAGCCACTTGATTCAAATCTTGCAGCATTATCAGCAAGATGCAGTAAAGACTTGGAGTTGAATTTGGCTAAGTCATTCTTGAGTGAGATGGGCCAATGTACAACTTCTTATCCATATAACAGTTGTTTGGAGCATTAGTCTTAAAGAATTATGAAAGGCAAGATGCAACTTTACTTAGTTGGAATTTGATGTAGATAGTATATTAGATGCAAATTTAGATATTGTAAAAAATAGACTTGTATGATTTTAAATTTATGCAATGGATTGTATTTTTTGTATATGATATTTTATATCTATTATGAGACATTAAATGCAAATTTAAATTAAAAATTAATAAATATATAAATATTTTTTTACAACATTTAAAATTATGATACGCAAAAATGTGTGTCATCTTCATTTATGACATGGCCTTTCTTGACAGGGGCTTCCTTGATACGCATTGCATGTCATAAACACGCGCGTCGTAAGGTTACGACACGCAAATGCGTGTCGTCTTCCTTTATGACAGGGCCTTCCTTGATACGCATTGCGTGTCATAACCGCGCGTTGTAAATGCGCGTCATAAATGCGCGTCGTACATGCGCGTCGTCTCTCTTTATGACACGGCCTTCCTTGACACGCATTTGCGCGTCGTCTGAGCATTTTACGACGCGCAATGAGCGTCGTAAAAGGCCTTTTTTCTAGTAGTGAAGACCATAGTTTTCAGACTTTGACATCTATGAAACGGGAGAAAATTCAAGTTTAGTTGATTGAGTCCTTAATAAAACACCCAAATGAGATACTAAGGCTAGGATCCAACACAACATCCTACAAAGTGGAAGAGGGATGCCGTAATCCAACTTGGAGAACATTTGAAGGTAAGTGAATGACGATTCACTAATTTTCTACCATGAAAAACGAAAAAGGAATTTAAGTTTTAAATGTATTGAAAACTCCTAGATCTTTTGAGATTCATTGAAATTTTCAATGGCATGTTTAAATCTCGATATGTCCCTCGATTTGTGACTGGGATGCCAAGGATCACAAAACAGGGTGTGAATAACCATGCAAATATACATGGTGCCCCCAATGTTACAGTCACCTATTCGATGTGCCGGTTAACCACACATGCTCCATCGGACTTTGACAAACATCGAGTCACCCTTTGCCACCTTTTTCCTAGAACACAATTAGTTTACTAGTTAACCACACACGCTCCACTAATGTCTTAGCAAGGGTACAAAGTGTAATTTCATGGAATTGCATCAATTCACTTTTTCCTAAAGTAACTAAGATTGAGAATTTTGTAAAACATTTAGCTACTTTATTTTTCATTATACTTTTAATGAGGAAAGGGTTTTCCCTATCCTATTCATTCAAATAACGACCCTCCACCAATCAAGGAAGCGGTGGGTGAGAGTGGACACCCATTAAATGACCATTTTATAGGCCATAACCTTATACCCCATTATAGATCGGCTTCGTGAATGAGGCCTACTAACGGTAAGACTAGCATTTAAGTTATACATATATAATATTAGACTTTTAATGTTATACATAATATAATGGTGTATTTTACACTTTTAAAATACTGGTGGTTTAATTTTATAAATTACACTTTTAATTTAATTAAATATAAACCATATCATTATGGATTTATTAACTCTCCTTTAATTATACACTTAATTAATTTAATAAAACCATAAAGGTGTAATTTGAACTTTTCAAAATTAGGGTTTTAGAATTTAGATTTTCAAAATTAAACTTTTAATTAAACAATTTAAATTCTAAAACTTGAGGGCAAGTTTTGAAACTTTTCAAAACAATTAGGTTTTAATTATATTTAAAATTTTCGAAAAATCAAACTTTTAAATTTAAAAAACTTAAATATTAAAACATTGATTTAATAATTATCCAAAATTAAACAATTAATTTGAATTATTAAATCTGGGAGGATATCTATTAAATTAAACAATTAATTTAACCTAATCCCTTAAATCCCCTAAAATTCGAAATTATGGGATGGGATAATTCAAAATCTTTAATTACCAAATTTGAACACTTCAAAGATAATTACAAGATATGGCATTTATCCAAATCCATAAAAAAATAGGATCTTATCTTGGGGAATGAGGCAAATTTCGAAATTCAAGGGTTGGATAACCCTAGAATTCGAAAACTTGGAGGCCTAGGAAAGGGTTTAGGTGTAACAGCCCGGAATTTCCAGGTATTTATTATTGGTTTATTTTTGGAGATTTTGAGTGGACTCGGCGAGTTGGAGCTCAAACTCGCCGAGTAGGATCGCGGTATTGGGCACGGGTTCGCGTCCGGACTTGGCGAGTCCACGCTGTGTGATGAAACCCTAATTCCCAGGGTTTAAGACCTATTTAAAGGGCCTTATGGCCGTCATTTGTGCTCACCAATCCATAGAGAGAAACCCTAGAGTGCTTGAGCGTTTTGAGAGAGTAAGGAAGCCATTCTTGACCTTTGTGGTGTTATTTAGCAAGGAGAAGGAGGTCATAACCAAGAGGAAGCATAAGAGATTGCTATACTGTGGATTTGAAGCTCAGATCTTCGAACTTGAGGTATTATTTCAGCTCATCTTCTGTTTTATGAAGTATATTTGGATTTAGGGTTTCTTGTGGCCTTTATTGGGTTGATTTGATGCCAAATAGTCCGTTTCTAATGTTGAGGCTTTGGATCTGGATCCATAGAGGTCCAGAGAGCCTCACTCATCAAGCTTTATGAAGAGAAATGGAGATTATGACCTTGAGTTGTGGTATTTGGGACAAAATCATCATATATGGTCATAAAGATGTTGTATGTACATCACGATAGTGACTTGACGTGCTAAATAAGCTTGGAAGGACTGGATCTATGAGTTAATGGACCGGATCTGACCTTAGGAGCGAGTTTGAGTCATTGCATGGCATGGACTCGCCGAGTCCGAAGAACAGACTCGGCGAGTAGCATGAATATTGTCCAGCACCAAACAGCGAGTGGTCTTGCCAAGTTGAGGGTTTGACAGTGAGTCAGGGAGAGTCAGAGTGGGTTGACAGTTGGACCGAGTCAAGCTAGACTTGTCGAGTTGTTCTTGAGACTCGGCGAGTTGAGTCGTGGTAGCCCCACAACTCATGCCAGGTGGAACTCGTCGAGTTAGCAGAATACTCGACGTGTTAAGAGAGGATCCCAGGGAAATCAGTGTATGCACTTAGACTCGCCGAGTCGTTATAGTGCACTCACCGAGTCCGGTCAATGTTGACCGTTGACCATTGACCAGTGTTGACATATGTTGACTTGTTAAGGGATAGTCAACCTTAGTTGGGAAAGTGTTAATTAGAGATGTATTGTGTTATAGGAGGACTATAGCTTGGGAGATCGAGCACTAGTGATTTCAGGGATTTACGAATTACCGAGACACACGAGGTGAGTCTTCTTACTATACTTTATCTTGAGTAGGTAACTAGAGTTATGTGACAGAGTATTTGTATGCTATGTATGTTATGTGTTGTACTGCATTATTTCTATGTGATTTATGCTGTGCATGTTTACAGAGTTAGAACCGGAAGGTTCACAGAGTTAGAACCTGAGGGTTCACAGAGTCTAGGTGCACGGACCCACAGAGTTATAGCCTCGAGTGGCTAATATGTGTTATATGTGGTATATTGGGGAACTCACTAAGATTTGTGCTTACAGTGTTTGATGTTATTTGTTTCAGGTACTAGTGACGACCGCGGGAAGGCACCAGCTTGATCAGTACACACGTATGGGATTTATGATTTTGAGATCTTGGGATTTTTTATTACTTGGATTGAATGATAAAAAATGGTTGTTTTATGAATATTAAATGACTTATGTTTTATAGAAATTTGAAAATTTTGTTTTGAAATTTACGGTGTTACAATTTGGTATCAGAGCCTTGGTTTGAGGGATTCGGGTACACCTTCGGGAGTATTTGAACTCAAACTGAGGATATGGAAAATATTTTCAAAAAGAAAAGCAAAATTTTCTAAAAGTAAAAGATTTCTAGAGAATTCAGAGGAGAAACGTGTGTACGATCAGTCAGCGCCCGAACGGTGATTTCCCAAAATACCCTTATATTATATGCTTATGAGATTGTTATGATGTATTCTCTTGCTAAAGTAGGCTAGGTATTCCTATTAGGACTAAAGTGCCCTAATTTGTGATGCGTTAGCCTAGGGAGATGTGAGCTGTTATGAGACGCTTGAGAGTGAGTAGGTTGCGGCGAGGAGTTTATGAGAGATCTGTTAGAGAGTGATAGAGTACTTTGGAATTGGGATCCGAAGAGGAGGATTTGGGGTGTGTACTGAAATGGTGTGGACAGTAGTATTGGGCCCGTACTACTGAAAGCACCGGGGCGGTGTATGGTCCAAGTAAGAATCTTCAAAATGCCAAGGATCAAGGAAGGATGAGTTGTCGAGTGTGAGTATGCTCGAGCGGATTCTAATTTATCATATGTTGTATTTCAGAGGTTGATCATGGTGAGCACACATCATATGCCGGAGGGTGTCAGGGCTAGTGATGAGTAGATCCGACAGATCATTCATGAGGTGGTGGCTGCGGTCATCAGGGCAGAGATACCAGAGATGTTCGGGTCTATTAAGACCGCGCTGATTGAGAATTTCGACGAGCGTTATGCTGCTCTTTCTGAGGCTGCTGTTGCGGCGGCCACCGCAGCTGTTGCTGCTACTAGGCCACAGGGTGGTGACGCGTTGCTGTTCCGGGAGTTTAGCAACACGAAACCACCGGAGTTTGATGGGACCCAGGACCTGGTGGTGGCTATGAGATGGATTTCTGATATAGAGGGGTGTTTCTACACTTGCTCATCTCCTGAGCATTTGAGAGTACGGTTCGCGCTAAACCAGCTTCGCTTGGGAGCGAAGGACTGGTGGAAGTTTGTCACAACACATTTTTCGCCTGCTGAGCTTGCAGCAGTGACTTGGGAGAGGTTCACTACCATGTTCCGAGATGAGTACGTTCCCCAAGTGGAGAGGGAGTGTTTGTTCCAAGAGTTTCTGACCCTTAAGCAGGGCACTGAGTCTGTTATGGTGATTACCAGGATGTTTCACGAGAGGGCGATGTTCTGCCCTGAGCACGTGTCCACTGAGCAGGCACGCATGAGCTGGTATTTGAGTATCTTGAGGTGAGACATTCGGGAGTTCGTGGCAAACTCCTCATACCGGACATTTGCCGAGCTTCAGGAAAATGCCTGAAAGAGGGAGATCGAGTTGGAGACTTAGGCTAGGGAGGAGGCTGAGTCTCAGGGGAGGGATCGGCGACCGGCACAATTCCAGCCGACAGCCAAGCAGGCCAAGCCCGCTGATCCCAAATCAGGGAGCCAGAAGGGACGCACTTGTGGAAAGTGCGGAAAGGGTCATGATGGAGCGTGTAGAGCTAGATCTTGCTACAAATGTGGCAAGGAGGGGCATATGGCCAAGGACTGCCCCAAGGGGTTTGCAGTATGTTTTCACTGCAACTAGACTGGACACTGGAAGGTGGAGTGTCCGCAGTTGCGGGGATCAGCTCAGGGAGCACTTCAGGGATCTGCCCCTGCCGCCATCAGAGCTACCGGGAGTCGACCAGTGAAGGCCGAGGCACCGAGGGCACGTGGGAGAGCGTTTCAGTTGACCGCGGAGGAGGTCCACGCAGCGCCCGATGTCGTGGCTGGTATGTATTCTTTCGTGTATTTATTGTAATGTTGAAATATCATGCTTATATTATGTTATGCGTAGGTACTTTTCTTGTGAATTCTGTACCTGCCTTGGTATTATTTGACTCGGGTGCGAGTCGATCTTTTGTATCTTTGGCTTTTAGTCAGCACATCAGTGTTAGTCGCGAGGCGCTAAGTCGGCCTCTGAGAGTTTCCATAGCTGACGAGAAGGCGATATATGCCACGGAGGTGATCCGTGGGTGCGTACTCAAGATTTTCGATGTTGAGTTCCCGATTGATTTGGTTCCTATTGCCATGGGGGATGTTTGCTTCATTGTGGGCATGGACTGGTTGAGTAGGTTCGGTGCGGTTATTGACTGCGAGGAACAGCTAGTGACCATACGAGACCCTAGTGGGGGAGTTCTTACAGTGTACGGCGAGGTTACCCGTTCTGGATCAACGTTTTGTTCGGCCGCTAGGGTGATACAATGTCTACAGTAGGGCTGTAAGGGTTTTGTGGCGTACGTGTCGGATACGCGGGTTGATTCCATGAGGCCTAGGTCAGTGGAGGAGGTTCCTATAGTGCGAGAGTTCCCAAATGTCTTTCCAGAGGAGTTGCCGGGTGTGCCTCCCGTGAGGCAAGTAGAGTTTGGTATTGATTTGGTCCTGGGGGCTGCTCCTATCGCTAAGGTGCCCTATCGTCTTGCACCTCTAGAGATGCAAGAGTTATCCTCGCAGCTTCAGGAGCTGCTGGGGAAAGGGTTTATTCGGCCGAGCAGCTCGCCTATTCTGTTCGTAAAGAAGAAGGATGGTTCACACCGGATGTGCATTGATTACCGGGAGTTGAACAAGCTGATGGTCAAGAACCGTTACGCGTTGCCGAGGATCGACGATTTGTTTGACCAGTTGCAGGGAGCATCTTGGTTCTCCAAGATCGATTGGAGGTCTGGATACCATCAAGTGAGGGTGCGAGATGAGGACGTCCAGAAGACAGCGTTTAGGATGCGTTATGGGTATTATGAGTTTGTGGTGATGCCTTTCGGACTCACCAATGCTTTGGCAGTATTCATGGATCTCATGAACCGGGTGTGCAGGCCGATGTTGGATCGGTCGGTGATCATATTTATTGATGACATTTTGGTATATTCGAGATCTAGGGAGCAACATGAGGAGCATTTGAGGGAGATCCTCGGAGTTCTGAGATCGGAGAGGCTTTATGGCAAATTCTCCAAGTGTGATTTCTGGTTGTGAGAGGTCCAGTTCCTAGGACATCTTGTTAACCAGGATGGGATATTGGTTGATCCGGCCAAAGTGGAGGCAGTGATGAGTTGGGAGGTGTCGAGGTCACCCTCCGAGATTAGGAGTTTTCTAGGGTTGGCCGGTTATTATCGGAGATTTATCCGGGATTTCTCTAAGATCGCAGTGCCACTCACTAGGTTGAGACACTTCGCCAAAGGTTATGCGAGCCCCCGGTGTTAGCCCTCCTGGAGGGAATGGAGGACTTTGTTGTATGTTGTGATGCATCGATTTTGGGGTTGGGAGCAGTGCTAATGCAGAGAGGGCATGTGATAGCGTATTCATCGAGGCAGTTGAAGCCTCATGAGACGAGGTATCCCACCCATGACCTAGAGTTGGGGGCAGTGGTGTTCGCCCTCAAGATTTGGTGCCATTATTTGTATGGGGTTCGGTGTACGATATACACGGACCATAAGAGTCTGAAGTATTTGATGGACCAGCCCAACCTAAATATACGGCAGAGGAGGTGGTTGGATGTGCTTAAGGATTACGATTGTGAGATTCTGTACCATCTGGGCAAGGCTAATGTGGTAGCCGATGCCCTGAGTCGCCGGGCGGAGAGCGCCCCGTTGCGAGATGTATGTTTGCGATTGACCGTGATGACTCCGGTGTTGGACACCATTCGAGGAGCACAGGCTGAGGCAGTAAGGTCGGAAAACCAGAAGAGAGACCGTGATGACCGTGATGACAGAGTATTTGTATGCTATGTATGTTATGTGTTGTACTGCATTATTTCTATGTGATTTATGTTGTGCATGTTTACAGAGTTAGAACCAGAAGGTTCACAGAGTTAGAACATGAGGGTTCACAGAGTCTGGGTGCACGGACCCACAAAGTTATAGCCTCGAATGGCTAATATGTGTTATATGTGGTATATTGGGGAACTCACTAAGCTTTGTGCTTACAGTGTTTGATGTTATTTGTTTCAGGTACTAGTGACGACCGCGGGAAGGGGCCGGCTTGATCAGTACACACGCATGGGATTTATGATTTTGAGATCTTGGGATTTTGTATTACTTGGATTGAATGATTAAAAATGGTTTTTTAATGAATATTAAATGAATTATGTTTTTATAAAAGTTCAAAAAATTTGTTTTGAAATTTACGGTCTTACATTAGGAAACCGTAACCAATTTCGAAATCTTGGAGGCTAAGGAAAGGGTTTGGGAAACCCTAACCAAATTTTGTAAATAAGGATTCAAGAACCCTAATCTTGAAAATTCATGCCTCCTAGGGTTTATTGGCCATAAACCCTAATTTTTCAAGTTCATACATTTGTATAATGCTAATTGAAAACAAAAACCAATGGCTCTAATACCACTGATGAGTTTTATACAAACAATCCTATGTGTGCATGCAACCCTAGAGTTGAATCTATGTTATCACTATTAGTTATATAACATTATGAGCATGTGAAGAACCCTAAAAAGCTTCTAGGGATTTCGAAATTCACAAAGAAAGATGACATACATACCTCTTGTTGTTATACTGTAATAACAAATTAAATCTTGAATCTTCTTGTCTTTGAAAGCAAGCGCCACAAGTGTCGCGCCTCTAATGGCTCACAAACAAACCTAGCAACCAAGGATTACAATGGAGAGAGAAGGGAAGTGGAAAAATTAGGCTCTAAGCCTCTCTTGGAGTGCCTTCCACGAAATCTAAGCCTATAGGGTTTATATAGGTGATAAGGAAGGTTTAGGATAAGGCGGGTGTAACTTAGATAACCCTATTCCCTTAACTTCCTCCCTAAGGCTTCCAAGGCACCCTTAGAGCCCAAGGAAACCTAGGACACTCTAGATTTCGTTCCCCACCTCTAAGGGAGGTTCTAGAATGCTTCAATGCTCAAATTTTAAACATTGTCACCTTTAGTCCTTGTAGTTTCAATTAATTCCTTTAATCCTAAAATTAATTCCAAATTAATTTCTGATTAAATATTAATTAAACAATATGATTTCTAATCAATATATTATATCCATAATAGATTAATAAATCATTTATCTTGATTTCAAATTAATTTATTAAACAAGTAATAAATTAATAAACTATTCTTCTCTCTCCAACAATTATCTTATTCCATTGCCAGGTTTGAAGGCAACCCAAAAGGACCATGCACAACCGGGTCAAGTACTTACCAAATATGGTTACAGGCTTAGACACTGATCCAACACCTACTACTGGAGGAATATTTCCCAAGGGGCGAGATATAAAAGCTAGAGAAGGAGCTATGGAATTTGACGATGACTGGGTCTGACCTAGTCACCTACAGGGCCAGGTTCAGCGACCTTGCTGCCTTGTGCCTTGAAATGGTCAACCCAGAACCAAAAAAGGTTGAGAGGTACATTTGGGGGTTGTCAACCCAGATTCAAGGTCATGTCTTGGCCTCCAACCCTATCACTTTCAACAGTGCTAAGCGCCTGGCTCAGCGACTCATCGACCACGGAGTCAAACAGGGTACTGTTGCAGCTACCGCTGATCCATCAAAGGAGGTACAAGGCTAGGGAAGGCCTTGGAACAAGAGAAGGGGATAAAACGTACATGGGAACCCCAAGAAACAACAAGTGGTAGCGGCTCACGTTGTTACTATTCCTACCACCACTGCAACCACAAGTTCATATCGTGGGAGATTTACGAAGTGATACCAATGCAACTTCCACCACCACGGTCCTTGCTGTGACTTCCAATGCACCAGGTGCAATAAGAAGGGGCATACGGTCCGCTTCTACAAGGAGCCAACTTTGAGTGCGGATCCACGGGGCACTACCGCATTGATTGCCCGAAGGCAAGCAACAAGAATACTGACAGAAGAGTCCGGGTGTTCACAATGGGACAGGATGAAGCCGTTGCAGACCCCACTGTTGTTACGGGTACGTTTCTTCTCGATAACTCGTATGCATGAATTTTTTTTGATAGTGGAGAGGAGAGGAGTTTTGTGAGTCATAATTTTAAAGGCTTGGTGAAACAAACACCCCAATCATTAAGTGAACCGTTTATAGTAGAAATGGACAACGGTAAAACAGAAGGCACTAAGGAGATATACTTAAACTGTACCCTAACTCTAAACGATAATCCCTTTCCAATCAACCTAATGCCAGTCTCGATTAAGAGGTTTGATGTCATCATAGGCATGGACTGGCTGAGTTCTCATCATGCGGACATTTTATGTTACGATAAGGCCGTTCGCCTTAATCTGCCAATCGGCGAAACCCTCATTATCTATGGAGACAAACCCAGTACCACTATTCGTATTATCTCGTGCATCCAAGCTCAGAAGTACCTACACAAGGAACGCCACACGTTTTTAGCACATGTCGGGGATGTGAAACATGAAGTCTAGGACATCAAGAGCGTGCCTGATGTATGCGAGTTTCCCGATGTTTTTCCCAAAGATCTTCCATGAATACCACCCGCGAGACAAGTCGAATTCACAATCGATCTGATTCCCGGAGCTACCCTGGTAGCCAAAGCGCCCTATCGATTAGCCCCATCGAAGATGCTGGAGCTATCCAACCAACTGAATGAGCTACTCAGCAAAGGATTCATCAGGCCGAGTTTCTCGCCTTGGGGAGCACTAGTGTTGTTTGTGAAAAAGAAGGATGGATCATTTAGGATTTGCATCGACTACCGAGAGCTCAACAAACTTACTATCAAGAACCGATATCCCCTACCACGAATCGACGACTTATTCGACTAACTCCAAGGAGCTAACTACTTCTCCAAGATCGATCAGAGATCGGGATATCACCAGCTGCGAGTCCTGGAGAGTGATCTTCCCAAGACGGCCTTCCGAACAAGATACAAGCATTACGAGTTTGTAGTGATGCCGTTCGGACTAACCAATGTCGCTGTCGTGTTCATGGACTTAATGAATAGGGTATGTCGTCCATTCTTTGATAAATTTGTGATAGTATTCATAGAGGACATACTCATTTATTCAAAGAGTAAAGAAGAGCATGGTCAACGCCTGAGACAAGTCTTAGAGACATTACGAGCTGAGAGACTTTATGCGAAGTTCTCAAAATGCGAGTTTTGGATTAGGAAGGTGGACTTCCTAGGTCACGTGGTCAGCGAAGAAGGAATCCACATGGACCCATCTAAAATCAAGGCTATGGAAAATTGGTCTTCACCAACTACACCAACGGAGATTCGCCAAATTCTAGGCCTTGCTGGTTATTATCAAAGGTTCATTCAGAACTTCTCTAGCATCGCAAATCCTCTTACCTCCCTAACTCAGAAAGTTGTGACCTACAATTGGGGAGAAAAGCAAGATGTTGCATATCAAACTCTGAAACAGGCCCTATGCAGTGCACCCATTCTTTATTTTCCAGAGGGGATCGAAGATTTTGTGGTGTATTGCGATGCATCGAATCAAGGGTTGGGATGTGTGCTAATTCAGCGAGGAAAGGTTATTACGTATGCCTCACTACAACTGAAAACACATGAAGTCAACTACACCACTCATGAATTAGAACTTGGAGCTATGGTCTTTGCTCTAAAAATCTGGAGGCACTACCTATACGGTACCAAGTGCACCATCTTTACAGACCACAAGGGCCTTCAACACATATTCGACCAGAAAGAGTTAAACATGAGATAACGATGTTGGGTCGAATTGCTCAACGACTACGAATGTGAGATTTGTTACCATCCGGGAAAGGTGAATGTAGTGGTTGATGCCCTTAGTCGTAAGGAGTACTCTGGTTGAAGAGTGAAGTCATTAACCATGTCGATCCATTCGCATCTGTCAACACAAATCAAGGAAGCTCAAATAGAAGCCTTGAAACCTGAAAATGTGACAGGTGAAACCCTTAGATGGATGGACAAGAATCAAGATATCAAGAGTGACGGAGTACGCTACCTCATGAACCGAATCTGGACACCAAAGTTTGGTGGGTTCAGAGATAGTTATGAACGAAGCACACAATACTCCATACTCCATACACCTAGGTTCATATAAGATGTATCTGGATCTCAAACAACTCTACTGGTGGCCAAACATGAAAGCACAAATTGCTACCTATGTGAGCAAGTGCTTGACTTGCACCAAGATAAAAGTAGAACACAAGAAGCCCTCAGGTCTACTCCATCAACCGGAAATACCTGAGTGGAAATGGGAACATATTTACATGGACTTCATAACAAAACTACGCAAGACTCAGGGTGGTCACGATACCATTTGGATGATCGTCAACAGGCTAACCAAGTCTACTCATTTCTTATAGATCAAGGAAACTGATAAGATGGAAAAGCTAACGAGAACCTACATCCAAGAGATCATGCGACTTCATGGAGTGCCGATGTCTATCATCTCGGACAGAGACAGTAGATTCAGTTCCAGATTCTGGCAATCGTTGCAAAAATGCATGGAAACAAGGTTGGATATGAGTACAACCTATCACCCACAAACTGAGGGACAGAGTGAGAGAACGATCCAAACACTAGAAGACATGTTGCCAGCATGTGTGATTGACTTTGGTAAAGCGTGGGATGTTCACTTACCATTAGTCGAGTTCTCTTACAACAACAGTTATCCTACTAGTATCAAGAATGCTCCATTTGAAGCCCTTTACGGCCGTAAGTGCAGATCACCTCCGTGCTGGGCGGAAGTGGGCGACACACAGTTCGCAAAAGGTCTAGTTCCTGATAGCACTCTCACTGGTCCGGAGATCGTTAGGGAAATAACTGAAAAGATCGTTTAAATTCGAGAGCATCTGAAAACCTCTAGGGATAGGAAAAAGAGCTATACCGACAAAAGATGAAAACCCTTGGAATTTCAGGTTGGTGACCGCGTTCTACTAAAGGTCTCACCCTGGAAGGGCATGATACGCTTTGGGAAGCATGGAAAACTAAATCCAAGGTACATTGGACCCTTCGAAATCACTTCAAGGAGTGGTTTAGTGGCTTACAGAATTCAACTTCCAATCGAGCTTAAGAAAGTACATCTAGTGTTCCACGTATTGAACCTGAAAAAGTGTTTGTCCTACGAAACTCTTGTGATTCCACTCGACGAGATCGAACTTAACAAAAATCATAACTTTTTGGAAGAACCCGTCGAGATCATGGATAGAGAAATCAAACAAACTAAACAAAGTCGCATACCTATAGTGAAGGTTTGCTGGAACACTAAGCGAGGACCTGAATTCACTTGGGAGCGAGAAGATCAGATGCAACAAAAGTACCCGCATCTCTTCCCTAGTGTATTGGCACTTATTTTGTAATTAATTTCATGATGAAATTCCCTCTAACGGGGGGATGATGTAACAATCCGTTATTTCAAGTCAATGTGATGTCTAAAAGTCGAGTCTTGTAACCTCTTTGTGAAGTAATAAGAATATCATCGAAAATGAAATGTTCAAAAAGCTCCGTTTGAGTATACTATATGGTAGATATCATGATAAGGTTTCCAAAAATATAAAGAACACTAAAATACGAGTTATAACGAAGGAGTTATGACCAATCAAAGATTCGTAACACTACCGGTAAAGCGTTGTTAAGCATAAAATGAGAAATATCGATAAAATACTTTTTAGCCTTAGGTATCTAAATGAAAGTCATAAATATCATTAAACTGGGAACATACATAAAAAGAACGCCCAAATCTGACTTCGTATGAGGAAGTTATGATTTTACAATGTTTCTGACCTAGCAGTAGACAACTAAAAACTCGAATTAGAGATCGAGCGATCTTTAGCTAACACAACCTAAACGAAAGTTGAAGACCTTAACCATAGGAATACAACGGTAAAAATACAGATAAAATCGGATGCCGGATGAAGAAGTTATGGATTAATAACGGACTTTTCCAGTCTCGGCCTTCTAAAAAGGTATTATTAAATATAAAGTCAAAACTAGCCGACGGAGTCTAAATGAGAGTTGTAAAGTACAGTCTGACCTACGCGTGGATATAAAGAGTGCCAGAAACGGAGCTCGTACGCGAGAGTTACGGAATTTAGAGGTTCTGGAAATCGATTTACGCCCGCGTAACGGGGTACGCCCAGCATACCAGGTGATAAGGGCGTAGTCCCTTCGGAAACAAACATCCCATCGTCCATCAGTCGGTTGACGTAAGAAATGACGTACGCTACGCCCCACGTAAGAGTGTACGCCCAGCGTACGGAGGCGGTTCAGCCTCCTATAAAAGGGAGGCTAGGGTTCCGAGTTTTTTTGTTCAATTCTTCTCTTTTCCCGCACTTTTGCTCTGCGTTTTTCCACTCGAAGCCATCCCGACACCCCGGTTTCATAATCAAGATCAGAAGGAAGTTCTACTATCCTGAGATTCCCGAGAATTCAACTCTCACTAGTCGAAGTTCTGCTCGATTCTTCTCTCGACTACTTCAAAACAACCACTTCAATCAAGTGAGTTCATGCCCCCTTTTATACACCTTCAGATACTTTATAATGTACTTTTAATACATTTCGGGGGAGAATACAAGTAAACACATGGTTGATCCCGAGTGAAAACGTGAAAACTCTTGTTGTACTTTGCATGCATTAGATTTATACAAAATACATAGTATCCAGGGTAGCCATCCTTGTTAAACCATTTTATGCATTCAAAGAACTTATGATTTAGGCTTTGTCAAACATTGTGAAAGAGGATAAACATTGCATACAAAACTATTATTTTAATGCACACTTAGCTGGGAATCCCTGAGACGATTACATCTTCAATGCTACTTTTTCGTTAAAAGGTACTACCTAAAGTCCTGTCTATTATAACCAGAGTCTCCCGATTGGAGAGCGTGTCAAATGTGTATAGATTTATACGGGAAGTCATGATCCCGCGCCCTGACTGTTAGCTACAGTCCTTTGGGTGACAGTTTGTCATAACGTGTCGACGCCTGAAGACTGTCACCACAGACATATTATGTTTAGTATGGTTATAAAACTCACCGGATAGACAATTATTATGGTATTCTAATTTTATGAATGAGTAGTTATTAAAACTATTCTTCATATAACAAGTGCGATCTTCTTATAGCTTTATTATATAAAACTATGCCTCAACCTTTTAAGCATTTCAGTTGCTTGCGATTTTCCGTCTTGGACATTAGACACTGCCTATTACTTTAGGAAAATAAGGGATTTTCCTTTATCCAAAACAATCAACTAATAGGAAAATAAGAGATTTTCCTGGTACAACTATTTACAATTCACAATACGGACATTCATATGCATTTCATACTTTTATAAGAAAATAAGGGATTTTCTTGGAAAACGCACGAACTTTGGAATGGTATACATTTTCTCAAAATCGCTTATGAACTCACCAACTTAATTGTTGACACTTTTTCTTTGAAATAACTTGTATTCTCAGGGAACCACTAAGTAGGTTTGGAAACCAACTTTTCGGGATTAACGCTCTGGCGTTAATTACTTCTTTTGAAAGATGTTTATGTATTTATCTTTTGAACATGTAACAAATACAATTATGTAAACATTTTGAAACCTTTATATATATGGTGGTGTGTAGTTTCCTTACTATGAGTTGTTATGATACTGAATATGACGTCCTCCGTCCCCGAACGTTTCCGCCGTTCTAGTTTGGGGGTGTGACATAGATCATATAACATGGGCCCGAAATATATGTAAAAGGACAACTATGGTCCATTTCACATGTAAGGTATTTACAGTCCCAAATAGCACACAAATAGTATCAAGGTCCGTCGCACATGTTAATGGGTCAATGAGGCCCATTAAACATACAATTAGTATTCCAGACCCATCAAACATATAAATGGGCCACTAAGGCCCAATAACATGAAAATGGCAAAATTAGCCTGTTTATTATTGTATTGCTAGTTTTAGCCAAATTATTTACCAAAATAGCATAAAGGCCCACTTTTTGTAAAAATGACATTCTTGGCCCAATAAGAAAAACTTTTACAATTAAGGCCCAATCTTAGTAAAAATAAAACTTTAGTCCCCATTTTGTTCAAAACTTGTATTTATAGCTAGTTTTTGGTAAAATCACATTTTAACCCATTTTTGTCAAAAATATCGTTTTTGGCTTGATTTTTGTGAAAGTATACATTTTTTATGGTTTTTGACTTTTCTAACCGGGTTGCTGGAAAATTTGTAGAAAAACCATCGTAAGTCTAAATTTGGATCCGTAAATTCTGGAAGATTGGAAATTTTGTCTACTTTGTTCACAATTTTTCTCTTAATTTTTTATGGCCTCCAACCAATGTGAAATTGTTCTCCTTCAGAGGGTGGTCCAAGATTATTTCAAATATGATAGGCAGTTTTGTAAAATTCACCAAAAATTGTAGAAAAATCATATGAAAACGTGAGAGTAGTCATTTGAAAAGTATAAACCTGAAAGTTTTTCATGTAAAACAAATTTGAAAAATATTACCATTAAGATGGTCAAAACAGTTCGAGATTGGACCAAAACGTTTCTGTCAAAGGCTGATTTTGAGTTTAATTTATCCATGTTTGTACATAACACTTGTATTATATGTGATAACACATATTTTTTTCAAGGTTTTTATGAAGATCCAAGTGGTAAACTTTATATTCTTAACATATCTTTAGATTTATGAAGTGAACAACACATAATCACCAAATAATTCATGAAAACACACATAGTCATGCATATACACATAGATCTACACAAAACAACTTGTATTCTCCCCCAAAACCAAATAAAAATCGAAAATAGGGGGTATGAACTCACTTGGAGGGTTGGATTCGGTTTTTGATGGAGAAATGAGAAGATCTCGGCTTTAGTAAGCCTTTTGAGGAGGTTTACAAACTTGGATGGTTCTAAGAAACATGATCCACAAAAACATGGGTGTAAGAGGAGTGATTTAAGTTTAAAGATGTAGTAAATCAACTTAGGTTTGTGAGATGTTACCAATGATGATGATCTTGATGAAAACTCCTCTTGAAACACTCCCAAAATCTCGAAACTTTGGTGGAAGAAGAAGAAGTTTTTGAGAGATTTCTTGAGAGTGTTTTGAAAGGAAATGTGAGGGTGGTGTGGTGGAGTTTTGGCCGAGATAAGTAAGAAGATAATGAGGAATTTGACTTTTTTGGTTATTACATTGCGGTTTACAATCCTAAAAGTATGAGATTTTTGCATGGTTAACCACTAAACATTAGTGAGGTGTCACCTCTTAAGTACCCTTTGTTGATATATATATATATATATATATATATATATATATATATATATATATATATATATATATATATATATTGGGCCAAGAGTTGGGCTCGGAAAAAAGGAAGTGAGATAGTTTGGGCCATTCCTTGATCTAGTTCGAATTTATGGAGCCCAATAATATTTTTCAGCCAATTGGGCTCCTTTTATGGGTTTACGGCCCAAAGGTGGTGAAGGAATGGGGTTTACGGCCCAATGAAACCCATGAAGGTAGTTGACGACCCATTAGCATCATTTATGTGGGTTTTAGCCCAATAAGGCCCATGAAAATGATATGAGACATTCTAGGCCCATTATGGCCTAAATGCTATAGTTTAATGAATGTGGGTCCAATTAGAGCCAAAATAGGGTTCCTAGGACCAATGTGGTTGAATTGAAAGTTTATTGGTTCATTAGGCCCAATAAGAGAATCCTAGTCCATATTAACTTGAACCGAGATTTCTAACGTTTTCAATCCAAATAAGATTTATTGTATTAGGTTTTGAACTTAGATCGAGAGTTTGGATTCAAGTGGATGGTTTGATTAACCGTAGAGTATGATTTTCACTTAGGGTACATGCCTTATACTAGATGATGTTTACATGAGAATAGAATTTCCTAGCTAAAATGCTGGTTGTGACAGCTTAGTTTTATCGACTTCTTGAGGTGAATTAGGAAATGATTAAGATGTTGGATGAAACAAAGTTACATGTGTATAGAAGGAAAAATCTAATGTCATGATTAAGTGGGGATAATGTGGTTGGAAGAAATCTAGGAGAAATTGTTGATAATGCTGCAGAAGATGATGATAACGACAAAAGGGAAAAACATATCCCAAAAAAGGCAAAAATATTTCATTCACCCAATATTGAAAGAGTTATTAAGGTTGGGGATAAAATGAGTAAGGATGAAATAGAAATATGGAATTCAGTGTTTGCATCTAATAAAGATGATGGGTAAGTATATACAAGTTGCTTAGTAATTTTTAATATACAAATGTGAATGTATATAGATTGATTTTATATATAATTTTTGTTACAGGGATGAGATTTGGGACATTGGAACATGTCATTCATTGCATCAAGGTTTTGCATATCAATTTAATCAAGGAATGTTTATACATTCAAAAGTAATTGATTGATGGGCCGGGTTTTTAAATAAAATGGAGAACTACAAGGATGAATAACCGCTTTCAAGGTTTTTCTTCGATACAACTATTGTGGTATGAATTGTTTTTGTAAACTAAGTTTAACTTCCATTTTATTAGAATTAATATTGATGGTGATGTGGATTTTGATAGACATAAGAGATATTAAATGAATTAAAGACGGAAGATTTGACATGTAGGTGTTTTACTGCTCTATTGTGAATCCACATTAAGAATTTTTATGTGAAACCAAGTTTTAGAGATGTTGCGCTTGTAAGAAAATAATCCTTATGTATTAACTGTTGCATCACTTATTATAAAATTAACTTTGGTTTTTAATGTATACAAGGTATTCTTCCCAATAGTCGATGATGCGATGTATTACTTACTTATGTTTGCTTTGAGATCAAATTTCTACTACATAGTAGATCATGTGAAGCGAACATGAACTTTGGATAGGAAATATGGCATGATACCAAATTTGGTGGTAAGATAATCAATAAAATTCTGAGAACTGGGTTTTCATTCTAAATATTGTTATAAGACTATGTTTGATGTGTTTATTGTATTCAATGACAGAAAAAACTGTTTTGGAACTACTTAACATCACAAAATCATCTAATGGTAAACACATTAAGTTGTAAGGCGGGTCGTGTGATGAACATATATTGACAAGTAGAAAAGTCTGGAACAGATTGTGGACTCTACCTTATGAGACATATGGAAAGTTACATTGAGGAAAATGAAGGGCGTTGGGAGTGTGGTCTTACATGTAAAATTCCTGGTGATGCGAGTGCTACAATTAAATTAAGAACAAAGTACATGGCAAGAATGTTGACAGCTAACTTCAACAAGTATAAGAGTACGATAGTTAAAGATTTTGAAACGTTTCATAAGATTTATATTTTGGAACAAAATATGCTTCTTCAATAGTCAGCCAAAAATAGAAAGAAAAAGAAAAAAGCAAGGGGTCGTCGGTAAGCATTTGAAGTGCTAGTTTGGTCTTTTGAAGATAAATATTGACATGAAAGTAGTTAAACTTTTTTTGCGGTTGGTTAAAAATATAATTGGTTTATGTTAGATTTTAGAAAAAATACTTTGTCTTTTAGAAGTTTTGAATCATTGTTAGCGATATTTCAGCTTATATCTTATAATCGATAGTTTGTTTTAATCTAATGATTGTGTTGATGCATTGTTTATTTTCTGAAATGATGATGTGGTCTGTTGTGAAAAAGCAATTCTGTTAGAATGACTAATATTTAAATACTAAGTTTTGAGGATGTTTTTGAAAAAATTTAGTATTAAATTATTAAGTTGTTTTAGATAACCCTTAGATATAATTCTCAGTTAAAGTTAATAATGGATGTGTTGATGTGGTTTTTGTAATTATATGGTCAGATATTGTTGGGTGATTGGACTGTTTTTGACAGATTTTTGATGTTGATAGAATATTTTTTGTTGTTATTATTCTATTAAAACAAGTTATATATTTTTTATTTTCTATTAACGAGATGTAGATGAGAAATGTATCTTTCAGTATAATATAGTCTTTTTGAAATGAAATATGTGTATATAAATGTAGTATTCAGAAAAAAGCAATAGAAAATTCTGTTGGAATGAGTATGTTTACGAAAATGTAGTCTTTTTGAAATGAAATATGGTATACTGAATACTTATATGTAAGTGATAGTATATGATGTCACAATAAATTCTACACATTGTTTATATATTGTAGAAAGCAATAAAACATTCTGATAAAATGAAAATCATTATTAAAATGATTGAAAAAAGTTGTGTAAGTTACTATAAGTAATGAAAAGAATGATATATAGATTTGATGGAATGTAAAATCGTATTTAGTTATGTAATAATTCTTAAGAAACAAATAACAGAAATATTTTCAGATTAATTGACAATGGCATCACCAGTAACAATAATTGTGATTCTTAATGAACAATCAAGATGAATACTTTATTAATAGACATAAAAGATAACATTGAATTTGAACCGACCAAGTTAAAATGAAATGTCATTTTAGTAACATAAAAAATCTAATTCTGGACGTTCTTTAAAAGACAATTCTTTTATCATGATGAACCATCTGTTGACATTTAGCACACTTTCTCTTAGGTTTCGAGCTTTCTTTCTCAAGAATCTCCTATCTAGATTTTAATCTTTTCCCACGATTGTTGCATCCTTTGTTACGGATATCTGAAGGATTTTGAATGTCACTAGCATCAGATACTACATCAGGAACTACCACGCCTAGAAGCTTGTTGAAATGTTCTGTTTTGTTCGGTCTATCATGATTTGGACAATCGTCTATGAATTTTTTTCAACTTATTCTGATCGTCAAGGTATAACTTTAACTTATCTGCATCATGACTCAAAAAAGACATACAACGGTCAATAGTTGAAAAAATATCAATATTAGTCATGTCGGAATTCAAATCATCAAAAGAAGTAGTGAAGCGTCTTTTTAGTAATTTTGTTGGAATAACATCCCTACGCCAACGTTTTAAAATGTACTTTTCAAGAATTTCTTCAATGCTATAAAACTTAAACACACAGAATATGTGTCTGCATAAGATCCTGACATGTTCAAAATGCATACAAGTACATTTGAATGAACCATCTTTGGTTGAGTGTGTGATCTAGAATATATAAGATGATTAGTGAGAATGTCTAAGTTGTAAATATTTAGCGTTTAAATTGAAATGATGAAATGATAATTAATGAGAAAAAATATATCGTGAATTCAGTATCCCTTATAAGACAATCGTAATTTTATTCCTCATCTTTGTCATCAACAACTACATCATTTGTTTGCCTAATGCTTATGTTGTTTTGTTTCTCCAAAACAATAATTGTGCCAACACCGTTGGAAGATATCACATTATTTTGGAAACAATTATCTTCAGATCTTGATATCTCTTTTTGAACTTGATAAAAAATCTTGTGCTCATATACCTTTGAAGCATGAGGTTTATTCGAACTACGGGTGATAAATTTAGGACAAGTGGTGGCATTATTAAAGTCATTGAGAATTTGATTATGTCTTTGTCGTTCCATGATTGAATCAAATGTTATCATAAACATGATAAGATAAGAACATGTTAGTGTGGTGGTTTGAAATGACCAGTTCTGACTTTCAGACAGTGATGTAGTTCGCATAAGACCAGACATTGGAATATGCTTGAAAAATGCAGGAATCCAAAATTTTCGCAAACCATACATGGTTTTCATGCAAATATTATCTGTAATTTTGAACTCCTCCAACATCATATGCAATACATTCTCGAAGTCATGTGGTTACAGCTTAGAATTCCAAATTATAGAGTGAAAATGCTTTTTAAATTTATGATTGGTGGCTGCATCTTCGATTGAAATCTGTATAAATTGAAATTTAATGAGGATGAGTAAATAATAAATTTAAAGCAATTGATGTTTGTTTCAATAAATGTTATGTACGAAGGAAAATAGGATGTTAGTTTTAATTTAATATTCTGTTAGAATACGATAAAATCATTCTAGAATCATGACAAAAATAAGGATAATAGTCTTTCTATGCATGCCTTATTTGGGGATTTCTTTGTTATATACCACATACATAACCTATGATGTGTCAATGGAAAAACGTTATTTATAGCTTTTTTCAAAGCTGGATATTGGTCAGATATAACCAATTTATGTTTTTTTTTCTAAAAGCTTTCAAGAAATCTCTAAGCAACCATTCATAAGAAACTCCATCTTCTTTACTTAAAAGTCCAGCACCAAATGTTACACATTTTTTATGGTTATCAATGCCAGTCAACGGAACAAAAACCATCTCGTACTTATTTTAAAAAGAAAATATTAGTTTACATAACTGAAAACAATGAAAAACTATTTGTAAAAGTATTAAATGTTAGAAATACTTATTCATACTGAATGTCGCATCGAGTGATACAACGTCTTCGAAAGAATTGTAGCTATACTTTGCTGTTTCATCAGCCCATAATAGAGCATTCAATGTATTGTTCAACAATTTATAGTCAAACATAAATGTTGGGAAAAGTTTCTTCCTATCATTCATCTTGTCAAAAAGGAATTTCACATCTCTCCTACGTATATAACAATTAAGATTTCTCCTAGCATTCTTGAAATTCGAAACCAATCCACCTCAAAACAAACGACCGCCCAGAAGAGCACTATATAGTCTATCTGCTTTTACAGGACCAATATTTTGTTTTGAAAAATTATGAATGGAAATTTCCTAGGAATAATCAAGTTTTCTATTTGTACAAGATAAGTACATATTGCCCTTGCTAAACAGCTCATGATTATGTTGCTCGACAAAATCACTCACGGCATATTTAAGAGTACCGGGAATTATATCTAAAACAACTTTCGCTTTACAATCCCTCCTAAATAAATCTTTCCTTCTTTGAGTCTTATTATGTTGATTGACCAGATTATCTACTTTACTAGTATTTGGATTACCTTCCCGATTGCATACGAGATGCTATATGTAATAATGTCGTATGTCGTTTTTTTACTCTTCCAAGCCTGACTTCAAAACTAGATTCTAATGCATAATTTCTATATATTGTTACTGCTTCACCATATGAATCAAATTTTGATGTAACTTTTGGTTTGATATCGTCTGAAGCAATCGGGTCCAATACAAGGTGCTACCAGGAGAAACATAATTAATGTGTAACATGTGGTTGTCCTGTTTAAACATAACAAATACATTATTAAAAAATTATGTAAGAAATAACCAAAAAAATGTTAAGGAATATAAAAAATGATAAAAATATTATTCTGTAAGAATTTTATAAATATTATTCTGAAAGAATTTTACTATTCTGTAAGAATTTCAATATCCTGAAATTGAATTTATCACCTTCACTGAAATCAATATTAACCTCTGTATCCTCATCAATGAACTGAATTTCGTCTTCTACATGTTTTGCGTCATCTGTATGTTCATCAATGAAAATATTAACATATAATATTAAACATGTTTGTTACAAGATAGAATGTGAAGACAATGACAATTTAAACAAAAAATTCAAGAACTCGCCTAAATTAGGATTACTGCCTTCTCCTATTTGAAATCCGCCATTATGTAGTCTATCATTATCAGGAAAATCCAAATCTTGAAGTTCATCTTCATCATCACTATTGAAATAATGTTCCTCGTAAATATGATAATTAACATCTGATACTTGATCGTCCATACCTCAGAAATTTCGATAGTGTTTCTATATGCTTTGGAAGTTGAAAAAAAATGTTATAAACTGACATAGAAAAGAAATAGGGATGAAAACAGATTGTATGAAACTTAAAAGGCATGATATTTAGGATCGATAAAAAAATTTATTTCTATTTGATTCTTTTCAAAAAATGCTAAAGATAAAAATATTCATATTCCAAATATAAAACATTTCAACATTACATTAAATTACTTAATTCACAATATTATTATGTAATTTAAAAAAAAAAAAAACTACACAATATTTTATTATCGAAATACTTATATCAGAATGATATATCAATATGGTTTCTAAAACTCTGCATAGTGTCTTATTCTCGAAATAATTCTATTAGAATGATATGTCAATATGACTTATAAAATGTATCAATATGGCTTATAAAACTCTGCATATTGTTTCATTTGTATATCATTCTATTAGAATAATATATCAATGTGACTTAAAAATGTTTACCGTGTGTTATCTCTAAATCATTACACTAGAATATTATAATAATATGGTTTACAAGACAATTAACTCTTAACCTGTTTAAGTATAAATCATTGTATTGCTCATTTTTTACACATTTTATTTTTAATATTATGTGTTTTCATCTTATGAAAACGTAAAATATTTTTTTATGAAATATAATAAACAATTTTTTATCATTCTGTTGAGATGATAACTGGATGATTCTATTAATATGAACTAACATTAACACTTTATTAGCTGTAAATATAAATATATAAGAAATACAAGTGGAATTCATCCAAACCATACTTTTATTATACTAAAATCAAACTTAATAATACCATATAGTTCGTCAAACAAGACTTTTATTTTACTAAAATCAAAGTTAATAATATCTAAAAACTGTCAAATTTGATGAATTTATTGTACTTCTATGTTTTCTTCAATCTAAAAGGACAGTTCCTGCTATCATGATCAAGTCCAAAGCATATTTTACATCTTTTTTTTTTCTTCAGAACTTCATTTACCAGATTCTTGGGATCATTGACATTACCCAGATCCTTCTCGGGATTCTGATCTTTCATTATCCTGCAAGATCAACAAATTGGATACATATGTATATGTAAAAACGGTAAAAACATATAAATATCAAAGAACAAAAATAAATGCCTGATTACGATTTCCAGTATGAACATCCATCGATCATGTAAAAAAAGTAATGAGCAGATAAATGAATCGATATTTCTGATCTATGTGTAGCGGACATTTCAATCGGAGATGTATAAATTTAAATTGATGATAAGTAAACTAGACATAAATCATTGCCTAATATAAAGGGATAACAATAAGAATAAATAAATTAAAAATAAGGATGATAATGAAAGATTACACAATTACCCTTACATATTTAATAAATTAATTAATAATTTGCTAAATTGTGATTGGTCCATCTATGCACACAATACTTATTGGAAACATTTGAATCTAACTCTCTCTCTCTCTCTCTCTCTATATATATATATATATATATATATATATATATATGTGTGTGTGTGTGTGTGTGTGTGTGTGTGTGTGTGTGTGTGTGTGTCTGTGTGTGTGTGTGTTTTAGCGAACTTATTTTTACGATTTACGGACGATTCAACTGAATTTTCGTATTTTATTATATTATAACAATCATGAAACACATTATATTCACATAATTCTTATTTATTACGTCAAATAGGTTACAATTGTTGACTCTAACTGTTACATCATCATAATATTGCTTAGTCAGAAACACAGGTATTATAGATTACGATAGTTAGTTGCCTGTTATGTGGAATGTTGCTATATATATAGTGTTATATATGTTGAGTTGAGGGCGGACCAACCTTGTGCTGAAGGCAAATAGACTCGGGTGAACTAGCATTTTGCTAAAGGCCAAAGGAAAGGGATCAACTACATACAGAAGGCTATATAGGGCGGACAAGCTATTTGTTGGAGGTAAAGACGCGGGCCAACTATAAGCTGAAGGCCAATATGTGTATGCATATTATATATGTTGTGCTATGTGATACCTAGAGGGAATTCATTAAGCCTCAACATACAATTGTTGAATAACTGATTTTCACGTTGTTCTTCAGATCAAAGACAATAAATAATATTTTTAGACTTCTGCTTGAACTCTATTTTCAACTAAATGTATGACAATGATTTTTGTAATCGGTTCTAAGACTTCTATTTTAATAAATAAAACAAAAAAAATTCCTTGAAATTTTGGACGTTACAAACAACCAACAACTTACTCCAATCCTCCCATTTTAAATACTTACAACCTCTTCCTCTATATCTAGTTCAATGAAAAGATGAAGAATTGACTTCCTCTATAAGAATAAGAATGCTTTTAGCCTTGCCTTTGAAACAAAGCCCATTTCTGTAAGACAAAAGACTCTAAAGGAAAGCCTGGATAACCACCTCAAATTTGCTAGCTTCAAAACTAGACAATCTATGCATGACTGAGCGTAGAATAAGATCTTCAATAGAGTTTATATTGTAAAAGTTTGGGAGATTTGACCACCATATTACTAGCTTTTAACAAACAAATGCTCCTCCATTTTCTCGGTGGTGTTGCACATCAAGCAACATAAATTTTGGATTGTCACACCTATTCTTGCAAGGTTCACCTTAGGATGCGGGCTACCTAATCTAATCCTCCAAATGAACATGTTAATTTCATTGAGGACAACCTTGCACTAAATCGTTGCTAAAGGGACAGAAGGTAAGAACATATCGTCAAAAACCTTTTGCAAGGAATTAACCTAGAAAACAACTTTGTTATCCAACTTCCATATCCATTTACCTTGGTTTTGATTCCCAAAGGCGTCGCCATATTGTAACATGGAGTTTAAGTCCATATCATGACTTAAAAGGTCAATATCAATATTACAAATCTCTCTCCCCCCCTCTCCTATAGTTGATTCACTCAGAGTAGGCCTAGGAACGCTGAGACCACCACTAGGACCATACAAGCAAGTCATAACTTCTGTTCAAAGACAGTTGTGGCTTGCTTTGTACCTCCACCACCATTTACAAAGCAAAGAGATATTGAAAGCCTTCAGGCTACCGATGTCCAGCCAGTCATTCCTTATAGCATTCAAGACTTCTTAAGAGACCTAAGTGATTTTCTTTCCGTCCTTACCTCCATCCCAGAAGTACTTGTTTTTAAAACTTTCTAGCTATGATAAAAACATGGATGTGACTTTAAAAAGAGAAAAAAGGTAGGAACCAAGAGTCCCAATGACCGATTTACTTAAGGTCAACCTGCTGCAATAGAAAAAGAACGAGCTTTCCACCCGCAACCGATATCCATAGGTATTTAAGGGGAAGAGACCCATCTTCGCAAACATCGCCGGGGCTATATTCTCTAACTTTTGAGAGTTGACCCCAACTCCATTTCAACAATCCTTATTAGGTTTATGTTGTACATAAGAATAAGAACGACTTAGTTACAACTTACGATTAATTACCAAAAATAGTTCTACGTTGTTTCTATGGTCTACCTTCAATATTGGTGCAACGAATACTGCGTTACACAAATTTAGACTTCCATTTTTCTATTTTATGGATCAAATGCATACACAAAATCAACATACACATACAAAAGAATAAGAATGCTACTATATGTACCCTCACTCATATAAATTGTCCCTCACTCATATAAATTGTCATGATGTACACACTCACCCACTAACACCAAGACATACTAGGCAATTAGAAGGATACATACAATATTAGCCAAGAATAAATGCATGCTGCCGGTGAAAATATACCTATCAATTGTCTTAGGAAACATTTAATGGTAGCCATCCAATTTTGACCATTTACTTGAGGTGTGTGGATATAAATCCACGCATAACTTTATGAATTTTGTTGTGCAGTACACTTGGGATAGAAAAACGGTGGATATAGATAGAGGCAGAGTTTGTTGAAACCCTACTTGGATAAAGTGAGGAGCATAAGATGCAATCGTGTGTCAATGAATATCTCTTTTTCTAATTGCTCCACGTTAAAAACGAAAAAGTATGAGGAACAGTACTTTTGTTGTTGTCTACATGGTTGTGAATAGACACGCATTCAACTTATGCGGACAGATGTAAAGGACTTGATCAGATAATGACCTAGGAAAGCAACATACTCCTTGGGAACACTTTATTAATTATTATTGATATTGATGCTATGACTATGAACTATTACCCTCGAGACGACAAGATCTGTACATGATGTAGGCGATGGTGTAGCGAGTTCCGGCCGTCTAATTAAGAATCTGGGAACAGTCAAGAAACAGAAATTGTATTACCATCCCCGGAGTTGTGGCGATTCCGATGGGAACCAGATTTTTATTTTCAGCAACAGAAAACACAAAGTAGTAAAGAAGGAATAATAAAGTAGAGAAGAGAATGGGAGGTATAAAGTGGGTAGGAGCCACAAAGTGTCACTATCTAACCCTTTGTCCTATATATATGAGGGTTATCCCATCAATTATGTATATTTAACATCATACAACGTGTACTTTTTTCATATAGCCCAACCTAATATTACACTTTTTAGCAGAGCCGTAAAATGGTGATAGTGACGTAGAAAATGCGCAAACATTAAACACGTGTCATTGTTATTATGGAAGGAGCTGTGGGCCAGGCTCACGACTATAGCCGGTGTAAACTGTAAAGCTCGGCATGATCCACTTTGTAATTTGATTTAGATTTTTGATTTTGAGTGACTCTGCTAAAAAAAACAACATCATTATGTATAAAAGTTTCCTTGTATCATTAAATTATGATTGCAAATGTTATATTCGATACCGAACATGAATAAATTATGATTGCAAAAAGCCATGATTTTGAGAAACCCTTTTTGAATTGAGTGTAATATTGAGTGTTCCCAATTACAAGTCTACCCATGCATTTTAGGTTGATATGCACTAATTTTAAGGTAAAAATCGTCACATCACTGTTCCCATTAACAAAGTACAGATTACGATATCCCAACTTGTGTTAACTAAAGTGGTCATATTGTAAACGAATAGCTCGAACACTCCATTTCGTATATAAATACTGAAATCATCTCATTGTTTACCTCCACAAAATAAACCATTAGTTTGTTTCTAATCAACAGAAAATCAAATATCAACCCACAATGATAGGGGGGGAAGACATTTATAATGTGCTAACTGCTATGCTTCCTCTCTATGCAGCTCTAACTTTAGGCTATGGTTCGGTGAAGTGGTGGAACATGTTCAACCCCAGCGATTGTGATACAATAAATCGGCTTAATTGCTACTTCATCATGCCACTCTTCACATTCGAGTTCACTACTCGCATCAATCCCTACCAATTCAATCATCTCTTCATAGCTGCTGATGTTATCTCCAAAGCCATCATCCTTGTAACAATATCATTATGGGCTAATTGTAGTAGTAAAGGCAGCTATCAATGGTCAGTGACAAGCTTCTGTTTATCTAGCTTGAATAATACTCTTGTTGTAGGGGTTCCACTTATGCGAGCAATGTATGGGAGCTTGGGAGAGAATATGGTCATCCAGTCTTCAATTTTCCAATCTATGATATGGAGTATGTTTCAGTTGTTCATGCTAGAGATCCAACGTGCGAAAAAACAGATGGATTTAGCAGTTGCAGTGGACGAATCAGCCATGGACCTTGAGAACGAAAGTGAAGGGGACAAAAGTAGAAGACCTAATTCTGTGTTGATTTTGATGAAGACTGTTGGGCTTAAGCTTTCTAAGAACCCTAACTCTTATGCTTGTATGCTGGGACTTTTTTGGGCACTCGTATCGTATAGGTATGCTATCACTGATTATCAACGTACAATTAAGTTTTATAAGCTGCGTGATTTATTTTAGGCATATAGACAAAAACTATTGTGTACCAATTAACCTACTATAAAAACATATGTTAGTAATATATGCACTACCATTATTTAGGTCCTCTCTCCTTCGGTTTACTCTAACGTTCGTTTATTTATTATAGTTTTGAGCAATTAAAAAACATATAGAACTCGTTCTTATCTTCTGTTTAAACATATCAATTCAGGTGGAACGTTCAAATGCCGAACATCTTAGAAGGATCGATACAGATTATGTCAAAAGCTGGTTCTGGAGTTGCCATGTTTTGCATGGGTGAGAATTTTTGTCCCTCATTTGTCGAAGTAAAAGATATATTCCAAGATACTTTTTGTTACTTTTGATGATGAACAAACACTAAAAGATAATAAATATAAAAATCACGTATTGCTCCAAGACAAGTAATTTCTTTTTCCAAAGCAATTTCGCCCACCCATTGTTTTAATGAATGTTGTGCTATGGGTTACCGGCGAATCACCTCTAAAGATTCATTGATAAAAAGTATCACTTATTGTGAAAATGGTGTTATATATAATACCAGTTAATTTATTGAGTTTTCATCTCTCTAATAAACTTTAATGCTAGTCAATTATGTTTTTGAATTTTTATTTTTTATTTTTTTTATTTTTATTTTTTTTATTATTATTATTAGTATTATTATTATTATTATTTTTTTGTTTCTATAGCAGATTAATGTTTAGCAATCTCGTACAAGAAAGTAAAAGGTTGGTTATGATGTGTAATTAAGAAGATAAAAGAAATCATAGAAATATCAACAAAAATGATAAATATATACATGGTTGTATAGTTTTTCTTTTTGGCTATTGAAAGGGTTTATTCCTGGCTCTTTAGAGTGGTAATCAAAGATACCCTTTAAAGTATTAGGTATGGATCACCTTATAACATCAAATTTGTCATCTCAACAATATGCTATAACCCCCTCTTAACAAGAGGGGGGTTGTTCATCTTGTTATGACTACATTATGAGGTGCCACATCAGCAATAATATAATTTCTCGTTGTCCATACCATATGCTCTTAGGATGCACCGTATGGGGCAAATGGTGGGGTCGGTACCCGCATTACCCCCATTCCGTGAAAGTGGGTGGCCGCATTCTCAACCCACTCCCGCTCCCATGCTCAATCTCTACTGTTTACCTTTTATGATTTTAAAGTTAGAAGAATATTCTTACTTCATAGATAGATTATAGTTCAAGTAGTAACTATACTTGTTGCACTTTTATAATAATCTGAATTCTTTTTCTTCCATCACGCTGAAACAAAATTAAAAGTGGTCCATGTGTACTAACTTCCAAGCATACAGGACTATTCATGGCATTGCAAGAGAAGGTGATTGATTGTGGTGTGAGGCTAACTGTGTTTGGGATGGTGATGAGGTTTGTGATTGCACCAGCAACATTTGCTGTTGGTTCTCTTGCTGTTGGTTTAAGAGGAGATGCACTTCATGTTGCAATCATTCAAGTAAGTATACCGGTTTGTCTTCATGTTACAAAATTGGTCATCTTAATCTTTCAAGAAATCCACAAAAGGCTTCCATCTAGACCTAATTTGAATCCAAAACTAAAATAAAAATTTACATAAAGGAAATGACAAATTTGCTAGGGTTAAAAGACATTATGAATTTAGGTTAATCGTGCTACTTTCGCAACTAAATGATATATAGAGGTTTTTATTAATTTCAAGATGCTATCCCTAGTAAGGTTTAGAAGTATAATCCGATCTAGAACACAATCACTCTCTATTAAAGCATGCACACTTCAAGTATTAAGACTATCAGATGAACAACCGCAAATATGTTTTGCAAGCATATGTTTTAATAACTTGTTAACTAGTTGCTCTAAACTAACATACATGTATGTATCTATCGGTTTATAGGCTGCTCTACCACAGTCAATTTCGTCTTTTGTATATGCAAAGGAATATGGACTCCATGCAAATGTGCTTAGTACCGCGTAAGTTTGTTTACTTCTAGCATTTCTACTATTCTTTTGCTATTTTATGCCAACTTGGTGTCATACTGTTTGTACTTTTAAAAATGTATTATGTTTTTAGAAAACGACTACAAGGTACAATAATTTCAAATGCAAATGGTTCCATGTCTTTCTTGGAGGATTATGCTTTTCTTTTCTTTTGAGTAAGGTTACTGATTGTTTTCATTTTCCAGGGTCATCTTTGGCACAATTATATCCATACCGGTTCTGGTTTCATATTATGCTGTTTTGGACCTCCTACATGGATGATTTTCAGTGTTCATATTTTCATGTGTATTCATGCACAATGTAACATATATATAGTTTTCGATCAATGATTATCAAGTTAACTAATACATGTATTTGAATGATATTATAAAACATCTCGATTCATTGTTATTAACCGTTAAGGTGCAAAATATCTTGATCACAACCAAATATTGCTATTGTTCGCTTTAATCCCACGGTTTTGGTCATGGGTAAAGAGGAATGTCTGTTTACCTTTTCCTTCTTTCTTTCTTTCTTTCTTTCTTCTTTTTATTTATTTATTTATTTATTGATTTATTTTATTTTTATTTATTTATTTATTTATTTTTATTTTTAATCTTACTAACTAAAAGTAGTTGTTAATAAACACGTGGTCATAGTCTTTGCTTAAGTTCTCTATCTGGATTTTTTTTTCTTTCATATACATACAGTACTTAGGTAAGCAATTAATGAATATTTTGAAGCATTAAAAAGAAAATAATATAGTGCCCACCGTAATTAAGCTGATTATTATTATTATCTAATATCATTGCTTGAATAGTATTGTACAAAACAATATAAATACACGATACCATGAGGTTGGCTTGCTACACCAGGCTATAAGCGTACAATACAAATGGGCTAAGTACAAACATACACTAACATCCCCCCACCCCTACCCCCTCAGTTTTATCGGGAGGTGTATGACAGATGTTCAACGTTCAAACTAGATTGAAAATTAGAGAATAAACATGTTGTGAGCCCTTTTGCAAAGATATCGGTGTTGAAAATCAAAAAATAAACTTGTTGGGAGCCCTTTTGTGAAGATATCGGTACACTTGTACTGAGCAAATGAAGGGACATGAAGATGAGAACACAAATATGTCCGAGAGTGGCTTTATCACGAAGAAAATGTATGTCAATTTCAATGAATTTCTTTCTATGATGCTGACTCGAATTGCATGATATAAAAACAACACTAACATTATCACGGTAAACGATGGTGGCTTCTAGAGTGGGACAACGTAACTCAAGTAACAAGTTGCAAACCATGATGTTTCCAAAATAGCATTGGCAGCACCCCGATATCATTACTAGACATGCATTGTGTGTCATAACGGGATATAGATGACATGCAAATTTGTGTCATTAAAGCCCCTACCATAAAAGAAGACGACACACATTTTGTGTGTCATAAGCTTACAACATGCATTTACGACACACACCATGTGTCATTAAAGCTCTGTTATAAAGGAAGACGAACCACATTTTTCGTGTCATAGTTTTAAGTGTTTTAAAAAATATATATTTTCAAAGGATTTACTAATTTTCAAATTAAATAACATTTTAAAGTTTCATAATACATAAAAAATACAATACACAAGAAAAATATTTCATTGCACAAAATATAATATGTTAAATACAAATGATTATTCCAATGCTAAATAAATATAAAAGATTTTTTTTTTTATCACATCATATCGATTCCCTTAACAAACTTGGAATGCCAATTTCCTAAGACTTCATTCCTTCCACAACTACTGGGTCGACATCACTTGTCAGCTACGCTGTATGCAAGCTCTTGGGACACATTGGCGAGATCAATTATATGTCATATCATTTATAATACAAATTTAATACACAAGCTAACATGAGCAAGCAAGGGGGAAGATAAACATCAAATCACTAAGATGAACAAAAAAAATAGCAATAGACTAGGACTATAACTGCAAACACCATTTGTCATGAATTCTAGTAGTAAGTGAGCCATAAAACAACAATGTAGCCCTAAGATAATCCAAACATAACACTATATAATAGGGAAGGGGGTAGAACTTCCACATGTTATGATCCCATGAAAAAACTGAACTTTTCAGTATTCATCACCGCAACTTCCAGCAACAATATAACATATCCAAATAACTCTATAAAAACATGAGACGTTTGGATATTAGAATAACCACCATCTTTATTTTTTGTCAAAACAATAAATTATATAGTTAAGGAAATATCAATGTACTTCAACTTCTTTGTTTGTTACAACAACCTAGTTTCATTACATCTAGTTTATGGAATTTAACTTGAATTTAAATGGAAGTACAATTCTTTTTAGGAAGTTTAATGCATAGAATAGTAATGTACTTCTACTTATTTGTTATATATAGCATCCAACTTTCGATACAACTTTTTTGGCATTTAATCCTAATTTAAATATAACATTGCTTTTTAGGCGATTTAATGCAAGAAAAAGCAACGTAAGATTAAGTAGTACAAGGGTGAACTAAATAATTACACAAAATGACACTTTCATATAAATGGTGTAACCTGCTTGACTGACAACAAGTAAAGTAATAAATGGTCTATGAAAATGGAAAGTAAGCAAGAAATGGAGATGAACCGGCTCCACTGTTGAACTGCTTTGGTATGTTGATTCATAAACCTAAATGCCAAACTTTTAAGTAACAATAATGTGTCTTTTGTCCACACCTTTGCACCTTCACACCAAACGCCATCAAACTGCAAAAAAATAATAACAATAATTAAATAATAAAAAAATAGTAATAATAATAATAATTGTATGTACAAAGTAAGTAATTTAATTCAAAAGGACACAATAAGTACATAAGAACAATATTTTATATTTTTTCAGTAATTCAAAATCGTTACTAAAATCATTTGTCACGTTCTAAAAATAAAACCTAAAAATTTCATTTTTAATTTAGTAAAACGATAATCCAAAAGATAGTCATACAACCAAAATAAACTGAAGTATGTCATTACATCACAAAATATCAGAGTAAATCACAAAATGTGGAATCGAGTGGTGTGTACTCTGGAATCATCCCGGGCTCTTCCTTTTAGAACCATAAGTCCTGAAACATAAACTAAAAATGTAACATCCTAACTCCCAGGTATAAATTTAAAGCTTATATATTCATATTTTGGACTTACTCAATGAGTTGGCTACCCCAACTAGTCGTGTAGAGATTGATTAGTCGGGGGTTTTAGAATCTACTCGACGAGTTGGAGGATCCCAACTCGACGAGTTGGAGGACCCCAACTCGACGAGTAGAGGTTGTGCATGGAAACCCTAATTTTTAGGGTTTGCACCCTATTTAAAGGATCTTAAGTCCTCACACCAGCCCCCTTACCTCATTTTCGTCCATAGAAAACCCTAGTTTAGCTTTACACCTTCTTGTGTGTGTGTGAGAGAACCTTGGAGTATGATTTGGTGTGTTTGTGAAGGAATTTAGAGCTTGAAGAAATTGTCGCAAAGGGAGAAGCAGTAGATCCGACATCTACTCTGTGTTAGCTGCCATTTGGAGGTAAAAAGTATTTACCATGGCTTTTCATTTCCTAGATCTCCCCTTATGCAAGTATATGGCCATTTTTGATACAAAATGGAGTCATTCTCGGGTTTGAGCTTGTCATAAGGATATGGTATCAGATCTGGACTCCTCTAGGCCCCATGAGCATAAAGTTGTCGACTTTATTTAACCTTGACCCTTCTCCATGCCCTAAACCTCTTTCTAAGCTTAGTTTTGGGTGTATTAGCCTCTTGAGGCCTTGCATGCACGTAAAGTTAGTAACTTTACGTGGTAACTACACCCCAGGAGGATAGATCTACAGTTTGGAGATTTGGTTTCACTTAAAAGAGTCTGAATGAGAAGAAGAATGAAGGAACTCGACAAGTTGAGTTGGGTTTTCCTGTTTCTGGATTCTGGGTGAACTCGGCAAGTTGGTGAGGTAACTTAACGAGTGGCTAGGGTTTTCCCCGATCTTATGGACACTATATGGACTCGACGAGTTGTTTGATAACTCGACGAGTTAACTCGAGTCTTCATGACTTTTCTGGGTTCTAAAAGGAACTCGACGAGTCGCTAGATGCACTTGTCGAGTTGGGTCAACATAGACTACTGACCTTGACTGTTAACCGTTGAATTTGACCAAGGGTTGACAAAGTTTGACTTTTGAGGGTATTTTGGTAATTTGGATCTTAATGGAATTGGTTCTATGGTGGTTATAGGTGTTTGATTTTGGACCAATATTTTGGGAGCGTGATCTTTTCTGTTCAGTTCAGCATTGTGAGGTGAGTTCTGCTCACTATATCAACAAGGTCTAAGGCACCAAGGCCGGCCCTTTTGTATTATATATTGGTTATAGGATGATGCTATGTTAGTGATATGTTAGATCAGTATCCTGGTATATAGGATGATGCTATGCTTAGTGATTTGTTAGATCGGTATCCTGATATATCGGATAATGCTATGATTAGTGATCTATTAGACCGTATGATTATCTGTACATGTTAGCTAGCGTATGATATTTATGTTTTGATTGTGTGATTGCGGGTAGGTTGAGGCGGTCCTAATGTGTGAAGAAGGCTAACATACCCAAGGCAGACTGGATAGACTGCAGACCCATCAGGGCGCAGTAGTCAGGCCGAAGGCCCGGGGAACGGTACAGACAGGCTGAAGGCCCGGGAGGGTAGACTAGACATGATGAAGGTTCTGAGAGTGGGTCAAATAGACTGAAGGCCCGATACAGGCGATCTAGTCATACTGCAGACTTTGAGAATGGGCCAGATAGACTGAAGGCTCGGTGAGGGCGGTCCAGTCATACTGCAGACTCTATATGAATGTTATTTGTTATGATATGGTTATGATTTGTATGGAGTTGGTATTTTGGGGGAAACTCACTAAGCCTTCCAGCTTACATTTATCGATTATTGTTTCCAGTACTTCTGGTAATCGCGGGAAGGCGAAGGCGTGACCGTAAACTTCCTCACATGTTATGATTTAATTTCCTGGGATACTCTGATGATATAAAACAATTTGGAAACCTTTTTTCAATAACTAATGGTTTTGAATGGTTGAAAAAGTTTTAAATTTTTGTGAATTTTTAAGGATGTCAGAGTAAACCATAAGCACAAAGCTTAATGAGCTCCCCAAAATACCCCATACCATACATAATAAACACATAATGGGCCCCCGCCCTTCATCGGGCCCCGCCCGATATTGAGTCCCACCCGGCCTCAGGCCCCGCTCGATTTACAGATCTATCAATCCCCAGGCTCCGCCTGACATCAGGCCCCTCCCAATTAACATATACGCGCATAAATATATAATCTTACTAACACATGCGATAATCACAAAATACCCCATACCATACATAATAAACACATACTGGGCCCCTGCCCTTCATTGGGCCCCACCCGGCATTAAGTCCCATCGGGCCTCGGGCCCCACTTGATTTACAGATCTGTTAATCCCCAGGCTTCGCCCGACATCAAGCCTCGCTCGGTATACATACCAATGCTTACACATGCAAGTGTCACGTAGACATCTAACATCCTAACGTAATAAACCATGGGTCAACATTGGTGCCTTCGATCCGCTAAAGACAGTGAGGAAACTCACCTCAGACTGCTGAATCTCATAGATAAATCTCTAGCTGCTGGCTCGCTAAAATCCTCGTGCTATCAACATAAAATAACATCCAATTAATAATTGGATCCCGACTCCCACTAAGAGTCTAAACTATGGTAAAATACCTTTTTACTCTTTACCTAACTTGGCCCAAGGCTAAGGCCCAAGCCAACTATCCAAAAGGCCAAAATTCCAAAATGAACACCTAAAGCCCAAATATGGCCCAAATCCCTTTGTGGGCCTTCAACCAAAAGAGACTAATAAAATAACATCAGTCCAAAAATAGAATTTTGTTGGCCCAATAAAGCCCTAGACTCCTAAGATCCAACATGGTTCCAATACCAAAAAACCCAAAATTTCGAATCCCACTGCTGAGTACAGGGGCGTACTTAGCTCGTATACCCAACATACGCCTCAGATGTCTACTTTCTTCATTAAGCTATTACTTGGTTAAGACTTTAACCCAAATCTCAGATCCGACTTCCTTAAGGTGACTTATCACGTAAAGCTGGCAACTTTACATGCATGTATGGCTTAATGGGGGATCTAGAGCTCAAAAGAGATTAACAAAGTGATGGGTTTTGAGCCTAACAAACAAATCCTATGTGTGCATGCAACCCTAATTTCTTGGATCTATGTTTTCTCTAATTGAACATACAGCTTTTGAACGTCAAACAAAAAAACCTAGAAGGTATATACTGTTTTCAAAATCCATAAAATAGGGTTAAGAAAACATACCTTGATTGTTATATAGCAATAACAATTGAAAGCCTAGTAATCTTGAATTTCGAGAGTAAGTGTCACAAGTGTCATGCCTCTAGTAGATCACACCCAAACTAAGCAAGAGGAGAGAGGAGGAAAAGTTCTTAAAAATTCGGTTATCCTTCTGGGATTCAGATCGTCGAAAATCTCAAGCCCTATAAGTTTATTTATAGTGCAGATAGGATACACTGGATAACCCTAATTTGAATAAAATATTATTAATTCAAATTTGTAATTATCCACCACTTTAATTATCCACACGGGATAATCTTGAAACCCTAATTATCCTTAGGAATTCTGTCCACCACCTTCCCTAGGAAGGTTCTGGGACCTCTTGCTCAACAATTAAACAATTATACTTTGAAACCCTAATTATCCTTAGGAATTTCGTCCACCACCTTCCCTAGGAAGGTTCTGGGACCTCTTGTTCAACAATTAAACAATTATACTTTAGTCCTTGTACTTTTAATTAATTCTTTTAATCCCGAAATTAATTTCAATTAATTTCTAATTAAGTATTAATTAAATATTACTAATTCTAATTAATATATTATTCTCATAATATGTTAACAAATTATTTATTTCAATTTATTAGTCAAATAATAAATTCAACCTCTCTCCAAAAGTCATCCTGTCTAGTTGCTAGTTATGAGGGCAACCCAAAAGGACTGTGCTACTATGAATTCAAGTATATACCAATTATAGTTATTGGCTTAGACACCTAATCCAACAGTCTCCCACTTGGATAAGTCTAATAGCTATAGTTTCCAGTATAACTTCAAAATTTGATTAGCAAATTGTATCTTTCAAAACCCCTGTCGAACTCTAACCTAGTCAGTTACGTGTCCTAAGATAAGTGGTCATATAATCCTTCTTCTACAAGATATCATGTGGAAAAATGACATGGAACATAATCGATCTCATTATCCAATACTTTGTTTCCTGATTTCAGTAGAATTGAGATATTTTGACCCAACTTGTCGAGTTCCCTTATGGACTCAACGAGTTCTTTAGTCTGTTAGCCTTTCTTAGTGCATTAAGACACCATTCTTCAAACTAAGGCCTTATCTTCTGGATCTAAGCTGGAAATACGTCTAGAAGGGTAAAGTTTCCAACTTTACCCGTTAAGAGCCTCTCCTAAAGCATAAAACTCAAACCCAACCCAAAATGACTTAAATCCAACTCCAAAGGCCATCAATACTTCAAAGTAGACCATGAGGTCATAAATCTAGGATCAAGGGACGACATAAACACATAAAGTTTCCACCTTTTTCAACATGCATGGATTTAGGAGCTTCAAAAGACCAAAATAGTGGTCTAAAGGTTGCATGGGACTTCCATGGCCATAAAGTTGACACCTTTATGCCATGTAGTCCCCTTATGACCCTAGATCTAAAGGGTTTGTTCACATGGGACGTCCAAATCCCAATCATCAACTTTATTGGGCCAAAACATGAAGCAAAACATCATAACACTAGATCTAAGCAAATCATGGAAAACGTTGGAGCTTTATACCTCAGATGAAACATAAATGAAGCCTAACTTCTGGATCTACACTCCCCCACCTGTTCCTGCTCCTCCTTCAAGCTTCTTCTTCTCCAAGCTTATCAAGAAAGCACAATATTAACTCACAAGCACCAAAAATGGCTTAGGGCTTCGTGATTAGGGTTTGGGGCAATGGAGGCTGGAAATGAGGTCAACTTATCAGGGTTAATGTGTTTAAATAGAGCGTAAAACCCTGAAATTAGGGTCTCATCTCTGCTAGTCTACTCATCGAGTTGGGACCTCCCAACTCGTTGAGTAGGTCACTTAAGTCATGCGGGTCGTATCATCTCTACTCGACGAGTTTGGGGCTTCCAACTCGTTGAGTTGCTCTTTTAAAACCTAATAACTAATAATCAAATATATACCAGGAACCAGGCATTACACCCCTCGAACCAAGTCTTTATATGAAAACAACATATGGGTAAACTAGTTATCATAATTCTTTATTCGCTGAATATGATCTATGCTAGCTCATCAATGAAACTTATACATGAGTTTTGAATGTCTATTAAAATGATGTTTGATATGAATGATTCGGTAGAGTTACAATATTTTTAATGTTTCTAAGTAGTTCAATCCTAGGAAGGAACCTTCGTGTCACAAAAAGTACTTAGAGGACACCTTAAGAAATTCAAAATGTATGGATACAATATTGTCGGAATGCTAATGAATATTAACGACGAATTAGAAAGATAAGACGACACAAAAGTGAATGATGCAAGATTCTATATAATCATTGTTAAGAAATAGTATTCTCACTTTAATGTTGCATACTTAGTGTGGGTATCTTATCATGATTTAACCATATGCAAACAACAATGACCAGGTTGGTTCTACTAAGCATAATAGAAACACATCTGACGATTTCTTTATTCTTCGCATTACTGCCATATTTCGGAACTCAAGTAGGAAATAGTGGTTTCTTTCTTCAAAAGAGGGTGAATATGTGGCAACTTTTACATCAACTTGTCACATAGTTTGGCTGAGAAGAGTTCTTATAGATTTGGAACAAGTGTAGTTTGAAGCTACGAGTATTAAGTGTGATAATAGGAAATTAGTATTTATCAACACATAATCTAAATCCTCCTCTGTTGTATTATGTACATTTATCACATGCTTTATTTAATTTGAATAATCGATAGAGACTTCCATAACTATTGTAACAGATCCAACATTATCGGATCTCTTTCTCTATATGTAGTTGACTTCTATTTATACTTTTATATGTAGTCGACTTCCATTCGGTGTAAAAATATAAGTTTCAATTATTACTTTTATATGGTATCATCCAGGAACCCTTCATCCTAAAAATTTCCCGGTTGCCACAGTTATCCCTCATCATGTGCATCAACGACAACTCCTTTTATTCTTCTGTTATTCATATAACATACTCTGACTCTCAAGACCCCATCCCGCATTGTTGTATAATTCTCATCCTCACTTAATTTGCTATCCACCAACTACATGAGTTGTAAGACTCAGATCGTAGCCCTCCTATATATGTGGTGGATCTCTATAAAACTTTTAATGGTTCCAACCCATCTCCCAAACCCATTGTTGCAGAAAACGACACCACCACTCCTCATCATGATTATGTTGCCTGGTTCCATCAAGATCTATTGCTTTTTAGAGCAATCACTCTATCTCCCTCCATTGTTCCTCTCATCACCAATGCATCCTCATCCTTAGATGCCTGGAAGATTCTATCAAACACGTATACAATACCATCCAGAGGTCACATCAAACAAATTAAATATCGACTCAAATAAACCACAAAAATCTCAGAGATTACAGATTACATGCGGACCATTAAAACCATTGTGGATGCATTCAGTATTCTGGGCAAGCAAATGGATGAGGAATACATCATAGTTGTTATTGTTATTGGTCTAGATTCCACAAAATATAAAACAGTAATTGAAGTTATCCATTCTATGACACTTCCATATCCTTCCATGAACTTCACGAAAAACTTATCAACCATGAACTCTCATTAGCTCAAATCTCATCTATCCATACAAGTATTCATCAATCTGCAACAACTTTTGCAACAACTAAACGGCCCCCACACAAACCTTGGAACAACCAAAATTCCAAAAATTCCCCTCCCATTTCTACCAACCCCCAGCAGCCAAATACCTCTACTCACCAGTTCCTAGGTAAATCCCAATGCTGCCTTACCAAAGGCTACTCTCTTCCTCCTGTAATGCTTTCAAAAAAAATATCCACATGTTAATTTGCCTTTCTTGCCACGAACCAACTACAACAAAAGTTCTCCTTAGGCACATGTCATGCATACCACCAACACACCCAATACGGGTTGGCTCTTTTATAGTGATTCATGTACATATCACCAACAATCTCAACGTCTTGTCCCTATATACTCTTACGTATACTCTTACGATGGCATGGATGAACTTTTCACTAGTGATGGTTCTCCCCTTACTATCACTCACGTTGGCTTTTTATTTCTTAAATTTTATAATACATCTTTTACTCTCACTAATACCCTTTGTGTTCCATTCACATCCTGAAATATTATCTCTATATCTCGTTTGTGTATTGTCAATCACATACTAATCCAATTCTAATCCTCTCACTTTCTTATCTTGGACTTCAAAACCAAACATATTCTACTCCGCATAATGGCTAATCCAGAGGTCTATGGACTTTGTTCTACATCACCACATCCCGCTTTTCATACACCTTCTAATAAGTCCACTCCTTGGTATCATAGACTTGGACATCCACCTCCAAGAGTTTTATAACATTTAGCTTCTACTATTCCTAGAATTACTTCTTTGAAAAAATAATTATAATTCCTATTGTATTAATAAAAGTCACAAGCTTCCTTTTCATACTACATCTCTTACTTTCACTAATCCACTAGAATTGATTTTCACTTATGTATAGAGATCTCCCCTTCAATCTGTCGATGGATAAAAATACAATAGTATATTTGTTGATCATTTCATAAAATACACATGGATTTATCCTTTAAAACACAAGTCTGATTCTCTTATTACCTTTATACGATTTCAAAATTTTGTTGAGTATTTCTTTCAAACAAAAATAAAATAATTCTTTTCTAATAATGGAGGTGAATATATCAAATTAACCTCACACCTAGCTTCTTGTGGTATTTCCCATCTAACCTCACCTCCTCACATTCATGAACGTAATGGCTATGCTGAAAGACGACACCGTCACATAGTCAAACATGCCACTATAATTTTGGACTTTTATTGTCACTACCACCACATACTTACTTAATATGTTACCTACTACCAATCTAAATAATACCTCTCCATATTTTTGACATTTAAATAACCTACAAAATCATGACAAACTCAGAAGATTTGGATGTCTCATATATCCTTGGTTGCGTCCATACACTAAACATAAACTCGAGCCCAAATCTAAACCATGCATTTTTGCGAGTTACTCTTCATCTCAAAGTGCTTACACCCTCCTCGATCCACTCACAAACAAAATTCATACATCTCGTCATGTTTATTTCGTCAAGTCTGAATTTCCTTACGCATCACTCACCAAAACAACTACACCACCGACCCCTAACCTGATACATGGCTTCAACTTGATTTTTTTTCACTTCTAAATTAGCTAGCTCAAAGCTTAGATCATCTCCCTCAGTTTGATCCTTCTTCGGATTCCCCTCCCAACAACCCAATCTCCAAAAATAACACCAACCGCCATTCTTCTACTAATATATATATTTAAACCCCACTGATTAAAATGAATCACCAATTCATCATCTTCTATACATCCACCTATTCCCTCCGTCCCCACTCAAACTACATAAATAAACACTAGAAAGAATCCCAAGCCAGATCCTAAATATCACAATGATAACTTCATTTTTTACCACTCTACCACTTTTTCTTTCCAAAACCACAAAATATTACTCAAGCCTTATAACACCTTACATAGAGCAAGACAATGCAGGACGATGTGATAGTTAGGAATTTCCTATCACCAATCGTCACTAGAGATTAGCATCAATCAATGATAATGATAAATTCATATCAAAGGAAAATACGATTAGTTAAATGGTAATAATAGGGTCAAGAATGAATGACCAAAAAGTTATATCATTCTTTATTATGGTTAGTGTATTTGGAAAGTACACAACAAAGTGATCCCAAGGATATAAGTGTTGCGAAAATGTGACTCCGATTAGAGAAATTATGATTTTATAAAAGATAAAAACCAACCGCATTAACAATGCTATTAACATCAAAATGACATACAGAAATCAGTTGAGTTTTGGTTAACGTTGCTAAAAGGAAAGTCTTAGTACTATGAGATATAAGGAGTTTGAAAAAGTAAAAGGTCAAAAATCGAATCCAATCACCTCCTAGCCCATTTTCTTCAAGTTTTTCTTCGTTTTAAGCCCAATTTGGCTTCTCCAAATCCTCCCGATTAATAATCTACACACGCTTGAATATTCCCCCGAATCTTGCAAATTTAAAGTTTATTTCTCTCCAAGCCTTCAAATAATCATCAAGATCACTCCATGCATCATCTCCACTACCCATCAAGCCCAAAATCTTTTTTTTGTCTACCAAATCCCATCGCTTCCCATACGTCCCGAACACTCCCGCTCCACTAGACCCGAAAACCTGCAATTATGCTCACAAGATTCGAAAGTACCCGAAATAGTGATAAAATAACAAAAAGGAAAATATGCATGGAAATTATCTAAATTATGAATGAAATATGCTAAAATAAACTATAAAAAGAAGTAAACAAAACTAACTATCAAATCACCCCAAGCTTAAACCTTACATGTCCTCAAGTAAGACAAGACTAAAATTAACTCGGGATGAACTATCCTAAGAAAATAAAAAGAATGGATAGAACCACGGAACCTGATCACCGTTAGTCAACATGGTCATAATAAATCTTGCTATTATCTCACAACTTTTTCATCTGATAACAATGAAACCATAAACCATAGCCAGGACAACTCCTTTAGGTGAGAAAGGAGGGATGAGCAGTCGCAACCTCAATGGAACATGCATACAATGAAGAATATCTGTAGTTGGGAGAAAGCAGCTGGATGGGCTCAGTTGGAGCTCTTCTTTAAATGTACACTCTGATATCATGTTTGCCGGTTTCTCTCATGTGTAACTAGGTTTTAATCGCTCGGGCACCGTTGTAGGAATCGGCTCACTTGGTGTTGGCCCAAACCTCCCGTAGTATCCAACTCGATAGTCTCCTTGACATCACCAATTTGCGAAAAACAACTCGATCTATATACAATAAAACATACCTAAATAAATGAATATCAAACGCCGGGTGACCAAAATGTTGGAAAATTTAGTTCAATAATTGAACCGGTCACCCTTTTCAGGTTTCTGCAGCTGGGAATTTGCTTGCCCCCTTTTTTTTAAACACATGAAAATGTCCACATGCGGACTAAAAGACTTCTCTAAAATCCTAAGAAAATCGCAAAAAGATATGGTGATGTAAAAAGACCGGATATGGATTCTACTCGGGGACAAGCACTAGTGCTTCATCCTAACGGTTCAAACATGATCAAGTGTGATCCTCTCGGCGGTAGTGATGGCAAGGCTAAGACATCCATTGCTTTAGTATATCCTACAGTCATTAGTATTATATGCATAATTCTTCAATCAAACTACCTGTCCATGATCACTTACCCCTTTAATCTACCAGCATCTGATCCCAAGTATGAACTCCCAAACTGCAGCTAATGGTCGCGGTTCGATGGGTGAGATAGCAAAAAGGTCCTGGACCAATAATGATACAATAACTATGAGCCTGTTCCATGGCATCCAAGGAGGTGAGAATAAACAGACAACAAAAATGCATGAATGTTAATGCCCTAAGCTAAATGTTATGCAAAAATATAAAAGGTGAAAAAGAAGAAAATAAAATATTTTTGGAATTTTATATAAAAAAAATGAATGAAAATTAGCTTAAAACTAAAATGTTATGCAACCTATTTAAAAATGCATGAAAAAGTAAAAGATAAGGGAAATGCTGGGAATACACCTGCTTGGGTCACCCTCATCATCATCTACTTCCTCTTCATCATCTGCTTCCTCTTGTTCCTAAGCGTCGTCACCCTCATCATCACCGAATTCCGGGAATACACCTGCTTGGGTCAACTGATCTGGAGGAAGCCAAGTGTCGGGGTCGCCTGTATCGAATGAAGAACCGATCCAACTTGGCAGGATGTAAACCAAGGCTTTGTTAGAGTCTAACCAACGGTACGTGCGGGTTCCCCGATCAAGCAACATCTCCATCCGGATGAGGGCGTCACAATCTAGCAGGAAGTTCGGTGGGGTGTCGACAGGTATGTACTTAGGATCCGTGAAGTCTAGGCCGATGGCTCGACCTATGATCGTGATAAGTCCCCCGATGAAATTTTCCCCTGTGGAACGCTGGCGTATGGAGTCGCATTTGTCTAAAAAGAAGCCTGAAAAACTGAAGGGGAGTGCACGCCTCATGCTTCGGAGGAAAAATAGCTCACATCTATTGATTTGACCGAGCTCGAGTCGCCCGAAGATGCTTGTCATGAGAACTCGATGAGCAATTTGCCAGCAGGGGTGAACAATGTGCTTGGCATGCTGTCGGCTCGGGTTGAAGGTAGTGAGACCGGAAATCTGCATACAAAAGCATGCATCCGGGTTACGTAGAAAATCTTGGTACTCTTGATTTTGGGGGTTGATGCGGAATGAATCATCTATACCCATGATGGAATCAAGGTCTTCGTATGTGAGCCTATGATACTCCCCTTTCAACTAGAATGTGAGGACTCCCACTGCATCATCTCGTGCATAAGTGCTAAGAAATTCCATTGTGGGTTCCTCGTAAGTTCTGTCACAAAGTCGAAGAAAACCACACCAACCCAGTTGTAGGAACATATTGTATAGATTATCATGCACCCCAAGCTTTTTGGTTATACGTAGGTGCCAAAATGCAAGACTTGTTCACTAAAGGAATACTTTCAACTTGATTTGTGTGAAAAATCCAGTGGCGGCTCATGGTGGCTTAAAAATCCTGGGAAAATTTTTGGTGATATTTAGAGGTTTTGTTTGGTTAGATGTAAAGAGCTTTGAAAAAGAAACACTTTGGTGGTGTCGGAATTGAGAGAGGTGGCCGGAGTTGGTCGGAAAATGGCTGGAAAACAGCGAGTTGGGTGGTGGTGGCGCCCCTAAACCCGGCAATGGATCAGAGTAAAGTTTGGGTGGGGTTTGTAGAGCACAGAAAATGGTGAAGAATGGCGGTGGTGTCGTCGGATTTCGACCGGTAGAACTCCGGGAAATCGATTTTTAGTGAAAAGTGGGTTTATGTGTTCTTGAGAGTTTGAGAGAGAATGGTGGGTGTTTGAGAGAATGAAATGAGGAAGAAGAGTTGTTGGAGCTTTTCAATCCATATTCAAGTGTGGTCAACACCCGGTCAACGTTGGTGAACTCATTAAACCACCTGGTCAACGAAAGTCAAAGGTGGTCAACAAAATAGGGGTTGGTCGTCAGGACAGCACGCGGGCCGCGCAGAGGGGGCACGCGGGTCGTGCAACATATGCAGTTAGGTTCCATTTTTATGTCGCAACTTGAAGGTCAGCTGCGAACACCAGCCGCGCACCCGTGTGCAGGTCGCACAACATCCTGCTCCCGGTTCTCGATTTTTCTTCGTTTTCTTCCGTTTCTTCACTAGTTCTTGATTCGGAAGGCCCCAAACACCTAGAAACTATTGATTTCTTCAAGAATGACTTCAAAAGACGCATCAAAACATTTTCAAAACTTCTTTATTCGAATGTAGAAACATGAAAGCATAAAGCTTTCCGAAAATGCCCCTCTTTAACGTCATAGGCGAGACGTCCTTCTAGCTTGGTTCAACACACCGAGACATCCAAGTGGATGATTTCAATAACACTTGCATTAAAACCTTCATAGAATGGATTTAATCAGTGTCCAATCACTTTGAAAATTTGTCCTGTTTCTTCACTTTGGATTTCGACCGCTCTATGGTCAAAAGTCTTTATTACAACAAATGGGCCAATCCACCTGGATCTTAATTTGCCCGGGAATAAATTCAACCGTGAATGGTAAAGTAAGACCCTATGTCCCGGTTCAAAATTCTTCCGGGTGATGGACTTGTCGTGGAAGAGCTTCGTTTTCTCCTTATAAATCCTGGCGTTTTCATAGGATTTGTTTCTCAATTCTTCTAGCTCTTGGAGTTGAAGTTTCCTATGCCTTCCCGCCTCATCAATGTCGAAGTTGCATTTCTTGACCGCCCAAAATGTTCGGTACTCTAACTCGACGGGAAGATGACAAGATTTTCCAAAAACTAATCTGAAGGGCGACATTCCAATCGGGGTCTTATAAGCGGTCCGATAGGCCCATAAGGCATCGTCAAGTCTCAAACTCCAATCCTTCCTTGTCGGATTCACTGTTTTCTCTAGAATAGACTTCACTTCACGATTCGAGACCTCCACTTGACCATTCGTTTAAGGGTGGTAGGCGGTAGAGACACGATGGGTCACGTTGTAGTTTTTCAATAAAGCCTCCATCATTTTGTTGCAAAAGTGCGTCCCTCTATCACTAATCAAAGCCCTAGTTACACCAAATCTCACAAACACATTAGATTTTAAAAACTCGATAACCGTTTTGGCATCAACCGATCTTGTGGCTTTGGCCTCAACCCACTTAGAAACATAGTTAACCACGAGCAAGATGCAAACGTTGTCAAACGAAACAGGAAATGGGCCCATCAAATCAATCCCCCATACATTTTCACAAACAAGGATTGGATTTTGGGGCATTTGGTTCTTTTGCGAAACGTTTCCCGTCCTTTGGCACCGTTCACGACTTTTGCAAAACAAGTAACAGTCGCGTGACATGGTTGGCCAAGATAGCCCACATTCAAGAACCTTTCTCAAGGTTCGGCTAGGTCCGAAGTGTCCCCCACAAGCAAATTCATGACAGAATTGCAAAATGGATTGGTGCTCTTGTTGGGGTACACATCGCCTAATGATTTGATCGGGATAATGTTTCCACAAATAAGGTTCATCCCACACATACTATTTTGCATCACTTTTCAACTTGTCTTTTTGAGCACGTGTGAATGTGTTGGGATACCTTTTTGTGACTAAAAAGTTAACGATATCGGCATACCAAGGAATAGATTGAGTAAGGGAAAAGAGATGCTCATTCGGAAACTCGTCCCGCAATGGGAGACGAGTTTCATTTGAAGTGATCCGGCTTAGATGATCGACAATGAGGTTCTCGCATCCGCTCTTGTCCCGGATTTCCAAGTCAAATTCTTGTAACAGTAGGATCCACCGGATGAGTCTCGGCTTTGCATCTTTCTTCATCATCAAGTACTTAAGTGCTGCATGATCCAAATACACTACGACCTTGGTACCAAGTAGGTATTGTCTAAATTTCTCCAAGGCGAACACTATGGCCAATAGCTCCTTCTCCGCGGTAGAGTAGTTTCTTTGAGCGTTGTCTAGTGTCCTTGATGCATAATAGATCACGTGGGAGGACCTCCCATTCTTTTGACCCAAAACGGCGCTTATCGCATAGTTTCTTGCATCACACATGATCTCAAAGGGGAGATCCCAATTTGGCACTTGCATGATGGGAGAGGATGTAAGCAACTCTTTGAGCTTGTCAAAAGCTTCTTTGCACGCCTCATTGAACTCAAAATCAACCTCCTTTTGCAAGAGATGGCACATTGGTCTTGTTATCTTTGAAAAATACTTGATGAACCTTCGGTAGAAACCTGCATGGCCCAAAAAAGAACGAACTTCCCGAACACAATTCAGGTAAGGTAAGCTTTGAATAACATCAATTTTGGCCTTATCTACCTCAATTCCTTTTTTAGACACAATGTGACCCAAAATGAGACCTTGACTCACCATGAAATGACATTTCTCAAAATTCAAAACCAAGTTTGTTTCAATGCATCTTTTTAAAATTTTTGTGAGATTAGTCAAACATTCTTGAAGAGAGTTGCCATATACCGTGAAATCATCCATAAAAACCTTAATTATGTTTTCAACGTATTCCAAAAAGATACTAACCATACAACGTTAGAAAGCGGCCGGGGCGTTACACAATCCAAATGGCATTCTCCGGTATGCAAAAGTACCAAATGGACATGTAAATGTTGTCTTTTCTTGGTCTTCCAGTGCCACCAGGATTTGGTGAAAACCGGAATACCCGTCGAGACAACAATAATGAGATTTCCCGGCCAACCTTTCTAACATTTGGTCAATGAAAGGCAATGGGAAATGATCTTTTCTTGTGCTTGCATTGAGTTTGCGGTAGTCAATACATACTCTTAACCCGTTTTGCACACGAGTGGGGACCATCATACCTTTGTTGTTCTCGACCACCGTGATTCCCGTCTTCTTTGGAAAGACTTGCACCGGGCTCACCCACTTGCTATCCGAGATTGGATAGATCATCCCCGCATCAAGAAGCTTTAATATCTCTTTCTTCACAACTTCCATCATTGGTGGGTTCAATCTTCTTTGTGAATCCCGACTCGACTTGCATTCGTCTTCCATCAAGATCTTGTGGATTCAAGTGGAGGGGCTTAATCCCTTGATATCCGCAATCATCCAATCCATGGCTTCTTTATGCTCCTTCAACACCTTGAGGAGTTGTTCATCTTCAAATTCGGTTAAGTGAGTTGAAATAATAACAGGAAGGGTTTCATTCTTTCCCAAGTAGGCATACTTCAAGTGTTGAGGTAAGACCTTTAATTCCAATTCGGGTGGTTGAATAAGGGATGGAGGCAATTTTGTATGAGTTGGGGGAAATTCAATTTTGCTTGACATCTAATCTTGTAGATTTCTTCATCTCCATTTTATTTACCAACTTCTCAACTTCCGGATCCAAAGGATAAAGCTTTAATTGCTTGGCTAGCTTCCCACAATCGAATCCTTTGCTTAAGATCATCTCCAACATATCACTGTTAGATAACTCAAACAATTCTTGAGTAATTGGCCCAACAACATCAACAAAGTAGAAAGATGAAACATCACTAGGATATCTCATGGCATCATAAATATTAAAACTTATTGTTTCGCCATCAAACTCCATTGTCAAACTTCCCGCATACACATCGATCTTTTTCCTAGCCGTCTTCAAAAACGGTTTCCTAAGCAAGATTAGAGCCGATTTGGAGGACACTTGCTCATCTAGATCAATCACATAGAAATCCGCTGGGAAGACCGATTGGTTTACTTGCACTAGGACATCTTCTAAAACACCTCTAGGAAAGACACTTGATTTATCCGCAAGAGAGATTATGACATCGGTTTCACTTAAGGGTCCGACATTTAATGATTCATAAACCGAAGAGGGCATGACATTGATAGAGGCACCAAGATCAAGCATAACACTACTAAAAGTGACATCTCCAATCTTGCAAGGAACTGTGAACATTCCGGGATCTTTGCATTTCGATGGAAGTTTCCTTTGTAAAACCATTCATCAAAATTTTCTCATTTCCCTTCAACTTCCTCTTGTTGGTACAAAGTTCTTTAAAGAACTTTGTATATCTCGGGATTTGCTTGATTGCATCAAGTAGAGGGATGTTTGATGGGATTTGGTCATAAGAACATCCTATGTGCTCATACAAACCCTAATGCTTGGATCTAGGTTTCTCTATTGTACATGCAATTTATCCAAGACTATAAACCCTAGATCTAGTATATGATAATTGATATTAACATAATAATGGGTTTAAGATATTACCTTGATTCTTATGTAGCAATAACAATCACAATTCCTTCTTGTAATGACTTTAGAAAGCTTAGAGTCACAAATGTCACTCCTCTAATGGTTCACAAACACCAAGGGCAAGAGGATGAAGAGGAGAAGAGAAGGAGGCTGCCCAAAACCATCCAAAACCCTAGAAGGAAGCTTGTCCACGTTTTTTAGGCATAAGGGCTCTTTAAATAGTGAGGCTATTAGGGTTATGTAACAAGGAAACCCTAATTTGGATGCTTAAGCCCTAAGCAACCAATGGACTCCTTTCCTTAAAGGCCTTGGACGATTTCTTATGGGTTTCCCCATAGAATTCGTCTGACCTTATAATATAATGCAATCCATAGCCCAATTGCAATTATCTTATAATTACAATTCCAGTCCCTTAAGTTTAATTAATCTCTTTTAGTCACAAACTTAATTCTTATTAATTCTTGACTAATATTAATTAAACAATATGATTTCTCCTTTAATATATTATTCCCATAATATATTAATAAATCATATTTAATCCTTTCTCTCCATAATTCATCCTATCAAGTTGCTTTGTTGAAGGCAACCCAAAAGGACCATGCACCATCGGGTCAAGTACATACAAAAATAGTTATGGACTTAGACACTAATCCAACAGTCTCCCACTTGGATAAGTCTAATAACTATTCTGCGTATGACTTTAGATCTTGATCTACAATCGTAGCTTTCCAAAGCCACTGTCAACTCTGATCCTATCAGATACGTGTGTCCTTTAGATAAGGGATCATATATTCCTCCATTCTAGATATCGTATAAGACAGGATTTCAAATCATTCTTTCTGTACTATTTCTCGATTTCCGATTTATGACGACTGACTAATTGAACAAATCAAATTAGCCCTAGCCCGGCCGAGCATTTACGTTTTTCATCACTAAATCATCGAGGGGCCCAAAGATATCGCTTTTATCCTACTTTGGATAAAAGGAACGGATAAACTTTGACTTAATGTTCACTTGCACTCACTCACCGAATTACACACAACAATATGTTTTATGACACCAAGTTACTAGTGCGTTTACATATCATCAATGTGCAACCGATTTGCAAGATACAACTCACACATCTCGGTTTCAAGAATATAATATGTTATCGTCTCACCAATCACTCATGATAAAATCCATGAAGTGATCCAAGTGAACGTGGGTTTAATCCAATGCTCAAATCATATTCATAAGCACTCACAAACGTTGCAACAAACATTTGCTTATGTTTAATGCTCTTTAGACAATCCACAAACCAATTTACGACATTTTTCATTCATACCTACTTCCAACATATGAACGACTGTAGCCCGTTTGAATAATTTGACTGTTTTAAACCAATTAAATTATTCAGGAAGTCAAAACATGCAAAGTGAAACACAAGAATAATACTAATCACATATGGCCTCAAACCTTAGAGTATAAATAAAACACCTTTTGTTTATCACCATATCGATTACTCATTATTTGTCGTTTCGGGTAATCAACTTCTTACTTGAATTATTACCACACTTGTCCCGTGCTCTCAGCATGTACACAACGTTTACATATGGTTCTTACTTTGTGAAATAGATCAAATGAACACATTTCCAATCATACTCATTCCACAACTCCCAATCCTTATCACAAGTGTAAGAATATCAAATTCTTGCCACTTATAGAATATGTTAGATTCTAATATTTTATGCAATGATCCTTTCGTAATGTCACTGCACTAAAGTCACAATGACTATTGCCAATGAAATTACAAAGTCCTCTATCAGAGATTGTTACAAGACAATTTCATAGATTTGATGTCTCTCACTCAAAGTACATTTCTTTGAACATCCTTTTGCATAAAGTTTCTAATCTAGACATAGAGTCTCAATATCTAACTCCCAATATGGAAACCTTTCCATACTTACCATATGACAACTTATTCTTAATAGAATCTTATCTATTCATAATAATGTCGATATACTCCATCCAATACTATACTTCCAACTACTCACAAGCGACCAATCCTCGACAAACTTTGGGTTATCCTTTGATAGTTGTTTAATTATCTTAGTCAAAACCGATTCTTGTCCTTTTTCCCTCTAAATGCGCTAGACATTTGAAAAAAAATTAGAATGGTCAAATACTATAGCATTTGCAATCAATCCTATACCCGAAGCGTATGGGATACGATACGATACTTTATCAATCTTTTTCCATAATATTTTATGTGTCACATTCTCACAATTCGAACTATGAAGAGGGATGCCACAATCATAATCGAAATTTTGAGAACGCACTATGTAGTCTTGATTAAATTTATTAACATTCCACAACTTAAGCCTTTAGATTTGAAAAAAAGCATAATATTCTCTCCCTTAATTATAGCAAAACAACTATTCAACCCTTACAACTTTGCAAAGTATGACTCTTGTTTTCTATAATTAATATTGCTAACTTGCAATACTTGCCTTAATAATCATACAATCATAACATTTATGCTCCCACTATCATGATGATTATTATAAACATAACACTTATGCTCCCACTAGCTTTGACATGTATTTAGAAACAACTTAACTTTCAGAAAAACAATACCTATTGAATTTCTTAAGTTCATGTTTCTAATGCTTTGATAATCCTTTATCAAGGCTTATACACCCTTATACACCTTTTCATTAGATAACTCATATGTGTGTCTAAAAAATTAAGACTAATTGCCAAATCTCACAATTCGAATCATGGAAAGGGATACCGTAACCATAATCGAATTTGAGAATACAATTTCACAATCACTATCTTCTTAAAATATCTCTTAGTGAAAGCATTTCCTCACAGTCATTTTCATGAAGGAGGGAATCTTATGACACTTAGATTTTAATGGTGTATGTGTTCCTATCCCTGTGAATTTGTCAAAACCAAGGTTTACGACAAATTCAAACTCATATGGACCGAGCTTTCTTAATCTTGATTTCTTTCCTTATGGTAGCACGGCTGCCCACCATCTCTTTCAAGTAGTCAAGTAGCTCACCTTTTCCTATCAATGTACTTTTCATTGATCAAGGTCCTTGCCTTTTATGCATTCAAATGAGAACTCATAGAACTCACATTCATAATTAACTCAATTGGAATGGCACAGAAACAAAATAACGTCAACACGATAGGCTATAAACCTCAAGTTGTGTGCTAGTGATGATCAATAAGGTCTATTTTGATTTGTTCTTGAAACCTTTCAAGACCATTAAGACTTCCACTGATTCTTTGACATACAAGATTCTCTTGTCAATAAACATTTCTTGACAACCAAATATTCAAGAGTTAGTGTAGTTTTTATCAAAACACTTCATAAATAGGTCCTAGTTGGTCTTTGTCTTATCCAAGACATCACAACTTTCCTCATTTGATGAATGTTATAAACCTTTTTATTACTCAATGTCACAATCTTAACTCTAAGACTTGTTTTGGAATGAAGTATGATTGACTTCTTGATTTAACCATTTCTTCAATTGTTGGTTCCTCTTCTTAGACATACAATTGTACTAAGACTTACTTAGAGGATCAATTGAGATATGGTTCTTAATCATTAAGACTTATCATAAAACATAATAAAAGGTACTCCCTTCTTTTTAGAATAGAGAAACTTTTATCTTTCTGCCTACTTGATTCTTCTTATTCGTTTTGCTTATTGATTTAAACTTTTACAATCAATTCAAAATTACACTTAATCTTATAAGTGTAATCATATTTGCTAAACTTTTAGTAATTCATGACGAATATCTTTGTTACTCTTGTGGTGGACTTGATCAACACACACCTTTATGTACTTGATCTCCTAGTCCTTCACTTGATACTTTGTCAACGAATTAGTCTAATTTCCAAATAGAAAATTTCTCATTCATCGTGCAACGAAGTTGCATAATTCCAAGTTTCTGTCCAATTGAAACTTGGGTGATGAGAAACTCTACTTATTTGGTAAATTTTCGACGTTTCCATACTTAAGAATCAAATCCATTATTGTAATAATAGAAATATTTAAACATCAATTTTTGATACACGCCATTGCAAGGATAAATAAATAATATAAAATCAAAATCTATTTTATTGCGGAAAAATTTTGTCCTTACAATGCAATTCATTGAAAAACTATGTTAATACATATTTCTTAGCAATCTAATTCTAACTCTAAGCAGTAGCTCAAGAATCTAATCTTCAAGTAATGCGATCGAAATCCATTTCTTCACGGTTAGATTCTGCTCACTTCTTCCCTTAAGCTTCCTCTCCTTTCTTTGATCCTACAAAACATCAATTGCAATCTTATCACATTATGTATTAAGAATCTAGAATAGGAACTTAAAAGAGTTAGTCAATGGATTTTACCTAAAGCAGAGCCATACGTTTTGACTCTCCCATCTCTTAGATCTCTTAGGTAAATAAGGCAGCTTCGTCTCCAATGCCCCTTCTCTTGGCATTAAAAGCAAATTGACTCTTTTGGAACATGACATGGAACTACTTCATACATTGCCTTTCTCTTATGATCAAACTTTTCGATCATAGGATGTCTTTCGTTGCCATTGTCTATATCC